>NC_138981.1:148122578-149322578 GCF_964341445.2 Mesoplodon mirus
CATTCTCAAGAGCAGCAAATATTATAAATATTTTTTTTTATGGTACACGGGCCTCTCACTGTTGTGGCCTCTCCCGCTGCGGAGCACAGGCTCCTGATGCGCAGGCTCAGTGGCCATGGCTCATGGGCCCAGACGCTCCACGGCATGTGGGATCTTCCTGGACCGGGGCATGAACCCGCATCCCCTGCATCAGCAGGCAGACTCTCAACCACTGCGCCACCAGGGAAGCCCGCAAATATTATAAAATGTCAAGAAATTAATTTTTTCAATGTTAGATTTTTATAGAGAAATTCTGAAATTTTGTGAAGGGCATAATAAGAAAATCTGAATAAATAAAGATTATTTTCAAGGAAGAAAGGGCACATTTTAATAAAAATATCTCCTTACGTTAAGCTACATATTTAATAAGTTCCAATAAAATTACAAAATGATTTCTTCAGCAAATTTGATAACCTGAATCCAAAGTTCATGTAAGTCAAAATACATGAATAGCTAAGGCAATTTTTTTTTTTATCTCCCTGAAGGACCTTCTCTCTTATTTCTTTTTTTTAATTTATTTTTTATTTTTTTTAATTTTTTTATTTTTTATTTTTATTTTTTTTAATTTTTTGCTTTATAACAAATTTAATCAGTTATACATATACGTGTTTCCATATCCCCTCCCTTTTGCGTCTCCCTCCCACTCTTTCTTTTTTCTTAAAACAACGGGAATGGAAAAAGGCTGAACATCAGGAATCAATAAAGCCATGCAAATCCAGTGTACACAAACGTTCACCTGACAGCCGTCAGAATGATCATCAGCAAAACAAGTCTACAAAAAATAAATGCTGAAGGGGTTTTAGAGAACTGCGTACCCTTTAGCTGCTGGTGGGTTGCAACCTGGTAAGAGCCAGTCGTGAGAACAGAATGGAGGTGCGTTTAAGGGTAAAAATGGAGCTACCATGTGATCTGGTAGGCCCACTCATGGGCCTATCACCTGAGTAGACCAGAATCAAAAACACACAGGCTGGCAATCCTGCACTGCAGCAAGGTGTACCATAGCCAAACCTGGAAGAAACCAAAATGTGCATCAACAGAAAAATGCACCAAGAAGAAGTCGTCCATGTACACAATGGAATCTTAGCCATGAAAAAGCATGGAACAGTGCCGTTGGCACCACCATAGAAGGACCTAGCGATAATCACCACACTGGAAGTAAGAAAGAAACCGTAAGACAGACATCCTATGACATCACTTATAGGTGTTACCTAAGAATTGATACCCATGAAATAATTTCCAAGAGAAGGACACGCATAGATTCAGAAAACCAAATTATGTTTAACCAAATGGAAAGGTGTAAGGAATGTATGAATTAGGATATGGGGGTTAACAGACATATACTAATACATAGGAAATATATAATCACAAAATACCTAAGGAATACAAAGAGAGGTCTACTCAACACTCTATAATAACATACACGGGAATGGATCCAAAGAGGAATATAGACAGATACATTGATAGGATGAACCAGAAACTGTACACCTCGGAGAATCTACATTTTGATCAAATTTCCTCTGATAATTAAATTTAAAAAGCAAACAACAATTTAGGAGATATAAGCTCTTGGGGCTTTGCACTGGCACATTGCACTCTAATTCGCAGCTTACTACCACGATTGCCACGAAAGCTCTGTGGCCCAAAATCCCAGAGTTGGAAATGTAGAAATGCTGCCGCCTTGTGGCCGTTTCCCACAAGAGCGGCTTTGAACCCACAGCTAATGGTCACTTAACATTCACAAGGATTCAGGGCTGTAAAGGACACCTGCCCTAAAAAACTGTGCGGAGGTAGGGAATGGCCAAAAAAATTCAAAAGTGTTAAATTTTTCAAGGAGATTGGATGGAGGGGTAAGTTTTACTCACTCATTTTCAAAAAAGAGGAAAATGGATAAAAGCTCAACATCAGTAATTATTAGACTCATGCAAATCTAACCTCCAAAATGATTCCAACTCACACATGTCAACTACCATCAGCTGCAAGTCTACAAACATTAAATGCTGAAGGTGTTTTAGAGAACTGTGTACCCTCTAGCTGCTGGTGAGATGTAAAGTGGTGACAGCCAATAATGAGAATAGAAAGGAGCTGTGTTTAAAAGTAAAAATTGAGCCACCATTCCGTTCAGCAGGCCCACCGCTGAGACTCTCACCTGACAAGTCCAGAGTCGAGAAGGCACAGGCTTCAACAGCTGCACTGCAGGAATTTTCACAATAGCCAAGACACGGAAGCAACCAAAATGTCCATCACCATATCAGTTGAAAAAGAAGAAGTGGTCCATGTACACAATGGAATATTAGCCATGGAAAACAATGAAACACTGCTCTTTCAGGCACCATAGTTGAGCCTAGAGATAATCACAGAACATGAGGTAAGTCGGAAAGCAAAAGACATATCCTATGATATCACTTACAGGCATTATCTAACAACTGACACAAATGAACATATTTGCACAGAGAAAGACACTCACACACTTAGAAAACAAACTAGGCTTATCTAAAAGGAAAGGTGGGGGGAATGGAAAAATTAAGACTAGGGTTACCATACGTGTACAAATACCTATTAAATACACATAACAAAAAGACCGACCATATAGCAAGGGAGGTCTATGGAACACTCTGCAATAATTTACATGGGAAGGGGATCTGTGCATGAATATAAATATATATATATATATATACACATATATATATATATATATATATATATATACATATATATATATATATGTATATATATATATATATATGTATATATATATATATATATATATATATATATATATATATATATATATATGTTAGGCACAAATGAACCAGATTGTGTACACCTAGGACAAACAATATTCTAATCATTGCCCCTATTAAAAAAACTAAAACAACAAACAAGAAATAATGTAACATAAACTTATGGGGTTTTCTCCTGACACATTCCATTTTAATTTACAACCTAGGAACAGGGATTCCAGAAAGGCTCTGCTGGCGTAGTAACGAGATTTGTGAATGGAGAAATGCTGCCGCCTCGTGGCTGTTTACCACAACAGCAGCTTTAAACCCAGTGCTAATGGTCACTAAATATTCACACTCATTACAGACCTGTGAATGACACCTGCCCTCAAAAACAATCCTGGGAGCGAATATTGTCCAAAAAATTCAATTTTGAGGGCAACCTTTCAAGAAGACAATTTCAAGAGGTTAATTGTATTCTACGTTTTTTTCATTTGTTCTTTAACAGAAATTTTAAAAGGTGTGGAAAAATGAACCTTAGAAAGAATTAAGGACATGCAAATCCAAATTACAAAAATCCTATCAGCTCACAACAGTCAGAATGACCATAAGCAAAAATTCTGCAAACAATAAATGCTGAAGGGGTTGTGGAAAAATGCCTAGACTTGGTTCAACGTGGGACATGCTAAGAGCCAGTAAGGAAAACACAAAGGAGGTGCATTGAAAAGGTAAGTACTGAGCTACCATTCAATCAAGCATGCCCACTGCTGGCCCTATCGCCTGAGAGGATGAGAATCAAAAAGACACAGGCTGGACTTCACTGGTGGCGCAGTGGTTGAGAGTCCGCCGCCGAAGCAGGGGACACGGGTTTATGCCCCGGTTCGGGAAAATCACACATGCCGTGGAGCGGCTGGTCCCGTGAGCTATGGCTGCTGGGCCTGTGCGTCCAGAGCCTGTGCTCTGCAATCGGAGTGGCCATGGCAGTGAGTGGCCTACGTACTGCAAAACAAGGAAAAAACAGCCTGGCAATCCTGCCCTCCAGCAATATTTATCATAGCCAAAACTTGGAAGCTACGAAAATGTCCATCAACAGAGGAATGCACAAAGAAGAAGTGGTCCATGTACACAATGGAATATGACTCCAATAAAAAAATATAAACTCAATCTAGAAAACAAACAAAAGTAAAAGAAAAACACATCAGCTTTTGGGGGTTTATCCAGGCACATTCCACTCTAACTTATAACCGAGAAATACCACTGCAAGGTAGTTTGTTTCCCTAGTTAAAAGCTTGTGAAAAGCAGAAATGCTGCCACCCTCTGGCCGTGACCTGCAACAGCAGCATTAAAAACTGTGCTAAGGGTCACTTCATATGCACCAGTACTGGAGGGCTGTAAATGAAACCTGCCCTCAGAATGTCATTAGGGAGGTAATGGCCAAAATATTTCTAAATGTCACACATACTTCACGAAAACAATTGGAAGAGGTAAGCTCTACTCACAGTTTGAAGAAAAAAAGGACATGCCAGAAAGCTCAATTTCAATGGATTATGAGACGCATGCAAATCCCACCACAAACATATAGCGGCTCACACTTGTCAGAATAAACTTCACCAAAAAAAAACTTCAAACAATAAATGCTGAAGGTGTTGTGCAGAAGTGCATACCCTCAACTTTAAGTGGGATGTGACCTGGTAAGAGCCACTAACGAGAACAGAATGGAGGTGCTTTTACTACGTAAATATTTTTCTACCATATGATCCAGCAGGCCCACTCCTGGGCCTATAACCTAAGAAGACAGAATTGGAAAGACACAGGGAGGCGAATGTGCATTGCCGCAGCATTACAATTGCCAAGTCATGGAAGCAACCAAAAAGTCCATCAACATATGAGTGGACAAAGAAAACTGGTACATGTACAGACGGAGTATTGGCCAAGGAAAAAAAGGACACGATGTCATTTGCAGCACTGTAGATGAGTCTAGAGGCAATCACACAACGTGTAGTATGTCAGAAAGAGAAAGACACATATCGTATGATATCACTTTTAGGTATTACCTATAAATGGATACCAGTGAAGATATTTCCACAGAGAAGGGCAACCACTGATTCATTCAACAAACTTATGGTTCACCAATGGAAATTTGTGAGGATTGGATACATTAGGATATTGGGGTTAACAGACGTATACAAACACAGGTGAAATATATCATCACCAAAGACCTACGGAATACCAAGAGAAGACTACTCAACATCCTGTCATAACGTACATGGGAAAAGGATACCAGGAAGAATAGACATATGTTTATGTGTAAAAGAACCACATCTTGCACACCTAGAACAAGCCAAACATTGTAATCAAACTTGCTGTGATAAAAATAAAAATTAAATTAAATAAACGAACAAGAAGTAGTGAGACATATACTTAAGGGGCTTTTCCCTGGCACACGCCATTCTAAATTACAACCTAGAACACAACTTCCATTGAGGCTCTGTTGCCCTAGTAACCAGATTTGGTAAAGTAGAACAGCTGCCACCTTGTGGGCGTTTCACACGACAGCAGCTTTAATCCCAGCGTTAATGGTCAGTTGATATTCAAAATAATTGCAGGCCTGTAAATCACACCTGCACTGAAAACAAATCCTGGGGTCGTATATCGACCAAAAAAATTCAAAGGCATCCATATTTCAAACCGACAGTTTCAAGAGGCATAATTTATGCACATTTGTCTTCTGTTTCTTTTTCTTTCTTTCTTTTTTCTTTTTTTTTCAGCTTTCAAACCACTATTTATTTAATCATGTGTTCATTCCACAGATAATTTTTAAAGTATCTACTATGTACTAATTGCAAGTTAGGTCCCAGGATTACAGCAGTGAGTTAAACAGATAAAATCCCCTGACCTTATGGAACTTAAAGCCTAGTGGGTGACTCGGTCAATAATCCACTTCATAGATAACTACGTAGTTATAATACAGGGTACAGTGAGAGGGCTAACAAAGGGCTCTAATTTAGGCTGGAGTTCAGAGAGGTTCCCCATGAAGAAATGATAGTTTACTTCTCAGGTACTTAATAAACAAAAGTGGTAAAATTAAATGGAAGTGTTTAAATGAACAGAGTTAGGCACCACTTTTAATTACATACATACATATACACACACATAAAATAGATCCCAACTTTCTAAATAAATTATTAGTAAATTGAACGCAAAATTAGTTAATAATGATAAAGTAGTACATATTGCAGAAATAAAGTCACGATGAGTAGCAAAAAAATCTAGGTACTGTTAATGTTATCACATTAATACATGTTTTAATGGTGATTTCAATGGCTATAGAAAAGGCATCTATGAAAAAAAACTGCTTAGTAAATTAGTAAAATAAGGAAATTCCTTAACCTAACGAGAGAAGGATTTTTTAAAGATCCTTTAGCAAATATATTTAATGATAAAACTTTAAAGTTAAAGTTTGGAGACCACAACTATTGCACATTGTTCTATAAGTCCTAGTCAATAGAATAAGAAAAGAACAAGCAGTGTAAGAATTAGAGAATGTGTCAGATAGACTGCACATCAGTCAACCTGTTGTGGTTGGAAATTTATAAAGTTAACCACATTGTCCACTTCTGAAAGGAAGAGAAAGTTTGTCATTATTTGCAAATGATATGATAATCTTATCAAAATCAAGGCAAGGAATGGAAAAACTATGAATAAGATAATTCAGCAGAAATTTCCCGTAAGATAAAAAGTCAGCATAACAACTCAAAAGTATGTCTTTTACCAATTTTTTTATACCAAGTCATTCTCAAGAGCAGCAAATATTATAAATACTTTTTTTTTTTTTTGCGGTACATGGGCCTCTCACTGTTGTGGCCTCTCCCGCTGCAGAGCACAGGCTCCTGATGCGCAGGCTCAGTGGCTATGGCTCATGGGCCCAGACGCTCCAGGGCATGTGGGATCTTCCTGGACCGGGGCATGAACCCGCGTCCTCTGCATCAGCACGCGGACTCTCAACCACTGCGCCACCAGGGAAGCCCACAAATATTATAAAATGTCAAGAAATTAATTTTTTTCAATGTTAGATTTTTATAGAGAAATTCTGAAATTTTGTGAAGGGCATAATAAGAAAATCTGAATAAATAAAGATTATTTTCAAGGAAGAAAGGGCACATTTTAATAAAAATATCTCCTTACGTTAAGCTACATATTTAATAAGTTCCAATAAAATTACAAAATGATTTCTTCAGCAAATTTGATAACCTGAATCCAAAGTTCATGTAAGTCAAAATACATGAATAGCTAAGGCAATTTTTTTTATCTCCCTGAAGGACCTTCTCTCTTATTTCTTTTTTCTTATTTTTTTTATTTTTTTTATTTTTTATTTTTTATTTTTATTTTTTTTAATTTTTTGCTTTATAACAAATTTAATCAGTTATACATATACATGTTTCCATATCCCCTCCCTTTTGCGTCTCCCTCCCACTCTTTCTTTTTTCTTTAAACAACGGGAATGGAAAAAGGCTGAACATCAGGAATCAATAAAGCCATGCAAATCCAGTGTACACAAACGTTCACCTGACAGCCGTCAGAATGATCATCAGCAAAACAAGTCTACAAAAAATAAATGCTGAAGGGGTTTTAGAGAACTGTGTACCCTTTAGCTGCTGGTGGGTTGCAACCTGGTAAGAGCCAGTCGTGAGAACAGAATGGAGGTGCGTTTAAGGGTAAAAATGGAGCTACCATGTGATCTGGTAGGCCCACTCATGGGCCTATCACCTGAGTAGACCAGAATCAAAAACACACAGGCTGGCAATCCTGCACTGCAGCAAGGTGTACCATAGCCAAACCTGGAAGAAACCAAAATGTGCATCAACAGAAAAATGCACCAAGAAGAAGTCGTCCATGTACACAATGGAATATTAGCCATGAGAAAGCATGGAACAGTGCCGTTGGCACCACCATAGTAGGACCTAGCGATAATCACCACACTGGAAGTAAGAAAGAAACCGTAAGACAGACATCCTATGACATCACTTATAGGTGTTACCTAAGAATTGATACCCATGAAATAATTTCCAAGAGAAGGACACGCATAGATTCAGAAAACCAAATTATGTTTAACCAAATGGAAAGTTGTAAGGAATGTATGAATTAGGATATGGGGGTTAACAGACATATACTAATACATAGGAAATATATAATCACACAATACCTAAGGAATACAAAGAGAGGTCTACTCAACACTCTATAATAACATACACGGGAATGGATCCAAAGAGGAATATAGACAGATACATTGATAGGATGAACCAGAAACTGTACACCTCGGAGAATCTACATTTTGATCAAATTTCCTCTGATAATTAAATTTAAAAAGCAAACAACAATTTAGGAGATATAAGCTCTTGGGGGTTTGCACTGGCACATTGCACTCTAATTCGCAGCTTACTACCACGATTGCCACGAAAGCTCTGTGGCCCAAAATCCCAGAGTTGGAAATGTAGAAATGCTGCCGCCTTGTGGCCGTTTCCCACAAGAGCGGCTTTGAACCCACAGCTAATGGTCACTTAACATTCACAAGGATTCAGGGCTGTAAAGGACACCTGCCCTAAAAAATTGTGCGGAGGTAGGGAATGGCCAAAAAAATTCAAAAGTGTTAAATTTTTCAAGGAGATTGGATGGAGGGGTAAGTTTTACTCACTCATTTTCAAAAAAGAGGAAAATGGATAAAAGCTCAACATCAGTAATTATTACACTCATGCAAATCTAACCTCCAAAATGATTCCAACTCACACATGTCAACTACCATCAGCTGCAAGTCTACAAACATTAAATGCTGAAGGTGTTTTAGAGAACTGTGTACCCTCTAGCTGCTGGTGAGATGTAAAGTGGTGACAGCCAATAATGAGAATAGAAAGGAGCTGCGTTTAAAAGTAAAAATTGAGCCACCATTCCGTTCAGCAGGCCCACCGCTGAGACTCTCACCTGACAAGTCCAGAGTCGAGAAGGCACAGGCTTCAACAGCTGCACTGCAGGAATTTTCACAATAGCCAAGACACGGAAGCAACCAAAATGTCCATCACCATATCAGTTGAAAAAGAAGAAGTGGTCCATGTACACAATGGAATATTAGCCATGGAAAACAATGAAACACTGCTCTTTCAGGCACCATAGTTGAGCCTAGAGATAATCACAGAACATGAGGTAAGTCGGAAAGCAAAAGACATATCCTATGATATCACTTACAGGCATTATCTAACAACTGACACAAATGAACATATTTGCACAGAGAAAGACACTCACACACTTAGAAAACAAACTAGGCTTATCTAAAAGGAAAGGTGGGGGGAATGGAAAAATTAAGACTAGGGTTACCATACGTGTACAAATACCTATTAAATACACATAACAAAAAGACCGACCATATAGCAAGGGAGGTCTATGGAACACTCTGCAATAATTTACATGGGAAGGGGATCTGTGCATGAATATAAATATATATATATGTATATATATATATATACATATATATATATATATACACACATATATATATATATATATATATATATATATATATATATATATATATGTTAGGCACAAATGAACCGGATTGTGTACACCTAGGACAAACAATATTCTAATCATTGCCCCTATTAAAAAAACTAAAACAACAAACAAGAAATAATGTAACATAAACTTATGGGGTTTTCTCCTGGCACATTCCATTTTAATTTACAACCTAGGAACAGGGATTCCAGAACGGCTCTGCTGCCCTAGTAACGAGATTTGTGAATGGAGAAATGCTGCCGCCTAGTGGCTGCTTACCACAACAGCAGCTTTAAACCCAGTGCTAATGGTCACTAAATATTCACACTCATTACAGGCCTGTGAATGACACCTGCCCTCAAAAACAATCCTGGGAGCGAATATTGACCAAAAAATTCAATTTTGAGGGCAACCTTTCAAGAAGACAATTTCAAGAGGTTAATTGTATTCTACGTTTTTTTCATTTGTTCGTTAACAGAAATTTTAAAAGCTGTGGAAAAATGAATCTTAGAAAGAATTAAGGTCATGCAAGTCCAAATTACAAAAATCCTATCAGCTCACAACAGTCAGAATGACCATCAGCAAAAATTCTGCAAACAATAAATGCTGAAGGGGTTGTGGAAAAATGCCTAGGCTTGGTTCAACGTGGGACATGCTAAGAGCCAGTAAGGAAAACACAAAGGAGGTGCATTGAAAAGGTAAGTACTGAGCTACCATTCAATCAAGCATACCCACTGCTGGGCCTATCGCCTGAGAGGATGAGAATCAAAAAGACACAGGCTGGACTTCACTGGTGGCGCAGAGGTTGAGAGTCTGCCGCCGAAGCAGGGGACACGGGTTTATGCCCCGGTTCGGGAAAATCACACATGCCGTGGAGTGGCTGGTCCCGTGAGCTATGGCTGCTGGGCCTGTGCGTCCAGAGCCTGTGCTCTGCAATCGGAGTGGCCATGGCAGTGAGTGGCCTACGTACTGCAAAACAAGAAAAAAACAGCCTGGCAATGCTCCCCTCCAGCAATAATTATCATAGCCAAAACTTGGAAGCTACGAAAATGTCCATCAACAGAGGAATGCACAAAGAAGAAGTGGTCCATGTACACAATGGAATATGACTCCAATAAAAAAATATAAACTCAATCTAGAAAACAAACAAAAGTAAAAAAAAAAACACATCAGCTTTTGGGGGTTTATCCAGGCACATTCCTCTCTAATTTATAACCGAGAAATACCACTGCAAGGTAGTCTGTTTCCCTAGTTAAAAGCTTGTGTGAAGCAGAAATGCTGCCACCCTCTGGCCGTGACCTGCAACAGCAGCTTTAAAAACTGTGCTAAGGGTCACTTCATATGCACCAGTACTGGAGGGCTGTAAATGAAACCTGCCCTCAGAATGTCATTAGGGAGGTAATGGCCAAAATATTTCTAAATGTCACACATACTTCACGAAAACAATTGGAAGAGGTAAGCTCTACTCACAGTTTGAAGAAAAAAAGGACATGCCAGAAAGCTCAATTTCAATGGATTATGAGACGCATGCAAATCCAACCACAAACATATAGCGGCTCACACTTGTCAGAATAAACTTCAGCAAAAAAATCTACAAACAATAAATGCTGAAGGTGTTGTGCAGAAGTGCATACCCTCAACTTTAAGTGGGATGTGACCTGGTAAGAGCCACTAACGAGAACAGAATGGAGGTGCTTTTACTACGTAAATATTTTTCTACCATATGATCCAGCAGGCCCACTCCTGGGCCTATAACCTAAGAAGACAGAATTGGAAAGACACAGGGAGGCGAATGTGCATTGCCACAGCATTACAATTGCCAAGTCATGGAAGCAAGCAAAAAGTCCATCAACATATGAGTGGACAAAGAAAACTGGTACATGTACAGACGGAGTATTGGCCAAGGAAAAAAAGGACACGATGTCATTTGCAGCACTGTAGATGAGTCTAGAGGCAATCACACAACGTGTAGTATGTCAGAAAGAGAAAGACACATATCGTATGATATCACTTTTAGGTATTACCTATAAATGGATACCAGTGAAGATATTTCCACAGAGAAGGGCAACCACTGATTCATTCAACAAACTTATGGTTCACCAATGGAAATTTGTGAGGATTGGATACATTAGGATATTGGGGTTAACAGACATATACAAACACAGGTGAAATATATCATCACCAAAGACCTACGGAATACCAAGAGAAGACTACTCAACATCCTGTCATAACGTACATGGGAAAAGGATTCCAGGAAGAATAGACATATGTTTATGTGTAAAAGAACCACATCTTGCACACCTAGAACAAGCCAAACATTGTAATCAAACTTGCTGTGATAAAAATAAAAATTAAATTAAATAAACGAACAAGAAGTAGTGAGACATATACTTAAGGGGCTTTTCCCTGGCACACGCCATTCTAAATTACAACCTAGAACACAACTTCCATTGAGGCTCTGTTGCCCTAGTAACCAGATTTGGTAAAGTAGAACAGCTGCCACCTTGTGGGCATTTCACACGACAGCAGCTTTAATCCCAGCGTTAATGGTCAGTTGATATTCAAAATAATTGCAGGCCTGTAAATCACACCTGCACTGAAAACAAATCCTGGGGTCGTATATCGACCAAAAAAATTCAAAGGCATCCATATTTCAAACCGACAGTTTCAAGAGGCATAATTTATGCACATTTGTCTTCTGTTTCTTTTTCTTTCTTTCTTTTTTCTTTTTTTTTTCAGCTTTCAAACCACTATTTATTTAATCATGTGTTCATTCCACAGATAATTTTTAAAGTGTCTACTATGTACTAATTGCAAGTTAGGTCCCAGGATTACAGCAGTGAGTTAAACAGATAAAATCCCCGGACCTTATGGAACTTAAAGCCTAGTGGGTGACTCGGTCAATAATCCACTTCATAGATAACTACGTAGTTATAATACAGGGTACAGTGAGAGGGCTAACAAAGGGCTCTAATTTAGGCTGGAGTTCAGAGAGGTTCCCCATGAAGAAATGATAGTTTACTTCTCAGGTACTTAATAAACAAAAGTGGTAAAATTAAATGGAAGTGTTTAAATGAACAGAGTTAGGCACCACTTTTAATTACATACATACATATACACACACATAAAATAGATCACAACTTTCTAAATAAATTATTAGTAAATTGAACGCAAAATTTGTTAATAATGATAAAGTAGTACATATTCCAGAAATAAAGTCACGATGAGTAGCAAAAAAATCTAGGTACTGTTAATGTTATCACATTAATACATGTTTTAATGGTGATGTCAATGGCTATAGAAAAGGCATCTATGAAAAAAAACTGATTAGTAAATTAGTAAAATAAGGAAATTCCTTAACCTAACGAGAGAAGGATTTTTTAAAGATCCTTTAGCAAATATATTTAATGATAAAACTTTAAAGTTAAAGTTTGGAGACCACAACTATTGCACATTGTTCTATAAGTCCTAGTCAATAGAATAAGAAAAGAATAAGCAGTGTAAGAATTAGAGAATGTGTCAGATAGACTGCACATCAGTCAATCTGTGGTGGTTTGGAAATTTAAAAAGTTAACCAAATTGTCCACTTCTGAAAGGAAGAGAATGTTTGTCATTATTTGCAAATGATATGATAATCTTATCAAAATCAAGGCAAGGAATGGAAAAACTATGAATAAGATAATTCAGCAGAAATTTCCCGTAAGATATAAAGTCAGCATAACAACTCAAAATTATTTCTTTTACCAATTTTTTATACCAAGTCATTCTCAAGAGCAGCAAATATTATAAATAATTTTTTTTTATGGTACACGGGCCTCTCACTGTTGTGGCCTCTCCGGCTGCGGAGCACAGGCTCCTGATGCGCAGGCTCAGTGGCCATGGCTCATGGGCCCAGACGCTCCACGGCATGTGGGATCTTCCTGGACCGGGGCATGAACCCGCGTCTCCTGCATCAGCAGGCAGACTCTCAACCACTGCGCCACCAGGGAAGCCCGCAAATACTATATAATGTCAAGAAATTAATTTTTTCAATGTTAGATTTTTATAGAGAAATTCTGAAATTTTGTGAAGGGCATAATAAGAAAATCTGAATAAATAAAGATTATTTTCAAGGAAGAAAGGGCACATTTTAATAAAAATATCTCCTTACGTTAAGCTACATATTTAATAAGTTCCAATAAAATTACAAAATGATTTCTTCAGCAAATTTGATAACCTGAATCCAAAGTTCATGTAAGTCAAAATACATGAATAGCTAAGGCAATTTTTTTTTATCTCCCTGAAGGACCTTCTCTCTTATTTCTTTTTTTTAATTTATTTTTTATTTTTTTTAATTTTTTAATTTTTTTATTTTTATTTTATTTAATTTTTTGCTTTATAACAAATTTAATCAGTTATACATATACGTGTTTCCTTATCCCCTCCCTTTTGCATCTCCCTCCCACTCTTTCTTTTTTCTTAAAACAACGGGAATGGAAAAAGGCTGAACATCAGGAATCAATAAAGCCATGCAAATCCAGTGTACACAAACGTTCACCTGACAGCCGTCAGAATGATCATCAGCAAAACAAGTCTACAAAAAATAAATGCTGAAGGGGTTTTAGAGAACTGCGTACCCTTTAGCTGCTGGTGGGTTGCAACCTGGTAAGAGCCAGTCGTGAGAACAGAATGGAGGTGCGTTTAAGGGTAAAAATGGAGCTACCATGTGATCTGGTAGGCCCACTCATGGGCCTATCACCTGAGTAGACCAGAATCAAAAACACACAGGCTGGCAATCCTGCACTGCAGCAAGGTGTACCATAGCCAAACCTGGAAGAAACCAAAATGTGCATCAACAGAAAAATGCACCAAGAAGAAGTCGTCCATGTACACAATTGAATATTAGCCATGAAAAAGCATGGAACAGTGCCGTTGGCACCACCATAGAAGGACCTAGCGATAATCACCACACTGGAAGTAAGAAAGAAACCGTAAGACAGACATCCTATGACATCACTTATAGGTGTTACCTAAGAATTGATACCCATGAAATAATTTCCAAGAGAAGGACACGCATAGATTCAGAAAACCAAATTATGTTTAACCAAATGGAAAGGTGTAAGGAATGTATGAATTAGGATATGGGGGTTAACAGACATATACTAATACATAGGAAATATATAATCACAAAATACCTAAGGAATACAAAGAGAGGTCTACTCAACACTCTATAATAACATACATGGGAATGGATCCAAAGAGGAATATAGACAGATACATTGATAGGATGAACCAGAAACTGTACACCTCGGAGAATCTACATTTTGATCAAATTTCCTCTGATAATTAAATTTAAAAAGCAAACAACAATTTAGGAGATATAAGCTCTTGGTGCTTTGCACTGGCACATTGCACTCTAATTCGCAGCTTACTACCACGATTGCCACGAAAGCTCTGTGGCCCAAAATCCCAGAGTTGGAAATGTAGAAATGCTGCCGCCTTGTGGCCGTTTCCCACAAGAGCGGCTTTGAACCCACAGCTAATGGTCACTTAACATTCACAGGGATTCAGGGCTGTAAAGGACACCTGCCCTAAAAAATTGTGCGGAGGTAGGGAATGGCCAAAAAAATTCAAAAGTGTTAAATTTTTCAAGGAGATTGGATGGAGGGGTAAGTTTTACTCACTCATTTTCAAAAAAGAGGAAAATGGATAAAAGCTCAACATCAGTAATTATTACACTCATGCAAATCTAACCTCCAAAATGATTCCAACTCACACATGTCAACTACCATCAGCTGCAAGTCTACAAACATTAAATGCTGAAGGTGTTTTAGAGAACTGTGTACCCTCTAGCTGCTGGTGAGATGTAAAGTGGTGACAGCCAATAATGAGAATAGAAAGGAGCTGCGTTTAAAAGTAAAAATTGAGCCACCATTCCGTTCAGCAGGCCCACCGCTGAGACTCTCACCTGACAAGTCCAGAGTCGAGAAGGCACACGCTTCAAAAGCTGCACTGCAGGAATTTTCACAATAGCCAAGACACGGAAGCAACCAAAATGTCCATCACCATATCAGTTGAAAAAGAAGAAGTGGTCCATGTACACAATGGAATATTAGCCATGGAAAACAATGAAACACTGCTCTTTCAGGCACCATAGTTGAGCCTAGAGATAATCACAGATCATGAGGTAAGTCGGAAAGCAAAAGACATATCCTATGATATCACTTACAGGCATTATCTAACAACTGACACAAATGAACATATTTGCACAGAGAAAGACACTCACACACTTAGAAAACAAACTAGGCTTATCTAAAAGGAAAGGTGGGGGGAATGGAAAAATTAAGATTAGGGTTACCATACGTGTACAAATACCTATTAAATACACATAACAAAAAGACCGACCATATAGCAAGGGAGGTCTATGGAACACTCTGCAATAATTGACATGGGAAGGGGATCTGTGCATGAATATATATATATATATATATATATATATATATATATATATATATATATATATATATATATATGTTAGGCACAAATGAACCAGATTGTGTACACCTAGGACAAACAATATTCTAATCATTGCCCCTATTAAAAAAACTAAAACAACAAACAAGAAATAATGTAACATAAACTTATGGGGTTTTCTCCTGGCACATTCCATTTTAATTTACAACCTAGGAACAGGGATTCCAGAACGGCTCTGCTGCCCTAGTAACGAGATTTGTGAATGGAGAAATGCTGCCGCCTAGTGGCTGCTTACCACAACAGCAGCTTTAAACCCAGTGCTAATGGTCACTAAATATTCACACTCATTACAGGCCTGTGAATGACACCTGCCCTCAAAAACAATCCTGGGAGCGAATATTGACCAAAAAATTCAATTTTGAGGGCAACCTTTCAAGAAGACAATTTCAAGAGGTTAATTGTATTCTACTTTTTTTCATTTGTTCGTTAACAGAAATTTAAAAAGGTGTGGAAAAATGAACCTTAGAAAGAATTAAGGACATGCAAATCCAAATTACAAAAATCCTATCAGCTCACAACAGTCAGAATGACCATCAGCAAAAATTCTGCAAACAATAAATGCTGAAGGGGTTGTGGAAAAATGCCTAGGCTTGGTTCAACGTGGGACATGCTAAGAGCCAGTAAGGAAAACACAAAGGAGGTGCATTGAAAAGGTAAGTACTGAGCTACCATTCAATCAAGCATGCCCACTGCTGGCCCTATCGCCGGAGAGGATGAGAATCAAAAAGACAAAGGCTGGACTTCACTGGTGGCGCAGTGGTTGAGAGTCCGCCGCCGAAGCAGGGGACACGGGTTTATGCCCCGGTTCGGGAAAATCACACATGCCGTGGAGCGGCTGGTCCCGTGAGCTATGGCTGCTGGGCCTGTGCGTCCAGAGCCTGTGCTCTGCAATCGGAGTGGCCATGGCAGTGAGTGGCCTACGTACTGCAAAACAAGAAAAAAACAGTCTGGCAATCCTGCCCTCCAGCAATATTTATCATAGCCAAAACTTGGAAGCTACGAAAATGTCCATCAACAGAGGAATGCACAAAGAAGAAGTGGTCCATGTACACAATGGAATATGACTCCAATAAAAAAAATAAACTCAATCTAGAAAACAAACAAAAGTAAAAAAAAAACACATCAGCTTTTGGGGGTTTATCCAGGCACATTCCACTCTAATTTATAACCGAGAAATACCACTGCAAGGTAGTCTGTTTCCCTAGTTAAAAGCTTGTGAAATGCAGAAATGCTGCCACCCTCTGGCCGTGACCTGCAACAGCAGCTTTAAAAACTGTGCTAAGGGTCACTTCATATGCACCAGTACTGGAGGGCTGTAAATGAAACCTGCCCTCAGAATGTCATTAGGGAGGTAATGGCCAAAATATTTCTAAATGTCACACATACTTCACGAAAACAATTGGAAGAGGTAAGCTCTACTCACAGTTTGAAGAAAAAAAGGACATGCCAGAAAGCTCAATTTCAATGGATTATGAGACGCATGCAAATCCAACCACAAACATATAGCGGCTCACACTTGTCAGAATAAACTTCAGCAAAAAAAAACTACAAACAATAAATGCTGAAGGTGTTGTGCAGAAGTGCATACCCTCAACTTTAAGTGGGATGTGACCTGGTAAGAGCCACTAACGAGAACAGAATGGAGGTGCTTTTACTACGTAAATATTTTTCTACCATATGATCCAGCAGGCCCACTCCTGGGCCTATAACCTAAGAAGACAGAATTGGAAAGACACAGGGAGGCGAATGTGCGTTGCCGCAGCATTACAATTGCCAAGTCATGGAAGCAACCAAAAAGTCCATCAACATATGAGTGGACAAAGAAAACTGGTACATGTACAGACGGAGTATTGGCCAAGGAAAAAAGGGACACGATGTCATTTGCAGCACTGTAGATGAGTCTAGAGGCAATCACACAACGTGTAGTATGTCAGAAAGAGAAAGACACATATCGTATGATATCACTTTTAGGTATTACCTATAAATGGATACCAGTGAAGATATTTCCACAGAGAAGGGCAACCACTGATTCATTCAACAAACTTATGGTTCACCAATGGAAATTTGTGAGGATTGGATACATTAGTATATTGGGGTTAACAGACATCTACAAACACAGGTGAAATATATCATCACCAAAGACCTACGGAATACCAAGAGAAGACTACTCAACATCCTGTCATAACGTACATGGGAAAAGGATTCCAGGAAGAATAGACATATGTTTATGTGTAAAAGAACCACATCTTGCACACCTAGAACAAGCCAAACATTGTAATCAAACTTGCTGTGATAAAAATAAAAATTAAATTAAATAAACGAACAAGAAGTAGTGAGACATATACTTAAGGGGCTTTTCCCTGGCACACGCCATTCTAAATTACAACCTAGAACACAACTTCCATTGAGGCTCTGTTGCCCTAGTAACCAGATTTGGTAAAGTAGAACAGCTGCCACCTTGTGGGCGTTTCACACGACAGCAGCTTTAATCCCAGCGTTAATGGTCAGTTGATATTCAAAATAATTGCAGGCCTGTAATTCACACCTGCACTGAAAAGAAATCCTGGGGTCGTATATCGACCAAAAAAATTCAAAGGCATCCATATTTCAAACCGACAGTTTCAAGAGGCATAATTTATGCACATTTGTCTTCTGTTTCTTTTTCTTTCTTTCTTTTTTCTTTTTTTTCAGCTTTCAAACCACTATTTATTTAATCATGTGTTCATTCCACAGATAATTTTTAAAGTGTCTACTATGTACTAATTGCAAGTTAGGTCCCAGGATTACAGCAGTGAGTTAAACAGATAAAATCCCCTGACCTTATGGAACTTAAAGCCTAGTGGGTGACTCGGTCAATAATCCACTTCATAGATAACTACGTAGTTATAATACAGGGTACAGTGAGAGGGCTAACAAAGGGCTCTAATTTAGGCTGGAGTTCAGAGAGGTTCCCCATGAAGAAATGATAGTTTACTTCTCAGGTACTTAATAAACAAAAGTGGTAAAATTAAATGGAAGTGTTTAAATGAACAGAGTTAGGCACCACTTTTAATTACATACATACATATACACACACATAAAATAGATCCCAACTTTCTAAATAAATTATTAGTAAATTGAACGCAAAATTTGTTAATAATGATAAAGTAGTACATATTCCAGAAATAAAGTCACGATGAGTAGCAAAAAAATCTAGGTACTGTTAATGTTATCACATTAATACATGTTTTAATGGTGATTTCAATGGCTATAGAAAAGGCATCTATGAAAAAAAAACTGCTTAGTAAATTAGTAAAATAAGGAAATTCCTTAACCTAACGAGAGAAGGATTTTTTAAAGATCCTTTAGCAAATATATTTAATGATAAAACTTTAAAGTTAAAGTTTGGAAACCACAACTATTGCACATTGTTCTATAAGTCCTAGTCAATAGAATAAGAAAAGAATAAGCAGTGTAAGAATTAGAGAATGTGTCAGATAGACTGCACATCAGTCAATCTGTTGTGGTTTGGAAATTTAAAAAGTTAACCACATTGTCCACTTCTGAAAGGAAGAGAAAGTTTGTCATTATTTGCAAATGATATGATAATCTTATCAAAATCAAGGCAAGGAATGGAAAAACTATGAATAAGATAATTCAGCAGAAATTTCCGGTAAGATATAAAGTCAGCATAACAACTCAAAAGTATTTCTTTTACCAATTTTTTAGACCAAGTCATTCTCAAGAGCAGCAAATATTATAAATATTTTTTTTTTATGGTACACGGGCCTCTCACTGTTGTGGCCTCTCCTGCTGCGGAGCACAGGCTCCTGATGCGCAGGCTCAGTGGCCATGGCTCATGGGCCCAGACGCTCCACGGCATGTGGGATCTTCCTGGACCGGGGCATGAACCCACGTCCCCTGCATCAGCAGGCAGACTCTCAACCACTGCGCCACCAGGGAAGCCCGCAAATATTATAAAATGTCAAGAAATTAATTTTTTCAATGTTAGATTTTTATAGAGAAATTCTGAAATTTTGTGAAGGGCATAATAAGAAAATCTGAATAAATAAAGATTATTTTCAAGGAAGAAAGGGCACATTTTAATAAAAATATCTCCTTACGTTAAGCTACATATTTAATAAGTTCCAATAAAATTACAAAATGATTTCTTCAGCAAATTTGATAACCTGAATCCAAAGTTCATGTAAGTCAAAATACATGAATAGCTAAGGCAATTTTTTTTATCTCCCTGAAGGACCTTCTCTCTTATTTCTTTTTTTTATTTATTTTTAATTTTTTTTAATTTTTTTATTTTTTATTTTTATTTTTTTTAATTTTTTGCTTTATAACAAATTTAATCAGTTATACATATACGTGTTTCCATATCCCCTCCCTTTTGCGTCTCCCTCCCACTCTTTCATTTTTCTTAAAACAACGGGAATGGAAAAAGGCTGAACATCAGGAATCAATAAAGCCATGCAAATCCAGTGTACACAAACGTTCACCTGACAGCCGTCAGAATGATCATCAGCAAAACAAGTCTACAAAAAATAAATGCTAAAGGGGTTTTAGAGAACTGCGTACCCTTTAGCTGCTGGTGGGTTGCAACCTGGTAAGAGCCAATCGTGAGAACAGAATGGAGGTGCGTTTAAGGGTAAAAATGGAGCTACCATGTGATCTGGTAGGCCCACTCATGGGCCTATCACCTGAGTAGACCAGAATCAAAAACACACAGGCTGGCAATCCTGCACTGCAGCAAGGTGTACCATAGCCAAACCTGGAAGAAACCAAAATGTGCATCAACAGAAAAATGCACCAAGAAGAAGTCGTCCATGTACACAATGGAATATTAGCCATGAAAAAGCATGGAACAGTGCCGTTGGCACCACCATAGAAGGACCTAGCAATAATCACCACACTGGAAGTAAGAAAGAAACCGTAAGACAGATATCCTATGACATCACTTATAGGTGTTACCTAAGAATTGATACCCATGAAATAATTTCCAAGAGAAGGACACGCATAGATTCAGAAAACCAAATTATGTTTAACCAAATGGAAAGGTGTAAGGAATGTATGAATTAGGATATGGGGGTTAACAGACATATACTAATACATAGGAAATATATAATCACAAAATACCTAAGGAATACAAAGAGAGGTCTACTCAACACTCTATAATAACATACACGGGAATGGATCCAAAGAGGAATATAGACAGATACATTGATAGGATGAACCAGAAACTGTACACCTAGGAGAATCTACATTTTGATCAAATTTCCTCTGATAATTAAATTTAAAAAGCAAACAACAATTTAGGAGATATAAGCTCTTGGGGGTTTGCACTGGCACATTGCACTCTAATTCGCAGCTTACTACCACGATTGCCACGAAAGCACTGTGGCCCAAAATCCCAGAGTTGGAAATGTAGAAATGCTGCCGCCTTGTGGCCGTTTCCCACAAGAGCGGCTTTGAACCCACAGCTAATGGTCACTTAACATTCACAGGGATTCAGGGCTGTAAAGGACACCTGCCCTAAAAAATTGTGCGGAGGTAGGGAATGGCCAAAAAAATTCAAAAGTGTTAAATTTTTCAAGGAGATTGGATGGAGGGGTAAGTTTTACTCACTCATTTTCAAAAAAGAGGAAAATGGATAAAAGCTCAACATCAGTAATTATTACACTCATGCAAATCTAACCTCCAAAATGATTCCAACTCACACATGTCAACTACCATCAGCTGCAAGTCTACAAACATTAAATGCTGAAGGTGTTTTAGAGAACTGTGTACCCTCTAGCTGCTGGTGAGATGTAAAGTGGTGACAGCCAATAATGAGAATAGAAAGGAGCTGCGTTTAAAAGTAAAAATTGAGCCACCATTCCGTTCAGCAGGCCCACCGCTGAGACTCTCACCTGACAAGTCCAGAGTCGAGAAGGCACAGGCTTCAACAGCTGCACTGCAGGAATTTTCACAATAGCCAAGACACGGAAGCAACCAAAATGTCCATCACCATATCAGTTGAAAAAGAAGAAGTGGTCCATGTACACAATGGAATATTAGCCTTGGAAAACAATGAAACACTGCTCTTTCAGGCACCATAGTTGAGCCTAGAGATAATCACAGAACATGAGGTAAGTCGGAAAGCAAAAGACATATCCTATGATATCACTTACAGGCATTATCTAACAACTGACACAAATGAACATATTTGCACAGAGAAAGACACTCACACACTTAGAAAACAAACTAGGCTTATCTAAAAGGAAAGGTGGGGGGAATGGAAAAATTAAGATTAGGGTTACCATACGTGTACAAATACCTATTAAATACACATAACAAAAAGACCGACCATATAGCAAGGGAGGTCTATGGAACACTCTGCTATAATTTACATGGGAAGGGGATCTGTGCATGAATATATATATATATATATATATATATATATATATATATATATATATATATATATATATATATATATGTTAGGCACAAATGAACCAGATTGTGTACACCTAGGACAAACCATATTCTAATCATTGCCCCTATTAAAAAAACTAAAACAACAAACAAGAAATAATGTAACATAAACTTATGGGGTTTTCTCCTGGCACATTCCATTTTAATTTACAACCTAGGAACAGGGATTCCAGATCGGCTCTGCTGCCCTAGTAACGAGATTTGTGAATGGAGAAATGCTGCCGCCTAGTGGCTGCTTACCACAACAGCAGCTTTAAACCCAGTGCTAATGGTCACTAAATATTCACACTCATTACAGGCCTGTGAATGACACCTGCCCTCAAAAACAATCCTGGGAGCAAATATTGACCAAAAAATTCAATTTTGAGGGCAACCTTTCAAGAAGACAATTTCAAGAGGTTAATTGTATTCTACGTTTTTTTCATTTGTTCGTTAACAGAAATTTAAAAAGGTGTGGAAAAATGAACCTTAGAAAGAATTAAGGACATGCAAATCCAAATTACAAAAATCCTATCAGCTCACAACAGTCAGAATGACCATCAGCAAAAATTCTGCAAACAATAAATGCTGAAGGGGTTGTGGAAAAATGCCTAGGCTTGGTTCAACGTGGGACATGCTAAGAGCCAGTAAGGAAAACACAAAGGAGGTGCATTGAAAAGGTAAGTACTGAGCTACCATTCAATCAAGCATGCCCACTGCTGGCCCTATCGCCTGAGAGGATGAGAATCAAAAAGACACAGGCTGGACTTCACTGGTGGCGCAGTGGTTGAGAGTCCGCCGCCGAAGCAGGGGACACGGGTTTATGCCCCGGTTCGGGAAAATCACACATGCCGTGGAGCGGCTGGTCCCGTGAGATATGGCTGCTGGGCCTGTGCGTCCAGAGCCTGTGCTCTGCAATCGGAGTGGCCATGGCAGTGAGTGGCCTACGTACTGCAAAACAAGAAAAAAACAGTCTGGCAATCCTGCCCTCCAGCAATATTTATCATAGCCAAAACTTGGAAGCTACGAAAATGTCCATCAACAGAGGAATGCACAAAGAAGAAGTGGTCCATGTACACAATGGAATATGACTCCAATAAAAAAAATAAACTCAATCTAGAAAACAAACAAAAGTAAAAAAAAAACACATCAGCTTTTGGGGGTTTATCCAGGCACATTCCACTCTAATTTATAACCGAGAAATACCACTGCAAGGTAGTCTGTTTCCCTAGTTAAAAGCTTGTGAAAAGCAGAAATGCTGCCACCCTCTGGCCGTGACCTGCAACAGCAGCTTTCAAAACTGTGCTAAGGGTCACTTCATATGCACCAGTACTGGAGGGCTGTAAATGAAACCTGCCCTCAGAATGTCATTAGGGAGGTAATGGCCAAAATATTTCTAAATGTCACACATACTTCACGAAAACAATTGGAAGAGGTAAGCTCTACTCACAGTTTGAAGAAAAAAAGGACATGCCAGAAAGCTCAATTTCAATGGATTATGAGACGTATGCAAATCCAACCACAAACATATAGCGGCTCACACTTGTCAGAATAAACTTCAGCAAAAAAAAACTACAAACAATAAATGCTGAAGGTGTTGTGCAGAAGTGCATACCCTCAACTTTAAGTGGGATGTGACCTGGTAAGAGCCACTAATGAGAACAGAATGGAGGTGCTTTTACTACGTAAATATTTTTCTACCATATGATCCAGCAGGCCCACTCCTGGGCCTATAACCTAAGAAGACAGAATTGGAAAGACACAGGGAGGCGAATGTGCATTGCCGCAGCATTACAATTGCCAAGTCATGGAAGCAAGCAAAAAGTCCATCAACATATGAGTGGACAAAGAAAACTGGTACATGTACAGACGGAGTATTGGCCAAGGAAAAAAAGGACACGATGTCATTTGCAGCACTGTAGATGAGTCTAGAGGCAATCACACAACGTGTAGTATGTCAGAAAGAGAAAGACACATATCGTATGATATCACTTTTAGGTATTACCTATAAATAGATAGCAGTGAAGATATTTCCACAGAGAAGGGCAACCACTGATTCATTCAACAAACTTATAGTTCACAAATGGAAATTTGTGAGGATTGGATACATTAGGATATTGGGGTTAACAGACATATACAAACACAGGTGAAATATATCATCACCAAAGACCTACGGAATACCAAGAGAAGACTACTCAACATCCTGTCATAACGTACATGGGAAAAGGATTCCAGGAAGAATAGACATATGTTTATGTGTAAAAGAACCACATCTTGCACACCTAGAACAAGCCAAACATTGTAATCAAACTTGCTGTGATAAAAATAAAAATTAAATTAAATAAACGAACAAGAAGTAGTGAGACATATACTTAAGGGGCTTTTCCCTGGCACACGCCATTCTAAATTACAACCTAGAACACAACTTCCATTGAGGCTCTGTTGCCCTAGTAACCAGATTTGGTAAAGTAGAACAGCTGCCACCTTGTGGGCGTTTCACACGACAGCAGCTTTAATCCCAGCGTTAATGCTCAGTTGATATTCAAAATAATTGCAGGCCTGTAAATCACACCTGCACTGAAAACAAATCCTGGGGTCGTATATCGACCAAAAAAATTCAAAGGCATCCATATTTCAAACCGACAGTTTCAAGAGGCATAATTTATGCACATTTGTCTTCTGTTTCTTTTTCTTTCTTTCTTTTTTCTTTTTTTTTCAGCTTTCAAACCACTATTTATTTAATCATGTGTTCATTCCACAGATAATTTTTAAAGTGTCTACTATGTACTAATTGCAAGTTAGGTCCCAGGATTACAGCAGTGAGTTAAACAGATAAAATCCCCTGACCTTATGGAACTTAAAGCCTAGTGGGTGACTCGGTCAATAATCCACTTCATAGATAACTACGTAGTTATAATACAGGGTACAGTGAGAGGGCTAACAAAGGGCTCTAATTTAGGCTGGAGTTCAGAGAGGTTCCCCATGAAGAAATGATAGTTTACTTCTCAGGTACTTAATAAACAAAAGTGGTAAAATTAAATGGAAGTGTTTAAATGAACAGAGTTAGGCACCACTTTTAATTACATACATACATATACACACACATAAAATAGATCCCAACTTTCTAAATAAATTATTAGTAAATTGAACGCAAAATTTGTTAATAATGATAAAGTAGTACATATTCCAGAAATAAAGTCACGATGAGTAGCAAAAAAATCTAGGTACTGTTAATGTTATCACATTAATACATGTTTTAATGGTGATTTCAATGGCTATAGAAAAGGCATCTATGAAAAAAAAACTGCTTAAATTAGTAAAATAGTAAATTAGTAAAATAAGGAAATTCCTTAACCTAACGAGAGAAGGATTTTTTAAAGATCCTTTAGCAAATATATTTAATGATAAAACTTTAAAGTTAAAGTTTGGAGACCACAACTATTGCACATTGTTCTATAAGTCCTAGTCAATAGAATAAGAAAAGAATAAGCAGTGTAAGAATTAGAGAATGTGTCAGATAGACTGCACATCAGTCAATCTGTTGTGGTTTGAAAATTTAAAAAGTTAACCACATTGTCCACTTCTGAAAGGAAGAGAAAGTTTGTCATTATTTGCAAATGATATGATAATCTTATCAAAATCAAGGCAAGGAATGGAAAAACTATGAATAAGATAATTCAGCAGAAATTTCCGGTAAGATATAAAGTCAGCATAACAACTCAAAATTATTTCTTTTACCAATTTTTTATACCAAGTCATTCTCAAGAGCAGCAAATATTATAAATAATTTTTTTTTATGGTACACGGGCCTCTCACTGTTGTGGCCTCTCCTGCTGCGGAGCACAGGCTCCTGATGCGCAGGCTCAGTGGCCATGGCTCATGGGCCCAGACGCTCCAAGGCATGTGGGATCTTCCTGGACCGGGGCATGAACCCGCGTCTCCTGCATCAGCAGGCAGACTCTCAACCACTGTGCCACCAGGGAAGCCCGCAAATACTATATAATGTCAAGAAATTAATTTTTTCAATGTTAGATTTTTATAGAGAAATTCTGAAATTTTGTGAAGGGTATAATAAGAAAATCTGAATAAATAAAGATTATTCTCAAGGAAGAAAGGGCACATTTTAATAAAAATATCTCCTTACGTTAAGCTACATATTTAATAAGTTCCAATAAAATTACAAAATGATTTCTTCAGCAAATTTGATAACCTGAATCCAAAGTTCATGTAAGTCAAAATACATGAATAGCTAAGGCAATTTTTTTTTATCTCCCTGAAGGACCTTCTCTCTTATTTCTTTTTTTTAATTTATTTTTTATTTTTTTTAATTTTTTTATTTTTTTATTTTTATTTTATTTAATTTTTTGCTTTATAACAAATTTAATCAGTTATACATATACGTGTTTCCATATCCCCTCCCTTTTGCATCTCCCTCCCACTCTTTCTTTTTTCTTAAAACAACGGGAATGGAAAAAGGCTGAACATCAGGAATCAATAAAGCCATGCAAATCCAGTGTACACAAACGTTCACCTGACAGCCGTCAGAATGATCATCAGCAAAACAAGTCTACAAAAAATAAATGCTGAAGGGGTTTTAGAGAACTGCGTACCCTTTAGCTGCTGGTGGGTTGCAACCTGGTAAGAGCCAGTCGTGAGAACAGAATGGAGGTGCGTTTAAGGGTAAAAATGGAGCTACCATGTGATCTGGTAGGCCCACTCATGGGCCTATCACCTGAATAGACCAGAATCAAAAACACACAGGCTGGCAATCCTGCACTGCAGCAAGGTGTACCATAGCCAAACCTGGAAGAAACCAAAATGTGCATCAACAGAAAAATGCACCAAGAAGAAGTCGTCCATGTACACAATGGAATCTTAGCCATGAAAAAGCATGGAACAGTGCCGTTGGCACCACCATAGAAGGACCTAGCGATAATCACCACACTGGAAGTAAGAAAGAAACCGTAAGACAGACATCCTATGACATCACTTATAGGTGTTACCTAAGAATTGATACCCATGAAATAATTTCCAAGAGAAGGACACGCATAGATTCAGAAAACCAAATTATGTTTAACCAAATGGAAAGGTGTAAGGAATGTATGAATTAGGATATGGGGGTTAACAGACATATACTAATACATAGGAAATATATAATCACAAAATACCTAAGGAATACAAAGAGAGGTCTACTCAACACTCTATAATAACATACATGGGAATGGATCCAAAGAGGAATATAGACAGATACATTGATAGGATGAACCAGAAACTGTACACCTCGGAGAATCTACATTTTGATCAAATTTCCTCTGATAATTAAATTTAAAAAGCAAACAACAATTTAGGAGATATAAGCTCTTGGTGCTTTGCACTGGCACATTGCACTCTAATTCGCAGCTTACTACCACGATTGCCACGAAAGCTCTGTGGCCCAAAATCCCAGAGTTGGAAATGTAGAAATGCTGCCGCCTTGTGGCCGTTTCCCACAAGAGCGGCTTTGAACCCACAGCTAATGGTCACTTAACATTCACAGGGATTCAGGGCTGTAAAGGACACCTGCCCTAAAAAATTGTGCGGAGTTAGGGAATGGCCAAAAAAATTCAAAAGTGTTAAATTTTTCAAGGAGATTGGATGGAGGGGTAAGTTTTACTCACTCATTTTCAAAAAAGAGGAAAATGGATAAAAGCTCAACATCAGTAATTATTACACTCATGCAAATCTAACCTCCAAAATGATTCCAACTCACACATGTCAACTACCATCAGCTGCAAGTCTACAAACATTAAATGCTGAAGGTGTTTTAGAGAACTGTGTACCCTCTAGCTGCTGGTGAGATGTAAAGTGGTGACAGCCAATAATGAGAATAGAAAGGAGCTGCGTTTAAAAGTAAAAATTGAGCCACCATTCCGTTCAGCAGGCCCACCGCTGAGACTCTCACCTGACAAGTCCAGAGTCGAGAAGGCACAGGCTTCAACAGCTGCACTGCAGGAATTTTCACAATAGCCAAGACACGGAAGCAACCAAAATGTCCATCACCATATCAGTTGAAAAAGAAGAAGTGGTCCATGTACACAATGGAATATTAGCCATGGAAAACAATGAAACACTGCTCTTTCAGGCACCATAGTTGAGCCTAGAGATAATCACAGAACATGAGGTAAGTCGGAAAGCAAAAGACATATCCTATGATATCACTTACAGGCATTATCTAACAACTGACACAAATGAACATATTTGCACAGAGAAAGACACTCACACACTTAGAAAACAAACTAGGCTTATCTAAAAGGAAAGGTGGGGGGAATGGAAAAATTAAGATTAGGGTTACCATACGTGTACAAATACCTATTAAATACACATAACAAAAAGACCGACCATATAGCAAGGGAGGTCTATGGAACACTCTGCAATAATTGACATGGGAAGGGGATCTGTGCATGAATATATATATATATATATATATATATATATATATATATATATATATATATATATATATATATATATATATATATATATATATATATATATATATATATATATATATATATATGTTAGGCACAAATGAACCAGATTGTGTACACCTAGGACAAACCATATTCTAATCATTGCCCCTATTAAAAAAACTAAAACAACAAACAAGAAATTATGTAACATAAACTTATGGGGTTTTCTCCTGGCACATTCCATTTTAATTTACAACCTAGGAACAGGGATTCCAGAATGGCTCTGCTGCCCTAGTAACGAGATTTGTGAATGGAGAAATGCTGCCGCCTAGTGGCTGCTTACCACAACAGCAGCTTTAAACCCAGTGCTTATGGTCACTAAATATTCACACTCATTACAGGCCTGTGAATGACACCTGCCCTCAAAAACAATCCTGGGAGCGAATATTGACCAAAAAATTCAATTTTGAGGGCAACCTTTCAAGAAGACAATTTCAAGAGGTTAATTGTATTCTACGTTTTTTTCATTTGTTCGTTAACAGAAATTTTAAAAGCTGTGGAAAAATGAATCTTAGAAAGAATTAAGGACATGCAAGTCCAAATTACAAAAATCCTATCAGCTCACAACAGTCAGAATGACCATCAGCAAAAATTCTGCAAACAATAAATGCTGAAGGGGTTGTGGAAAAATGCCTAGGCTTGGTTCAACGTGGGACATGCTAAGAGCCAGTAAGGAAAACACAAAGGAGGTGCATTGAAAAGGTAAGTACTGAGCTACCATTCAATCAAGCATACCCACTGCTGGGCCTATCGCCTGAGAGGATGAGAATCAAAAAGACACAGGCTGGACTTCACTGGTGGCGCAGTGGTTGAGAGTCTGCCGCCGAAGCAGGGGACACGGGTTTATGCCCCGGTTCGGGAAAATCACACATGCCGTGGAGCGGCTGGTCCCGTGAGCTATGGCTGCTGGGCCTGTGCGTCCAGAGCCTGTGCTCTGCAATCGGAGTGGCCATGGCAGTGAGTGGCCTACGTACTGCAAAACAAGAAAAAAACAGCCTGGCAATGCTCCCCTCCAGCAATAATTATCATAGCCAAAACTTGGAAGCTACGAAAATGTCCATCAACAGAGGAATGCACAAAGAAGAAGTGGTCCATGTACACAATGGAATATGACTCCAATAAAAAAATATAAACTCAATCTAGAAAACAAACAAAAGTAAAAAAAAAACACATCAGCTTTTGGGGGTTTATCCAGGCACATTCCTCTCTAATTTATAACCGAGAAATACCACTGCAAGGTAGTCTGTTTCCCTAGTTAAAAGCTTGTGTGAAGCAGAAATGCTGCCACCCTCTGGCCGTGACCTGCAACAGCAGCTTTAAAAACTGTGCTAAGGGTCACTTCATATGCACCAGTACTGGAGGGCTGTAAATGAAACCTGCCCTCAGAATGTCATTAGGGAGGTAATGGCCAAAATATTTCTAAATGTCACACATACTTCACGAAAACAATTGGAAGAGGTAAGCTCTACTCACAGTTTGAAGAAAAAAAGGACATGCCAGAAAGCTCAATTTCAATGGATTATGAGACGCATGCAAATCCAACCACAAACATATAGCGGCTCACACTTGTCAGAATAAACTTCAGCAAAAAAATCTACAAACAATAAATGCTGAAGGTGTTGTGCAGAAGTGCATACCCTCAACTTTAAGTGGGATGTGACCTGGTAAGAGCCACTAACGAGAACAGAATGGAGGTGCTTTTACTACGTAAATATTTTTCTACCATATGATCCAGCAGGCCCACTCCTGGGCCTATAACCTAAGAAGACAGAATTGGAAAGACACAGGGAGGCGAATGTGCATTGCCACAGCATTACAATTGCCAAGTCATGGAAGCAAGCAAAAAGTCCATCAACATATGAGTGGACAAAGAAAACTGGTACATGTACAGACGGAGTATTGGCCAAGGAAAAAAAGGACACGATGTCATTTGCAGCACTGTAGATGAGTCTAGAGGCAATCACACAACGTGTAGTATGTCAGAAAGAGAAAGACACATATCGTATGATATCACTTTTAGGTATTACCTATAAATGGATACCAGTGAAGATATTTCCACAGAGAAGGGCAACCACTGATTCATTCAACAAACTTATGGTTCACCAATGGAAATTTGTGAGGATTGGATACATTAGGATATTGGGGTTAACAGACATATACAAACACAGGTGAAATATATCATCACCAAAGACCTACGGAATACCAAGAGAAGACTACTCAACATCCTGTCATAACGTACATGGGAAAAGGATTCCAGGAAGAATAGACATATGTTTATGTGTAAAAGAACCACATCTTGCACACCTAGAACAAGCCAAACATTGTAATCAAACTTGCTGTGATAAAAATAAAAATTAAATTAAATAAACGAACAAGAAGTAGTGAGACATATACTTAAGGGGCTTTTCCACGGCACACGCCATTCTAAATTACAACCTAGAACACAACTTCCATTGAGGCTCTGTTGCCCTAGTAACCAGATTTGGTAAAGTAGAACAGCTGCCACCTTGTGGGCATTTCACACGACAGCAGCTTTAATCCCAGCGTTAATGGTCAGTTGATATTCAAAATAATTGCAGGCCTGTAAATCACACCTGCACTGAAAACAAATCCTGGGGTCGTATATCGACCAAAAAAATTCAAAGGCATCCATATTTCAAACCGACAGTTTCAAGAGGCATAATTTATGCACATTTGTCTTCTGTTTCTTTTTCTTTCTTTCTTTTTTCTTTTTTTTTTCAGCTTTCAAACCACTATTTATTTAATCATGTGTTCATTCCACAGATAATTTTTAAAGTGTCTACTATGTACTAATTGCAAGTTAGGTCCCAGGATTACAGCAGTGAGTTAAACAGATAAAATCCCCTGACCTTATGGAACTTAAAGCCTAGTGGGTGACTCGGTCAATAATCCACTTCATAGATAACTACGTAGTTATAATACAGGGTACAGTGAGAGGGCTAACAAAGGGCTCTAATTTAGGCTGGAGTTCAGAGAGGTTCCCCATGAAGAAATGATAGTTTACTTCTCAGGTACTTAATAAACAAAAGTGGTAAAATTAAATGGAAGTGTTTAAATGAACAGAGTTAGGCACCACTTTTAATTACATACATACATATACACACACATAAAATAGATCCCAACTTTCTAAATAAATTATTAGTAAATTGAACGCAAAATTTGTTAATAATGATAAAGTAGTACATATTCCAGAAATAAAGTCACGATGAGTAGCAAAAAAATCTAGGTACTGTTAATGTTATCACATTAATACATGTTTTAATGGTGATGTCAATGGCTATAGAAAAGGCATCTATGAAAAAAAACTGATTAGTAAATTAGTAAAATAAGGAAATTCCTTAACCTAACGAGAGAAGGATTTTTTAAAGATCCTTTAGCAAATATATTTAATGATAAAACTTTAAAGTTAAAGTTTGGAGACCACAACTATTGCACATTGTTCTATAAGTCCTAGTCAATAGAATAAGAAAAGAATAAGCAGTGTAAGAATTAGAGAATGTGTCAGATAGACTGCACATCAGTCAATCTGTGGTGGTTTGGAAATTTAAAAAGTTAACCACATTGTCCACTTCTGAAAGGAAGAGAAAGTTTGTCATTATTTGCAAATGATATGATAATCTTATCAAAATCAAGGCAAGGAATGGAAAAACTATGAATAAGATAATTCAGCAGAAATTTCCCGTAAGATATAAAGTCAGCATAACAACTCAAAATTATTTCTTTTACCAATTTTTTATACCAAGTCATTCTCAAGAGCAGCAAATATTATAAATAATTTTTTTTTATGGTACACGGGCCTCTCACTGTTGTGGCCTCTCCTGCTGCGGAGCACAGGCTCCTGATGCGCAGGCTCAGTGGCCATGGCTCATGGGCCCAGACGCTCCACGGCATGTGGGATCTTCCTGGACCGGGGCATGAACCCGCGTCTCCTGCATCAGCAGGCAGACTCTCAACCACTGCGCCACCAGGGAAGCCCGCAAATACTATATAATGTCAAGAAATTAATTTTTTCAATGTTAGATTTTTATAGAGAAATTCTGAAATTTTGTGAAGGGCATAATAAGAAAATCTGAATAAATAAAGATTATTTTCAAGGAAGAAAGGGCACATTTTAATAAAAATATCTCCTTACGTTAAGCTACATATTTAATAAGTTCCAATAAAATTACAAAATGATTTCTTCAGCAAATTTGATAACCTGAATCCAAAGTTCATGTAAGTCAAAATACATGAATAGCTAAGGCAATTTTTTTTATCTCCCTGAAGGACCTTCTCTCTTATTTCTTTTTTTTAATTTATTTTTTATTTTTTTTAATTTTTTATTTTTTTATTTTTATTTTATTTAATTTTTTGCTTTATAACAAATTTAATCAGTTATACATATACGTGTTTCCATATCCCCTCCCTTTTGCATCTCCCTCCCACTCTTTCTTTTTTCTTAAAACAACGGGAATGGAAAAAGGCTGAACATCAGGAATCAATAAAGCCATGCAAATCCAGTGTACACAAACGTTCACCTGACAGCCGTCAGAATGATCATCAGCAAAACAAGTCTACAAAAAATAAATGCTGAAGGGGTTTTAGAGAACTGCGTACCCTTTAGCTGCTGGTGGGTTGCAACCTGGTAAGAGCCAGTCGTGAGAACAGAATGGAGGTGCGTTTAAGGGTAAAAATGGAGCTACCATGTGATCTGGTAGGCCCACTCATGGGCCTATCACCTGAATAGACCAGAATCAAAAACACACAGGCTGGCAATCCTGCACTGCAGCAAGGTGTACCATAGCCAAACCTGGAAGAAACCAAAATGTGCATCAACAGAAAAATGCACCAAGAAGAAGTCGTCCATGTACACAATTGAATATTAGCCATGAAAAAGCATGGAACAGTGCCGTTGGCACCACCATAGAAGGACCTAGCGATAATCACCACACTGGAAGTAAGAAAGAAACCGTAAGACAGACATCCTATGACATCACTTATAGGTGTTACCTAAGAATTGATACCCATGAAATAATTTCCAAGAGAAGGACACGCATAGATTCAGAAAACCAAATTATGTTTAACCAAATGGAAAGGTGTAAGGAATGTATGAATTAGGATATGGGGGTTAACAGACATATACTAATACATAGGAAATATATAATCACAAAATACCTAAGGAATACAAAGAGAGGTCTACTCAACACTCTATAATAACATACATGGGAATGGATCCAAAGAGGAATATAGACAGATACATTGATAGGATGAACCAGAAACTGTACACCTCGGAGAATCTACATTTTGATCAAATTTCCTCTGATAATTAAATTTAAAAAGCAAACAACAATTTAGGAGATATAAGCTCTTGGTGCTTTGCACTGGCACATTGCACTCTAATTCGCAGCTTACTACCACGATTGCCACGAAAGCTCTGTGGCCCAAAATCCCAGAGTTGGAAATGTAGAAATGCTGCCGCCTTGTGGCCGTTTCCCACAAGAGCGGCTTTGAACCCACAGCTAATGGTCACTTAACATTCACAGGGATTCAGGGCTGTAAAGGACACCTGCCCTAAAAAATTGTGCGGAGGTAGGGAATGGCCAAAAAAATTCAAAAGTGTTAAATTTTTCAAGGAGATTGGATGGAGGGGTAAGTTTTACTCACTCATTTTCAAAAAAGAGGAAAATGGATAAAAGCTCAACATCAGTAATTATTACACTCATGCAAATCTAACCTCCAAAATGATTCCAACTCACACATGTCAACTACCATCAGCTGCAAGTCTACAAACATTAAATGCTGAAGGTGTTTTAGAGAACTGTGTACCCTCTAGCTGCTGGTGAGATATAAAGTGGTGACAGCCAATAATGAGAATAGAAAGGAGCTGCGTTTAAAAGTAAAAATGGAGCCACCATTCCGTTCAGCAGGCCCACCGCTGAGACTCTCACCTGACAAGTCCAGAGTCGAGAAGGCACAGGCTTCAACAGCTGCACTGCAGGAATTTTCACAATAGCCAAGACACGGAAGCAACCAAAATGTCCATCACCATATCAGTTGAAAAAGAAGAAGTGGTCCATGTACACAATGGAATATTAGCCATGGAAAACAATGAAACACTGCTCTTTCAGGCACCATAGTTGAGCCTAGAGATAATCACAGATCATGAGGTAAGTCGGAAAGCAAAAGACATATCCTATGATATCACTTACAGGCATTATCTAACAACTGACACAAATGAACATATTTGCACAGAGAAAGACACTCACACACTTAGAAAACAAACTAGGCTTATCTAAAAGGAAAGGTGGGGGGAATGGAAAAATTAAGATTAGGGTTACCATACGTGTACAAATACCTATTAAATACACATAACAAAAAGACCGACCATATAGCAAGGGAGGTCTATGGAACACTCTGCAATAATTTACATGGGAAGGGGATCTGTGCATGAATATATATATGTTAGGCACAAATGAATCAGATTGTGTACACCTAGGACAAACAATATTCTAATCATTGCCCCTATTAAAAAAACTAAAACAACAAACAAGAAATAATGTAACATAAACTTATGGGGTTTTCTCCTGGCACATTCCATTTTAATTTACAACCTAGGAACAGGGATTCCAGAATGGCTCTGCTGCCCTAGTAACGAGATTTGTGAATGGAGAAATGCTGCCGCCTAGTGGCTGCTTACCACAACAGCAGCTTTAAACCCAGTGCTAATGGTCACTAAATATTCACACTCATTACAGGCCTGTGAATGACACCTGCCCTCAAAAACAATCCTGGGAGCGAATATTGACCAAAAAATTCAATTTTGAGGGCAACCTTTCAAGAAGACAATTTCAAGAGGTTAATTGTATTCTACGTTTTTTTCATTTGTTCGTTAACAGAAATTTTAAAAGGTGTGGAAAAATGAACCTTAGAAAGAATTAAGGACATGCAAATCCAAATTACAACAATCCTATCAGCTCACAACAGTCAGAATGACCATCAGCAAAAATTCTGCAAACAATAAATGCTGAAGGGGTTGTGGAAAAATGCCTAGGCTTGGTTCAACGTGGGACATGCTAAGAGCCAGTAAGGAAAACACAAAGGAGGTGCATTGAAAAGGTAAGTACTGAGCTACCATTCAATCAAGCATGCCCACTGCTGGCCCTATCGCCTGAGAGGATGAGAATCAAAAAGACACAGGCTGGACTTCACTGGTGGCGCAGTGGTTGAGAGTCCACCGCCGAAGCAGGGGACACGGGTTTATGCCCCGGTTCGGGAAAATCACACATGCTGTGGAGCGGCTGGTCCCGTGAGCTATGGCTGCTGGGCCTGTGCGTCCAGAGCCTGTGCTCTGCAATCGGAGTGGCCATGGCAGTGAGTGGCCTACGTACTGCAAAACAAGAAAAAAACAGTCTGGCAATCCTGCCCTCCAGCAATATTTATCATAGCCAAAACTTGGAAGCTACGAAAATGTCCATCAACAGAGGAATGCACAAAGAAGAAGTGGTCCATGTACACAATGGAATATGACTCCAATAAAAAAAATAAACTCAATCTAGAAAACAAACAAAAGTAAAAAAAAAACACATCAGCTTTTGGGGGTTTATCCAGGCACATTCCACTCTAATTTATAACCGAGAAATACCACTGCAAGGTAGTCTGTTTCCCTAGTTAAAAGCTTGTGAAAAGCAGAAATGCTGCCACCCTCTGGCCGTGACCTGCAACAGCAGCTTTCAAAACTGTGCTAAGGGTCACTTCATATGCACCAGTACTGGAGGGCTGTAAATGAAACCTGCCCTCAGAATGTCATTAGGGAGGTAATGGCCAAAATATTTCTAAATGTCACACATACTTCACGAAAACAATTGGAAGAGGTAAGCTCTACTCACAGTTTGAAGAAAAAAAGGACATGCCAGAAAGCTCAATTTCAATGGATTATGAGACGCATGCAAATCCAACCACAAACATATAGCGGCTCACACTTGTCAGAATAAACTTCAGCAAAAAAAAACTACAAACAATAAATGCTGAAGGTGTTGTGCAGAAGTGCATACCCTCAACTTTAAGTGGGATGTGACCTGGTAAGAGCCACTAACGAGAACAGAATGGAGGTGCTTTTACTACGTAAATATTTTTCTACCATATGATCCAGCAGGCCCACTCCTGGGCCTATAACCTAAGAAGACAGAATTGGAAAGACACAGGGAGGCGAATGTGCATTGCCGCAGCATTACAATTGCCAAGTCATGGAAGCAAGCAAAAAGTCCATCAACATATGAGTGGACAAAGAAAACTGGTACATGTACAGACGGAGTATTGGCCAAGGAAAAAAAGGACACGATGTCATTTGCAGCACTGTAGATGAGTCTAGAGGCAATCACACAACGTGTAGTATGTCAGAAAGAGAAAGACACATATCGTATGATATAACTTTTAGGTATTACCTATAAATGGATACCAGTGAAGATATTTCCACAGAGAAGGGCAACCACTGATTCATTCAACAAACTTATGGTTCACCAATGGAAATTTGTGAGGATTGGATACATTAGGATATTGGGGTTAACAGACATATACAAACACAGGTGAAATATATCATCACCAAAGACCTACGGAATACCAAGAGAAGACTACTCAACATCCTGTCATAACGTACATGGGAAAAGGATTCCAGGAAGAATAGACATATGTTTATGTGTAAAAGAACCACATCTTGCACACCTAGAACAAGCCAAACATTGTAATCAAACTTGCTGTGATAAAAATAAAAATTAAATTAAATAAACGAACAAGAAGTAGTGAGACATATACTTAAGGGGCTTTTCCCTGGCACACGCCATTCTAAATTACAACCTAGAACACAACTTCCATTGAGGCTCTGTTGCCCTAGTAACCAGATTTGGTAAAGTAGAACAGCTGCCACCTTGTGGGCATTTCACACGACAGCAGCTTTAATCCCAGCGTTAATGGTCAGTTGATATTCAAAATAATTGCAGGCCTGTAAATCACACCTGCACTGAAAACAAATCCTGGGGTCGTATATCGACCAAAAAAATTCAAAGGCATCCATATTTCAAACCGACAGTTTCAAGAGGCATAATTTATGCACATTTGTCTTCTGTTTCTTTTTCTTTCTTTCTTTTTTCTTTTTTTTTCAGCTTTCAAACCACTATTTATTTAATCATGTGTTCATTCCACAGATAATTTTTAAAGTGTCAACTATGTACTAATTGCAAGTTAGGTCCCAGGATTACAGCAGTGAGTTAAACAGATAAAATCCCCGGACCTTATGGAACTTAAAGCCTAGTGGGTGACTCGGTCAATAATCCACTTCATAGATAACTACGTAGTTATAATACAGGGTACAGTGAGAGGGCTAACAAAGGGCTCTAATTTAGGCTGGAGTTCAGAGAGGTTCCCCATGAAGAAATGATAGTTTACTTCTCAGGTACTTAATAAACAAAAGTGGTAAAATTAAATGGAAGTGTTTAAATGAACAGAGTTAGGCACCACTTTTAATTACATACATACATATACACACACATAAAATAGATCCCAACTTTCTAAATAAATTATTAGTAAATTGAACGCAAAATTTGTTAATAATGATAAAGTAGTACATATTGCAGAAATAAAGTCACGATGAGTAGCAAAAAAATCTAGGTACTGTTAATGTTATCACATTAATACATGTTTTAATGGTGATTTCAATGGCTATAGAAAAGGCATCTATGAAAAAAAACTGCTTAGTAAATTAGTGAAATAAGGAAATTCCTTAACCTAACGAGAGAAGGATTTTTTAAAGATCCTTTAGCAAATATATTTAATGATAAAACTTTAAAGTTAAAGTTTGGAGACCACAACTATTGCACATTGTTCTATAAGTCCTAGTCAATAGAATAAGAAAAGAATAAGCAGTGTAAGAATTAGAGAATGTGTCAGATAGACTGCACATCAGTCAATCTGTTGTGGTTTGGAAATTTAAAAAGTTAACCACATTGTCCACTTCTGAAAGGAAGAGAAAGTTTGTCATTATTTGCAAATGATATGATAATCTTATCAAAATCAAGGCAAGGAATGGAAAAACTATGAATAAGATAATTCAGCAGAAATTTCCGGTAAGATATAAAGTCAGCATAACAACTCAAAAGTATGTATTTTACCAATTTTTTATACCAAGTCATTCTCAAGAGCAGCAAATATTATAAATACTTTTTTTTTGTGGTACACGGGCCTCTCACTGTTGTGGCCTCTCCCGCTGCAGAGCACAGGCTCCTGATGCGCAGGCTCAGTGGCCATGGCTCATGGGCCCAGACGCTCCACGGCATGTGGGATCTTCCTGGACCGGGGCATGAACCCGCGTCCCCTGCATCAGCAGGCGGACTCTCAACCACTGCACCACCAGGGAAGCCCGCAAATATTATAAAATGTCAAGAAATTAATTTTTTCAATGTTAGATTTTTATAGAGAAATTCTGAAATTTTGTGAAGGGCATAATAAGAAAATCTGAATAAATAAAGATTATTTTCAAGGAAGAAAGGGCACATTTTAATAAAAATATCTCCTTACGTTAAGCTACATATTTAATAAGTTCCAATAAAATTACAAAATGATTTCTTCAGCAAATTTGATAACCTGAATCCAAAGTTCATGTAAGTCAAAATACATGAATAGCTATGGCAATTTTTTTTTATCTCCCTGAAGGACCTTCTCTCTTATTTCTTTTTTTTTATTTATTTTTAATTTTTTTAAATTTTTTATTTTTTATTTTTATTTTTTTTAATTTTTTGCTTTATAACAAATTTAATCAGTTATACATATACGTGTTTCCATATCCCCTCCCTTTTGCGTCTCCCTCCCACTCTTTCTTTTTTCTTAAAACAACGGGAATGGAAAAAGGCTGAACATCAGGAATCAATAAAGCCATGCAAATCCAGTGTACACAAACGTTCACCTGACAGCCGTCAGAATGATCATCAGCAAAACAAGTCTACAAAAATTAAATGCTGAAGGGGTTTTAGAGAACTGCGTACCCTTTAGCTGCTGGTGGGTTGCAACCTGGTAAGAGCCAGTCGTGAGAACAGAATGGAGGTGCGTTTAAGGGTAAAAATGGAGCTACCATGTGATCTGGTAGGCCCACTCATGGGCCTATCACCTGAGTAGACCAGAATCAAAAACACACAGGCTGGCAATCCTGCACTGCAGCAATGTGTACCATAGCCAAACCTGGAAGAAACCAAAATGTGCATCAACAGAAAAATGCACCAAGAAGAAGTCGTCCATGTACACAATGGAATCTTAGCCATGAAAAAGCATGGAACAGTGCCGTTGGCACCACCATAGAAGGACCTAGCGATAATCATCACACTGGAAGTAAGAAAGAAACCGTAAGACAGACATCCTATGACATCACTTATAGGTGTTACCTAAGAATTGATACCCATGAAATAATTTCCAAGAGAAGGACACGCATAGATTCAGAAAACCAAATTATGTTTAACCAAATGGAAAGGTGTAAGGAATGTATGAATTAGGATATGGGGGTTAACAGACATATACTAATACATAGGAAATATATAATCACAAAATACCTAAGGAATACAAAGAGAGGTCTACTCAACACTCTATAATAACATACACGGGAATGGATCCAAAGAGGAATATAGACAGATACATTGATAGGATGAACCAGAAACTGTACACCTAGGAGAATCTACATTTTGATCAAATTTCCTCTGATAATTAAATTTAAAAAGCAAACAACAATTTAGGAGATATAAGCTCTTGGTGCTTTGCACTGGCACATTGCACTCTAATTCGCAGCTTACTACCACGATTGCCACGAAAGCTCTGTGGCCCAAAATCCCAGAGTTGGAAATGTAGAAATGCTGCCGCCTTGTGGCCGTTTCCCACAAGAGCGGCTTTGAACCCACAGCTAATGGTCACTTAACATTCACAAGGATTCAGGGCTGTAAAGGACACCTGCCCTAAAAAATTGTGCGGAGGTAGGGAATGGCCAAAAAAATTCAAAAGTGTTAAATTTTTCAAGGAGATTGGATGGAGGGGTAAGTTTTACTCACTCATTTTCAAAAAAGAGGAAAATGGATAAAAGCTCAACATCAGTAATTATTAGACTCATGCAAATCTAACCTCCAAAATGATTCCAACTCACACATGTCAACTACCATCAGCTGCAAGTCTACAAACATTAAATGCTGAAGGTGTTTTAGAGAACTGTGTAACCTCTAGCTGCTGGTGAGATGTAAAGTGGTGACAGCCAATAATAAGAATAGAAAGGAGCTGCGTTTAAAAGTAAAAATTGAGCCACCATTCCGTTCAGCAGGCCCACCGCTGAGACTCTCACCTGACAAGTCCAGAGTCGAGAAGGCACAGGCTTCAACAGCTGCACTGCAGGAATTTTCACAATAGCCAAGACACGGAAGCAACCAAAATGTCCATCACCATATCAGTTGAAAAAGAAGAAGTGGTCCATGTACACAATGGAATATTAGCCATGGAAAACAATGAAACACTGCTCTTTCAGGCACCACAGTTGAGCCTAGAGATAATCACAGAACATGAGGTAAGTCGGAAAGCAAAAGACATATCCTATGATATCACTTACAGGCATTATCTAACAACTGACACAAATGAACATATTTGCACAGAGAAAGACACTCACACACTTAGAAAACAAACTAGGCTTATCTAAAAGGAAAGGTGGGGGGAATGGAAAAATTAAGATTAGGGTTACCATACGTGTACAAATACCTATTAAATACACATAACAAAAAGACCGACCATATAGCAAGGGAGGTCTATGGAACACTCTGCAATAATTGACATGGGAAGGGGATCTGTGCATGAATATATATATATATATATATATATATATATATATATATATATATATATATATATATGTTAGGCACAAATGAACCAGATTGTGTACACCTAGGACAAACCATATTCTAATCATTGCCCCTATTAAAAAAACTAAAACAACAAACAAGAAATTATGTAACATAAACTTATGGGGTTTTCTCCTGGCACATTCCATTTTAATTTACAACCTAGGAACAGGGATTCCAGAACGGCTCTGCTGCCCTAGTAACGAGATTTGTGAATGGAGAAATGCTGCCGCCTAGTGGCTGCTTACCACAACAGCAGCTTTAAACCCAGTGCTAATGGTCACTAAATATTCACACTCATTACAGGCCTGTGAATGACACCTGCCCTCAAAAACAATCCTGGGAGCGAATATTGACCAAAAAATTCAATTTTGAGGGCAACCTTTCAAGAAGACAATTTCAAGAGGTTAATTGTATTCTACGTTTTTTTCATTTGTTCGTTAACAGAAATTTAAAAAGGTGTGGAAAAATGAAACTTAGAAAGAATTAAGGACATGCAAATCCAAATTACAAAAATCCTATCAGCTCACAACAGTCAGAATGACCATCAGCAAAAATTCTGCAAACAATAAATGCTGAAGGGGTTGTGGAAAAATGCCTAGGCTTGGTTCAACGTGGGACATGCTAAGAGCCAGTAAGGAAAACACAAAGGAGGTGCATTGAAAAGGTAAGTACTGAGCTACCATTCAATCAAGCATGCCCACTGCTGGCCCTATCGCCTGAGAGGATGAGAATCAAAAAGACACAGGCTGGACTTCACTGGTGGCGCAGTGGTTGAGAGTCCGCCGCCGAAGCAGGGGACACGGGTTTATGCCCCGGTTCGGGAAAATCACACATGCCGTGGAGCGGCTGGTCCCGTGAGCTATGGCTGCTGGGCCTGTGCGTCCAGAGCCTGTGCTCTGCAATCGGAGTGGCCATGGCAGTGAGTGGCCTACGTACTGCAAAACAAGAAAAAAACAGTCTGGCAATCCTGCCCTCCAGCAATATTTATCATAGCCAAAACTTGGAAGCTACGAAAATGTCCATCAACAGAGGAATGCACAAAGAAGAAGTGGTCCATGTACACAATGGAATATGACTCCAATAAAAAAAATAAACTCAATCTAGAAAACAAACAAAAGTAAAAAAAAAACACATCAGCTTTTGGGGGTTTATCCAGGCACATTCCACTCTAATTTATAACCGAGAAATACCACTGCAAGGTAGTCTGTTTCCCTAGTTAAAAGCTTGTGAAAAGCAGAAATGCTGCCACCCTCTGGCCGTGACCTGCAACAGCAGCTTTCAAAACTGTGCTAAGGGTCACTTCATATGCACCAGTACTGGAGGGCTGTAAATGAAACCTGCCCTCAGAATGTCATTAGGGAGGTAATGGCCAAATTATTTCTAAATGTCACACATACTTCACGAAAACAATTGGAAGAGGTAAGCTCTACTCACAGTTTGAAGAAAAAAAGGACATGCCAGAAAGCTCAATTTCAATGGATTATGAGACGCATGCAAATCCCACCACAAACATATAGCGGCTCACACTTGTCAGAATAAACTTCAGCAAAAAAAAACTACAAACAATAAATGCTGAAGGTGTTGTGCAGAAGTGCATACCCTCAACTTTAAGTGGGATGTGACCTGGTAAGAGCCACTAACGAGAACAGAATGGAGGTGCTTTTACTACGTAAATATTTTTCTACCATATGATCCAGCAGGCCCACTCCTGGGCCTATAACCTAAGAAGACAGAATTGGAAAGACACAGGGAGGCGAATGTGCATTGCCGCAGCATTACAATTGCCAAGTCATGGAAGCAAGCAAAAAGTCCATCAACATATGAGTGGACAAAGAAAACTGGTACATGTACAGACGGAGTATTGGCCAAGGAAAAAAAGGACACGATGTCATTTGCAGCACTGTAGATGAGTCTAGAGGCAATCACACAACGTGTAGTATGTCAGAAAGAGAAAGACACATATCGTATGATATCACTTTTAGGTATTACCTATAAATGGATACCAGTGAAGATATTTCCACAGAGAAGGGCAACCACTGATTCATTCAACAAACTTATGGTTCACCAATGGAAATTTGTGAGGATTGGATACATTAGGATATTGGGGTTAACAGACATATACAAACACAGGTGAAATATATCATCACCAAAGACCTACGGAATACCAAGAGAAGACTACTCAACATCCTGTCATAACGTACATGGGAAAAGGATTCCAGGAAGAATAGACATATGTTTATGTGTAAAAGAACCACATCTTGCACACCTAGAACAAGCCAAACATTGTAATCAAACTTGCTGTGATAAAAATAAAAATTAAATTAAATAAACGAACAAGAAGTAGTGAGACATATACTTAAGGGGCTTTTCCCTGGCACACGCCATTCTAAATTACAACCTAGAACACAACTTCCATTGAGGCTCTGTTGCCCTAGTAACCAGATTTGGTAAAGTAGAACAGCTGCCACCTTGTGGGCGTTTCACACAACAGCAGCTTTAATCCCAGCGTTAATGCTCAGTTGATATTCAAAATAATTGCAGGCCTGTAAATCACACCTGCACTGAAAACAAATCCTGGGGTCGTATATCGACCAAAAAAATTCAAAGGCATCCATATTTCAAACCGACAGTTTCAAGAGGCATAATTTATGCACATTTGTCTTCTGTTTCTTTTTCTTTCTTTCTTTTTTCTTTTTTTTTCAGCTTTCAAACCACTATTTATTTAATCATGTGTTCATTCCACAGATAATTTTTAAAGTGTCTACTATGTACTAATTGCAAGTTAGGTCCCAGGATTACAGCAGTGAGTTAAACAGATAAAATCCCCTGACCTTATGGAACTTAAAGCCTAGTGGGTGACTCGGTCAATAATCCACTTCATAGATAACTACGTAGTTATAATACAGGGTACAGTGAGAGGGCTAACAAAGGGCTCTAATTTAGGCTGGAGTTCAGAGAGGTTCCCCATGAAGAAATGATAGTTTACTTCTCAGGTACTTAATAAACAAAAGTGGTAAAATTAAATGGAAGTGTTTAAATGAACAGAGTTAGGCACCACTTTTAATTACATACATACATATACACACACATAAAATAGATCCCAACTTTCTAAATAAATTATTAGTAAATTGAACGCAAAATTTGTTAATAATGATAAAGTAGTACATATTGCAGAAATAAAGTCACGATGAGTAGCAAAAAAATCTAGGTACTGTTAATGTTATCACATTAATACATGTTTTAATGGTGATTTCAATGGCTATAGAAAAGGCATCTATGAAAAAAAACTGCTTAGTAAATTAGTAAAATAAGGAAATTCCTTAACCTAACGAGAGAAGGATTTTTTAAAGATCCTTTAGCAAATATATTTAATGATAAAACTTTAAAGTTAAAGTTTGGAGACCACAACTATTGCACATTGTTCTATAAGTCCTAGTCAATAGAATAAGAAAAGAATAAGCAGTGTAAGAATTAGAGAATGTGTCAGATAGACTGCACATCAGTCAATCTGTTGTGGTTTGGAAATTTAAAAAGTTAACCACATTGTCCACTTCTGAAAGGAAGAGAAAGTTTGTCATTATTTGCAAATGATATGATAATCTTATCAAAATCAAGGCAAGGAATGGAAAAACTATGAATAAGATAATTCAGCAGAAATTTCCGGTAAGATATAAAGTCAGCATAACAACTCAAAAGTATGTATTTTACCAATTTTTTATACCAAGTCATTCTCAAGAGCAGCAAATATTATAAATACTTTTTTTTTGTGGTACACGGGCCTCTCACTGTTGTGGCCTCTCCCGCTGCAGAGCACAGGCTCCTGATGCGCAGGCTCAGTGGCCATGGCTCATGGGCCCAGACGCTCCACGGCATGTGGGATCTTCCTGGACCGGGGCATGAACCCGCGTCCCCTGCATCAGCAGGCGGACTCTCAACCACTGCACCACCAGGGAAGCCCGCAAATATTATAAAATGTCAAGAAATTAATTTTTTCAATGTTAGATTTTTATAGAGAAATTCTGAAATTTTGTGAAGGGCATAATAAGAAAATCTGAATAAATAAAGATTATTTTCAAGGAAGAAAGGGCACATTTTAATAAAAATATCTCCTTACGTTAAGCTACATATTTAATAAGTTCCAATAAAATTACAAAATGATTTCTTCAGCAAATTTGATAACCTGAATCCAAAGTTCATGTAAGTCAAAATACATGAATAGCTATGGCAATTTTTTTTTATCTCCCTGAAGGACCTTCTCTCTTATTTCTTTTTTTTTATTTATTTTTAATTTTTTTAAATTTTTTATTTTTTATTTTTATTTTTTTTAATTTTTTGCTTTATAACAAATTTAATCAGTTATACATATACGTGTTTCCATATCCCCTCCCTTTTGCGTCTCCCTCCCACTCTTTCTTTTTTCTTAAAACAACGGGAATGGAAAAAGGCTGAACATCAGGAATCAATAAAGCCATGCAAATCCAGTGTACACAAACGTTCACCTGACAGCCGTCAGAATGATCATCAGCAAAACAAGTCTACAAAAAATAAATGCTGAAGGGGTTTTAGAGAACTGCGTACCCTTTAGCTGCTGGTGGGTTGCAACCTGGTAAGAGCCAGTCGTGAGAACAGAATGGAGGTGCGTTTAAGGGTAAAAATGGAGCTACCATGTGATCTGGTAGGCCCACTCATGGGCCTATCACCTGAGTAGACCAGAATCAAAAACACACAGGCTGGCAATCCTGCACTGCAGCAAGGTGTACCATAGCCATACCTGGAAGAAACCAAAATGTGCATCAACAGAAAAATGCACCAAGAAGAAGTCGTCCATGTACACAATGGAATCTTAGCCATGAAAAAGCATGGAACAGTGCCGTTGGCACCACCATAGAAGGACCTAGCGATAATCATCACACTGGAAGTAAGAAAGAAACCGTAAGACAGACATCCTATGACATCACTTATAGGTGTTACCTAAGAATTGATACCCATGAAATAATTTCCAAGAGAAGGACACGCATAGATTCAGAAAACCAAATTATGTTTAACCAAATGGAAAGGTGTAAGGAATGTATGAATTAGGATATGGGGGTTAACAGACATATACTAATACATAGGAAATATATAATCACAAAATACCTAAGGAATACAAAGAGAGGTCTACTCAACACTCTATAATAACATACACGGGAATGGATCCAAAGAGGAATATAGACAGATACATTGATAGGATGAACCAGAAACTGTACACCTCGGAGAATCTACATTTTGATCAAATTTCCTCTGATAATTAAATTTAAAAAGCAAACAACAATTTAGGAGATATAAGCTCTTGGGGGTTTGCACTGGCACATTGCACTCTAATTCGCAGCTTACTACCACGATTGCCACGAAAGCTCTGTGGCCCAAAATCCCAGAGTTGGAAATGTAGAAATGCTGCCGCCTTGTGGCCGTTTCCCACAAGAGCGGCTTTGAACCCACAGCTAATGGTCACTTAACATTCACAAGGATTCAGGGCTGTAAAGGACACCTGCCCTAAAAAATTGTGCGGAGGTAGGGAATGGCCAAAAAAATTCAAAAGTGTTAAATTTTTCAAGGAGATTGGATGGAGGGGTAAGTTTTACTCACTCATTTTCAAAAAAGAGGAAAATGGATAAAAGCTCAACATCAGTAATTATTAGACTCATGCAAATCTAACCTCCAAAATGATTCCAACTCACACATGTCAACTACCATCAGCTGCAAGTCTACAAACATTAAATGCTGAAGGTGTTTTAGAGAACTGTGTACCCTCTAGCTGCTGGTGAGATGTAAAGTGGTGACAGCCAATAATGAGAATAGAAAGGAGCTGCGTTTAAAAGTAAAAATTGAGCCACCATTCCGTTCAGCAGGCCCACCGCTGAGACTCTCACCTGACAAGTCCAGAGTCGAGAAGGCACAGGCTTCAACAGCTGCACTGCAGGAATTTTCACAATAGCCAAGACACGGAAGCAACCAAAATGTCCATCACCATATCAGTTGAAAAAGAAGAAGTGGTCCATGTACACAATGGAATATTAGCCATGGAAAACAATGAAACACTGCTCTTTCAGGCACCATAGTTGAGCCTAGAGATAATCACAGAACATGAGGTAATTCGGAAAGCAAAAGACATATCCTATGATATCACTTACAGGCATTATCTAACAACTGACACAAATGAACATATTTGCACAGAGAAAGACACTCACACACTTAGAAAACAAACTAGGCTTATCTAAAAGGAAAGGTGGGGGGAATGGAAAAATTAAGATTAGGGTTACCATACGTGTACAAATACCTATTAAATACACATAACAAAAAGACCGACCATATAGCAAGGGAGGTCTATGGAACACTCTGCAATAATTGACATGGGAAGGGGATCTGTGCATGAATATATATATATATATATATATATATATATATATATATATATATATATATATATATATATATATATATATATATATATATATATATATATATATATGTTAGGCACAAATGAACCAGATTGTGTACACCTAGGACAAACCATATTCTAATCATTGCCCCTATTAAAAAAACTAAAACAACAAACAAGAAATAATGTAACATAAACTTATGGGGTTTTCTCCTGGCACATTCCATTTTAATTTACAACCTAGGAACAGGGATTCCAGAACGGCTCTGCTGCCCTAGTAACGAGATTTGTGAATGGAGAAATGCTGCCGCCTAGTGGCTGCTTACCACAACAGCAGCTTTAAACCCAGTGCTAATGGTAACTAAATATTCACACTCATTACAGGCCTGTGAATGACACCTGCCCTCAAAAACAATCCTGGGAGCGAATATTGACCAAAAAATTCAATTTTGAGGGCAACCTTTCAAGAAGACAATTTCAAGAGGTTAATTGTATTCTACGTTTTTTTCATTTGTTCGTTAACAGAAATTTTAAAAGGTGTGGAAAAATGAACCTTAGAAAGAATTAAGGACATGCAAATCCAAATTACAAAAATCCTATCAGCTCACAACAGTCAGAATGACCATCAGCAAAAATTCTGCAAACAATAAATGCTGAAGGGGTTGTGGAAAAATGCCTAGGCTTGGTTCAACGTGGGACATGCTAAGAGCCAGTAAGGAAAACACAAAGGAGGTGCATTGAAAAGGTAAGTACTGAGCTACCATTCAATCAAGCATGCCCACTGCTGGCCCTATCGCCTGAGAGGATGAGAATCAAAAAGACACAGGCTGGACTTCACTGGTGGCGCAGTGGTTGAGAGTCCGCCGCCGAAGCAGGGGACACGGGTTTATGCCCCGGTTCGGGAAAATCACACATGCCGTGGAGCGGCTGGTCCCGTGAGCTATGGCTGCTGGGCCTGTGCGTCCAGAGCCTGTGCTCTGCAATCGGAGTGGCCATGGCAGTGAGTGGCCTACGTACTGCAAAACAAGAAAAAAACAGTCTGGCAATCCTGCCCTCCAGCAATATTTATCATAGCCAAAACTTGGAAGCTACGAAAATGTCCATCAACAGAGGAATGCACAAAGAAGAAGTGGTCCATGTACACAATGGAATATGACTCCAATAAAAAAAATAAACTCAATCTAGAAAACAAACAAAAGTAAAAAAAAAACACATCAGCTTTTGGGGGTTTATCCAGGCACATTCCACTCTAATTTATAACCGAGAAATACCACTGCAAGGTAGTCTGTTTCCCTAGTTAAAAGCTTGTGAAAAGCAGAAATGCTGCCACCCTCTGGCCGTGACCTGCAACAGCAGCTTTAAAAACTGTGCTAAGGGTCACTTCATATGCACCAGTACTGGAGGGCTGTAAATGAAACCTGCCCTCAGAATGTCATTAGGGAGGTAATGGCCAAAATATTTCTAAATGTCACACATACTTCACGAAAACAATTGGAAGAGGTAAGCTCTACTCACAGTTTGAAGAAAAAAAGGACATGCCAGAAAGCTCAATTTCAATGGATTATGAGACACATGCAAATCCCACCACAAACATATAGCGGCTCACACTTGTCAGAATAAACTTCAGCAAAAAAAACTACAAACAATAAATGCTGAAGGTGTTGTGCAGAAGTGCATACCCTCAACTTTAAGTGGGATGTGACCTGGTAAGAGCCACTAACGAGAACAGAATGGAGGTGCTTTTACTACGTAAATATTTTTCTACCATATGATCCAGCAGGCCCACTCCTGGGCCTATAACCTAAGAAGACAGAATTGGAAAGACACAGGGAGGCGAATGTGCATTGCCGCAGCATTACAATTGCCAAGTCATGGAAGCAAGCAAAAAGTCCATCAACATATGAGTGGACAAAGAAAACTGGTACATGTACAGACGGAGTATTGGCCAAGGAAAAAAAGGACACGATGTCATTTGCAGCACTGTAGATGAGTCTAGAGGCAATCACACAACGTGTAGTATGTCAGAAAGAGAAAGACACATATCGTATGATATCACTTTTAGGTATTACCTATAAATGGATACCAGTGAAGATATTTCCACAGAGAAGGGCAACCACTGATTCATTCAACAAACTTATGGTTCACCAATGGAAATTTGTGAGGATTGGATACATTAGGATATTGGGGTTAACAGACATATACAAACACAGGTGAAATATATCATCACCAAAGACCTACGGAATACCAAGAGAAGACTACTCAACATCCTGTCATAACGTACATGGGAAAAGGATTCCAGGAAGAATAGACATATGTTTATGTGTAAAAGAACCACATCTTGCACACCTAGAACAAGCCAAACATTGTAATCAAACTTGCTGTGATAAAAATAAAAATTAAATTAAATAAACGAACAAGAAGTAGTGAGACATATACTTAAGGGGCTTTTCCCTGGCACACGCCATTCTAAATTACAACCTAGAACACAACTTCCATTGAGGCTCTGTTGCCCTAGTAACCAGATTTGGTAAAGTAGAACAGCTGCCACCTTGTGGGCGTTTCACACGACAGCAGCTTTAATCCCAGCGTTAATGCTCAGTTGATATTCAAAATAATTGCAGGCCTGTAAATCACACCTGCACTGAAAACAAATCCTGGGGTCGTATATCGACCAAAAAAATTCAAAGGCATCCATATTTCAAACCGACAGTTTCAAGAGGCATAATTTATGCACATTTGTCTTCTGTTTCTTTTTCTTTCTTTCTTTTTTCTTTTTTTTTCAGCTTTCAAACCACTATTTATTTAATCATGTGTTCATTCCACAGATAATTTTTAAAGTGTCAACTATGTACTAATTGCAAGTTAGGTCCCAGGATTACAGCAGTGAGTTAAACAGATAAAATCCCCGGACCTTATGGAACTTAAAGCCTAGTGGGTGACTCGGTCAATAATCCACTTCATAGATAACTACGTAGTTATAATACAGGGTACAGTGAGAGGGCTAACAAAGGGCTCTAATTTAGGCTGGAGTTCAGAGAGGTTCCCCATGAAGAAATGATAGTTTACTTCTCAGGTACTTAATAAACAAAAGTGGTAAAATTAAATGGAAGTGTTTAAATGAACAGAGTTAGGCACCACTTTTAATTACATACATACATATACACACACATAAAATAGATCCCAACTTTCTAAATAAATTATTAGTAAATTGAACGCAAAATTTGTTAATAATGATAAAGTAGTACATATTGCAGAAATAAAGTCACGATGAGTAGCAAAAAAATCTAGGTACTGTTAATGTTATCACATTAATACATGTTTTAATGGTGATTTCAATGGCTATAGAAAAGGCATCTATGAAAAAAAACTGCTTAGTAAATTAGTGAAATAAGGAAATTCCTTAACCTAACGAGAGAAGGATTTTTTAAAGATCCTTTAGCAAATATATTTAATGATAAAACTTTAAAGTTAAAGTTTGGAGACCACAACTATTGCACATTGTTCTATAAGTCCTAGTCAATAGAATAAGAAAAGAATAAGCAGTGTAAGAATTAGAGAATGTGTCAGATAGACTGCACATCAGTCAATCTGTTGTGGTTTGGAAATTTAAAAAGTTAACCACATTGTCCACTTCTGAAAGGAAGAGAAAGTTTGTCATTATTTGCAAATGATATGATAATCTTATGAAAATCAAGGCAAGGAATGGAAAAACTATGAATAAGATAATTCAGCAGAAATTTCCGGTAAGATATAAAGTCAGCATAACAACTCAAAAGTATGTATTTTACCAATTTTTTATACCAAGTCATTCTCAAGAGCAGCAAATATTATAAATACTTTTTTTTTGTGGTACACGGGCCTCTCACTGTTGTGGCCTCTCCCGCTGCAGAGCACAGGCTCCTGATGCGCAGGCTCAGTGGCCATGGCTCATGGGCCCAGACGCTCCACGGCATGTGGGATCTTCCTGGACCGGGGCATGAACCCGCGTCCCCTGCATCAGCAGGCGGACTCTCAACCACTGCACCACCAGGGAAGCCCGCAAATATTATAAAATGTCAAGAAATTAATTTTTTCAATGTTAGATTTTTATAGAGAAATTCTGAAATTTTGTGAAGGGCATAATAAGAAAATCTGAATAAATAAAGATTATTTTCAAGGAAGAAAGGGCACATTTTAATAAAAATATCTCCTTACGTTAAGCTACATATTTAATAAGTTCCAATAAAATTACAAAATGATTTCTTCAGCAAATTTGATAACCTGAATCCAAAGTTCATGTAAGTCAAAATACATGAATAGCTATGGCAATTTTTTTTTATCTCCCTGAAGGACCTTCTCTCTTATTTCTTTTTTTTTATTTATTTTTAATTTTTTTAAATTTTTTATTTTTTATTTTTATTTTTTTTAATTTTTTGCTTTATAACAAATTTAATCAGTTATACATATACGTGTTTCCATATCCCCTCCCTTTTGCGTCTCCCTCCCACTCTTTCTTTTTTCTTAAAACAACGGGAATGGAAAAAGGCTGAACATCAGGAATCAATAAAGCCATGCAAATCCAGTGTACACAAACGTTCACCTGACAGCCGTCAGAATGATCATCAGCAAAACAAGTCTACAAAAAATAAATGCTGAAGGGGTTTTAGAGAACTGCGTACCCTTTAGCTGCTGGTGGGTTGCAACCTGGTAAGAGCCAGTCGTGAGAACAGAATGGAGGTGCGTTTAAGGGTAAAAATGGAGCTACCATGTGATCTGGTAGGCCCACTCATGGGCCTATCACCTGAGTAGACCAGAATCAAAAACACACAGGCTGGCAATCCTGCACTGCTGCAAGGTGTACCATAGCCATACCTGGAAGAAACCAAAATGTGCATCAACAGAAAAATGCACCAAGAAGAAGTCGTCCATGTACACAATGGAATCTTAGCCATGAAAAAGCATGGAACAGTGCCGTTGGCACCACCATAGAAGGACCTAGCGATAATCATCACACTGGAAGTAAGAAAGAAACCGTAAGACAGACATCCTATGACATCACTTATAGGTGTTACCTAAGAATTGATACCCATGAAATAATTTCCAAGAGAAGGACACGCATAGATTCAGAAAACCAAATTATGTTTAACCAAATGGAAAGGTGTAAGGAATGTATGAATTAGGATATGGGGGTTAACAGACATATACTAATACATAGGAAATATATAATCACAAAATACCTAAGGAATACAAAGAGAGGTCTACTCAACACTCTATAATAACATACACGGGAATGGATCCAAAGAGGAATATAGACAGATACATTGATAGGATGAACCAGAAACTGTACACCTAGGAGAATCTACATTTTGATCAAATTTCCTCTGATAATTAAATTTAAAAAGCAAACAACAATTTAGGAGATATAAGCTCTTGGGGGTTTGCACTGGCACATTGCACTCTAATTCGCAGCTTACTACCACGATTGCCACGAAAGCTCTGTGGCCCAAAATCCCAGAGTTGGAAATGTAGAAATGCTGCCGCCTTGTGGCCGTTTCCCACAAGAGCGGCTTTGAACCCACAGCTAATGGTCACTTAACATTCACAAGGATTCAGGGCTGTAAAGGACACCTGCCCTAAAAAATTGTGCGGAGGTAGGGAATGGCCAAAAAAATTCAAAAGTGTTAAATTTTTCAAGGAGATTGGATGGAGGGGTAAGTTTTACTCACTCATTTTCAAAAAAGAGGAAAATGGATAAAAGCTCAACATCAGTAATTATTAGACTCATGCAAATCTAACCTCCAAAATGATTCCAACTCACACATGTCAACTACCATCAGCTGCAAGTCTACAAACATTAAATGCTGAAGGTGTTTTAGAGAACTGTGTACCCTCTAGCTGCTGGTGAGATGTAAAGTGGTGACAGCCAATAATAAGAATAGAAAGGAGCTGCGTTTAAAAGTAAAAATTGAGCCACCATTCCGTTCAGCAGGCCCACCGCTGAGACTCTCACCTGACAAGTCCAGAGTCGAGAAGGCACAGGCTTCAACAGCTGCACTGCAGGAATTTTCACAATAGCCAAGACACGGAAGCAACCAAAATGTCCATCACCATATCAGTTGAAAAAGAAGAAGTGGTCCATGTACACAATGGAATATTAGCCATGGAAAACAATGAAACACTGCTCTTTCAGGCACCATAGTTGAGCCTAGAGATAATCACAGAACATGAGGTAATTCGAAAAGCAAAAGACATATCCTATGATATCACTTACAGGCATTATCTAACAACTGACACAAATGAACATATTTGCACAGAGAAAGACACTCACACACTTAGAAAACAAACTAGGCTTATCTAAAAGGAAAGGTGGGGGGAATGGAAAAATTACGATTAGGGTTACCATACGTGTACAAATACCTATTAAATACACATAACAAAAAGACCGACCATATAGCAAGGGAGGTCTATGGAACACTCTGCAATAATTGACATGGGAAGGGGATCTGTGCATGAATATATATATATATATATATATATATATATATATATATATATATATATATATATATATGTTAGGCACAAATGAACCAGATTGTGTACACCTAGGACAAACCATATTCTAATCATTGCCCCTATTAAAAAAACTAAAACAACAAACAAGAAATAATGTAACATAAACTTATGGGGTTTTCTCCTGGCACATTCCATTTTAATTTACAACCTAGGAACAGGGATTCCAGAACGGCTCTGCTGCCCTAGTAACGAGATTTGTGAATGGAGAAATGCTGCCGCCTAGTGGCTGTTTACCACAACAGCAGCTTTAAACCCAGTGCTAATGGTCACTAAATATTCACACTCATTACAGGCCTGTGAATGACACCTGCCCTCAAAAACAATCCTGGGAGCGAATATTGACCAAAAAATTCAATTTTGTGGGCAACCTTTCAAGAAGACAATTTCAAGAGGTTAATTGTATTCTACGTTTTTTTCATTTGTTCGTTAACAGAAATTTTAAAAGGTGTGGAAAAATGAACCTTAGAAAGAATTAAGGACATGCAAATCCAAATTACAAAAATCCTATCAGCTCACAACAGTCAGAATGACCATCAGCAAAAATTCTGCAAACAATAAATGCTGAAGGGGTTGTGGAAAAATGCCTAGGCTTGGTTCAACGTGGGACATGCTAAGAGCCAGTAAGGAAAACACAAAGGAGGTGCATTGAAAAGGTAAGTACTGAGCTACCATTCAATCAAGCATGCCCACTGCTGGCCCTATCGCCTGAGAGGATGAGAATCAAAAAGACACAGGCTGGACTTCACTGGTGGCGCAGTGGTTGAGAGTCCGCCGCCGAAGCAGGGGACACGGGTTTATGCCCCGGTTCGGGAAAATCACACATGCCGTGGAGCGGCTGGTCCCGTGAGCTATGGCTGCTGGGCCTGTGCGTCCAGAGCCTGTGCTCTGCAATCGGTGTGGCCATGGCAGTGAGTGGCCTACGTACTGCAAAACAAGAAAAAAACAGTCTGGCAATCCTGCCCTCCAGCAATATTTATCATAGCCAAAACTTGGAAGCTACGAAAATGTCCATCAACAGAGGAATGCACAAAGAAGAAGTGGTCCATGTACACAATGGAATATGACTCCAATAAAAAAAATAAACTCAATCTAGAAAACAAACAAAAGTAAAAAAAAAACACATCAGCTTTTGGGGGTTTATCCAGGCACATTCCACTCTAATTTATAACCGAGAAATACCACTGCAAGGTAGTCTGTTTCCCTAGTTAAAAGCTTGTGAAAAGCAGAAATGCTGCCACCCTCTGGCCGTGACCTGCAACAGCAGCTTTAAAAACTGTGCTAAGGGTCACTTCATATGCACCAGTACTGGAGGGCTGTAAATGAAACCTGCCCTCAGAATGTCATTAGGGAGGTAATGGCCAAAATATTTCTAAATGTCACACATACTTCACGAAAACAATTGGAAGAGGTAAGCTCTACTCACAGTTTGAAGAAAAAAAGGACATGCCAGAAAGCTCAATTTCAATGGATTATGAGACACATGCAAATCCCACCACAAACATATAGCGGCTCACACTTGTCAGAATAAACTTCAGCAAAAAAAAACTACAAACAATAAATGCTGAAGGTGTTGTGCAGAAGTGCATACCCTCAACTTTAAGTGGGATGTGACCTGGTAAGAGCCACTAACGAGAACAGAATGGAGGTGCTTTTACTACGTAAATATTTTTCTACCATATGATCCTGCAGGCCCACTCCTGGGCCTATAACCTAAGAAGACAGAATTGGAAAGACACAGGGAGGCGAATGTGCATTGCCGCAGCATTACAATTGCCAAGTCATGGAAGCAAGCAAAAAGTCCATCAACATATGAGTGGACAAAGAAAACTGGTACATGTACAGACGGAGTATTGGCCAAGGAAAAAAAGGACACGATGTCATTTGCAGCACTGTAGATGAGTCTAGAGGCAATCACACAACGTGTAGTATGTCAGAAAGAGAAAGACACATATCGTATGATATCACTTTTAGGTATTACCTATAAATGGATACCAGTGAAGATATTTCCACAGAGAAGGGCAACCACTGATTCATTCAACAAACTTATGGTTCACCAATGGAAATTTGTGAGGATTGGATACATTAGGATATTGGGGTTAACAGACATATACAAACACAGGTGAAATATATCATCACCAAAGACCTACGGAATACCAAGAGAAGACTACTCAACATCCTGTCATAACGTACATGGGAAAAGGATTCCAGGAAGAATAGACATATGTTTATGTGTAAAAGAACCACATCTTGCACACCTAGAACAAGCCAAACATTGTAATCAAACTTGCTGTGATAAAAATAAAAATTAAATTAAATAAACGAACAAGAAGTAGTGAGACATATACTTAAGGGGCTTTTCCCTGGCACACGCCATTCTAAATTACAACCTAGAACACAACTTCCATTGAGGCTCTGTTGCCCTAGTAACCAGATTTGGTAAAGTAGAACAGCTGCCACCTTGTGGGCGTTTCACACGACAGCAGCTTTAATCCCAGCGTTAATGCTCAGTTGATATTCAAAATAATTGCAGGCCTGTAAATCACACCTGCACTGAAAACAAATCCTGGGGTCGTATATCGACCAAAAAAATTCAAAGGCATCCATATTTCAAACCGACAGTTTCAAGAGGCATAATTTATGCACATTTGTCTTCTGTTTCTTTTTCTTTCTTTCTTTTTTCTTTTTTTTCAGCTTTCAAACCACTATTTATTGAATCATGTGTTCATTCCACAGATAATTTTTAAAGTGTCTACTATGTACTAATTGCAAGTTAGGTCCCAGGATTACAGCAGTGAGTTAAACAGATAAAATCCCCTGACCTTATGGAACTTAAAGCCTAGTGGGTGACTCGGTCAATAATCCACTTCATAGATAACTACGTAGTTATAATACAGGGTACAGTGAGAGGGCTAACAAAGGGCTCTAATTTAGACTGGAGTTCAGAGAGGTTCCCCATGAAGAAATGATAGTTTACTTCTCAGGTACTTAATAAACAAAAGTGGTAAAATTAAATGGAAGTGTTTAAATGAACAGAGTTAGGCACCACTTTTAATTACATACATACATATACACACACATAAAATAGATCCCAACTTTCTAAATAAATTATTAGTAAATTGAACGCAAAATTTGTTAATAATGATAAAGTAGTACATATTGCAGAAATAAAGTCACGATGAGTAGCAAAAAAATCTAGGTACTGTTAATGTTATCACATTAATACATGTTTTAATGGTGATTTCAATGGCTATAGAAAAGGCATCTATGAAAAAAAACTGCTTAGTAAATTAGTAAAATAAGGAAATTCCTTAACCTAACGAGAGAAGGATTTTTTAAAGATCCTTTAGCAAATATATTTAATGATAAAACTTTAAAGTTAAAGTTTGGAGACCACAACTATTGCACATTGTTCTATAAGTCCTAGTCAATAGAATAAGAAAAGAATAAGCAGTGTAAGAATTAGAGAATGTGTCAGATAGACTGCACATCAGTCAATCTGTTGTGGTTGGAAATTTATAAAGTTAACCACATTGTCCACTTCTGAAAGGAAGAGAAAGTTTGTCATTATTTGCAAATGATATGATAATCTTATCAAAACCAAGGCAAGGAATGGAAAAACTATGAATAAGATAATTCAGCAGAAATTTCCGGTAAGATAAAAAGTCAGCATAACAACTCAAAAGTATGTCTTTTACCAATTTTTTTATACCAAGTCATTCTCAAGAGCAGCAAATATTATAAATACTTTTTTTTTTTTGCGGTACATGGGCCTCTCACTGTTGTGGCCTCTCCCGCTGCAGAGCACAGGCTCCTGATGCGCAGGCTCAGTGGCTATGGCTCATGGGCCCAGACGCTCCAAGGGCATGTGGGATCTTCCTGGACCGGGGCATGAACCCGCGTCCCCTGCATCAGCACGCGGACTCTCAACCACTGCGCCAACAGGGAAGCCCACAAATATTATAAAATGTCAAGAAATTAATTTTTTTCAATGTTAGATTTTTATAGAGAAATTCTGAAATTTTGTGAAGGGCATAATAAGAAAATCTGAATAAATAAAGATTATTTTCAAGGAAGAAAGGGCACATTTTAATAAAAATATCTCCTTACGTTAAGCTACATATTTAATGTTCCAATAAAATTACAAAATGATTTCTTCAGCAAATTTGATAACCTGAATCCAAAGTTCATGTAAGTCAAAATACATGAATAGCTAAGGCAATTTTTTTTATCTCCCTGAAGGACCTTCTCTCTTATTTCTTTTTTCTTATTTTTTTTATTTTTTATTTTTTATTTTTATTTTTTTTAATTTTTTGCTTTATAACAAATTTGATCAGTTATACATATACATGTTTCCATATCCCCTCCCTTTTGCGTCTCCCTCCCACTCTTTCTATTTTCTTTAAACAACGGGAATGGAAAAAGGCTGAACATCAGGAATCAATAAAGCCATGCAAATCCAGTGTACACAAACGTTCACCTGACAGCCGTCAGAATGATCATCAGCAAAACAAGTCTACAAAAAATAAATGCTGAAGGGGTTTTAGAGAACTGTGTACCCTTTAGCTGCTGGTGGGTTGCAACCTGGTAAGAGCCAGTCGTGAGAACAGAATGGAGGTGCGTTTAAGGGTAAAAATGGAGCTACCATGTGATCTGGTAGGCCCACTCATGGGCCTATCACCTGAGTAGACCAGAATCAAAAACACACAGGCTGGCAATCCTGCACTGCAGCAAGGTGTACCATAGCCAAACCTGGAAGAAACCAAAATGTGCATCAACAGAAAAATGCACCAAGAAGAAGTCGTCCATGTACACAATGGAATATTAGCCATGAGAAAGCATGGAACAGTGCCGTTGGCACCACCATAGAAGGACCTAGCGATAATCACCACACTGGAAGTAAGAAAGAAACCGTAAGACAGACATCCTATGACATCACATATAGGTGTTACCTAAGAATTGATACCCATGAAATAATTTCCAAGAGAAGGACACGCATAGATTCAGAAAACCAAATTATGTTTAACCAAATGGAAAGGTGTAAGGAATGTATGAATTAGGATATGGGGGTTAACAGACATATACTAATACATAGGAAATATATAATCACAAAATACCTAAGGAATACAAAGAGAGGTCTACTCAACACTCTATAATAACATACACGGGAATGGATCCAAAGAGGAATATAGACAGATACATTGATAGGATGAACCAGAAACTGTACACCTCGGAGAATCTACATTTTGATCAAATTTCCTCTGATAATTAAATTTAAAAAGCAAACAACAATTTAGGAGATATAAGCTCTTGGGGGTTTGCACTGGCACATTGCACTCTAATTCGCAGCTTACTACCATGATTGCCACGAAAGCTCTGTGGCCCAAAATCCCAGAGTTGGAAATGTAGAAATGCTGCCGCCTTGTGGCCGTTTCCCACAAGAGCGGCTTTGAACCCACAGCTAATGGTCACTTAACATTCACAAGGATTCAGGGCTGTAAAGGACACCTGCCCTAAAAAATTGTGCGGAGGTAGGGAATGGCCAAAAAATTCAAAAGTGTTAAATTTTTCAAGGAGGTTGGATGCAGGGGTAAGTTTTACTCACTCATTTTCAAAAAAGAGGAAAATGGATAAAAGCTCAACATCAGTAATTATTAGACTCATGCAAATCTAACCTCCAAAATGATTCCAACTCACACATGTCAACTACCATCAGCTGCAAGTCTACAAACATTAAATGCTGAAGGTGTTTTAGAGAACTGTGTACCCTCTAGCTGCTGGTGAGATGTAAAGTGGTGACAGCCAATAATGAGAATAGAAAGGAGCTGTGTTTAAAAGTAAAAATTGAGCCACCATTCCGTTCAGCAGGCCCACCGCTGAGACTCTCACCTGACAAGTCCAGAGTCGAGAAGGCACAGGCTTCAACAGCTGCACTGCAGGAATTTTCACAATAGCCAAGACACGGAAGCAACCAAAATGTCCATCACCATATCAGTTGAAAAAGAAGAAGTGGTCCATGTACACAATGGAATATTAGCCATGGAAAACAATGAAACACTGCTCTTTCAGGCACCATAGTTGAGCCTAGAGATAATCACAGAACATGAGGTAAGTCGGAAAGCAAAAGACATATCCTATGATATCACTTACAGGCATTATCTAACAACTGACACAAATGAACATATTTGCACAGAGAAAGACACTCACACACTTAGAAAACAAACTAGGCTTATCTAAAAGGAAAGGTGGGGGGAATGGAAAAATTAAGACTAGGGTTACCATACGTGTACAAATACCTATTAAATACACATAACAAAAAGACCGACCATATAGCAAGGGAGGTATATGGAACACTCTGCAATAATTTACATGGGAAGGGGATCTGTGCATGAATATAAATATATATATATATATATATATATATATATATATATATATATATACATATATATACAAATATATATATATATATATATATATGTTAGGCAAAAATGAACCAGATTGTGTACACCTAGGACAAACAATATTCTAATCATTGCCCCTATTAAAAAAACTAAAACAACAAACAAGAAATAATGTAACATAAACTTATGGGGTTTTCTCCTGACACATTCCATTTTAATTTACAACCTAGGAACAGGGATTCCAGAACGGCTCTGCTGCCCTAGTAACGAGATTTGTGAATGGAGAAATGCTGCCGCCTAGTGGCTGTTTACCACAACAGCAGCTTTAAACCCAGTGCTAATGGTCAGTAAATATTCACACTCATTACAGGCCTGTGAATGACACCTGCCCTCAAAAACAATCCTGGGAGCGAATATTGACCAAACAATTCAATTTTGAGGGCAACCTTTCAAGAAGACAATTTCAAGAGGTTAATTGTATTCTACGTTTTTTTCATTTGTTCATTAACAGAAATTTTAAAAGGTGTGGAAAAATGAATCTTAGAAAGAATTAAGGACATGCAAGTCCAAATTACAAAAATCCTGTCAGCTCACAACAGTCAGAATGACCATCAGCAAAAATTCTGCAAACAATAAATGCTGAAGGGGTTGTGGAAAAATGCCTAGGCTTGGTTCAACGTGGGACATGCTAAGAGCCAGTAAGGAAAACACAAAGGAGGTGCATTGAAAAGGTAAGTACTGAGCTACCATTCAATCAAGCATACCCACTGCTGGGCCTATCGCCTGAGAGGATGAGAATCAAAAAGACACAGGCTGGACTTCACTGGTGGCGCAGTGGTTGAGAGTCCGCTGCCGAAGCAGGGGACACGGGTTTATGCCCCGGTTCGGGAAAATCACACATGCCGTGGAGCGGCTGGTCCCGTGAGCTATGGCTGCTGGGCCTGTGCGTCCAGAGCCTGTGCTCTGCAATCGGAGTGGCCATGGCAGTGAGTGGCCTACGTACTGCAAAACAAGAAAAAAACAGCCTGGCAATCCTGCCCTCCAGCAATATTTATCATAGCCAAAACTTGGAAGCTACGAAAATGTCCATCAACAGAGGAATGCACAAAGAAGAAGTGGTCCATGTACACAATGGAATATGACTCCAATAAAAAAATATAAACTCAATCTAGAAAACAAACAAAAGTAAAAAAAAAACACATCAGCTTTTGGGGGTTTATCCAGGCACATTCCACTCTAATTTATAACCGAGAAATACCACTGCAAGGTAGTCTGTTTCCCTAGTTAAAAGCTTGTGAAAAGCAGAAATGCTGCCACCCTCTGGCCGTGACCTGCAACAGCAGCTTTAAAAACTGTGCTAAGGGTCACTTCATATGCACCAGTACTGGAGGGCTGTAAATGAAACCTGCCCTCAGAATGTCATTAGGGAGGTAATGGCCAAAATATTTCTAAATGTCACACATACTTCACGAAAACAATTGGAAGAGGTAAGCTCTACTCACAGTTTGAAGAAAAAAAGGACATGCCAGAAAGCTCAATTTCAATGGATTATGAGACGCGTGCAAATCCAACCACAAACATATAGCGGCTCACACTTGTCAGAATAAACTTCAGCAAAAAAAAAACTACAAACAATAAATGCTGAAGGTGTTGTGCAGAAGTGCATACCCTCAACTTTAAGTGGGATGTGACCTGGTAAGAGCCACTAACGAAAACAGAATGGAGGTGCTTTTACTACGTAAATATTTTTCTACCATATGATCCAGCAGGCCCACTCCTGGGCCTATAACCTAAGAAGACAGAATTGGAAAGACACAGGGAGGCGAATGTGCATTGCCGCAGCATTACAATTGCCAAGTCATGGAAGCAACCAAAAAGTCCATCAACATATGAGTGGACAAAGAAAACTGGTACATGTACAGACGGAGTATTGGACAAGGAAAAAAAGGACACGATGTCATTTGCAGCACTGTAGATGAGTCTAGAGGCAATCACACAACGTGTAGTATGTCAGAAAGAGAAAGACACATATCGTATGATATCACTTTTAGGTATTACCTATAAATGGATAGCAGTGAAGATATTTCCACAGAGAAGGGCAACCACTGATTCATTCAACAAACTTATGGTTCACCAATGGAAATTTGTGAGGATTGGATACATTAGGATATTGGGGTTAACAGACATATACAAACACAGGTGAAATATATCATCACCAAAGACCTACGGAATACCAAGAGAAGACTACTCAACATCCTGTCATAACGTACATGGGAAAAGGATTCCAGGAAGAATAGACATATGTTTATGTGTCAAAGAACCACATCTTGCACACCTAGAACAAGCCAAACATTGTAATCAAACTTGCTGTGATAAAAATAAAAATTAAATTAAATAAACGAACAAGAAGTAGTGAGACATATACTTAAGGGGCTTTTCCCTGGCACACGCCATTCTAAATTACAACCTAGAACACAACTTCCATTGAGGCTCTGTTGCCCTAGTAACCAGATTTGGTAAAGTAGAACAGCTGCCACCTTGTGGGCGTTTCACACGACAGCAGCTTTAATCCCAGCGTTAATGGTCAGTTGATATTCAAAATAATTGCAGGCCTGTAAATCACACCTGCACTGAAAACAAATCCTGGGGTCGTATATCGACCAAAAAAATTCAAAGGCATCCATATTTCAAACCGACAGTTTCAAGAGGCATAATTTATGCACATTTGTCTTCTGTTTCTTTTTCTTTCTTTCTTTTTTCTTTTTTTTTCAGCTTTCAAACTACTATTTATTTTATCATGTGTTCATTCCACAGATAATTTTTAAAGTGTCCACTATGTACTAAATGCAAGTTAGGTCCCAGGACTATAGCAGTGAGTTAAACAGATAAAATCCCCTGACCTTATGGAACTTAAAGCCTAGTAGGTGACTGGGTCAATAATCCACTTCATAGATAACTACGTAGTTATAATACAGGGTACAGTGAGAGGGCTAACAAAGGGCTCTAATTTAGGCTGGAGTTCAGAGAGGTTCCCCATGAAGAAATGATAGTTTACTTCTCAGGTACTTAATAAACAAAAGTGGTAAAATTAAATGGAAGTGTTTAAATGAACAGAGTTAGGCACCACTTTTAATTACATACATACATATACACACACATAAAATAGATCCCAACTTTCTAAATAAATTATAAGTAAATTGAACGCAAAATTTGTTAATAATGATAAAGTAGTACATATTGCAGAAATAAAGTCACGATGAGTAGCAAAAAAATCTAGGTACTGTTAATGTTATCACATTAATACATGTTTTAATGGTGATTTCAATGGCTATAGAAAAGGCATCTATGAAAAGAAACTGCTTAGTAAATTAGTAAAATAAGGAAATTCCTTAACCTAACGAGAGAAGGATTTTTTAAAGATCCTTTAGCAAATATATTTAATGATAAAACTTTAAAGTTAAAGTTTGGAGACCACAACTATTGCACATTGTTCTATAAGTCCTAGTCAATAGAATAAGAAAAGAATAAGCAGTGTAAGAATTAGAGAATGTGTCAGATAGACTGCACATCAGTCAATCTGTTGTGGTTTGGAAATTTAAAAAGTTAACCACATTGTCCACTTCTGAAAGGAAGAGAAAGTTTGTCATTATTTGCAAATGATATGATAATCTTATCAAAATCAAGGCAAGGAATGGAAAAACTATGAATAAGATAATTCAGCAGAAATTTCCGGTAAGATAAAAAGTCAGCATAACAACTCAAAAGTATTACTTTTACCAATTTTTTATACCAAGTCATTCTCAAGAGCAGCAAATATTATAAATACTTTCTTTTTGTGGTACACGTGCCTCTCACTGTTGTGGCCTCTCCCAATGCGGAGCACAGGCTCCTGATGCTCAGGCTCAGTGGCCATGGCTCATGGGCCCAGACGCTCCACGGCATGTGGGATCTTCCTGGACCGGGGCATGAACCCGCGTCCCCTGCATCAGCAGGCGGACTCTCAACCACTGCGCCACCAGGGAAGCCCGCAAATGTTATAAAATGTCAAGAAATTAATTTTTTCAATGTTAGATTTTTATAGAGAAATTCTGAAATTTTGTGAAGGGCATAATAAGAAAATCTGAATAAATAAAGATTATTTTCAAGGAAGAAAGGGCACATTTTAATAAAAATATCTCCTTACGTTAAGCTACATATTTAATAAGTTCCAATAAAATTACAAAATGATTTCTTCAGCAAATTTGATAACCTGAATCCAAAGTTCATGTAAGTCAAAATACATGAATAGCTAAGGCAATTTTTTTTTATCTCCCTGAAGGACCTTCTCTCTTATTTCTTTTTTTAATTTTTTTTTATTTTTTTTAATTTTTTTATTTTTTATTTTTATTTTTTTTAATTTTTTGCTTTATAACAAATTTAATCAGTTATACATATACATGTTTCCATATCCCCACCCTTTTGCGTCTCCCTCCCACTCTTTCTTTTTTCTTAAAACAACGGGAATGGAAAAAGGCTGAACATCAGGAATCAATAAAGCCATGCAAATCCAGTGTACACAAACGTTCACCTGACAGCCGTCAGAATGATCATCAGCAAAAAGTCTACAAAAAATAAATGCTGAAGGGGTTTTAGAGAACTTCGTACCCTTTAGCTGCTGGTGGGTTGCAACCTGGTAAGAGCAAGTCGTGAGAACAGAATGGAGGTGCGTTTAAGGGTAAAAATGGAGCTACCATGTGATCTGGTAGGCCCACTCATGGGTCTATCACCTGAGTAGACCAGAATCAAAAACACACAGGCTGGCAATCCTGCACTGCAGCAAGGTGTACCATAGCCAAACCTGGAAGAAACCAAAATGTGCATCAACAGAAAAATGCACCAAGAAGAAGTCGTCCATGTACACAATGGAATCTTAGCCATGAAAAAGCATGGAACAGTGCCGTTGGCACCACCATAGAAGGACCTAGCGAGAATCACCACACTGGAAGTAAGAAAGAAACCGTAAGACAGACATCCTATGACATCACTTATAGGTGTTACCTAAGAATTGATACCCATGAAATAATTTCCAAGAGAAGGACACGCATAGATTCAGAAAACCAAATTATGTTTAACCAAATGGAAAGGTGTAAGGAATGTATGAATTAGGATATGGGGGTTAACAGACATATACTAATACATAGGAAATATATAATCACAAAATACCTAAGGAATACAAAGAGAGGTCTACTCAACACTCTATAATAACATACATGGGAATGGATCCAAAGAGGAATATAGACAGATACATTGATAGGATGAACCAGAAACTGTACACCTCGGAGAATCTACATTTTGATCAAATTTCCTCTGATAATTAAATTTAAAAAGCAAACAACAATTTAGGAGATATAAGCTCTTGGTGCTTTGCACTGGCACATTGCACTCTAATTCGCAGCTTACTACCACGATTGCCACGAAAGCTCTGTGGCCCAAAATCCCAGAGTTGGAAATGTAGAAATGCTGCCGCCTTGTGGCCGTTTCCCACAAGAGCGGCTTTGAACCCACAGCTAATGGTCACTTAACATTCACAGGGATTCAGGGCTGTAAAGGACACCTGCCCTAAAAAATTGTGCGGAGGTAGGGAATGGCCAAAAAAATTCAAAAGTGTTAAATTTTTCAAGGAGATTGGATGGAGGGGTAAGTTTTACTCACTCATTTTCAAAAAAGAGGAAAATGGATAAAAGCTCAACATCAGTAATTATTACACTCATGCAAATCTAACCTCCAAAATGATTCCAACTCACACATGTCAACTACCATCAGCTGCAAGTCTACAAACATTAAATGCTGAAGGTGTTTTAGAGAACTGTGTACCCTCTAGCTGCTGGTGAGATGTAAAGTGGTGACAGCCAATAATGAGAATAGAAAGGAGCTGCGTTTAAAAGTAAAAATTGAGCCACCATTCCGTTCAGCAGGCCCACCGCTGAGACTCTCACCTGACAAGTCCAGAGTCGAGAAGGCACAGGCTTCAACAGCTGCACTGCAGGAATTTTCACAATAGCCAAGACACGGAAGCAACCAAAATGTCCATCACCATATCAGTTGAAAAAGAAGAAGTGGTCCATGTACACAATGGAATATTAGCCATGGAAAACAATGAAACACTGCTCTTTCAGGCACCATAGTTGAGCCTAGAGATAATCACAGAACATGAGGTAAGTCGGAAAGCAAAAGACATATCCTATGATATCACTTACAGGCATTATCTAACAACTGACACAAATGAACATATTTGCACAGAGAAAGACACTCACACACTTAGAAAACAAACTAGGCTTATCTAAAAGGAAAGGTGGGGGGAATGGAAAAATTAAGATTAGGGTTACCATACGTGTACAAATACCTATTAAATACACATAACAAAAAGACCGACCATATAGCAAGGGAGGTCTATGGAACACTCTGCAATAATTTACATGGGAAGGGGATCTGTGCATGAATATATATATATATATATATATATATATATATATATATATATATACATATATATATATATATATATATATATATATATATATATATATATGTTAGGCACAAATGAACCAGATTGTGTACACCTAGGACAAACAATATTCTAATCATTGCCCCTATTAAAAAAACTAAAACAACAAACAAGAAATAATGTAACATAAACTTATGGGGTTTTCTCCTGGCACATTCCATTTTAATTTACAACCTAGGAACAGGGATTCCAGAATGGCTCTGCTGCCCTAGTAACGAGATTTGTGAATGGAGAAATGCTGCCGCCTAGTGGCTGCTTACCACAACAGCAGCTTTAAACCCAGTGCTTATGGTCACTAAATATTCACACTCATTACAGGCCTGTGAATGACACCTGCCCTCAAAAACAATCCTGGGAGCGAATATTGACCAAAAAATTCAATTTTGAGGGCAACCTTTCAAGAAGACAATTTCAAGAGGTTAATTGTATTCTACGTTTTTTTCATTTGTTCGTTAACAGAAATTTTAAAAGCTGTGGAAAAATGAATCTTAGAAAGAATTAAGGACATGCAAGTCCAAATTACAAAAATCCTATCAGCTCACAACAGTCAGAATGACCATCAGCAAAAATTCTGCAAACAATAAATGCTGAAGGGGTTGTGGAAAAATGCCTAGGCTTGGTTCAACGTGGGACATGCTAAGAGCCAGTAAGGAAAACACAAAGGAGGTGCATTGAAAAGGTAAGTACTGAGCTACCATTCAATCAAGCATACCCACTGCTGGGCCTATCGCCTGAGAGGATGAGAATCAAAAAGACACAGGCTGGACTTCACTGGTGGCGCAGTGGTTGAGAGTCTGCCGCCGAAGCAGGGGACACGGGTTTATGCCCCGGTTCGGGAAAATCACACATGCCGTGGAGCGGCTGGTCCCGTGAGCTATGGCTGCTGGGCCTGTGCGTCCAGAGCCTGTGCTCTGCAATCGGAGTGGCCATGGCAGTGAGTGGCCTACGTACTGCAAAACAAGAAAAAAACAGCCTGGCAATGCTCCCCTCCAGCAATAATTATCATAGCCAAAACTTGGAAGCTACGAAAATGTCCATCAACAGAGGAATGCACAAAGAAGAAGTGGTCCATGTACACAATGGAATATGACTCCAATAAAAAAATATAAACTCAATCTAGAAAACAAACAAAAGTAAAAAAAAAACACATCAGCTTTTGGGGGTTTATCCAGGCACATTCCTCTCTAATTTATAACCGAGAAATACCACTGCAAGGTAGTCTGTTTCCCTAGTTAAAAGCTTGTGTGAAGCAGAAATGCTGCCACCCTCTGGCCGTGACCTGCAACAGCAGCTTTAAAAACTGTGCTAAGGGTCACTTCATATGCACCAGTACTGGAGGGCTGTAAATGAAACCTGCCCTCAGAATGTCATTAGGGAGGTAATGGCCAAAATATTTCTAAATGTCACACATACTTCACGAAAACAATTGGAAGAGGTAAGCTCTACTCACAGTTTGAAGAAAAAAAGGACATGCCAGAAAGCTCAATTTCAATGGATTATGAGACGCATGCAAATCCAACCACAAACATATAGCGGCTCACACTTGTCAGAATAAACTTCAGCAAAAAAATCTACAAACAATAAATGCTGAAGGTGTTGTGCAGAAGTGCATACCCTCAACTTTAAGTGGGATGTGACCTGGTAAGAGCCACTAACGAGAACAGAATGGAGGTGCTTTTACTACGTAAATATTTTTCTACCATATGATCCAGCAGGCCCACTCCTGGGCCTATAACCTAAGAAGACAGAATTGGAAAGACACAGGGAGGCGAATGTGCATTGCCACAGCATTACAATTGCCAAGTCATGGAAGCAAGCAAAAAGTCCATCAACATATGAGTGGACAAAGAAAACTGGTACATGTACAGACGGAGTATTGGCCAAGGAAAAAAGGGACACGATGTCATTTGCAGCACTGTAGATGAGTCTAGAGGCAATCACACAACGTGTAGTATGTCAGAAAGAGAAAGACACATATCGTATGATATCACTTTTAGGTATTACCTATAAATGGATACCAGTGAAGATATTTCCACAGAGAAGGGCAACCACTGATTCATTCAACAAACTTATGGTTCACCAATGGAAATTTGTGAGGATTGGATACATTAGGATATTGGGGTTAACAGACATATACAAACACAGGTGAAATATATCATCACCAAAGACCTACGGAATACCAAGAGAAGACTACTCAACATCCTGTCATAACGTACATGGGAAAAGGATTCCAGGAAGAATAGACATATGTTTATGTGTAAAAGAACCACATCTTGCACACCTAGAACAAGCCAAACATTGTAATCAAACTTGCTGTGATAAAAATAAAAATTAAATTAAATAAACGAACAAGAAGTAGTGAGACATATACTTAAGGGGCTTTTCCCTGGCACACGCCATTCTAAATTACAACCTAGAACACAACTTCCATTGAGGCTCTGTTGCCCTAGTAACCAGATTTGGTAAAGTAGAACAGCTGCCACCTTGTGGGCATTTCACACGACAGCAGCTTTAATCCCAGCGTTAATGGTCAGTTGATATTCAAAATAATTGCAGGCCTGTAAATCACACCTGCACTGAAAACAAATCCTGGGGTCGTATATCGACCAAAAAAATTCAAAGGCATCCATATTTCAAACCGACAGTTTCAAGAGGCATAATTTATGCACATTTGTCTTCTGTTTCTTTTTCTTTCTTTCTTTTTTCTTTTTTTTTTCAGCTTTCAAACCACTATTTATTTAATCATGTGTTCATTCCACAGATAATTTTTAAAGTGTCTACTATGTACTAATTGCAAGTTAGGTCCCAGGATTACAGCAGTGAGTTAAACAGATAAAATCCCCTGACCTTATGGAACTTAAAGCCTAGTGGGTGACTCGGTCAATAATCCACTTCATAGATAACTACGTAGTTATAATACAGGGTACAGTGAGAGGGCTAACAAAGGGCTCTAATTTAGGCTGGAGTTCAGAGAGGTTCCCCATGAAGAAATGATAGTTTACTTCTCAGGTACTTAATAAACAAAAGTGGTAAAATTAAATGGAAGTGTTTAAATGAACAGAGTTAGGCACCACTTTTAATTACATACATACATATACACACACATAAAATAGATCCCAACTTTCTAAATAAATTATTAGTAAATTGAACGCAAAATTTGTTAATAATGATAAAGTAGTACATATTCCAGAAATAAAGTCACGATGAGTAGCAAAAAAATCTAGGTACTGTTAATGTTATCACATTAATACATGTTTTAATGGTGATGTCAATGGCTAGAGAAAAGGCATCTATGAAAAAAAACTGATTAGTAAATTAGTAAAATAAGGAAATTCCTTAACCTAACGAGAGAAGGATTTTTTAAAGATCCTTTAGCAAATATATTTAATGATAAAACTTTAAAGTTAAAGTTTGGAGACCACAACTATTGCACATTGTTCTATAAGTCCTAGTCAATAGAATAAGAAAAGAATAAGCAGTGTAAGAATTAGAGAATGTGTCAGATAGACTGCACATCAGTCAATCTGTGGTGGTTTGGAAATTTAAAAAGTTAACCACATTGTCCACTTCTGAAAGGAAGAGAAAGTTTGTCATTATTTGCAAATGATATGATAATCTTATCAAAATCAAGGCAAGGAATGGAAAAACTATGAATAAGATAATTCAGCAGAAATTTCCCGTAAGATATAAAGTCAGCATAACAACTCAAAATTATTTCTTTTACCAATTTTTTATACCAAGTCATTCTCAAGAGCAGCAAATATTATAAATAATTTTTTTTTATGGTACACGGGCCTCTCACTGTTGTGGCCTCTCCTGCTGCGGAGCACAGGCTCCTGATGCGCAGGCTCAGTGGCCATGGCTCATGGGCCCAGACGCTCCACGGCATGTGGGATCTTCCTGGACCGGGGCATGAACCCGCGTCTCCTGCATCAGCAGGCAGACTCTCAACCACTGCGCCACCAGGGAAGCCCGCAAATACTATATAATGTCAAGAAATTAATTTTTTCAATGTTAGATTTTTATAGAGAAATTCTGAAATTTTGTGAAGGGCATAATAAGAAAATCTGAATAAATAAAGATTATTTTCAAGGAAGAAAGGGCACATTTTAATAAAAATATCTCCTTACGTTAAGCTACATATTTAATAAGTTCCAATAAAATTACAAAATGATTTCTTCAGCAAATTTGATAACCTGAATCCAAAGTTCATGTAAGTCAAAATACATGAATAGCTAAGGCAATTTTTTTTATCTCCCTGAAGGACCTTCTCTCTTATTTCTTTTTTTTAATTTATTTTTTATTTTTTTTAATTTTTTATTTTTTTATTTTTATTTTATTTAATTTTTTGCTTTATAACAAATTTAATCAGTTATACATATACGTGTTTCCATATCCCCTCCCTTTTGCATCTCCCTCCCACTCTTTCTTTTTTCTTAAAACAACGGGAATGGAAAAAGGCTGAACATCAGGAATCAATAAAGCCATGCAAATCCAGTGTACACAAACGTTCACCTGACAGCCGTCAGAATGATCATCAGCAAAACAAGTCTACAAAAAATAAATGCTGAAGGGGTTTTAGAGAACTGCGTACCCTTTAGCTGCTGGTGGGTTGCAACCTGGTAAGAGCCAGTCGTGAGAACAGAATGGAGGTGCGTTTAAGGGTAAAAATGGAGCTACCATGTGATCTGGTAGGCCCACTCATGGGCCTATCACCTGAATAGACCAGAATCAAAAACACACAGGCTGGCAATCCTGCACTGCAGCAAGGTGTACCATAGCCAAACCTGGAAGAAACCAAAATGTGCATCAACAGAAAAATGCACCAAGAAGAAGTCGTCCATGTACACAATTGAATATTAGCCATGAAAAAGCATGGAACAGTGCCGTTGGCACCACCATAGAAGGACCTAGCGATAATCACCACACTGGAAGTAAGAAAGAAACCGTAAGACAGACATCCTATGACATCACTTATAGGTGTTACCTAAGAATTGATACCCATGAAATAATTTCCAAGAGAAGGACACGCATAGATTCAGAAAACCAAATTATGTTTAACCAAATGGAAAGGTGTAAGGAATGTATGAATTAGGATATGGGGGTTAACAGACATATACTAATACATAGGAAATATATAATCACAAAATACCTAAGGAATACAAAGAGAGGTCTACTCAACACTCTATAATAACATACATGGGAATGGATCCAAAGAGGAATATAGACAGATACATTGATAGGATGAACCAGAAACTGTACACCTCGGAGAATCTACATTTTGATCAAATTTCCTCTGATAATTAAATTTAAAAAGCAAACAACAATTTAGGAGATATAAGCTCTTGGTGCTTTGCACTGGCACATTGCACTCTAATTCGCAGCTTACTACCACGATTGCCACGAAAGCTCTGTGGCCCAAAATCCCAGAGTTGGAAATGTAGAAATGCTGCCGCCTTGTGGCCGTTTCCCACAAGAGCGGCTTTGAACCCACAGCTAATGGTCACTTAACATTCACAGGGATTCAGGGCTGTAAAGGACACCTGCCCTAAAAAATTGTGCGGAGGTAGGGAATGGCCAAAAAAATTCAAAAGTGTTAAATTTTTCAAGGAGATTGGATGGAGGGGTAAGTTTTACTCACTCATTTTCAAAAAAGAGGAAAATGGATAAAAGCTCAACATCAGTAATTATTACACTCATGCAAATCTAACCTCCAAAATGATTCCAACTCACACATGTCAACTACCATCAGCTGCAAGTCTACAAACATTAAATGCTGAAGGTGTTTTAGAGAACTGTGTACCCTCTAGCTGCTGGTGAGATGTAAAGTGGTGACAGCCAATAATGAGAATAGAAAGGAGCTGCGTTTAAAAGTAAAAATTGAGCCACCATTCCGTTCAGCAGGCCCACCGCTGAGACTCTCACCTGACAAGTCCAGAGTCGAGAAGGCACAGGCTTCAACAGCTGCACTGCAGGAATTTTCACAATAGCCAAGACACGGAAGCAACCAAAATGTCCATCACCATATCAGTTGAAAAAGAAGAAGTGGTCCATGTACACAATGGAATATTAGCCATGGAAAACAATGAAACACTGCTCTTTCAGGCACCATAGTTGAGCCTAGAGATAATCACAGATCATGAGGTAAGTCGGAAAGCAAAAGACATATCCTATGATATCACTTACAGGCATTATCTAACAACTGACACAAATGAACATATTTGCACAGAGAAAGACACTCACACACTTAGAAAACAAACTAGGCTTATCTAAAAGGAAAGGTGGGGGGAATGGAAAAATTAAGATTAGGGTTACCATACGTGTACAAATACCTATTAAATACACATAACAAAAAGACCGACCATATAGCAAGGGAGGTCTATGGAACACTCTGCAATAATTTACATGGGAAGGGGATCTGTGCATGAATATATATATGTTAGGCACAAATGAATCAGATTGTGTACACCTAGGACAAACAATATTCTAATCATTGCCCCTATTAAAAAAACTAAAACAACAAACAAGAAATAATGTAACATAAACTTATGGGGTTTTCTCCTGGCACATTCCATTTTAATTTACAACCTAGGAACAGGGATTCCAGAATGGCTCTGCTGCCCTAGTAACGAGATTTGTGAATGGAGAAATGCTGCCGCCTAGTGGCTGCTTACCACAACAGCAGCTTTAAACCCAGTGCTAATGGTCACTAAATATTCACACTCATTACAGGCCTGTGAATGACACCTGCCCTCAAAAACAATCCTGGGAGCGAATATTGACCAAAAAATTCAATTTTGAGGGCAACCTTTCAAGAAGACAATTTCAAGAGGTTAATTGTATTCTACGTTTTTTTCATTTGTTCGTTAACAGAAATTTAAAAAGGTGTGGAAAAATGAACCTTAGAAAGAATTAAGGACATGCAAATCCAAATTACAACAATCCTATCAGCTCACAACAGTCAGAATGACCATCAGCAAAAATTCTGCAAACAATAAATGCTGAAGGGGTTGTGGAAAAATGCCTAGGCTTGGTTCAACGTGGGACATGCTAAGAGCCAGTAAGGAAAACACAAAGGAGGTGCATTGAAAAGGTAAGTACTGAGCTACCATTCAATCAAGCATGCCCACTGCTGGCCCTATCGCCTGAGAGGATGAGAATCAAAAAGACACAGGCTGGACTTCACTGGTGGCGCAGTGGTTGAGAGTCCGCCGCCGAAGCAGGGGACACGGGTTTATGCCCCGGTTCGGGAAAATCACACATGCTGTGGAGCGGCTGGTCCCGTGAGCTATGGCTGCTGGGCCTGTGCGTCCAGAGCCTGTGCTCTGCAATCGGAGTGGCCATGGCAGTGAGTGGCCTACGTACTGCAAAACAAGAAAAAAACAGTCTGGCAATCCTGCCCTCCAGCAATATTTATCATAGCCAAAACTTGGAAGCTACGAAAATGTCCATCAACAGAGGAATGCACAAAGAAGAAGTGGTCCATGTACACAATGGAATATGACTCCAATAAAAAAAATAAACTCAATCTAGAAAACAAACAAAAGTAAAAAAAAAACACATCAGCTTTTGGGGGTTTATCCAGGCACATTCCACTCTAATTTATAACCGAGAAATACCACTGCAAGGTAGTCTGTTTCCCTAGTTAAAAGCTTGTGAAAAGCAGAAATGCTGCCACCCTCTGGCCGTGACCTGCAACAGCAGCTTTAAAAACTGTGCTAAGGGTCACTTCATATGCACCAGTACTGGAGGGCTGTAAATGAAACCTGCCCTCAGAATGTCATTAGGGAGGTAATGGCCAAAATATTTCTAAATGTCACACATACTTCACGAAAACAATTGGAAGAGGTAAGCTCTACTCACAGTTTGAAGAAAAAAAGGACATGCCAGAAAGCTCAATTTCAATGGATTATGAGACGCATGCAAATCCAACCACAAACATATAGCGGCTCACACTTGTCAGAATAAACTTCAGCAAAAAAAAACTACAAACAATAAATGCTGAAGGTGTTGTGCAGAAGTGCATACCCTCAACTTTAAGTGGGATGTGACCTGGTAAGAGCCACTAACGAGAACAGAATGGAGGTGCTTTTACTACGTAAATATTTTTCTACCATATGATCCAGCAGGCCCACTCCTGGGCCTATAACCTAAGAAGACAGAATTGGAAAGACACAGGGAGGCGAATGTGCATTGCCGCAGCATTACAATTGCCAAGTCATGGAAGCAAGCAAAAAGTCCATCAACATATGAGTGGACAAAGAAAACTGGTACATGTACAGACGGAGTATTGGCCAAGGAAAAAAAGGACACGATGTCATTTGCAGCACTGTAGATGAGTCTAGAGGCAATCACACAACGTGTAGTATGTCAGAAAGAGAAAGACACATATCGTATGATATCACTTTTAGGTATTACCTATAAATGGATACCAGTGAAGATATTTCCGCAGAGAAGGGCAACCACTGATTCATTCAACAAACTTATGGTTCACCAATGGAAATTTGTGAGGATTGGATACATTAGGATATTGGGGTTAACAGACATATACAAACACAGGTGAAATATATCATCACCAAAGACCTACGGAATACCAAGAGAAGACTACTCAACATCCTGTCATAACGTACATGGGAAAAGGATTCCAGGAAGAATAGACATATGTTTATGTGTAAAAGAACCACATCTTGCACACTTAGAACAAGCCAAACATTGTAATCAAACTTGCTGTGATAAAAATAAAAATTAAATTAAATAAACGAACAAGAAGTAGTGAGACATATACTTAAGGGGCTTTTCCCTGGCACACGCCATTCTAAATTACAACCTAGAACACAACTTCCATTGAGGCTCTGTTGCCCTAGTAACCAGATTTGGTAAAGTAGAACAGCTGCCACCTTGTGGGCATTTCACATGACAGCAGCTTTAATCCCAGCGTTAATGGTCAGTTGATATTCAAAATAATTGCAGGCCTGTAAATCACACCTGCACTGAAAACAAATCCTGGGGTCGTATATCGACCAAAAAAATTCAAAGGCATCCATATTTCAAACCGACAGTTTCAAGAGGCATAATTTATGCACATTTGTCTTCTGTTTCTTTTTCTTTCTTTCTTTTTTCTTTTTTTTTCAGCTTTCAAACCACTATTTATTTAATCATGTGTTCATTCCACAGATAATTTTTAAAGTGTCAACTATGTACTAATTGCAAGTTAGGTCCCAGGATTACAGCAGTGAGTTAAACAGATAAAATCCCCGGACCTTATGGAACTTAAAGCCTAGTGGGTGACTCGGTCAATAATCCACTTCATAGATAACTACGTAGTTATAATACAGGGTACAGTGAGAGGGCTAACAAAGGGCTCTAATTTAGGCTGGAGTTCAGAGAGGTTCCCCATGAAGAAATGATAGTTTACTTCTCAGGTACTTAATAAACAAAAGTGGTAAAATTAAATGGAAGTGTTTAAATGAACAGAGTTAGGCACCACTTTTAATTACATACATACATATACACACACATAAAATAGATCCCAACTTTCTAAATAAATTATTAGTAAATTGAACGCAAAATTTGTTAATAATGATAAAGTAGTACATATTGCAGAAATAAAGTCACGATGAGTAGCAAAAAAATCTAGGTACTGTTAATGTTATCACATTAATACATGTTTTAATGGTGATTTCAATGGCTATAGAAAAGGCATCTATAAAAAAAAACTGCTTAGTAAATTAGTGAAATAAGGAAATTCCTTAACCTAACGAGAGAAGGATTTTTTAAAGATCCTTTAGCAAATATATTTAATGATAAAACTTTAAAGTTAAAGTTTGGAGACCACAACTATTGCACATTGTTCTATAAGTCCTAGTCAATAGAATAAGAAAAGAATAAGCAGTGTAAGAATTAGAGAATGTGTCAGATAGACTGCACATCAGTCAATCTGTTGTGGTTTGGAAATTTAAAAAGTTAACCACATTGTCCACTTCTGAAAGGAAGAGAAAGTTTGTCATTATTTGCAAATGATATGATAATCTTATCAAAATCAAGGCAAGGAATGGAAAAACTATGAATAAGATAATTCAGCAGAAATTTCCGGTAAGATATAAAGTCAGCATAACAACTCAAAAGTATTTCTTTTACCAATTTTTTATACCAAGTCATTCTCAAGAGCAGCAAATATTATAAATACTTTTTTTTTGTGGTACACGGGCCTCTCACTGTTGTGGCCTCTCCCGCTGCAGAGCACAGGCTCCTGATGCGCAGGCTCAGTGGCCATGGCTCATGGGCCCAGACGCTCCACGGCATGTGGGATCTTCCTGGACCGGGGCATGAACCCGCGTCCCCTGCATCAGCAGGCGGACTCTCAACCACTGCACCACCAGGGAAGCCCGCAAATATTATAAAATGTCAAGAAATTAATTTTTTCAATGTTAGATTTTTATAGAGAAATTCTGAAATTTTGTGAAGGGCATAATAAGAAAATCTGAATAAATAAAGATTATTTTCAAGGAAGAAAGGGCACATTTTAATAAAAATATCTCCTTACGTTAAGCTACATATTTAATAAGTTCCAATAAAATTACAAAATGATTTCTTCAGCAAATTTGATAACCTGAATCCAAAGTTCATGTAAGTCAAAATACATGAATAGCTATGGCAATTTTTTTTTATCTCCCTGAAGGACCTTCTCTCTTATTTCTTTTTTTTTATTTATTTTTAATTTTTTTAAATTTTTTATTTTTTATTTTTATTTTTTTTAATTTTTTGCTTTATAACAAATTTAATCAGTTATACATATACGTGTTTCCATATCCCCTCCCTTTTGCGTCTCCCTCCCACTCTTTCTTTTTTCTTAAAACAACGGGAATGGAAAAAGGCTGAACATCAGGAATCAATAAAGCCATGCAAATCCAGTGTACACAAACGTTCACCTGACAGCCGTCAGAATGATCATCAGCAAAACAAGTCTACAAAAATTAAATGCTGAAGGGGTTTTAGAGAACTGCGTACCCTTTAGCTGCTGGTGGGTTGCAACCTGGTAAGAGCCAGTCGTGAGAACAGAATGGAGGTGCGTTTAAGGGTAAAAATGGAGCTACCATGTGATCTGGTAGGCCCACTCATGGGCCTATCACCTGAGTAGACCAGAATCAAAAACACACAGGCTGGCAATCCTGCACTGCAGCAAGGTGTACCATAGCCAAACCTGGAAGAAACCAAAATGTGCATCAACAGAAAAATGCACCAAGAAGAAGTCGTCCATGTACACAATGGAATCTTAGCCATGAAAAAGCATGGAACAGTGCCGTTGGCACCACCATAGAAGGACCTAGCGATAATCATCACACTGGAAGTAAGAAAGAAACCGTAAGACAGACATCCTATGACATCACTTATAGGTGTTACCTAAGAATTGATACCCATGAAATAATTTCCAAGAGAAGGACACGCATAGATTCAGAAAACCAAATTATGTTTAACCAAATGGAAAGGTGTAAGGAATGTATGAATTAGGATATGGGGGTTAACAGACATATACTAATACATAGGAAATATATAATCACAAAATACCTAAGGAATACAAAGAGAGGTCTACTCAACACTCTATAATAACATACACGGGAATGGATCCAAAGAGGAATATAGACAGATACATTGATAGGATGAACCAGAAACTGTACACCTAGGAGAATCTACATTTTGATCAAATTTCCTCTGATAATTAAATTTAAAAAGCAAACAACAATTTAGGAGATATAAGCTCTTGGTGCTTTGCACTGGCACATTGCACTCTAATTCGCAGCTTACTACCACGATTGCCACGAAAGCTCTGTGGCCCAAAATCCCAGAGTTGGAAATGTAGAAATGCTGCCGCCTTGTGGCCGTTTCCCACAAGAGCGGCTTTGAACCCACAGCTAATGGTCACTTAACATTCACAAGGATTCAGGGCTGTAAAGGACACCTGCCCTAAAAAATTGTGCGGAGGTAGGGAATGGCCAAAAAAATTCAAAAGTGTTAAATTTTTCAAGGAGATTGGATGGAGGGGTAAGTTTTACTCACTCATTTTCAAAAAAGAGGAAAATGGATAAAAGCTCAACATCAGTAATTATTAGACTCATGCAAATCTAACCTCCAAAATGATTCCAACTCACACATGTCAACTACCATCAGCTGCAAGTCTACAAACATTAAATGCTGAAGGTGTTTTAGAGAACTGTGTAACCTCTAGCTGCTGGTGAGATGTAAAGTGGTGACAGCCAATAATAAGAATAGAAAGGAGCTGCGTTTAAAAGTAAAAATTGAGCCACCATTCCGTTCAGCAGGCCCACCGCTGAGACTCTCACCTGACAAGTCCAGAGTCGAGAAGGCACAGGCTTCAACAGCTGCACTGCAGGAATTTTCACAATAGCCAAGACACGGAAGCAACCAAAATGTCCATCACCATATCAGTTGAAAAAGAAGAAGTGGTCCATGTACACAATGGAATATTAGCCATGGAAAACAATGAAACACTGCTCTTTCAGGCACCACAGTTGAGCCTAGAGATAATCACAGAACATGAGGTAAGTCGGAAAGCAAAAGACATATCCTATGATATCACTTACAGGCATTATCTAACAACTGACACAAATGAACATATTTGCACAGAGAAAGACACTCACACACTTAGAAAACAAACTAGGCTTATCTAAAAGGAAAGGTGGGGGGAATGGAAAAATTAAGATTAGGGTTACCATACGTGTACAAATACCTATTAAATACACATAACAAAAAGACCGACCATATAGCAAGGGAGGTCTATGGAACACTCTGCAATAATTGACATGGGAAGGGGATCTGTGCATGAATATATATATATATATATATATATATATATATATATATATATATATGTTAGGCACAAATGAACCAGATTGTGTACACCTAGGACAAACCATATTCTAATCATTGCCCCTATTAAAAAAACTAAAACAACAAACAAGAAATAATGTAACATAAACTTATGGGGTTTTCTCCTGGCACATTCCATTTTAATTTACAACCTAGGAACAGGGATTCCAGAACGGCTCTGCTGCCCTAGTAACGAGATTTGTGAATGGAGAAATGCTGCCGCCTAGTGGCTGCTTACCACAACAGCAGCTTTAAACCCAGTGCTAATGGTCACTAAATATTCACACTCATTACAGGCCTGTGAATGACACCTGCCCTCAAAAACAATCCTGGGAGCGAATATTGACCAAAAAATTCAATTTTGAGGGCAACCTTTCAAGAAGACAATTTCAAGAGGTTAATTGTATTCTACGTTTTTTTCATTTGTTCGTTAACAGAAATTTAAAAAGGTGTGGAAAAATGAAACTTAGAAAGAATTAAGGACATGCAAATCCAAATTACAAAAATCCTATCAGCTCACAACAGTCAGAATGACCATCAGCAAAAATTCTGCAAACAATAAATGCTGAAGGGGTTGTGGAAAAATGCCTAGGCTTGGTTCAACGTGGGACATGCTAAGAGCCAGTAAGGAAAACACAAAGGAGGTGCATTGAAAAGGTAAGTACTGAGCTACCATTCAATCAAGCATGCCCACTGCTGGCCCTATCGCCTGAGAGGATGAGAATCAAAAAGACACAGGCTGGACTTCACTGGTGGCGCAGTGGTTGAGAGTCCGCCGCCGAAGCAGGGGACACGGGTTTATGCCCCGGTTCGGGAAAATCACACATGCCGTGGAGCGGCTGGTCCCGTGAGCTATGGCTGCTGGGCCTGTGCGTCCAGAGCCTGTGCTCTGCAATCGGAGTGGCCATGGCAGTGAGTGGCCTACGTACTGCAAAACAAGAAAAAAACAGTCTGGCAATCCTGCCCTCCAGCAATATTTATCATAGCCAAAACTTGGAAGCTACGAAAATGTCCATCAACAGAGGAATGCACAAAGAAGAAGTGGTCCATGTACACAATGGAATATGACTCCAATAAAAAAAATAAACTCAATCTAGAAAACAAACAAAAGTAAAAAAAAAACACATCAGCTTTTGGGGGTTTATCCAGGCACATTCCACTCTAATTTATAACCGAGAAATACCACTGCAAGGTAGTCTGTTTCCCTAGTTAAAAGCTTGTGAAAAGCAGAAATGCTGCCACCCTCTGGCCGTGACCTGCAACAGCAGCTTTCAAAACTGTGCTAAGGGTCACTTCATATGCACCAGTACTGGAGGGCTGTAAATGAAACCTGCCCTCAGAATGTCATTAGGGAGGTAATGGCCAAATTATTTCTAAATGTCACACATACTTCACGAAAACAATTGGAAGAGGTAAGCTCTACTCACAGTTTGAAGAAAAAAAGGACATGCCAGAAAGCTCAATTTCAATGGATTATGAGACGCATGCAAATCCCACCACAAACATATAGCGGCTCACACTTGTCAGAATAAACTTCAGCAAAAAAAAACTACAAACAATAAATGCTGAAGGTGTTGTGCAGAAGTGCATACCCTCAACTTTAAGTGGGATGTGACCTGGTAAGAGCCACTAACGAGAACAGAATGGAGGTGCTTTTACTACGTAAATATTTTTCTACCATATGATCCAGCAGGCCCACTCCTGGGCCTATAACCTAAGAAGACAGAATTGGAAAGACACAGGGAGGCGAATGTGCATTGCCGCAGCATTACAATTGCCAAGTCATGGAAGCAAGCAAAAAGTCCATCAACATATGAGTGGACAAAGAAAACTGGTACATGTACAGACGGAGTATTGGCCAAGGAAAAAAAGGACACGATGTCATTTGCAGCACTGTAGATGAGTCTAGAGGCAATCACACAACGTGTAGTATGTCAGAAAGAGAAAGACACATATCGTATGATATCACTTTTAGGTATTACCTATAAATGGATACCAGTGAAGATATTTCCACAGAGAAGGGCAACCACTGATTCATTCAACAAACTTATGGTTCACCAATGGAAATTTGTGAGGATTGGATACATTAGGATATTGGGGTTAACAGACATATACAAACACAGGTGAAATATATCATCACCAAAGACCTACGGAATACCAAGAGAAGACTACTCAACATCCTGTCATAACGTACATGGGAAAAGGATTCCAGGAAGAATAGACATATGTTTATGTGTAAAAGAACCACATCTTGCACACCTAGAACAAGCCAAACATTGTAATCAAACTTGCTGTGATAAAAATAAAAATTAAATTAAATAAACGAACAAGAAGTAGTGAGACATATACTTAAGGGGCTTTTCCCTGGCACACGCCATTCTAAATTACAACCTAGAACACAACTTCCATTGAGGCTCTGTTGCCCTAGTAACCAGATTTGGTAAAGTAGAACAGCTGCCACCTTGTGGGCGTTTCACACGACAGCAGCTTTAATCCCAGCGTTAATGCTCAGTTGATATTCAAAATAATTGCAGGCCTGTAAATCACACCTGCACTGAAAACAAATCCTGGGGTCGTATATCGACCAAAAAAATTCAAAGGCATCCATATTTCAAACCGACAGTTTCAAGAGGCATAATTTATGCACATTTGTCTTCTGTTTCTTTTTCTTTCTTTCTTTTTTCTTTTTTTTTCAGCTTTCAAACCACTATTTATTTAATCATGTGTTCATTCCACAGATAATTTTTAAAGTGTCTACTATGTACTAATTGCAAGTTAGGTCCCAGGATTACAGCAGTGAGTTAAACAGATAAAATCCCCGGACCTTATGGAACTTAAAGCCTAGTGGGTGACTCGGTCAATAATCCACTTCATAGATAACTACGTAGTTATAATACAGGGTACAGTGAGAGGGCTAACAAAGGGCTCTAATTTAGGCTGGAGTTCAGAGAGGTTCCCCATGAAGAAATGATAGTTTACTTCTCAGGTACTTAATAAACAAAAGTGGTAAAATTAAATGGAAGTGTTTAAATGAACAGAGTTAGGCACCACTTTTAATTACATACATACATATACACACACATAAAATAGATCCCAACTTTCTAAATAAATTATTAGTAAATTGAACGCAAAATTTGTTAATAATGATAAAGTAGTACATATTGCAGAAATAAAGTCACGATGAGTAGCAAAAAAATCTAGGTACTGTTAATGTTATCACATTAATACATGTTTTAATGGTGATTTCAATGGCTATAGAAAAGGCATCTATGAAAAAAAACTGCTTAGTAAATTAGTAAAATAAGGAAATTCCTTAACCTAACGAGAGAAGGATTTTTTAAAGATCCTTTAGCAAATATATTTAATGATAAAACTTTAAAGTTAAAGTTTGGAGACCACAACTATTGCACATTGTTCTATAAGTCCTAGTCAATAGAATAAGAAAAGAATAAGCAGTGTAAGAATTAGAGAATGTGTCAGATAGACTGCACATCAGTCAATCTGTTGTGGTTTGGAAATTTAAAAAGTTAACCACATTGTCCACTTCTGAAAGGAAGAGAAAGTTTGTCATTATTTGCAAATGATATGATAATCTTATCAAAATCAAGGCAAGGAATGGAAAAACTATGAATAAGATAATTCAGCAGAAATTTCCGGTAAGATATAAAGTCAGCATAACAACTCAAAAGTATGTATTTTACCAATTTTTTATACCAAGTCATTCTCAAGAGCAGCAAATATTATAAATACTTTTTTTTTGTGGTACACGGGCCTCTCACTGTTGTGGCCTCTCCCGCTGCAGAGCACAGGCTCCTGATGCGCAGGCTCAGTGGCCATGGCTCATGGGCCCAGACGCTCCACGGCATGTGGGATCTTCCTGGACCGGGGCATGAACCCGCGTCCCCTGCATCAGCAGGCGGACTCTCAACCACTGCACCACCAGGGAAGCCCGCAAATATTATAAAATGTCAAGAAATTAATTTTTTCAATGTTAGATTTTTATAGAGAAATTCTGAAATTTTGTGAAGGGCATAATAAGAAAATCTGAATAAATAAAGATTATTTTCAAGGAAGAAAGGGCACATTTTAATAAAAATATCTCCTTACGTTAAGCTACATATTTAATAAGTTCCAATAAAATTACAAAATGATTTCTTCAGCAAATTTGATAACCTGAATCCAAAGTTCATGTAAGTCAAAATACATGAATAGCTATGGCAATTTTTTTTTATCTCCCTGAAGGACCTTCTCTCTTATTTCTTTTTTTTTATTTATTTTTAATTTTTTTAAATTTTTTATTTTTTATTTTTATTTTTTTTAATTTTTTGCTTTATAACAAATTTAATCAGTTATACATATACGTGTTTCCATATCCCCTCCCTTTTGCGTCTCCCTCCCACTCTTTCTTTTTTCTTTAAACAACGGGAATGGAAAAAGGCTGAACATCAGGAATCAATAAAGCCATGCAAATCCAGTGTACACAAACGTTCACCTGACAGCCGTCAGAATGATCATCAGCAAAACAAGTCTACAAAAAATAAATGCTGAAGGGGTTTTAGAGAACTGCGTACCCTTTAGCTGCTGGTGGGTTGCAACCTGGTAAGAGCCAGTCGTGAGAACAGAATGGAGGTGCGTTTAAGGGTAAAAATGGAGCTACCATGTGATCTGGTAGGCCCACTCATGGGCCTATCACCTGAGTAGACCAGAATCAAAAACACACAGGCTGGCAATCCTGCACTGCTGCAAGGTGTACCATAGCCATACCTGAAGAAACCAAAATGTGCATCAACAGAAAAATGCACCAAGAAGAAGTCGTCCATGTACACAATGGAATCTTAGCCATGAAAAAGCATGGAACAGTGCCGTTGGCACCACCATAGAAGGACCTAGCGATAATCACCACACTGGAAGTAAGAAAGAAACCGTAAGACAGACATCCTATGACATCACTTATAGGTGTTACCTAAGAATTGATACCCATGAAATAATTTCCAAGAGAAGGACACGCATAGATTCAGAAAACCAAATTATGTTTAACCAAATGGAAAGGTGTAAGGAATGTATGAATTAGGATATGGGGGTTAACAGACATATACTAATACATAGGAAATATATAATCACAAAATACCTAAGGAATACAAAGAGAGGTCTACTCAACACTCTATAATAACATACACGGGAATGGATCCAAAGAGGAATATAGACAGATACATTGATAGGATGAACCAGAAACTGTACACCTAGGAGAATCTACATTTTGATCAAATTTCCTCTGATAATTAAATTTAAAAAGCAAACAACAATTTAGGAGATATAAGCTCTTGGGGGTTTGCACTGGCACATTGCACTCTAATTCGCAGCTTACTACCACGATTGCCACGAAAGCTCTGTGGCCCAAAATCCCAGAGTTGGAAATGTAGAAATGCTGCCGCCTTGTGGCCGTTTCCCACAAGAGCGGCTTTGAACCCACAGCTAATGGTCACTTAACATTCACAAGGATTCAGGGCTGTAAAGGACACCTGCCCTAAAAAATTGTGCGGAGGTAGGGAATGGCCAAAAAAATTCAAAAGTGTTAAATTTTTCAAGGAGATTGGATGGAGGGGTAAGTTTTACTCACTCATTTTCAAAAAAGAGGAAAATGGATAAAAGCTCAACATCAGTAATTATTAGACTCATGCAAATCTAACCTCCAAAATGATTCCAACTCACACATGTCAACTACCATCAGCTGCAAGTCTACAAACATTAAATGCTGAAGGTGTTTTAGAGAACTGTGTACCCTCTAGCTGCTGGTGAGATGTAAAGTGGTGACAGCCAATAATGAGAATAGAAAGGAGCTGCGTTTAAAAGTAAAAATTGAGCCACCATTCCGTTCAGCAGGCCCACCGCTGAGACTCTCACCTGACAAGTCCAGAGTCGAGAAGGCACAGGCTTCAACAGCTGCACTGCAGGAATTTTCACAATAGCCAAGACACGGAAGCAACCAAAATGTCCATCACCATATCAGTTGAAAAAGAAGAAGTGGTCCATGTACACAATGGAATATTAGCCATGGAAAACAATGAAACACTGCTCTTTCAGGCACCATAGTTGAGCCTAGAGATAATCACAGAACATGAGGTAATTCGAAAAGCAAAAGACATATCCTATGATATCACTTACAGGCATTATCTAACAACTGACACAAATGAACATATTTGCACAGAGAAAGACACTCACACACTTAGAAAACAAACTAGGCTTATCTAAAAGGAAAGGTGGGGGGAATGGAAAAATTAAGATTAGGGTTACCATACGTGTACAAATACCTATTAAATACACATAACAAAAAGACCGACCATATAGCAAGGGAGGTCTATGGAACACTCTGCAATAATTGACATGGGAAGGGGATCTGTGCATGAATATATATATATATATATATATATATATATATATATATATATATATATATATATATGTTAGGCACAAATGAACCAGATTGTGTACACCTAGGACAAACCATATTCTAATCATTGCCCCTATTAAAAAAACTAAAACAACAAACAAGAAATAATGTAACATAAACTTATGGGGTTTTCTCCTGGCACATTCCATTTTAATTTACAACCTAGGAACAGGGATTCCAGAACGGCTCTGCTGCCCTAGTAACGAGATTTGTGAATGGAGAAATGCTGCCGCCTAGTGGCTGCTTACCACAACAGCAGCTTTAAACCCAGTGCTAATGGTCACTAAATATTCACACTCATTACAGGCCTGTGAATGACACCTGCCCTCAAAAACAATCCTGGGAGCGAATATTGACCAAAAAATTCAATTTTGAGGGCAACCTTTCAAGAAGACAATTTCAAGAGGTTAATTGTATTCTACGTTTTTTTCATTTGTTCGTTAACAGAAATTTTAAAAGCTGTGGAAAAATGAACCTTAGAAAGAATTAAGGACATGCAAGTCCAAATTACAAAAACCCTATCAGCTCACAACAGTCAGAATGACCATCAGCAAAAATTCTGCAAACAATAAATGCTGAAGGGGTTGTGGAAAAATGCCTAGGCTTGGTTCAACGTGGGACATGCTAAGAGCCAGTAAGGAAAACACAAAGGAGGTGCATTGAAAAGGTAAGTACTGAGCTACCATTCAATCAAGCATGCCCACTGCTGGCCCTATCGCCTGAGAGGATGAGAATCAAAAAGACACAGGCTGGACTTCACTGGTGGCGCAGTGGTTGAGAGTCCGCCGCCGAAGCAGGGGACACGGGTTTATGCCCCGGTTCGGGAAAATCACACATGCCGTGGAGCGGCTGGTCCCGTGAGCTATGGCTGCTGGGCCTGTGCGTCCAGAGCCTGTGCTCTGCAATCGGAGTGGCCATGGCAGTGAGTGGCCTACGTACTGCAAAACAAGAAAAAAACAGTCTGGCAATCCTGCCCTCCAGCAATATTTATCATAGCCAAAACTTGGAAGCTACGAAAATGTCCATCAACAGAGGAATGCACAAAGAAGAAGTGGTCCATGTACACAATGGAATATGACTCCAATAAAAAAAATAAACTCAATCTAGAAAACAAACAAAAGTAAAAAAAAAAACACATCAGCTTTTGCGCGTTTATCCAGGCACATTCCACTCTAATTTATAACCGAGAAATACCACTGCAAGGTAGTCTGTTTCCCTAGTTAAAAGCTTGTGAAAAGCAGAAATGCTGCCACCCTCTGGCCGTGACCTGCAACAGCAGCTTTAAAAACTGTGCTAAGGGTCACTTCATATGCACCAGTACTGGAGGGCTGTAAATGAAACCTGCCCTCAGAATGTCATTAGGGAGGTAATGGCCAAAATATTTCTAAATGTCACACATACTTCACGAAAACAATTGGAAGAGGTAAGCTCTACTCACAGTTTGAAGAAAAAAAGGACATGCCAGAAAGCTCAATTTCAATGGATTATGAGACGCATGCAAATCCCACCACAAACATATAGCGGCTCACACTTGTCAGAATAAACTTCAGCAAAAAAAAACTACAAACAATAAATGCTGAAGGTGTTGTGCAGAAGGGCATACCCTCAACTTTAAGTGGGATGTGACCTGGTAAGAGCCACTAACGAGAACAGAATGGAGGTGCTTTTACTACGTAAATATTTTTCTACCATATGATCCAGCAGGCCCACTCCTGGGCCTATAACCTAAGAAGACAGAATTGGAAAGACACAGGGAGGCGAATGTGCATTGCCGCAGCATTACAATTGCCAAGTCATGGAAGCAAGCAAAAAGTCCATCAACATATGAGTGGACAAAGAAAACTGGTACATGTACAGACGGAGTATTGGCCAAGGAAAAAAAGGACACAATGTCATTTGCAGCACTGTAGATGAGTCTAGAGGCAATCACACAACGTGTAGTATGTCAGAAAGAGAAAGACACATATCGTATGATATCACTTTTAGGTATTACCTATAAATGGATACCAGTGAAGATATTTCCACAGAGAAGGGCAACCACTGATTCATTCAACAAACTTATGGTTCACCAATGGAAATTTGTGAGGATTGGATACATTAGGATATTGGGGTTAACAGACATATACAAACACAGGTGAAATATATCATCACCAAAGACCTACGGAATACCAAGAGAAGACTACTCAACATCCTGTCATAACGTACATGGGAAAAGGATTCCAGGAAGAATAGACATATGTTTATGTGTAAAAGAACCACATCTTGCACACCTAGAACAAGCCAAACTTTGTAATCAAACTTGCTGTGATAAAAATAAAAATTAAATTAAATAAACGAACAAGAAGTAGTGAGACATATACTTAAGGGGCTTTTCCCTGGCACACGCCATTCTAAATTACAACCTAGAACACAACTTCCATTGAGGCTCTGTTGCCCTAGTAACCAGATTTGGTAAAGTAGAACAGCTGCCACCTTGTGGGCGTTTCACACGACAGCAGCTTTAATCCCAGCGTTAATGCTCAGTTGATATTCAAAATAATTGCAGGCCTGTAAATCACACCTGCACTGAAAACAAATCCTGGGGTCGTATATCGACCAAAAAAATTCAAAGGCATCCATATTTCAAACCGACAGTTTCAAGAGGCATAATTTATGCACATTTGTCTTCTGTTTCTTTTTCTTTCTTTCTTTTTTCTTTTTTTTTCAGCTTTCAAACCACTATTTATTTAATCATGTGTTCATTCCACAGATAATTTTTAAAGTATCTACTATGTACTAATTGCAAGTTAGGTCCCAGGATTACAGCAGTGAGTTAAACAGATAAAATCCCCTGACCTTATGGAACTTAAAGCCTAGTGGGTGACTCGGTCAATAATCCACTTCATAGATAACTACGTAGTTATAATACAGGGTACAGTGAGAGGGCTAACAAAGGGCTCTAATTTAGGCTGGAGTTCAGAGAGGTTCCCCATGAAGAAATGATAGTTTACTTCTCAGGTACTTAATAAACAAAAGTGGTAAAATTAAATGGAAGTGTTTAAATGAACAGAGTTAGGCACCACTTTTAATTACATACATACATATACACACACATAAAATAGATCCCAACTTTCTAAATAAATTATTAGTAAATTGAACGCAAAATTTGTTAATAATGATAAAGTAGTACATATTCCAGAAATAAAGTCACGATGAGTAGCAAAAAAATCTAGGTACTGTTAATGTTATCACATTAATACATGTTTTAATGGTGATTTCAATGGCTATAGAAAAGGCATCTATGAAAAAAAACTGCTTAGTAAATTAGTAAAATAAGGAAATTCCTTAACCTAACGAGAGAAGGATTTTTTAAAGATCCTTTAGCAAATATATTTAATGATAAAACTTTAAAGTTAAAGTTTGGAGACCACAACTATTGCACATTGTTCTATAAGTCCTAGTCAATAGAATAAGAAAAGAATAAGCAGTGTAAGAATTAGAGAATGTGTCAGATAGACTGCACATCAGTCAATCTGTTGTGGTTTGGAAATTTAAAAAGTTAACCACATTGTCCACTTCTGAAAGGAAGAGAAAGTTTGTCATTATTTGCAAATGATATGATAATCTTATCAAAATCAAGGCAAGGAATGGAAAAACTATGAATAAGATAATTCAGCAGAAATTTCCGGTAAGATATAAAGTCAGCATAACAACTCAAAAGTATTTCTTTTACCAATTTTTTATACCAAGTCATTCTCAAGAGCAGCAAATATTATAAATATTTTTTTTATGGTACACGGGCCTCTCACTGTTGTGGCCTCTCCCGCTGCGGAGCACAGGCTCCTGATGCGCAGGCTCAGTGGCCATGGCTCATGGGCCCAGACGCTCCACGGCATGTGGGATCTTCCTGGACCGGGGCATGAACCCGCATCCCCTGCATCAGCAGGCAGACTCTCAACCACTGCGCCACCAGGGAAGCCCGCAAATATTATAAAATGTCAAGAAATTAATTTTTTCAATGTTAGATTTTTATAGAGAAATTCTGAAATTTTGTGAAGGGCATAATAAGAAAATCTGAATAAATAAAGATTATTTTCAAGGAAGAAAGGGCACATTTTAATAAAAATATCTCCTTACGTTAAGCTACATATTTAATAAGTTCCAATAAAATTACAAAATGATTTCTTCAGCAAATTTGATAACCTGAATCCAAAGTTCATGTAAGTCAAAATACATGAATAGCTAAGGCAATTTTTTTTATCTCCCTGAAGGACCTTCTCTCTTATTTCTTTTTTCTTATTTTTTTAATTTTTTTTATTTTTTATTTTTTATTTTTATTTTTTTTAATTTTTTGCTTTATAACAAATTTAATCAGTTATACATATACATGTTTCCATATCCCCTCCCTTTTGCGTCTCCCTCCCACTCTTTCTTTTTTCTTTAAACAACGGGAATGGAAAAAGGCTGAACATCAGGAATCAATAAAGCCATGCAAATCCAGTGTACACAAACGTTCACCTGACAGCCGTCAGAATGATCATCAGCAAAACAAGTCTACAAAAAATAAATGCTGAAGGGGTTTTAGAGAACTGTGTACCCTTTAGCTGCTGGTGGGTTGCAACCTGGTAAGAGCCAGTCGTGAGAACAGAATGGAGGTGCGTTTAAGGGTAAAAATGGAGCTACCATGTGATCTGGTAGGCCCACTCATGGGCCTATCACCTGAGTAGACCAGAATCAAAAACACACAGGCTGGCAATCCTGCACTGCAGCAAGGTGTACCATAGCCAAACCTGGAAGAAACCAAAATGTGCATCAACAGAAAAATGCACCAAGAAGAAGTCGTCCATGTACACAATGGAATATTAGCCATGAGAAAGCATGGAACAGTGCCGTTGGCACCACCATAGAAGTACCTAGCGATAATCACCACACTGGAAGTAAGAAAGAAACCGTAAGACAGACATCCTATGACATCACTTATAGGAGTTACCTAAGAATTGATACCCATGAAATAATTTCCAAGAGAAGGACACGCATAGATTCAGAAAACCAAATTATGTTTAACCAAATGGAAAGGTGTAAGGAATGTATGAATTAGGATATGGGGGTTAACAGACATATACTAATACATAGGAAATATATAATCACACAATACCTAAGGAATACAAAGAGAGGTCTACTCAACACTCTATAATAACATACACGGGAATGGATCCAAAGAGGAATATAGACAGATACATTGATAGGATGAACCAGAAACTGTACACCTCGGAGAATCTACATTTTGATCAAATTTCCTCTGATAATTAAATTTAAAAAGCAAACAACAATTTAGGAGATATAAGCTCTTGGGGGTTTGCACTGGCACATTGCACTCTAATTCGCAGCTTACTACCACGATTGCCACGAAAGCTCTGTGGCCCAAAATCCCAGAGTTGGAAATGTAGAAATGCTGCCGCCTTGTGGCCGTTTCCCACAAGAGCGGCTTTGAACCCACAGCTAATGGTCACTTAACATTCACAAGGATTCAGGGCTGTAAAGGACACCTGCCCTAAAAAATTGTGCGGAGGTAGGGAATGGCCAAAAAAATTCAAAAGTGTTAAATTTTTCAAGGAGATTGGATGGACGGGTAAGTTTTACTCACTCATTTTCAAAAAAGAGGAAAATGGATAAAAGCTCAACATCAGTAATTATTAGACTCATGCAAATCTAACCTCCAAAATGATTCCAACTCACACATGTCAACTACCATCAGCTGCAAGTCTACAAACATTAAATGCTGAAGGTGTTTTAGAGAACTGTGTACCCTCTAGCTGCTGGTGAGATGTAAAGTGGTGACAGCCAATAATGAGAATAGAAAGGAGCTGCGTTTAAAAGTAAAAATTGAGCCACCATTCCGTTCAGCAGGCCCACCGCTGAGACTCTCACCTGACAAGTCCAGAGTCGAGAAGGCACAGGCTTCAACAGCTGCACTGCAGGAATTTTCACAATAGCCAAGACACGGAAGCAACCAAAATGTCCATCACCATATCAGTTGAAAAAGAAGAAGTGGTCCATGTACACAATGGAATATTAGCCATGGAAAACAATGAAACACTGCTCTTTCAGGCACCATAGTTGAGCCTAGAGATAATCACAGAACATGAGGTAAGTCGGAAAGGAAAAGACATATCCTATGATATCACTTACAGGCATTATCTAACAACTGACACAAATGAACATATTTGCACAGAGAAAGACACTCACACACTTAGAAAACAAACTAGGCTTATCTAAAAGGAAAGGTGGGGGGAATGGAAAAATTAAGATTAGGGTTACCATACGTGTACAAATACCTATTAAATACACATAACAAAAAGACCGACCATATAGCAAGGGAGGTCTATGGAACACTCTGCAATAATTTACATGGGAAGGGGATCTGTGCATGAATATATATATATATATATATATATATATATATATATATATATATATATATATATATATATATATATATATGTTAGGCACAAATGAACCAGATTGTGTACACCTAGGACAAACAATATTCTAATCATTGCCCCTATTAAAAAAACTAAAACAACAAACAAGAAATAATGTAACATAAACTTATGGGGTTTTCTCCTGGCACATTCCATTTTAATTTACAACCTAGGAACAGGGATTCCAGAATGGCTCTGCTGCCCTAGTAACGAGATTTGTGAATGGAGAAATGCTGCCGCCTAGTGGCTGCTTACCACAACAGCAGCTTTAAACCCAGTGCTAATGGTCACTAAATATTCACACTCATTACAGGCCTGTGAATGACACCTGCCCTCAAAAACAATCCTGGGAGCGAATATTGACCAAAAAATTCAATTTTGAGGGCAACCTTTCAAGAAGACAATTTCAAGAGGTTAATTGTATTCTACGTTTTTTTCATTTGTTCGTTAACAGAAATTTTAAAAGGTGTGGAAAAATGAACCTTAGAAAGAATTAAGGACATGCAAATCCAAATTACAAAAATCCTATCAGCTCACAACAGTCAGAATGACCATCAGCAAAAATTCTGCAAACAATAAATGCTGAAGGGGTTGTGGAAAAATGCCTAGGCTTGGTTCAACGTGGGACATGCTAAGAGCCAGTAAGGAAAACACAAACGAGGTGCATTGAAAAGGTAAGTACTGAGCTACCATTCAATCAAGCATGCCCACTGCTGGCCCTATCGCCTGAGAGGATGAGAATCAAAAAGACACAGGCTGGACTTCACTGGTGGCGCAGTGGTTGAGAGTCCGCCGCCGAAGCAGGGGACACGGGTTTATGCCCCGGTTCGGGAAAATCACACATGCCGTGGAGCGGCTGGTCCCGTGAGCTATGGCTGCTGGGCCTGTGCGTCCAGAGCCTGTGCTCTGCAATCGGAGTGGCCATGGCAGTGAGTGGCCTACGTACTGCAAAACAAGAAAAAAACAGCCTGGCAATCCTGCCCTCCAGCAATATTTATCATAGCCAAAACTTGGAAGCTACGAAAATGTCCATCAACAGAGGAATGCACAAAGAAGAAGTGGTCCATGTACACAATGGAATATGACTCCAATAAAAAAAATAAACTCAATCTAGAAAACAAACAAAAGTAAAAAAAAAACACATCAGCTTTTGGGGGTTTATCCAGGCACATTCCACTCTAATTTATGACTGAGAAATACCACTGCAAGGTAGTCTGTTTCCCTAGTTAAAAGCTTGTGAAAAGCAGAAATGCTGCCACCCTCTGGCCGTGACCTGCAACAGCAGCTTTAAAAACTGTGCTAAGGGTCACTTCATATGCACCAGTACTGGAGGGCTGTAAATGAAACCTGCCCTCAGAATGTCATTAGGGAGGTAATGGCCAAAATATTTCTAAATGTCACACATACTTCACGAAAACAATTGGAAGAGGTAAGCTCTACTCACAGTTTGAAGAAAAAAAGGACATGCCAGAAAGCTCAATTTCAATGGATTATGAGACGCATGCAAATCCAACCACAAACATATAGCGGCTCACACTTGTCAGAATAAACTTCAGCAAAAAAAAACTACAAACAATAAATGCTGAAGGTGTTGTGCAGAAGTGCATACCCTCAACTTTAAGTGGGATGTGACCTGGTAAGAGCCACTAACGAGAACAGAATGGAGGTGCTTTTACTACGTAAATATTTTTCTACCATATGATCCAGCAGGCCCACTCCTGGGCCTATAACCTAAGAAGACAGAATTGGAAAGACACAGGGAGGCGAATGTGCGTTGCCGCAGCATTACAATTGCCAAGTCATGGAAGCAACCAAAAAGTCCATCAACATATGAGTGGACAGAGAAAACTGGTACATGTACAGACGGAGTATTGGCCAAGGAAAAAAAGGACACGATGTCATTTGCAGCACTGTAGATGAGTCTAGAGGCAATCACACAACGTGTAGTATGTCAGAAAGAGAAAGACACATATCGTATGATATCACTTTTAGGTATTACCTATAAATGGATACCAGTGAAGATATTTCCACAGAGAAGGGCAACCACTGATTCATTCAACAAACTTATGGTTCACCAATGGAAATTTGTGAGGATTGGATACATTAGGATATTGGGGTTAACAGACATATACAAACACAGGTGAAATATATCATCACCAAAGACCTACGGAATACCAAGAGAAGACTACTCAACATCCTGTCATAACGTACATGGGAAAAGGATTCCAGGAAGAATAGACATATGTTTATGTGTAAAAGAACCACATCTTGCACACCTAGAACAAGCCAAACATTGTAATCAAACTTGCTGTGATAAAAATAAAAATTAAATTAAATAAACGAACAAGAAGTAGTGAGACATATACTTAAGGGGCTTTTCCCTGGCACACGCCATTCTAAATTACAACCTAGAACACAACTTCCATTGAGGCTCTGTTGCCCTAGTAACCAGATTTGGTAAAGTAGAACAGCTGCCACCTTGTGGGCGTTTCACACGACAGCAGCTTTAATCCCAGCGTTAATGCTCAGTTGATATTCAAAATAATTGCAGGCCTGTAAATCACACCTGCACTGAAAACAAATCCTGGGGTCGTATATCGACCAAAAAAATTCAAAGGCATCCATATTTCAAACCGACAGTTTCAAGAGGCATAATTTATGCACATTTGTCTTCTGTTTCTTTTTCTTTCTTTCTTTTTTCTTTTTTTTCAGCTTTCAAACCACTATTTATTTAATCATGTGTTCATTCCACAGATAATTTTTAAAGTATCTACTATGTACTAATTGCAAGTTAGGTCCCAGGATTACAGCAGTGAGTTAAACAGATAAAATCCCCTGACCTTATGGAACTTAAAGCCTAGTGGGTGACTCGGTCAATAATCCACTTCATAGATAACTACGTAGTTATAATACAGGGTACAGTGAGAGGGCTAACAAAGGGCTCTAATTTAGGCTGGAGTTCAGAGAGGTTCCCCATGAAGAAATGATAGTTTACTTCTCAGGTACTTAATAAACAAAAGTGGTAAAATTAAATGGAAGTGTTTAAATGAACAGAGTTAGGCACCACTTTTAATTACATACATACATATACACACACATAAAATAGATCCCAACTTTCTAAATAAATTATTAGTAAATTGAACGCAAAATTTGTTAATAATGATAAAGTAGTACATATTGCAGAAATAAAGTCACGATGAGTAGCAAAAAAATCTAGGTACTGTTAATGTTATCACATTAATACATGTTTTAATGGTGATTTCAATGGCTATAGAAAAGGCATCTATGAAAAAAAACTGCTTAGTAAATTAGTAAAATAAGGAAATTCCTTAACCTAACGAGAGAAGGATTTTTTAAAGATCCTTTAGCAAATATATTTAATGATAAAACTTTAAAGTTAAAGTTTGGAGACCACAACTATTGCACATTGTTCTATAAGTCCTAGTCAATAGAATAAGAAAAGAACAAGCAGTGTAAGAATTAGAGAATGTGTCAGATAGACTGCACATCAGTCAATCTGTTGTGGTTGGAAATTTATAAAGTTAACCACATTGTCCACTTCTGAAAGGAAGAGAAAGTTTGTCATTATTTGCAAATGATATGATAATCTTATCAAAATCAAGGCAAGGAATGGAAAAACTATGAATAAGATAATTCAGCAGAAATTTCCCGTAAGATAAAAAGTCAGCATAACAACTCAAAAGTATGTCTTTTACCAATTTTTTTATACCAAGTCATTCTCAAGAGCAGCAAATATTATAAATACTTTTTTTTTTTTGCGGTACATGGGCCTCTCACTGTTGTGGCCTCTCCCGCTGCAGAGCACAGGCTCCTGATGCGCAGGCTCAGTGGCTATGGCTCATGGGCCCAGACGCTCCAGGGCATGTGGGATCTTCCTGGACCGGGGCATGAACCCGCGTCCCCTGCATCAGCACGCGGACTCTCAACCACTGCGCCACCAGGGAAGCCCACAAATATTATAAAATGTCAAGAAATTAATTTTTTTCAATGTTAGATTTTTATAGAGAAATTCTGAAATTTTGTGAAGGGCATAATAAGAAAATCTGAATAAATAAAGATTATTTTCAAGGAAGAAAGGGCACATTTTAATAAAAATATCTCCTTACGTTAAGCTACATATTTAATGTTCCAATAAAATTACAAAATGATTTCTTCAGCAAATTTGATAACCTGAATCCAAAGTTCATGTAAGTCAAAATACATGAATAGCTAAGGCAATTTTTTTTATCTCCCTGAAGGACCTTCTCTCTTATTTCTTTTTTCTTATTTTTTTTATTTTTTATTTTTTATTTTTATTTTTTTTAATTTTTTGCTTTATAACAAATTTAATCAGTTATACATATACATGTTTCCATATCCCCTCCCTTTTGCGTCTCCCTCCCACTCTTTCTTTTTTCTTTAAACAACGGGAATGGAAAAAGGCTGAACATCAGGAATCAATAAAGCCATGCAAATCCAGTGTACACAAACGTTCACCTGACAGCCGTCAGAATGATCATCAGCAAAACAAGTCTACAAAAAATAAATGCTGAAGGGGTTTTAGAGAACTGTGTACCCTTTAGCTGCTGGTGGGTTGCAACCTGGTAAGAGCCAGTCGTGAGAACAGAATGGAGGTGCGTTTAAGGGTAAAAATGGAGCTACCATGTGATCTGGTAGGCCCACTCATGGGCCTATCACCTGAGTAGACCAGAATCAAAAACACACAGGCTGGCAATCCTGCACTGCAGCAAGGTGTACCATAGCCAAACCTGGAAGAAACCAAAATGTGCATCAACAGAAAAATGCACCAAGAAGAAGTCGTCCATGTACACAATGGAATATTAGCCATGAGAAAGCATGGAACAGTGCCGTTGGCACCACCATAGAAGGACCTAGCGATAATCACCACACTGGAAGTAAGAAAGAAACCGTAAGACAGACATCCTATGACATCACATATAGGTGTTACCTAAGAATTGATACCCATGAAATAATTTCCAAGAGAAGGACACGCATAGATTCAGAAAACCAAATTATGTTTAACCAAATGGAAAGGTGTAAGGAATGTATGAATTAGGATATGGGGGTTAACAGACATATACTAATACATAGGAAATATATAATCACACAATACCTAAGGAATACAAAGAGAGGTCTACTCAACACTCTATAATAACATACACGGGAATGGATCCAAAGAGGAATATAGACAGATACATTGATAGGATGAACCAGAAACTGTACACCTCGGAGAATCTACATTTTGATCAAATTTCCTCTGATAATTAAATTTAAAAAGCAAACAACAATTTAGGAGATATAAGCTCTTGGGGGTTTGCACTGGCACATTGCACTCTAATTCGCAGCTTACTACCACGATTGCCACGAAAGCTCTGTGGCCCAAAATCCCAGAGTTGGAAATGTAGAAATGCTGCTGCCTTGTGGCCGTTTCCCACAAGAGCGGCTTTGAACCCACAGCTAATGGTCACTTAACATTCACAAGGATTCAGGGCTGTAAAGGACACCTGCCCTAAAAAATTGTGCGGAGGTAGGGAATGGCCAAAAAATTCAAAAGTGTTAAATTTTTCAAGGAGGTTGGATGCAGGGGTAAGTTTTACTCACTCATTTTCAAAAAAGAGGAAAATGGATAAAAGCTCAACATCAGTAATTATTAGACTCATGCAAATCTAACCTCCAAAATGATTCCAACTCACACATGTCAACTACCATCAGCTGCAAGTCTACAAACATTAAATGCTGAAGGTGTTTTAGAGAACTGTGTACCCTCTAGCTGCTGGTGAGATGTAAAGTGGTGACAGCCAATAATGAGAATAGAAAGGAGCTGCGTTTAAAAGTAAAAATTGAGCCACCATTCCGTTCAGCAGGCCCACCGCTGAGACTCTCACCTGACAAGTCCAGAGTCGAGAAGGCACAGGCTTCAACAGCTGCACTGCAGGAATTTTCACAATAGCCAAGACACGGAAGCAACCAAAATGTCCATCACCATATCAGTTGAAAAAGAAGAAGTGGTCCATGTACACAATGGAATATTAGCCATGGAAAACAATGAAACACTGCTCTTTCAGGCACCATAGTTGAGCCTAGAGATAATCACAGAACATGAGGTAAGTCGGAAAGCAAAAGACATATCCTATGATATCACTTACAGGCATTATCTAACAACTGACACAAATGAACATATTTGCACAGAGAAAGACACTCACACACTTAGAAAACAAACTAGGCTTATCTAAAAGGAAAGGTGGGGGGAATGGAAAAATTAAGACTAGGGTTACCATACGTGTACAAATACCTATTAAATACACATAACAAAAAGACCGACCATATAGCAAGGGAGGTATATGGAACACTCTGCAATAATTTACATGGGAAGGGGATCTGTGCATGAATATAAATATATATATATATATATATATATATATATATATATATATATATATATATATATATATATACATATATATACAAATATATATATATATATATATATATGTTAGGCAAAAATGAACCAGATTGTGTACACCTAGGACAAACAATATTCTAATCATTGCCCCTATTAAAAAAACTAAAACAACAAACAAGAAATAATGTAACATAAACTTATGGGGTTTTCTCCTGACACATTCCATTTTAATTTACAACCTAGGAACAGGGATTCCAGAACGGCTCTGCTGCCCTAGTAACGAGATTTGTGAATGGAGAAATGCTGCCGCCTAGTGGCTGTTTACCACAACAGCAGCTTTAAACCCAGTGCTAATGGTCACTAAATATTCACACTCATTACAGGCCTGTGAATGACACCTGCCCTCAAAAACAATCCTGGGAGCGAATATTGACCAAAAAATTCAATTTTGAGGGCAACCTTTCAAGAAGACAATTTCAAGAGGTTAATTGTATTCTACGTTTTTTTCATTTGTTCATTAATAGAAATTTTAAAAGGTGTGGAAAAATGAATCTTAGAAAGAATTAAGGACATGCAAGTCCAAATTACAAAAATCCTGTCAGCTCACAACAGTCAGAATGACCATCAGCAAAAATTCTGCAAACAATAAATGCTGAAGGGGTTGTGGAAAAATGCCTAGGCTTGGTTCAACGTGGGACATGCTAAGAGCCAGTAAGGAAAACACAAAGGAGGTGCATTGAAAAGGTAAGTACTGAGCTACCATTCAATCAAGCATACCCACTGCTGGGCCTATCGCCTGAGAGGATGAGAATCAAAAAGACACAGGCTGGACTTCACTGGTGGCGCAGTGGTTGAGAGTCCGCTGCCGAAGCAGGGGACACGGGTTTATGCCCCGGTTCGGGAAAATCACACATGCCGTGGAGCGGCTGGTCCCGTGAGCTATGGCTGCTGGGCCTGTGCGTCCAGAGCCTGTGCTCTGCAATCGGAGTGGCCATGGCAGTGAGTGGCCTACGTACTGCAAAACAAGAAAAAAACAGCCTGGCAATCCTGCCCTCCAGCAATATTTATCATAGCCAAAACTTGGAAGCTACGAAAATGTCCATCAACAGAGGAATGCACAAAGAAGAAGTGGTCCATGTACACAATGGAATATGACTCCAATAAAAAAATATAAACTCAATCTAGAAAACAAACAAAAGTAAAAAAAAAACACATCAGCTTTTGGGGGTTTATCCAGGCACATTCCACTCTAATTTATAACCGAGAAATACCACTGCAAGGTAGTCTGTTTCCCTAGTTAAAAGCTTGTGAAAAGCAGAAATGCTGCCACCCTCTGGCCGTGACCTGCAACAGCAGCTTTAAAAACTGTGCTAAGGGTCACTTCATATGCACCAGTACTGGAGGGCTGTAAATGAAACCTGCCCTCAGAATGTCATTAGGGAGGTAATGGCCAAAATATTTCTAAATGTCACACATACTTCACGAAAACAATTGGAAGAGGTAAGCTCTACTCACAGTTTGAAGAAAAAAAGGACATGCCAGAAAGCTCAATTTCAATGGATTATGAGACGCGTGCAAATCCAACCACAAACATATAGCGGCTCACACTTGTCAGAATAAACTTCAGCAAAAAAAAAACTACAAACAATAAATGCTGAAGGTGTTGTGCAGAAGTGCATACCCTCAACTTTAAGTGGGATGTGACCTGGTAAGAGCCACTAACGAAAACAGAATGGAGGTGCTTTTACTACGTAAATATTTTTCTACCATATGATCCAGCAGGCCCACTCCTGGGCCTATAACCTAAGAAGACAGAATTGGAAAGACACAGGGAGGCGAATGTGCATTGCCGCAGCATTACAATTGCCAAGTCATGGAAGCAACCAAAAAGTCCATCAACATATGAGTGGACAAAGAAAACTGGTACATGTACAGACGGAGTATTGGACAAGGAAAAAAAGGACACGATGTCATTTGCAGCACTGTAGATGAGTCTAGAGGCAATCACACAACGTGTAGTATGTCAGAAAGAGAAAGACACATATCGTATGATATCACTTTTAGGTATTACCTATAAATGGATACCAGTGAAGATATTTCCACAGAGAAGGGCAACCACTGATTCATTCAACAAACTTATGGTTCACCAATGGAAATTTGTGAGGATTGGATACATTAGGATATTGGGGTTAACAGACATATACAAACACAGGTGAAATATATCATCACCAAAGACCTACGGAATACCAAGAGAAGACTACTCAACATCCTGTCATAACGTACATGGGAAAAGGATTCCAGGAAGAATAGACATATGTTTATGTGTAAAAGAACCACATCTTGCACACCTAGAACAAGCCAAACATTGTAATCAAACTTGCTGTGATAAAAATAAAAATTAAATTAAATAAACGAACAAGAAGTAGTGAGACATATACTTAAGGGGCTTTTCCCTGGCACACGCCATTCTAAATTACAACCTAGAACACAACTTCCATTGAGGCTCTGTTGCCCTAGTAACCAGATTTGGTAAAGTAGAACAGCTGCCACCTTGTGGGCGTTTCACACGACAGCAGCTTTAATCCCAGCGTTAATGGTCAGTTGATATTCAAAATAATTGCAGGCCTGTAAATCACACCTGCACTGAAAACAAATCCTGGGGTCATATATCGACCAAAAAAATTCAAAGGCATCCATATTTCAAACCGACAGTTTCAAGAGGCATAATTTATGCACATTTGTCTTCTGTTTCTTTTTCTTTCTTTCTTTTTTCTTTTTTTTTCAGCTTTCAAACTACTATTTATTTTATCATGTGTTCATTCCACAGATAATTTTTAAAGTGTCCACTATGTACTAAATGCATGTTAGGTCCCAGGACTATAGCAGTGAGTTAAACAGATAAAATCCCCTGACCTTATGGAACTTAAAGCCTAGTAGGTGACTGGGTCAATAATCCACTTCATAGATAACTACGTAGTTATAATACAGGGTACAGTGAGAGGGCTAACAAAGGGCTCTAATTTAGGCTGGAGTTCAGAGAGGTTCCCCATGAAGAAATGATAGTTTACTTCTCAGGTACTTAATAAACAAAAGTGGTAAAATTAAATGGAAGTGTTTAAATGAACAGAGTTAGGCACCACTTTTAATTACATACATACATATACACACACATAAAATAGATCCCAACTTTCTAAATAAATTATAAGTAAATTGAACGCAAAATTTGTTAATAATGATAAAGTAGTACATATTGCAGAAATAAAGTCACGATGAGTAGCAAAAAAATCTAGGTACTGTTAATGTTATCACATTAATACATGTTTTAATGGTGATTTCAATGGCTATAGAAAAGGCATCTATGAAAAGAAACTGCTTCGTAAATTAGTAAAATAAGGAAATTCCTTAACCTAACGAGAGAAGGATTTTTTAAAGATCCTTTAGCAAATATATTTAATGATAAAACTTTAAAGTTAAAGTTTGGAGACCACAACTATTGCACATTGTTCTATAAGTCCTAGTCAATAGAATAAGAAAAGAATAAGCAGTGTAAGAATTAGAGAATGTGTCAGATAGACTGCACATCAGTCAATCTGTTGTGGTTTGGAAATTTAAAAAGTTAACCACATTGTCCACTTCTGAAAGGAAGAGAAAGTTTGTCATTATTTGCAAATGATATGATAATCTTATCAAAATCAAGGCAAGGAATGGAAAAACTATGAATAAGATAATTCAGCAGAAATTTCCGGTAAGATAAAAAGTCAGCATAACAACTCAAAAGTATTTCTTTTACCAATTTTTTATACCAAGTCATTCTCAAGAGCAGCAAATATTATAAATACTTTCTTTTTGTGGTACACGTGCCTCTCACTGTTGTGGCCTCTCCAACTGCGGAGCACAGGCTCCTGATGCTCAGGCTCAGTGGCCATGGCTCATGGGCCCAGACGCTCCACGGCATGTGGGATCTTCCTGGACCGGGGCATGAACCCGCGTCCCCTGCATCAGCAGGCGGACTCTCAACCACTGCGCCACCAGGGAAGCCCGCAAATGTTATAAAATGTCAAGAAATTAATTTTTTCAATGTTAGATTTTTATAGAGAAATTCTGAAATTTTGTGAAGGGCATAATAAGAAAATCTGAATAAATAAAGATTATTTTCAAGGAAGAAAGGGCACATTTTAATAAAAATATCTCCTTACGTTAAGCTACATATTTAATAAGTTCCAATAAAATTACAAAATGATTTCTTCAGCAAATTTGATAACCTGAATCCAAAGTTCATGTAAGTCAAAATACATGAATAGCTAAGGCAATTTTTTTTTATCTCCCTGAAGGACCTTCTCTCTTATTTCTTTTTTTAATTTTTTTTTATTTTTTTTAATTTTTTTATTTTTTATTTTTATTTTTTTTAATTTTTTGCTTTATAACAAATTTAATCAGTTATACATATACATGTTTCCATATCCCCACCCTTTTGCGTCTCCCTCCCACTCTTTCTTTTTTCTTAAAACAACGGGAATGGAAAAAGGCTGAACATCAGGAATCAATAAAGCCATGCAAATCCAGTGTACACAAACGTTCACCTGACAGCCGTCAGAATGATCATCAGCAAAAAGTCTACAAAAAATAAATGCTGAAGGGGTTTTAGAGAACTTCGTACCCTTTAGCTGCTGGTGGGTTGCAACCTGGTAAGAGCAAGTCGTGAGAACAGAATGGAGGTGCGTTTAAGGGTAAAAATGGAGCTACCATGTGATCTGGTAGGCCCACTCATGGGTCTATCACCTGAGTAGACCAGAATCAAAAACACACAGGCTGGCAATCCTGCACTGCAGCAAGGTGTACCATAGCCAAACCTGGAAGAAACCAAAATGTGCATCAACAGAAAAATGCACCAAGAAGAAGTCGTCCATGTACACAATGGAATCTTAGCCATGAAAAAGCATGGAACAGTGCCGTTGGCACCACCATAGAAGGACCTAGCGAGAATCACCACACTGGAAGTAAGAAAGAAACCGTAAGACAGACATCCTATGACATCACTTATAGGTGTTACCTAAGAATTGATACCCATGAAATAATTTCCAAGAGAAGGACACGCATAGATTCAGAAAACCAAATTATGTTTAACCAAATGGAAAGGTGTAAGGAATGTATGAATTAGGATATGGGGGTTAACAGACATATACTAATACATAGGAAATATATAATCACAAAATACCTAAGGAATACAAAGAGAGGTCTACTCAACACTCTATAATAACATACACGGGAATGGATCCAAAGAGGAATATAGACAGATACATTGATAGGATGAACCAGAAACTGTACACCTCGGAGAATCTACATTTTGATCAAATTTCCTCTGATAATTAAATTTAAAAAGCAAACAACAATTTAGGAGATATAAGCTCTTGGGGGTTTGCACTGGCACATTGCACTCTAATTCGCAGCTTACTAACACGATTGCCACGAAAGCTCTGTGGCCCCAAATCCCAGAGTTGGAAATGTAGAAATGCTGCCGCCTTGTGGCCGTTTCCCACAAGAGCGGTTTTGAACCCACAGCTAATGGTCACTTAACATTCACAAGGATTCAGGGCTGTAAAGGACACCTGCCCTAAAAAATTGTGCGGAGGTAGGGAATGGCCAAAAAAATTCAAAAGTGTTAAATTTTTCAAGGAGATTGGATGGAGGGGTAAGTTTTACTCACTCATTTTCAAAAAAGAGGAAAATGGATAAAAGCTCAACATCAGTAATTATTAGACTCATGCAAATCTAACCTCCAAAATGATTCCAACTCACACATGTCAACTACCATCAGCTGCAAGTCTACGAACATTAAATGCTGAAGGTGTTTTAGAGAACTGTGTACCCTCTAGCTGCTGGTGAGACGTAAAGTGGTGACGGCCAATAATGAGAATAGAAAGGAGCTGCGTTTAAAAGTAAAAATTGAGCCACCATTCCGTTCAGCAGGCCCACCGCTGAGACTCTCACCTGACAAGTCCAGAGTCGAGAAGGCACAGGCTTCAACAGCTGCACTGCAGGAATTTTCACAATAGCCAAGACACGGAAGCAACCAAAATGTCCATCACCATATCAGTTGAAAAAGAAGAAGTGGTCCATGTACACAATGGAATATTAGCCATGGAAAACAATGAAACACTGCTCTTTCAGGCACCATAGTTGAGCCTAGAGATAATCACAGAACATGAGGTAAGTCGGAAAGCAAAAGACATATCCTATGATATCACTTACAGGCATTATCTAACAACTGACACAAATGAACATATTTGCACAGAGAAAGACACTCACACACTTAGAAAACAAACTAGGCTTATCTAAAAGGAAAGGTGGGGGGATTGGAAAAATTACGATTAGGGTTACCATACGTGTACAAATACCTATTAAATACACATAACAAAAAGACCGACCATATAGCAAGGGAGGTCTATGGAACACTCTGCAATAATTTACATGGGAAGGGGATCTGTGCATGAATATATATATATATATATATATATATATGTTAGGCACAAATGAACCAGATTGTGTACACCTAGGACAAACAATATTCTAATCATTGCCCCTATTAATAAAACTAAAACAACAAACAAGAAATAATGTAACATAAACTTATGGGGTTTTCTCCTGGCACATTCCATTTTAATTTACAACCTAGGAACAGGGATTCCAGAATGGCTCTGCTGCCCTAGTAACGAGATTTGTGAATGGAGAAATGCTGCCGCCTAGTGGCTGCTTACCACAACAGCAGCTTTAAACCCAGTGCTAATGCTCACTAAATATTCACACTCATTACAGGCCTGTGAATGACACCTGCCCTCAAAAACAATCCTGGGAGCGAATATTGACCAAAAAATTCAATTTTGAGGGCAACCTTTCAAGAAGACAATTTCAAGAGGTTAATTGTATTCTACGTGTTTTTCATTTGTTCATTCACAGAAATTTTAAAACGTGTGGAAAAATGAACCTTAGAAAGAATTAAGGACATGCAAATCCAAATTACAAAAATCCTATCAGCTCACAACAGTCAGAATGACCATCAGCAAAAATTCTGCAAACAATAAATGCTGAAGGGGTTGTGGAAAAATGCCTAGGCTTGGTTCAACGTGGGACATGCTAAGAGCCAGTAAGGAAAACACAAACGAGGTGCATTGAAAAGGTAAGTACTGAGCTACCATTCAATCAAGCATGCCCACTGCTGGGCCTATCGCCTGAGAGGATGAGAATCAAAAAGACACAGGCTGGACTTCACTGGTGGCGCAGTGGTTGAGAGTCCGCCGCCGAAGCAGGGGACACGGGTTTATGCCCCGGTTCTGGAAAATCACACATGCCGTGGAGCGGCTGGTCCCGTGAGCTATGGCTGCTGGGCCTGTGCGTCCAGAGCCTGTGCTCTGCAATCGGAGTGGCCATGGCAGTGAGTGGCCTACGTACTGCAAAACAAGAAAAAAACAGCCTGGCAATCCTGCCCTCCAGCAATATTTATCATAGCCAAAACTTGGAAGCTACGAAAATGTCCATCAACAGAGGAATGCACAAAGAAGAAGTGGTCCATGTACACAATGGAATATGACTCCAATAAAAAAAATAAACTCAATCTAGAAAACAAACAAAAGTAAAAAAAAAAACACATCAGCTTTTGGGGGTTTATCCAGGCACATTCCACTCTAATTTATGACCGAGAAATACCACTGCAAGGTAGTCTGTTTCCCTAGTTAAAAGCTTGTGAAAAGCAGAAATGCTGCCACCCTCTGGCCGTGACCTGCAACAGCAGCTTTAAAAACTGTGCTAAGGGTCACTTCATATGCACCAGTACTGGAGGGCTGTAAATGAAACCTGCCCTCAGAATGTCATTAGGGAGGTAATGGCCAAAATATTTCTAAATGTCACACATACTTCACGAAAACAATTGGAAGAGGTAAGCTCTACTCACAGTTTGAAGAAAAAAAGGACATGCCAGAAAGCTCAATTTCAATGGATTATGAGACGCATGCAAATCCCACCACAAACATATAGCGGCTCACACTTGTCAGAATAAACTTCAGCAAATAAAAACTACAAACAATAAATGCTGAAGGTGTTGTGCAGAAGGGCATACCCTCAACTTTAAGTGGGATGTGACCTGGTAAGAGCCACTAACGAGAACAGAATGGAGGTGCTTTTACTACGTAAATATTTTTCTACCATATGATCCAGCAGGCCCACTCCTGGGCCTATAACCTAAGAAGACAGAATTGGAAAGACACAGGGAGGCGAATGTGCATTGCCGCAGCATTACAATTGCCAAGTCATGGAAGCAAGCAAAAAGTCCATCAACATATGAGTGGACAAAGAAAACTGGTACATGTACAGATGGAGTATTGGCCAAGGAAAAAAAGGACACGATGTCATTTGCAGCACTGTAGATGAGTCTAGAGGCAATCACACAACGTGTAGTATGTCAGAAAGAGAAAGACACATATCGTATGATATCACTTTTAGGTATTACCTATAAATGGATAGCAGTGAAGATATTTCCACAGAGAAGGGCAACCACTGATTCATTCAACAAACTTATGGTTCACCAATGGAAATTTGTGAGGATTGGATACATTAGGATATTGGGGTTAACAGACATATACAAACACAGGTGAAATATATCATCACCAAAGACCTACGGAATACCAAGAGAAGACTACTCAACATCCTGTCATAACGTACATGGGAAAAGGATTCCAGGAAGAATAGACATATGTTTATGTGTAAAAGAACCACATCTTGCACACCTAGAACAAGCCAAACATTGTAATCAAACTTGCTGTGATAAAAATAAAAATTAAATTAAATAAACGAACAAGAAGTAGTGAGACATATACTTAAGGGGCTTTTCCTGGCACACGCCATTCTAAATTACAACCTAGAACACAACTTCCATTGAGGCTCTGTTGCCCTAGTAACCAGATTTGGTAAAGTAGAACAGCTGCCACCTTGTGGGCGTTTCACACGACAGCAGCTTTAATCCCAGCGTTAATGCTCAGTTGATATTCAAAATAATTGCAGGCCTGTAAATCACACCTGCACTGAAAACAAATCCTGGGGTCGTATATCGACCAAAAAAATTCAAAGGCATCCATATTTCAAACCGACAGTTTCAAGAGGCATAATTTATGCACATTTGTCTTCTGTTTCTTTTGCTTTCTTTCTTTTTTCTTTTTTTTTCAGCTTTCAAACCACTATTTATTTAATCATGTGTTCATTCCACAGATAATTTTTAAAGTGTCTACTATGTACTAATTGCAAGTTAGGTCCCAGGATTACAGCAGTGAGTTAAACAGATAAAATCCCCTGACCTTATGGAACTTAAAGCCTAGTGGGTGACTCGGTCAATAATCCACTTCATAGATAACTACGTAGTTATAATACAGGGTACAGTGAGAGGGCTAACAAAGGGCTCTAATTTAGGCTGGAGTTCAGAGAGGTTCCCCATGAAGAAATGATAGTTTACTTCTCAGGTACTTAATAAACAAAAGTGGTAAAATTAAATGGAAGTGTTTAAATGAACAGAGTTAGGCACCACTTTTAATTACATACATACATATACACACACATAAAATAGATCCCAACTTTCTAAATAAATTATTAGTAAATTGAACGCAAAATTTGTTAATAATGATAAAGTAGTACATATTCCAGAAATAAAGTCACGATGAGTAGCAAAAAAATCTAGGTACTGTTAATGTTATCACATTAATACATGTTTTAATGGTGATTTCAATGGCTATAGAAAAGGCATCTATGAAAAAAAACTGATTAGTAAATTAGTAAAATAAGGAAATTCCTTAACCTAACGAGAGAAGGATTTTTTAAAGATCCTTTAGCAAATATATTTAATGATAAAACTTTAAAGTTAAAGTTTGGAGACCACAACTATTGCACATTGTTCTATAAGTCCTAGTCAATAGAATAAGAAAAGAATAAGCAGTGTAAGAATTAGAGAATGTGTCAGATAGACTGCACATCAGTCAATCTGTTGTGGTTTGGAAATTTAAAATGTTAACCACATTGTCCACTTCTGAAAGGAAGAGAAAGTTTGTCATTATTTGCAAATGATATGATAATCTTATCAAAATCAAGGCAAGGAATGGAAAAACTATGAATAAGATAATTCAGCAGAAATTTCCGGTAAGATATAAAGTCAGCATAACAACTCAAAAGTATGTCTTTTACCAATTTTTTATACCAAGTCATTCTCAAGAGCAGCAAATATTATAAATACTTTTTTTTGTGGTACACGGGCCTCTCACTGTTGTGGCCTCTCCCGCTGCAGAGCACAGGCTCCTGATGCGCAGGCTCAGTGGCCATGGCTCATGGGCCCAGATGCTCCACGGCATGTGGGATCTTCCTGGACCGGGGCATGAACCCGCGTCCCCTGCATCAGCAGGCGGACTCTCAACCACTGCACCACCAGGGAAGCCCGCAAATATTATAAAATGTCAAGAAATTAATTTTTTCAATGTTAGATTTTTATAGAGAAATTCTGAAATTTTGTGAAGGGCATAATAAGAAAATCTGAATAAATAAAGATTATTTTCAAGGAAGAAAGGGCACATTTTAATAAAAATATCTCCTTACGTTAAGCTACATATTTAATAAGTTCCAATAAAATTACAAAATGATTTCTTCAGCAAATTTGATAACCTGAATCCAAAGTTCATGTAAGTCAAAATACATGAATAGCTATGGCAATTTTTTTTTATCTCCCTGAAGGACCTTCTCTCTTATTTCTTTTTTTTTATTTATTTTTAATTTTTTTAAATTTTTTATTTTTTATTTTTATTTTTTTAATTTTTTGCTTTATAACAAATTTAATCAGTTATACATATACGTGTTTCCATATCCCCTCCCTTTTGCGTCTCCCTCCCACTCTTTCTTTTTTCTTAAAACAACGGGAATGGAAAAAGGCTGAACATCAGGAATCAATAAAGCCATGCAAATCCAGTGTACACAAACGTTCACCTGACAGCCGTCAGAATGATCATCAGCAAAACAAGTCTACAAAAAATAAATGCTGAAGGGGTTTTAGAGAACTGCGTACCCTTTAGCTGCTGGTGGGTTGCAACCTGGTAAGAGCCAGTCGTGAGAACAGAATGGAGGTGCGTTTAAGGGTAAAAATGGAGCTACCATGTGATCTGGTAGGCCCACTCATGGGCCTATCACCTGAGTAGACCAGAATCAAAAACACACAGGCTGGCAATCCTGCACTGCAGCAAGGTGTACCATAGCCAAACCTGGAAGAAACCAAAATGTGCATCAACAGAAAAATGCACCAAGAAGAAGTCGTCCATGTACACAATGGAATATTAGCCATGAGAAAGCATGGAACAGTGCCGTTGGCACCACCATAGAAGGACCTAGCGATAATCACCACACTGGAAGTAAGAAAGAAACCGTAAGACAGACATCCTATGACATCACTTATAGGAGTTACCTAAGAATTGATACCCATGAAATAATTTCCAAGAGAAGGACACGCATAGATTCAGAAAACCAAATTATGTTTAACCAAATGGAAAGGTGTAAGGAATGTATGAATTAGGATATGGGGGTTAACAGACATATACTAATACATAGGAAATATATAATCACAAAATACCTAAGGAATACAAAGAGAGGTCTACTCAACACTCTATAATAACATACACGGGAATGGATCCAAAGAGGAATATAGACAGATACATTGATAGGATGAACCAGAAACTGTACACCTCGGAGAATCTACATTTTGATCAAATTTCCTCTGATAATTAAATTTAAAAAGCAAACAACAATTTAGGAGATATAAGCTCTTGGGGGTTTGCACTGGCACATTGCACTCTAATTCGCAGCTTACTACCACGATTGCCACGAAAGCTCTGTGGCCCAAAATCCCAGAGTTGGAAATGTAGAAATGCTGCCGCCTTGTGGCCGTTTCCCACAAGAGCGGCTTTGAACCCACAGCTAATGGTCACTTAACATTCACAAGGATTCAGGGCTGTAAAGGACACCTGCCCTAAAAAATTGTGCGGAGGTAGGGAATGGCCAAAAAAATTCAAAAGTGTTAAATTTTTCAAGGAGATTGGATGGAGGGGTAAGTTTTACTCACTCATTTTCAAAAAAGAGGAAAATGGATAAAAGCTCAACATCAGTAATTATTAGACTCATGCAAATCTAACCTCCAAAATGATTCCAACTCACACATGTCAACTACCGTCAGCTGCAAGTCTACAAACATTAAATGCTGAAGGTGTTTTAGAGAACTGTGTACCCTCTAGCTGCTGGTGAGATGTAAAGTGGTGACAGCCAATAATAAGAATAGAAAGGAGCTGCGTTTAAAAGTAAAAATTGAGCCACCATTCCGTTCAGCAGGCCCACCGCTGAGACTCTCACCTGACAAGTCCAGAGTCGAGAAGGCACAGGCTTCAACAGCTGCACTGCAGGAATTTTCACAATAGCCAAGACACGGAAGCAACCAAAATGTCCATCACCATATCAGTTGAAAAAGAAGAAGTGGTCCATGTACCCAATGGAATATTAGCCATGGAAAACAATGAAACACTGCTCTTTCAGGCACCATAGTTGAGCCTAGAGATAATCACAGAACATGAGGTAAGTCGGAAAGCAAAAGACATATCCTATGATATCACTTACAGGCATTATCTAACAACTGACACAAATGAACATATTTGCACAGAGAAAGACACTCACACACTTAGAAAACAAACTAGGCTTATCTAAAAGGAAAGGTGGGGGGAATGGAAAAATTAAGACTAGGGTTACCATACGTGTACAAATACCTATTAAATACACATAACAAAAAGACCGACCATATAGCAAGGGAGGTCTATGGAACACTCTGCAATAATTTACATGGGAAGGGGATCTGTGCATGAATATATATATATATATATATGTTAGGCAAAAATGAACCAGATTGTGTACACCTAGGACAAACAATATTCTAATCATTGCCCCTATTAAAAAAACTAAAACAACAAACAAGAAATAATGTAACATAAACTTATGGGGTTTTCTCCTGGCACATTCCATTTTAATTTACAACCTAGGAACAGGGATTCCAGAACGGCTCTGCTGCCCTAGTAACGAGATTTGTGAATGGAGAAATGCTGCCGCCTAGTGGCTGCTTACCACAACAGCAGCTTTAAACCCAGTGCTAATGGTCACTAAATATTCACACTCATTACAGGCCTGTGAATGACACCTGCCCTCAAAAACAATCCTGGGAGCGAATATTGACCAAAAAATTCAATTTTGAGGGCAACCTTTCAAGAAGACAATTTCAAGAGGTTAATTGTATTCTACGTTTTTTTCATTTGTTCGTTAACAGAAATTTTAAAAGCTGTGGAAAAATGAACCTTAGAAAGAATTAAGGACATGCAAGTCCAAATTACAAAAACCCTATCAGCTCACAACAGTCAGAATGACCATCAGCAAAAATTCTGCAAACAATAAATGCTGAAGGGGTTGTGGAAAAATGCCTAGGCTTGGTTCAACGTGGGACATGCTAAGAGCCAGTAAGGAAAACACAAAGGAGGTGCATTGAAAAGGTAAGTACTGAGCTACCATTCAATCAAGCATGCCCACTGCTGGCCCTATCGCCTGAGAGGATGAGAATCAAAAAGACACAGGCTGGACTTCACTGGTGGCGCAGTGGTTGAGAGTCCGCCGCCGAAGCAGGGGACACGGGTTTATGCCCCGGTTCGGGAAAATCACACATGCCGTGGAGCGGCTGGTCCCGTGAGCTATGGCTGCTGGGCCTGTGCGTCCAGAGCCTGTGCTCTGCAATCGGAGTGGCCATGGCAGTGAGTGGCCTACGTACTGCAAAACAAGAAAAAAACAGTCTGGCAATCCTGCCCTCCAGCAATATTTATCATAGCCAAAACTTGGAAGCTACGAAAATGTCCATCAACAGAGGAATGCACAAAGAAGAAGTGGTCCATGTACACAATGGAATATGACTCCAATAAAAAAAATAAACTCAATCTAGAAAACAAACAAAAGTAAAAAAAAAAAACACATCAGCTTTTGGGCGTTTATCCAGGCACATTCCACTCTAATTTATAACCGAGAAATACCACTGCAAGGTAGTCTGTTTCCCTAGTTAAAAGCTTGTGAAAAGCAGAAATGCTGCCACCCTCTGGCCGTGACCTGCAACAGCAGCTTTAAAAACTGTGCTAAGGGTCACTTCATATGCACCAGTACTGGAGGGCTGTAAATGAAACCTGCCCTCAGAATGTCATTAGGGAGGTAATGGCCAAAATATTTCTAAATGTCACACATACTTCACGAAAACAATTGGAAGAGGTAAGCTCTACTCACAGTTTGAAGAAAAAAAGGACATGCCAGAAAGCTCAATTTCAATGGATTATGAGACGCATGCAAATCCCACCACAAACATATAGCGGCTCACACTTGTCAGAATAAACTTCAGCAAAAAAAAACTACAAACAATAAATGCTGAAGGTGTTGTGCAGAAGGGCATACCCTCAACTTTAAGTGGGATGTGACCTGGTAAGAGCCACTAACGAGAACAGAATGGAGGTGCTTTTACTACGTAAATATTTTTCTACCATATGATCCAGCAGGCCCACTCCTGGGCCTATAACCTAAGAAGACAGAATTGGAAAGACACAGGGAGGCGAATGTGCATTGCCGCAGCATTACAATTGCCAAGTCATGGAAGCAAGCAAAAAGTCCATCAACATATGAGTGGACAAAGAAAACTGGTACATGTACAGACGGAGTATTGGCCAAGGAAAAAAAGGACACGATGTCATTTGCAGCACTGTAGATGAGTCTAGAGGCAATCACACAACGTGTAGTATGTCAGAAAGAGAAAGACACATATCGTATGATATCACTTTTAGGTATTACCTATAAATGGATACCAGTGAAGATATTTCCACAGAGAAGGGCAACCACTGATTCATTCAACAAACTTATGGTTCACCAATGGAAATTTGTGAGGATTGGATACATTAGGATATTGGGGTTAACAGACATATACAAACACAGGTGAAATATATCATCACCAAAGACCTACGGAATACCAAGAGAAGACTACTCAACATCCTGTCATAACGTACATGGGAAAAGGATTCCAGGAAGAATAGACATATGTTTATGTGTAAAAGAACCACATCTTGCACACCTAGAACAAGCCAAACTTTGTAATCAAACTTGCTGTGATAAAAATAAAAATTAAATTAAATAAACGAACAAGAAGTAGTGAGACATATACTTAAGGGGCTTTTCCCTGGCACACGCCATTCTAAATTACAACCTAGAACACAACTTCCATTGAGGCTCTGTTGCCCTAGTAACCAGATTTGGTAAAGTAGAACAGCTGCCACCTTGTGGGCGTTTCACACGACAGCAGCTTTAATCCCAGCGTTAATGCTCAGTTGATATTCAAAATAATTGCAGGCCTGTAAATCACACCTGCACTGAAAACAAATCCTGGGGTCGTATATCGACCAAAAAAATTCAAAGGCATCCATATTTCAAACCGACAGTTTCAAGAGGCATAATTTATGCACATTTGTCTTCTGTTTCTTTTTCTTTCTTTCTTTTTTCTTTTTTTTTCAGCTTTCAAACCACTATTTATTTAATCATGTGTTCATTCCACAGATAATTTTTAAAGTATCTACTATGTACTAATTGCAAGTTAGGTCCCAGGATTACAGCAGTGAGTTAAACAGATAAAATCCCCTGACCTTATGGAACTTAAAGCCTAGTGGGTGACTCGGTCAATAATCCACTTCATAGATAACTACGTAGTTATAATACAGGGTACAGTGAGAGGGCTAACAAAGGGCTCTAATTTAGGCTGGAGTTCAGAGAGGTTCCCCATGAAGAAATGATAGTTTACTTCTCAGGTACTTAATAAACAAAAGTGGTAAAATTAAATGGAAGTGTTTAAATGAACAGAGTTAGGCACCACTTTTAATTACATACATACATATACACACACATAAAATAGATCCCAACTTTCTAAATAAATTATTAGTAAATTGAACGCAAAATTTGTTAATAATGATAAAGTAGTACATATTGCAGAAATAAAGTCACGATGAGTAGCAAAAAAATCTAGGTACTGTTAATGTTATCACATTAATACATGTTTTAATGGTGATTTCAATGGCTATAGAAAAGGCATCTATGAAAAAAAACTGCTTAGTAAATTAGTAAAATAAGGAAATTCCTTAACCTAACGAGAGAAGGATTTTTTAAAGATCCTTTAGCAAATATATTTAATGATAAAACTTTAAAGTTAAAGTTTGGAGACCACAACTATTGCACATTGTTCTATAAGTCCTAGTCAATAGAATAAGAAAAGAATAAGCAGTGTAAGAATTAGAGAATGTGTCAGATAGACTGCACATCAGTCAATCTGTTGTGGTTTGGAAATTTAAAAAGTTAACCACATTGTCCACTTCTGAAAGGAAGAGAAAGTTTGTCATTATTTGCAAATGATATGATAATCTTATCAAAATCAAGGCAAGGAATGGAAAAACTATGAATAAGATAATTCAGCAGAAATTTCCGGTAAGATATAAAGTCAGCATAACAACTCAAAAGTATTTCTTTTACCAATTTTTTATACCAAGTCATTCTCAAGAGCAGCAAATATTATAAATATTTTTTTTATGGTACACGGGCCTCTCACTGTTGTGGCCTCTCCCGCTGCGGAGCACAGGCTCCTGATGCGCAGGCTCAGTGGCCATGGCTCATGGGCCCAGACGCTCCACGGCATGTGGGATCTTCCTGGACCGGGGCATGAACCCGCATCCCCTGCATCAGCAGGCAGACTCTCAACCACTGCGCCACCAGGGAAGCCCGCAAATATTATAAAATGTCAAGAAATTAATTTTTTCAATGTTAGATTTTTATAGAGAAATTCTGAAATTTTGTGAAGGGCATAATAAGAAAATCTGAATAAATAAAGATTATTTTCAAGGAAGAAAGGGCACATTTTAATAAAAATATCTCCTTACGTTAAGCTACATATTTAATAAGTTCCAATAAAATTACAAAATGATTTCTTCAGCAAATTTGATAACCTGAATCCAAAGTTCATGTAAGTCAAAATACATGAATAGCTAAGGCAATTTTTTTTATCTCCCTGAAGGACCTTCTCTCTTATTTCTTTTTTCTTATTTTTTTAATTTTTTTTATTTTTTATTTTTTATTTTTATTTTTTTTAATTTTTTGCTTTATAACAAATTTAATCAGTTATACATATACATGTTTCCATATCCCCTCCCTTTTGCGTCTCCCTCCCACTCTTTCTTTTTTCTTTAAACAACGGGAATGGAAAAAGGCTGAACATCAGGAATCAATAAAGCCATGCAAATCCAGTGTACACAAACGTTCACCTGACAGCCGTCAGAATGATCATCAGCAAAACAAGTCTACAAAAAATAAATGCTGAAGGGGTTTTAGAGAACTGCGTACCCTTTAGCTGCTGGTGGGTTGCAACCTGGTAAGAGCCAGTCGTGAGAACAGAATGGAGGTGCGTTTAAGGGTAAAAATGGAGCTACCATGTGATCTGGTAGGCCCACTCATGGGCCTATCACCTGAGTAGACCAGAATCAAAAACACACAGGCTGGCAATCCTGCACTGCAGCAAGGTGTACCATAGCCAAACCTGGAAGAAACCAAAATGTGCATCAACAGAAAAATGCACCAAGAAGAAGTCGTCCATGTACACAATGGAATATTAGCCATGAGAAAGCATGGAACAGTGCCGTTGGCACCACCATAGAAGGACCTAGCGATAATCACCACACTGGAAGTAAGAAAGAAACCGTAAGACAGACATCCTATGACATCACTTATAGGAGTTACCTAAGAATTGATACCCATGAAATAATTTCCAAGAGAAGGACACGCATAGATTCAGAAAACCAAATTATGTTTAACCAAATGGAAAGGTGTAAGGAATGTATGAATTAGGATATGGGGGTTAACAGACATATACTAATACATAGGAAATATATAATCACACAATACCTAAGGAATACAAAGAGAGGTCTACTCAACACTCTATAATAACATACACGGGAATGGATCCAAAGAGGAATATAGACAGATACATTGATAGGATGAACCAGAAACTGTACACCTCGGAGAATCTACATTTTGATCAAATTTCCTCTGATAATTAAATTTAAAAAGCAAACAACAATTTAGGAGATATAAGCTCTTGGGGCTTTGCACTGGCACATTGCACTCTAATTCGCAGCTTACTACCACGATTGCCACGAAAGCTCTGTGGCCCAAAATCCCAGAGTTGGAAATGTAGAAATGCTGCCGCCTTGTGGCCGTTTCCCACAAGAGCGGCTTTGAACCCACAGCTAATGGTCACTTAACATTCACAAGGATTCAGGGCTGTAAAGGACACCTGCCCTAAAAAATTGTGCGGAGGTAGGGAATGGCCAAAAAAATTCAAAAGTGTTAAATTTTTCAAGGAGATTGGATGGAGGGGTAAGTTTTACTCACTCATTTTCAAAAAAGAGGAAAATGGATAAAAGCTCAACATCAGTAATTATTAGACTCATGCAAATCTAACCTCCAAAATGATTCCAACTCACACATGTCAACTACCATCAGCTGCAAGTCTACAAACATTAAATGCTGAAGGTGTTTTAGAGAACTGTGTACCCTCTAGCTGCTGGTGAGATGTAAAGTGGTGACAGCCAATAATGAGAATAGAAAGGAGCTGCGTTTAAAAGTAAAAATTGAGCCACCATTCCGTTCAGCAGGCCCACCGCTGAGACTCTCACCTGACAAGTCCAGAGTCGAGAAGGCACAGGCTTCAACAGCTGCACTGCAGGAATTTTCACAATAGCCAAGACACGGAAGCAACCAAAATGTCCATCACCATATCAGTTGAAAAAGAAGAAGTGGTCCATGTACACAATGGAATATTAGCCATGGAAAACAATGAAACACTGCTCTTTCAGGCACCATAGTTGAGCCTAGAGATAATCACAGAACATGAGGTAAGTCGGAAAGCAAAAGACATATCCTATGATATCACTTACAGGCATTATCTAACAACTGACACAAATGAACATATTTGCACAGAGAAAGACACTCACACACTTAGAAAACAAACTAGGCTTATCTAAAAGGAAAGGTGGGGGGAATGGAAAAATTAAGATTAGGGTTACCATACGTGTACAAATACCTATTAAATACACATAACAAAAAGACCGACCATATAGCAAGGGAGGTCTATGGAACACTCTGCAATAATTTACATGGGAAGGGGATCTGTGCATGATATATATATATATATATATATATATATATATATATATATATATATATATATATATATATATATATATGTTAGGCACAAATGAACCAGATTGTGTACACCTAGGACAAACAATATTCTAATCATTGCCCCTATTAAAAAAACTAAAACAACAAACAAGAAATAATGTAACATAAACTTATGGGGTTTTCTCCTGGCACATTCCATTTTAATTTACAACCTAGGAACAGGGATTCCAGAATGGCTCTGCTGCCCTAGTAACGAGATTTGTGAATGGAGAAATGCTGCCGCCTAGTGGCTGCTTACCACAACAGCAGCTTTAAACCCAGTGCTAATGGTCACTAAATATTCACACTCATTACAGGCCTGTGAATGACACCTGCCCTCAAAAACAATCCTGGGAGCGAATATTGACCAAAAAATTCAATTTTGAGGGCAACCTTTCAAGAAGACAATTTCAAGAGGTTAATTGTATTCTACGTTTTTTTCATTTGTTCGTTAACAGAAATTTTAAAAGGTGTGGAAAAATGAACCTTAGAAAGAATTAAGGACATGCAAATCCAAATTACAAAAATCCTATCAGCTCACAACAGTCAGAATGACCATCAGCAAAAATTCTGCAAACAATAAATGCTGAAGGGGTTGTGGAAAAATGCCTAGGCTTGGTTCAACGTGGGACATGCTAAGAGCCAGTAAGGAAAACACAAAGGAGGTGCATTGAAAAGGTAAGTACTGAGCTACCATTCAATCAAGCATGCCCACTGCTGGCCCTATCGCCTGAGAGGATGAGAATCAAAAAGACACAGGCTGGACTTCACTGGTGGCGCAGTGGTTGAGAGTCCGCCGCCGAAGCAGGGGACACGGGTTTATGCCCCGGTTCGGGAAAATCACACATGCCGTGGAGCGGCTGGTCCCGTGAGCTATGGCTGCTGGGCCTGTGCGTCCAGAGCCTGTGCTCTGCAATCGGAGTGGCCATGGCAGTGAGTGGCCTACGTACTGCAAAACAAGAAAAAAACAGCCTGGCAATCCTGCCCTCCAGCAATATTTATCATAGCCAAAACTTGGAAGCTACGAAAATGTCCATCAACAGAGGAATGCACAAAGAAGAAGTGGTCCATGTACACAATGGAGTATGACTCCAATAAAAAAAATAAACTCAATCTAGAAAACAAACAAAAGTAAAAAAAAAACACATCAGCTTTTGGGGGTTTATCCAGGCACATTCCACTCTAATTTATGACTGAGAAATACCACTGCAAGGTAGTCTGTTTCCCTAGTTAAAAGCTTGTGAAAAGCAGAAATGCTGCCACCCTCTGGCCGTGACCTGCAACAGCAGCTTTAAAAACTGTGCTAAGGGTCACTTCATATGCACCAGTACTGGAGGGCTGTAAATGAAACCTGCCCTCAGAATGTCATTAGGGAGGTAATGGCCAAAATATTTCTAAATGTCACACATACTTCACGAAAACAATTGGAAGAGGTAAGCTCTACTCACAGTTTGAAGAAAAAAAGGACATGCCAGAAAGCTCAATTTCAATGGATTATGAGACGCATGCAAATCCAACCACAAACATATAGCAGCTCACACTTGTCAGAATAAACTTCAGCAAAAAAAAACTACAAACAATAAATGCTGAAGGTGTTGTGCAGAAGGGCATACCCTCAACTTTAAGTGGGATGTGACCTGGTAAGAGCCACTAACGAGAACAGAATGGAGGTGCTTTTACTACGTAAATATTTTTCTACCATATGATCCAGCAGGCCCACTCCTGGGCCTATAACCTAAGAAGACAGAATTGGAAAGACACAGGGAGGCGAATGTGCGTTGCCGCAGCATTACAATTGCCAAGTCATGGAAGCAACCAAAAAGTCCATCAACATATGAGTGGACAGAGAAAACTGGTACATGTACAGACGGAGTATTGGACAAGGAAAAAAGGGACACGATGTCATTTGCAGCACTGTAGATGAGTCTAGAGGCAATCACACAACGTGTAGTATGTCAGAAAGAGAAAGACACATATCGTATGATATCACTTTTAGGTATTACCTATAAATGGATACCAGTGAAGATATTTCCACAGAGAAGGGCAACCACTGATTCATTCAACAAACTTATGGTTCACCAATGGAAATTTGTGAGGATTGGATACATTAGGATATTGGGGTTAACAGACATATACAAACACAGGTGAAATATATCATCACCAAAGACCTACGGAATACCAAGAGAAGACTACTCAACATCCTGTCATAACGTACATGGGAAAAGGATTCCAGGAAGAATAGACATATGTTTATGTGTAAAAGAACCACATCTTGCACACCTAGAACAAGCCAAACATTGTAATCAAACTTGCTGTGATAAAAATAAAAATTAAATTAAATAAACGAACAAGAAGTAGTGAGACATATACTTAAGGGGCTTTTCCCTGGCACACGCCATTCTAAATTACAACCTAGAACACAACTTCCATTGAGGCTCTGTTGCCCTAGTAACCAGATTTGGTAAAGTAGAACAGCTGCCACCTTGTGGGCGTTTCACACGACAGCAGCTTTAATCCCAGCGTTAATGCTCAGTTGATATTCAAAATAATTGCAGGCCTGTAAATCACACCTGCACTGAAAACAAATCCTGGGGTCGTATATCGACCAAAAAAATTCAAAGGCATCCATATTTCAAACCGACAGTTTCAAGAGGCATAATTTATGCACATTTGTCTTCTGTTTCTTTTTCTTTCTTTCTTTTTTCTTTTTTTTCAGCTTTCAAACCACTATTTATTTAATCATGTGTTCATTCCACAGATAATTTTTAAAGTATCTACTATGTACTAATTGCAAGTTAGGTCCCAGGATTACAGCAGTGAGTTAAACAGATAAAATCCCCTGACCTTATGGAACTTAAAGCCTAGTGGGTGACTCGGTCAATAATCCACTTCATAGATAACTACGTAGTTATAATACAGGGTACAGTGAGAGGGCTAACAAAGGGCTCTAATTTAGGCTGGAGTTCAGAGAGGTTCCCCATGAAGAAATGATAGTTTACTTCTCAGGTACTTAATAAACAAAAGTGGTAAAATTAAATGGAAGTGTTTAAATGAACAGAGTTAGGCACCACTTTTAATTACATACATACATATACACACACATAAAATAGATCCCAACTTTCTAAATAAATTATTAGTAAATTGAACGCAAAATTTGTTAATAATGATAAAGTAGTACATATTGCAGAAATAAAGTCACGATGAGTAGCAAAAAAATCTAGGTACTGTTAATGTTATCACATTAATACATGTTTTAATGGTGATTTCAATGGCTATAGAAAAGGCATCTATGAAAAAAAACTGCTTAGTAAATTAGTAAAATAAGGAAATTCCTTAACCTAACGAGAGAAGGATTTTTTAAAGATCCTTTAGCAAATATATTTAATGATAAAACTTTAAAGTTAAAGTTTGGAGACCACAACTATTGCACATTGTTCTATAAGTCCTAGTCAATAGAATAAGAAAAGAACAAGCAGTGTAAGAATTAGAGAATGTGTCAGATAGACTGCACATCAGTCAATCTGTTGTGGTTGGAAATTTATAAAGTTAACCACATTGTCCACTTCTGAAAGGAAGAGAAAGTTTGTCATTATTTGCAAATGATATGATAATCTTATCAAAATCAAGGCAAGGAATGGAAAAACTATGAATAAGATAATTCAGCAGAAATTTCCCGTAAGATAAAAAGTCAGCATAACAACTCAAAAGTATGTCTTTTACCAATTTTTTTATACCAAGTCATTCTCAAGAGCAGCAAATATTATAAATACTTTTTTTTTTTTGCGGTACATGGGCCTCTCACTGTTGTGGCCTCTCCCGCTGCAGAGCACAGGCTCCTGATGCGCAGGCTCAGTGGCTATGGCTCATGGGCCCAGACGCTCCAGGGCATGTGGGATCTTCCTGGACCGGGGCATGAACCCGCGTCCCCTGCATCAGCACGCGGACTCTCAACCACTGCGCCACCAGGGAAGCCCACAAATATTATAAAATGTCAAGAAATTAATTTTTTTCAATGTTAGATTTTTATAGAGAAATTCTGAAATTTTGTGAAGGGCATAATAAGAAAATCTGAATAAATAAAGATTATTTTCAAGGAAGAAAGGGCACATTTTAATAAAAATATCTCCTTACGTTAAGCTACATATTTAATAAGTTCCAATAAAATTACAAAATGATTTCTTCAGCAAATTTGATAACCTGAATCCAAAGTTCATGTAAGTCAAAATACATGAATAGCTAAGGCAATTTTTTTTATCTCCCTGAAGGACCTTCTGTCTTATTTCTTTTTTCTTATTTTTTTTATTTTTTTTATTTTTTATTTTTTATTTTTATTTTTTTTAATTTTTTGCTTTATAACAAATTTAATCAGTTATACATATACATGTTTCCATATCCCCTCCCTTTTGCGTCTCCCTCCCACTCTTTCTTTTTTCTTTAAACAACGGGAATGGAAAAAGGCTGAACATCAGGAATCAATAAAGCCATGCAAATCCAGTGTACACAAACGTTCACCTGACAGCCGTCAGAATGATCATCAGCAAAACAAGTCTACAAAAAATAAATGCTGAAGGGGTTTTAGAGAACTGTGTACCCTTTAGCTGCTGGTGGGTTGCAACCTGGTAAGAGCCAGTCGTGAGAACAGAATGGAGGTGCGTTTAAGGGTAAAAATGGAGCTACCATGTGATCTGGTAGGCCCACTCATGGGCCTATCACCTGAGTAGACCAGAATCAAAAACACACAGGCTGGCAATCCTGCACTGCAGCAAGGTGTACCATAGCCAAACCTGGAAGAAACCAAAATGTGCATCAACAGAAAAATGCACCAAGAAGAAGTCGTCCATGTACACAATGGAATATTAGCCATGAGAAAGCATGGAACAGTGCCGTTGGCACCACCATAGAAGGACCTAGCGATAATCACCACACTGGAAGTAAGAAAGAAACCGTAAGACAGACATCCTATGACATCACATATAGGTGTTACCTAAGAATTGATACCCATGAAATAATTTCCAAGAGAAGGACACGCATAGATTCAGAAAACCAAATTATGTTTAACCAAATGGAAAGGTGTAAGGAATGTATGAATTAGGATATGGGGGTTAACAGACATATACTAATACATAGGAAATATATAATCACACAATACCTAAGGAATACAAAGAGAGGTCTACTCAACACTCTATAATAACATACACGGGAATGGATCCAAAGAGGAATATAGACAGATACATTGATAGGATGAACCAGAAACTGTACACCTCGGAGAATCTACATTTTGATCAAATTTCCTCTGATAATTAAATTTAAAAAGCAAACAACAATTTAGGAGATATAAGCTCTTGGGGCTTTGCACTGGCACATTGCACTCTAATTCGCAGCTTACTACCACGATTGCCACGAAAGCTCTGTGGCCCAAAATCCCAGAGTTGGAAATGTAGAAATGCTGCCGCCTTGTGGCCGTTTCCCACAAGAGCGGCTTTGAACCCACAGCTAATGGTCACTTAACATTCACAAGGATTCAGGGCTGTAAAGGACACCTGCCCTAAAAAATTGTGCGGAGGTAGGGAATGGCCAAAAAAATTCAAAAGTGTTAAATTTTTCAAGGAGATTGGATGGAGGGGTAAGTTTTACTCACTCATTTTCAAAAAAGAGGAAAATGGATAAAAGCTCAACATCAGTAATTATTACACTCATGCAAATCTAACCTCCAAAATGATTCCAACTCACACATGTCAACTACCATCAGCTGCAAGTCTACAAACATTAAATGCTGAAGGTGTTTTAGAGAACTGTGTACCCTCTAGCTGCTGGTGAGATGTAAAGTGGTGACAGCCAATAATGAGAATAGAAAGGAGCTGCGTTGAAAAGTAAAAATTGAGCCACCATTCCGTTCAGCAGGCCCACCGCTGAGACTCTCACCTGACAAGTCCAGAGTCGAGAAGGCACAGGCTTCAACAGCTGCACTGCAGGAATTTTCACAATAGCCAAGACACGGAAGCAACCAAAATGTCCATCACCATATCAGTTGAAAAAGAAGAAGTGGTCCATGTACACAATGGAATATTAGCCATGGAAAACAATGAAACACTGCTCTTTCAGGCACCATAGTTGAGCCTAGAGATAATCACAGAACATGAGGTAAGTCGGAAAGCAAAAGACATATCCTATGATATCACTTACAGGCATTATCTAACAACTGACACAAATGAACATATTTGCACAGAGAAAGACACTCACACACTTAGAAAACAAACTAGGCTTATCTAAAAGGAAAGGTGGGGGGAATGGAAAAATTAAGATTAGGGTTACCATACGTGTACAAATACCTATTAAATACACATAACAAAAAGACCGACCATATAGCAAGGGAGGTCTATGGAACACTCTGCAATAATTTACATGGGAAGTGGACCTGTGCATGAATATATATATATATATATATATATATATATATATGTTAGGCACAAATGAACCAGATTGTGTACACCTAGGACAAACAATATTCTAATCATTGCCCCTATTAAAAAAACTAAAACAACAAACAAGAAATAATGTAACATAAACTTATGGGGTTTTCTCCTGGCACATTCCATTTTAATTTACAACCTAGGAACAGGGATTCCAGAATGGCTCTGCTGCCCTAGTAACGAGATTTGTGAATGGAGAAATGCTGCCGCCTAGTGGCTGCTTACCACAACAGCAGCTTTAAACCCAGTGCTAATGGTCACTAAATATTCACACTCATTACAGGCCTGTGAATGACACCTGCCCTCAAAAACAATCCTGGGAGCGAATATTGACCAAAAAATTCAATTTTGAGGGCAACCTTTCAAGAAGACAATTTCAAGAGGTTAATTGTATTCTACGTTTTTTTCATTTGTTCGTTAACAGAAATTTTAAAAGGTGTGGAAAAATGAACCTTAGAAAGAATTAAGGACATGCAAATCCAAATTACAAAAATCCTATCAGCTCACAACAGTCAGAATGACCATCAGCAAAAATTCTGCAAACAATAAATGCTGAAGGGGTTGTGGAAAAATGCCTAGGCTTGGTTCAACGTGGGACATGCTAAGAGCCAGTAAGGAAAACACAAACGAGGTGCATTGAAAAGGTAAGTACTGAGCTACCATTCAATCAAGCATGCCCACTGCTGGCCCTATCGCCTGAGAGGATGAGAATCAAAAAGACACAGGCTGGACTTCACTGGTGGCACAGTGGTTGAGAGTCCGCCGCCGAAGCAGGGGACACGGGTTTATGCCCCGGTTCGGGAAAATCACACATGCCGTGGAGCGGCTGGTCCCGTGAGCTATGGCTGCTGGGCCTGTGCGTCCAGAGCCTGTGCTCTGCAATCGGAGTGGCCATGGCAGTGAGTGGCCTACGTACTGCAAAACAAGAAAAAAACAGCCTGGCAATCCTGCCCTCCAGCAATATTTATCATAGCCAAAACTTGGAAGCTACGAAAATGTCCATCAACAGAGGAATGCACAAAGAAGAAGTGGTCCATGTACACAATGGAGTATGACTCCAATAAAAAAAATAAACTCAATCTAGAAAACAAACAAAAGTAAAAAAAAAACACATCAGCTTTTGGGGGTTTATCCAGGCACATTCCACTCTAATTTATGACTGAGAAATACCACTGCAAGGTAGTCTGTTTCCCTAGTTAAAAGCTTGTGAAAAGCAGAAATGCTGCCACCCTCTGGCCGTGACCTGCAACAGCAGCTTTAAAAACTGTGCTAAGGGTCACTTCATATGCACCAGTACTGGAGGGCTGTAAATGAAACCTGCCCTCAGAATGTCATTAGGGAGGTAATGGCCAAAATATTTCTAAATGTCACACATACTTCACGAAAACAATTGGAAGAGGTAAGCTCTACTCACAGTTTGAAGAAAAAAAGGACATGCCAGAAAGCTCAATTTCAATGGATTATGAGACGCATGCAAATCCAACCACAAACATATAGCAGCTCACACTTGTCAGAATAAACTTCAGCAAAAAAAAACTACAAACAATAAATGCTGAAGGTGTTGTGCAGAAGGGCATACCCTCAACTTTAAGTGGGATGTGACCTGGTAAGAGCCACTAACGAGAACAGAATGGAGGTGCTTTTACTACGTAAATATTTTTCTACCATATGATCCAGCAGGCCCACTCCTGGGACTATAACCTAAGAAGACAGAATTGGAAAGACACAGGGAGGCGAATGTGCATTGCCGCAGCATTACAATTGCCAAGTCATGGAAGCAACCAAAAAGTCCATCAACATATGAGTGGACAGAGAAAACTGGTACATGTACAGACGGAGTATTGGACAAGGAAAAAAGGGACACGATGTCATTTGCAGCACTGTAGATGAGTCTAGAGGCAATCACACAACGTGTAGTATGTCAGAAAGAGAAAGACACATATCGTATGATATCACTTTTAGGTATTACCTATAAATGGATACCAGTGAAGATATTTCCACAGAGAAGGGCAACCACTGATTCATTCAACAAACTTATGGTTCACCAATGGAAATTTGTGAGGATTGGATACATTAGGATATTGGGGTTAACAGACATATACAAACACAGGTGAAATATATCATCACCAAAGACCTACGGAATACCAAGAGAAGACTACTCAACATCCTGTCATAACGTACATGGGAAAAGGATTCCAGGAAGAATAGACATATGTTTATGTGTAAAAGAACCACATCTTGCACACCTAGAACAAGCCAAACATTGTAATCAAACTTGCTGTGATAAAAATAAAAATTAAATTAAATAAACGAACAAGAAGTAGTGAGACATATACTTAAGGGGCTTTTCCCTGGCACACGCCATTCTAAATTACAACCTAGAACACAACTTCCATTGAGGCTCTGTTGCCCTAGTAACCAGATTTGGTAAAGTAGAACAGCTGCCACCTTGTGGGCGTTTCACACGACAGCAGCTTTAATCCCAGCGTTAATGCTCAGTTGATATTCAAAATAATTGCAGGCCTGTAAATCACACCTGCACTGAAAACAAATCCTGGGGTCGTATATCGACCAAAAAAATTCAAAGGCATCCATATTTCAAACCGACAGTTTCAAGAGGCATAATTTATGCACATTTGTCTTCTGTTTCTTTTTCTTTCTTTCTTTTTTCTTTTTTTTCAGCTTTCAAACCACTATTTATTTAATCATGTGTTCATTCCACAGATAATTTTTAAAGTATCTACTATGTACTAATTGCAAGTTAGGTCCCAGGATTACAGCAGTGAGTTAAACAGATAAAATCCCCTGACCTTATGGAACTTAAAGCCTAGTGGGTGACTCGGTCAATAATCCACTTCATAGATAACTACGTAGTTATAATACAGGGTACAGTGAGAGGGCTAACAAAGGGCTCTAATTTAGGCTGGAGTTCAGAGAGGTTCCCCATGAAGAAATGATAGTTTACTTCTCAGGTACTTAATAAACAAAAGTGGTAAAATTAAATGGAAGTGTTTAAATGAACAGAGTTAGGCACCACTTTTAATTACATACATACATATACACACACATAAAATAGATCCCAACTTTCTAAATAAATTATTAGTAAATTGAACGCAAAATTTGTTAATAATGATAAAGTAGTACATATTGCAGAAATAAAGTCACGATGAGTAGCAAAAAAATCTAGGTACTGTTAATGTTATCACATTAATACATGTTTTAATGGTGATTTCAATGGCTATAGAAAAGGCATCTATGAAAAAAAACTGATTAGTAAATTAGTAAAATAAGGAAATTCCTTAACCTAACGAGAGAAGGATTTTTTAAAGATCCTTTAGCAAATATATTTAATGATAAAACTTTAAAGTTAAAGTTTGGAGACCACAACTATTGCACATTGTTCTATAAGTCCTAGTCAATAGAATAAGAAAAGAACAAGCAGTGTAAGAATTAGAGAATGTGTCAGATAGACTGCACATCAGTCAATCTGTTGTGGTTGGAAATTTATAAAGTTAACCACATTGTCCACTTCTGAAAGGAAGAGAAAGTTTGTCATTATTTGCAAATGATATGATAATCTTATCAAAATCAAGGCAAGGAATGGAAAAACTATGAATAAGATAATTCAGCAGAAATTTCCCGTAAGATAAAAAGTCAGCATAACAACTCAAAAGTATGTCTTTTACCAATTTTTTTATACCAAGTCATTCTCAAGAGCAGCAAATATTATAAATACTTTTTTTTTTTTGCGGTACATGGGCCTCTCACTGTTGTGGCCTCTCCCGCTGCAGAGCACAGGCTCCTGATGCGCAGGCTCAGTGGCTATGGCTCATGGGCCCAGACGCTCCAGGGCATGTGGGATCTTCCTGGACCGGGGCATGAACCCGCGTCCCCTGCATCAGCACGCGGACTCTCAACCACTGCGCCACCAGGGAAGCCCACAAATATTATAAAATGTCAAGAAATTAATTTTTTTCAATGTTAGATTTTTATAGAGAAATTCTGAAATTTTGTGAAGGGCATAATAAGAAAATCTGAATAAATAAAGATTATTTTCAAGGAAGAAAGGGCACATTTTAATAAAAATATCTCCTTACGTTAAGCTACATATTTAATAAGTTCCAATAAAATTACAAAATGATTTCTTCAGCAAATTTGATAACCTGAATCCAAAGTTCATGTAAGTCAAAATACATGAATAGCTAAGGCAATTTTTTTTATCTCCCTGAAGGACCTTCTCTCTTATTTCTTTTTTCTTATTTTTTATATTTTTTTTATTTTTTATTTTTTATTTTTATTTTTTTTAATTTTTTGCTTTATAACAAATTTAATCAGTTATACATATACATGTTTCCATATCCCCTCCCTTTTGCGTCTCCCTCCCACTCTTTCTTTTTTCTTTAAACACCGGGAATGGAAAAAGGCTGAACATCAGGAATCAATAAAGCCATGCAAATCCAGTGTACACAAACGTTCACCTGACAGCCGTCAGAATGATCATCAGCAAAACAAGTCTACAAAAAATAAATGCTGAAGGGGTTTTAGAGAACTGCGTACCCTTTAGCTGCTGGTGGGTTGCAACCTGGTAAGAGCCAGTCGTGAGAACAGAATGGAGGTGCGTTTAAGGGTAAAAATGGAGCTACCATGTGATCTGGTAGGCCCACTCATGGGCCTATCACCTGAGTAGACCAGAATCAAAAACACACAGGCTGGCAATCCTGCACTGCAGCAAGGTGTACCATAGCCAAACCTGGAAGAAACCAAAATGTGCATCAACAGAAAAATGCACCAAGAAGAAGTCGTCCATGTACACAATGGAATATTAGCCATGAAAAAGCATGGAACAGTGCCGTTGGCACCACCATAGAAGGACCTAGCAATAATCACCACACTGGAAGTAAGAAAGAAACCGTAAGACAGACATCCTATGACATCACTTATAGGTGTTACCTAAGAATTGATACCCATGAAATAATTTCCAAGAGAAGGACACGCATAGATTCAGAAAACCAAATTATGTTTAACCAAATGGAAAGGTGTAAGGAATGTATGAATTAGGATATGGGGGTTAACAGACATATACTAATACATAGGAAATATATAATCACACAATACCTAAGGAATACAAAGAGAGGTCTACTCAACACTCTATAATAACATACACGGGAATGGATCCAAAGAGGAATATAGACAGATACATTGATAGGATGAACCAGAAACTGTACACCTCGGAGAATCTACATTTTGATCAAATTTCCTCTGATAATTAAATTTAAAAAGCAAACAACAATTTAGGAGATATAAGCTCTTGGGGGTTTGCACTGGCACATTGCACTCTAATTCGCAGCTTACTACCACGATTGCCACGAAAGCTCTGTGGCCCAAAATCCTAGAGTTGGAAATGTAGAAATGCTGCCGCCTTGTGGCCGTTTCCCACAAGAGCGGCTTTGAACCCACAGCTAATGGTCACTTAACATTCACAAGGATTCAGGGCTGTAAAGGACACCTGCCCTAAAAAATTGTGCGGAGGTAGGGAATGGCCAAAAAAATTCAAAAGTGTTAAATTTTTCAAGGAGATTGGATGGAGGGGTAAGTTTTATTCACTCATTTTCAAAAAAGAGGAAAATGGATAAAAGCTCAACATCAGTAATTATTACAGTCATGCAAATCTAACCTCCAAAATGATTCCAACTCACACATGTCAACTACCATCAGCTGCAAGTCTACAAACATTAAATGCTGAAGGTGTTTTAGAGAACTGTGTACCCTCTAGCTGCTGGTGAGATGTAAAGTGGTGACAGCCAATAATGAGAATAGAAAGGAGCTGCGTTTAAAAGTAAAAATTGAGCCACCATTCCGTTCAGCAGGCCCACCGCTGAGACTCTCACCTGACAAGTCCAGAGTCGAGAAGGCACAGGCTTCAACAGCTGCACTGCAGGAATTTTCACAATAGCCAAGACACGGAAGCAACCAAAATGTCCATCACCATATCAGTTGAAAAAGAAGAAGTGGTCCATGTACACAATGGAATATTAGCCATGGAAAACAATGAAACACTGCTCTTTCAGGCACCATAGTTGAGCCTAGAGATAATCACAGAACATGAGGTAAGTCGGAAAGCAAAAGACATATCCTATGATATCACTTACAGGCATTATCTAACAACTGACACAAATGAACATATTTGCACAGAGAAAGACACTCACACACTTAGAAAACAAACTAGGCTTATCTAAAAGGAAAGGTGGGGGGAATGGAAAAATTAAGATTAGGGTTACCATACGTGTACAAATACCTATTAAATACACATAACAAAAAGACCGACCATATAGCAAGGGAGGTCTATGGAACACTCTGCAATAATTTACATGGGAAGGGGATCTGTGCATGAATATATATATATATATATGTTAGGCACAAATGAACCAGATTGTGTACACCTAGGACAAACAATATTCTAATCATTGCCCCTATTAAAAAAACTAAAACAACAAACAAGAAATAATGTAACATAAACTTATGGGGTTTTCTCCTGGCACATTCCATTTTAATTTACAACCTAGGAACAGGGATTCCAGAACGGCTCTGCTGCCCTAGTAACGAGATTTGTGAATGGAGAAATGCTGCCGCCTAGTGGCTGCTTACCACAACAGCAGCTTTAAACCCAGTGCTAATGGTCACTAAATATTCACACTCATTACAGGCCTGTGAATGACACCTGCCCTCAAAAACAATCCTGGGAGCGAATATTGACCAAAAAATTCAATTTTGAGGGCAACCTTTCAAGAAGACAATTTCAAGAGGTTAATTGTATTCTACGTTTTTTTCATTTGTTCGTTAACAGAAATTTTAAAAGGTGTGGAAAAATGAACCTTAGAAAGAATTAAGGACATGCAAATCCAAATTACAAAAATCCTATCAGCTCACAACAGTCAGAATGACCATCAGCAAAAATTCTGCAAACAATAAATGCTGAAGGGGTTGTGGAAAAATGCCTAGGCTTGGTTCAACGTGGGACATGCTAAGAGCCAGTAAGGAAAACACAAACGAGGTGCATTGAAAAGGTAAGTACTGAGCTACCATTCAATCAAGCATGCCCACTGCTGGCCCTATCGCCTGAGAGGATGAGAATCAAAAAGACACAGGCTGGACTTCACTGGTGGCGCAGTGGTTGAGAGTCCGCCGCCGAAGCAGGGGACACGGGTTTATGCCCCGGTTCGGGAAAATCACACATGCCGTGGAGCGGCTGGTCCCGTGAGCTATGGCTGCTGGGCCTGTGCGTCCAGAGCCTGTGCTCTGCAATCGGAGTGGCCATGGCAGTGAGTGGCCTACGTACTGCAAAACAAGAAAAAAACAGCCTGGCAATCCTGCCCTCCAGCAATATTTATCATAGCCAAAACTTGGAAGCTACGAAAATGTCCATCAACAGAGGAATGCACAAAGAAGAAGTGGTCCATGTACACAATGGAATATGACTCCAATAAAAAAAATAAACTCAATCTAGAAAACAAACAAAAGTAAAAAAAAAACACATCAGCTTTTGGGGGTTTATCCAGGCACATTCCACTCTAATTTATGACTGAGAAATACCACTGCAAGGTAGTCTGTTTCCCTAGTTAAAAGCTTGTGAAAAGCAGAAATGCTGCCACCCTCTGGCCGTGACCTGCAACAGCAGCTTTAAAAACTGTGCTAAGGGTCACTTCATATGCACCAGTACTGGAGGGCTGTAAATGAAACCTGCCCTCAGAATGTCATTAGGGAGGTAATGGCCAAAATATTTCTAAATGTCACACATACTTCACGAAAACAATTGGAAGAGGTAAGCTCTACTCACAGTTTGAAGAAAAAAAGGACATGCCAGAAAGCTCAATTTCAATGGATTATGAGACGCATGCAAATCCAACCACAAACATATAGCGGCTCACACTTGTCAGAATAAACTTCAGCAAAAAAAAACTACAAACAATAAATGCTGAAGGTGTTGTGCAGAAGGGCATACCCTCAACTTTAAGTGGGATGTGACCTGGTAAGAGCCACTAACGAGAACAGAATGGAGGTGCTTTTACTACGTAAATATTTTTCTACCATATGATCCAGCAGGCCCACTCCTGGGCCTATAACCTAAGAAGACAGAATTGGAAAGACACAGGGAGGCGAATGTGCGTTGCCGCAGCATTACAATTGCCAAGTCATGGAAGCAACCAAAAAGTCCATCAACATATGAGTGGACAGAGAAAACTGGTACATGTACAGACGGAGTATTGGACAAGGAAAAAAGGGACACGATGTCATTTGCAGCACTGTAGATGAGTCTAGAGGCAATCACACAACGTGTAGTATGTCAGAAAGAGAAAGACACATATCGTATGATATCACTTTTAGGTATTACCTATAAATGGATACCAGTGAAGATATTTCCACAGAGAAGGGCAACCACTGATTCATTCAACAAACTTATGGTTCACCAATGGAAATTTGTGAGGATTGGATACATTAGGATATTGGGGTTAACAGACATATACAAACACAGGTGAAATATATCATCACCAAAGACCTACGGAATACCAAGAGAAGACTACTCAACATCCTGTCATAACGTACATGGGAAAAGGATTCCAGGAAGAATAGACATATGTTTATGTGTAAAAGAACCACATCTTGCACACCTAGAACAAGCCAAACATTGTAATCAAACTTGCTGTGATAAAAATAAAAATTAAATTAAATAAACGAACAAGAAGTAGTGAGACATATACTTAAGGGGCTTTTCCCTGGCACACGCCATTCTAAATTACAACCTAGAACACAACTTCCATTGAGGCTCTGTTGCCCTAGTAACCAGATTTGGTAAAGTAGAACAGCTGCCACCTTGTGGGCGTTTCACACGACAGCAGCTTTAATCCCAGCGTTAATGCTCAGTTGATATTCAAAATAATTGCAGGCCTGTAAATCACACCTGCACTGAAAACAAATCCTGGGGTCGAATATCGACCAAAAAAATTCAAAGGCATCCATATTTCAAACCGACAGTTTCAAGAGGCATAATTTATGCACATTTGTCTTCTTTTTCTTTTTCTTTCTTTCTTTTTTCTTTTTTTTCAGCTTTCAAACCACTATTTATTTAATCATGTGTTCATTCCACAGATAATTTTTAAAGTATCTACTATGTACTAATTGCAAGTTAGGTCCCAGGATTACAGCAGTGAGTTAAACAGATAAAATCCCCTGACCTTATGGAACTTAAAGCCTAGTGGGTGACTCGGTCAATAATCCACTTCATAGATAACTACGTAGTTATAATACAGGGTACAGTGAGAGGGCTAACAAAGGGCTCTAATTTAGGCTGGAGTTCAGAGAGGTTCCCCATGAAGAAATGATAGTTTACTTCTCAGGTACTTAATAAACAAAAGTGGTAAAATTAAATGGAAGTGTTTAAATGAACAGAGTTAGGCACCACTTTTAATTACATACATACATATACACACACATAAAATAGATCCCAACTTTCTAAATAAATTATTAGTAAATTGAACGCAAAATTTGTTAATAATGATAAAGTAGTACATATTGCAGAAATAAAGTCACGATGAGTAGCAAAAAAATCTAGGTACTGTTAATGTTATCACATTAATACATGTTTTAATGGTGATTTCAATGGCTATAGAAAAGGCATCTATGAAAAAAAACTGCTTAGTAAATTAGTAAAATAAGGAAATTCCTTAACCTAACGAGAGAAGGATTTTTTAAAGATCCTTTAGCAAATATATTTAATGATAAAACTTTAAAGTTAAAGTTTGGAGACCACAACTATTGCACATTGTTCTATAAGTCCTAGTCAATAGAATAAGAAAAGAACAAGCAGTGTAAGAATTAGAGAATGTGTCAGATAGACTGCACATCAGTCAATCTGTTGTGGTTGGAAATTTATAAAGTTAACCACATTGTCCACTTCTGAAAGGAAGAGAAAGTTTGTCATTATTTGCAAATGATATGATAATCTTATCAAAATCAAGGCAAGGAATGGAAAAACTATGAATAAGATAATTCAGCAGAAATTTCCCGTAAGATAAAAAGTCAGCATAACAACTCAAAAGTATGTCTTTTACCAATTTTTTTATACCAAGTCATTCTCAAGAGCAGCAAATATTATAAATACTTTTTTTTTTTGCGGTACATGGGCCTCTCACTGTTGTGGCCTCTCCCGCTGCAGAGCACAGGCTCCTGATGCGCAGGCTCAGTGGCTATGGCTCATGGGCCCAGACGCTCCACGGCATGTGGGATCTTCCTGGACCGGGGCATGAACCCGCGTCCCCTGCATCAGCACGCGGACTCTCAACCACTGCGCCACCAGGGAAGCCCACAAATATTATAAAATGTCAAGAAATTAATTTTTTTCAATGTTAGATTTTTATAGAGAAATTCTGAAATTTTGTGAAGGGCATAATAAGAAAATCTGAATAAATAAAGATTATTTTCAAGGAAGAAAGGGCACATTTTAATAAAAATATCTCCTTACGTTAAGCTACATATTTAATAAGTTCCAATAAAATTACAAAATGATTTCTTCAGCAAATTTGATAACCTGAATCCAAAGTTCATGTAAGTCAAAATACATGAATAGCTAAGGCAATTTTTTTTATCTCCCTGAAGGACCTTCTCTCTTATTTCTTTTTTCTTATTTTTTTTATTTTTTTTATTTTTTATTTTTTATTTTTATTTTTTTTAATTTTTTGCTTTATAACAAATTTAATCAGTTATACATATACATGTTTCCATATCCCCTCCCTTTTGCGTCTCCCTCCCACTCTTTCTTTTTTCTTTAAACAACGGGAATGGAAAAAGGCTGAACATCAGGAATCAATAAAGCCATGCAAATCCAGTGTACACAAACGTTCACCTGACAGCCGTCAGAATGATCATCAGCAAAACAAGTCTACAAAAAATAAATGCTGAAGGGGTTTTAGAGAACTGTGTACCCTTGAGCTGCTGGTGGGTTGCAACCTGGTAAGAGCCAGTCGTGAGAACAGAATGGAGGTGCGTTTAAGGGTAAAAATGGAGCTACCATGTGATCTGGTAGGCCCACTCATGGGCCTATCACCTGAGTAGACCAGAATCAAAAACACACAGGCTGGCAATCCTGCACTGCATCAAGGTGTACCATAGCCAAACCTGGAAGAAACCAAAATGTGCATCAACAGAAAAATGCACCAAGAAGAAGTCGTCCATGTACACAATGGAATATTAGCCATGAGAAAGCATGGAACAGTGCCGTTGGCACCACCATAGAAGGACCTAGCGATAATCACCACACTGGAAGTAAGAAAGAAACCGTAAGACAGACATCCTATGACATCACTTATAGGTGTTACCTAAGAATTGATACCCATGAAATAATTTCCAAGAGAAGGACACGCATAGATTCAGAAAACCAAATTATGTTTAACCAAATGGAAAGGTGTAAGGAATGTATGAATTAGGATATGGGGGTTAACAGACATATACTAATACATAGGAAATATATAATCACACAATACCTAAGGAATACAAAGAGAGGTCTACTCAACACTCTATAATAACATACACGGGAATGGATCCAAAGAGGAATATAGACAGATACATTGATAGGATGAACCAGAAACTGTACACCTAGGAGAATCTACATTTTGATCAAATTTCCTCTGATAATTAAATTTAAAAAGCAAACAACAATTTAGGAGATATAAGCTCTTGGGGGTTTGCACTGGCACATTGCACTCTAATTCGCAGCTTACTACCACGATTGCCACGAAAGCTCTGTGGCCCAAAATCCCAGAGTTGGAAATGTAGAAATGCTGCCGCCTTGTGGCCGTTTCCCACAAGAGCGGCTTTGAACCCACAGCTAATGGTCACTTAACATTCACAAGGATTCAGGGCTGTAAAGGACACCTGCCCTAAAAAATTGTGCGGAGGTAGGGAATGGCCAAAAAAATTCAAAAGTGTTAAATTTTTCAAGGAGATTGGATGGAGGGGTAAGTTTTACTCACTCATTTTCAAAAAAGAGGAAAATGGATAAAAGCTCAACATCAGTAATTATTACACTCATGCAAATCTAACCTCCAAAATGATTCCAACTCACACATGTCAACTACCATCAGCTGCAAGTCTACAAACATTAAATGCTGAAGGTGTTTTAGAGAACTGTGTACCCTCTAGCTGCTGGTGAGATGTAAAGTGGTGACAGCCAATAATGAGAATAGAAAGGAGCTGCGTTTAAAAGTAAAAATTGAGCCACCATTCCGTTCAGCAGGCCCACCGCTGAGACTCTCACCTGACAAGTCCAGAGTCGAGAAGGCACAGGCTTCAACAGCTGCACTGCAGGAATTTTCACAATAGCCAAGACACGGAAGCAACCAAAATGTCCATCACCATATCAGTTGAAAAAGAAGAAGTGGTCCATGTACACAATGGAATATTAGCCATGGAAAACAATGAAACACTGCTCTTTCAGGCACCATAGTTGAGCCTAGAGATAATCACAGAACATGAGGTAAGTCGGAAAGCAAAAGACATATCCTATGATATCACTTACAGGCATTATCTAACAACTGACACAAATGAACATATTTGCACAGAGAAAGACACTCACACACTTAGAAAACAAACTAGGCTTATCTAAAAGGAAAGGTGGGGGGAATGGAAAAATTAAGATTAGGGTTACCATACGTGTACAAATACCTATTAAATACACATAACAAAAAGACCGACCATATAGCAAGGGAGGTCTATGGAACACTCTGCAATAATTTACATGGGAAGGGGATCTGTGCATGAATATATATATATATATATATATATATATATATATGTTAGGCACAAATGAACCAGATTGTGTACACCTAGGACAAACAATATTCTAATCATTGCCCCTATTAAAAAAACTAAAACAACAAACAAGAAATAATGTAACATAAACTTATGGGGTTTTCTCCTGGCACATTCCATTTTAATTTACAACCTAGGAACAGGGATTCCAGAACGGCTCTGCTGCCCTAGTAAGGAGATTTGTGAATGGAGAAATGCTGCCGCCTAGTGGCTGCTTACCACAACAGCAGCTTTAAACCCAGTGCTAATGGTCACTAAATATTCACACTCATTACAGGCCTGTGAATGACACCTGCCCTCAAAAACAATCCTGGGAGCGAATATTGACCAAAAAATTCAATTTTGAGGGCAACCTTTCAAGAAGACAATTTCAAGAGGTTAATTGTATTCTACGTTTTTTTCATTTGTTCGTTAACAGAAATTTTAAAAGGTGTGGAAAAATGAACCTTAGAAAGAATTAAGGACATGCAAATCCAAATTACAAAAATCCTATCAGCTCACAACAGTCAGAATGACCATCAGCAAAAATTCTGCAAACAATAAATGCTGAAGGGGTTGTGGAAAAATGCCTAGGCTTGGTTCAACGTGGGACATGCTAAGAGCCAGTAAGGAAAACACAAACGAGGTGCATTGAAAAGGTAAGTACTGAGCTACCATTCAATCAAGCATGCCCACTGCTGGCCCTATCGCCTGAGAGGATGAGAATCAAAAAGACACAGGCTGGACTTCACTGGTGGCACAGTGGTTGAGAGTCCGCCGCCGAAGCAGGGGACACGGGTTTATGCCCCGGTTCGGGAAAATCACACATGCCGTGGAGCGGCTGGTCCCGTGAGCTATGGCTGCTGGGCCTGTGCGTCCAGAGCCTGTGCTCTGCAATCGGAGTGGCCATGGCAGTGAGTGGCCTACGTACTGCAAAACAAGAAAAAAACAGCCTGGCAATCCTGCCCTCCAGCAATATTTATCATAGCCAAAACTTGGAAGCTACGAAAATGTCCATCAACAGAGGAATGCACAAAGAAGAAGTGGTCCATGTACACAATGGAGTATGACTCCAATAAAAAAAATAAACTCAATCTAGAAAACAAACAAAAGTAAAAAAAAAACACATCAGCTTTTGGGGGTTTATCCAGGCACATTCCACTCTAATTTATGACTGAGAAATACCACTGCAAGGTAGTCTGTTTCCCTAGTTAAAAGCTTGTGAAAAGCAGAAATGCTGCCACCCTCTGGCCGTGACCTGCAACAGCAGCTTTAAAAACTGTGCTAAGGGTCACTTCATATGCACCAGTACTGGAGGGCTGTAAATGAAACCTGCCCTCAGAATGTCATTAGGGAGGTAATGGCCAAAATATTTCTAAATGTCACACATACTTCACGAAAACAATTGGAAGAGGTAAGCTCTACTCACAGTTTGAAGAAAAAAAGGACATGCCAGAAAGCTCAATTTCAATGGATTATGAGACGCATGCAAATCCAACCACAAACATATAGCGGCTCACACTTGTCAGAATAAACTTCAGCAAAAAAAAACTACAAACAATAAATGCTGAAGGTGTTGTGCAGAAGGGCATACCCTCAACTTTAAGTGGGATGTGACCTGGTAAGAGCCACTAACGAGAACAGAATGGAGGTGCTTTTACTACGTAAATATTTTTCTACCATATGATCCAGCAGGCCCACTCCTGGGCCTATAACCTAAGAAGACAGAATTGGAAAGACACAGGGAGGCGAATGTGCGTTGCCGCAGCATTACAATTGCCAAGTCATGGAAGCAACCAAAAAGTCCATCAACATATGAGTGGACAGAGAAAACTGGTACATGTACAGACGGAGTATTGGACAAGGAAAAAAGGGACACGATGTCATTTGCAGCACTGTAGATGAGTCTAGAGGCAATCACACAACGTGTAGTATGTCAGAAAGAGAAAGACACATATCGTATGATATCACTTTTAGGTATTACCTATAAATGGATACCAGTGAAGATATTTCCACAGAGAAGGGCAACCACTGATTCATTCAACAAACTTATGGTTCACCAATGGAAATTTGTGAGGATTGGATACATTAGGATATTGGGGTTAACAGACATATACAAACACAAGTGAAATATATCATCACCAAAGACCTACGGAATACCAAGAGAAGACTACTCAACATCCTGTCATAACGTACATGGGAAAAGGATTCCAGGAAGAATAGACATATGTTTATGTGTAAAAGAACCACATCTTGCACACCTAGAACAAGCCAAACATTGTAATCAAACTTGCTGTGATAAAAATAAAAATTAAATTAAATAAACGAACAAGAAGTAGTGAGACATATACTTAAGGGGCTTTTCCCTGGCACACGCCATTCTAAATTACAACCTAGAACACAACTTCCATTGAGGCTCTGTTGCCCTAGTAACCAGATTTGGTAAAGTAGAACAGCTGCCACCTTGTGGGCGTTTCACACGACAGCAGCTTTAATCCCAGCGTTAATGCTCAGTTGATATTCAAAATAATTGCAGGCCTGTAAATCACACCTGCACTGAAAACAAATCCTGGGGTCGAATATCGACCAAAAAAATTCAAAGGCATCCATATTTCAAACCGACAGTTTCAAGAGGCATAATTTATGCACATTTGTCTTCTGTTTCTTTTTCTTTCTTTCTTTTTTCTTTTTTTTCAGCTTTCAAACCACTATTTATTTAATCATGTGTTCATTCCACAGATAATTTTTAAAGTATCTACTATGTACTAATTGCAAGTTAGGTCCCAGGATTACAGCAGTGAGTTAAACAGATAAAATCCCCTGACCTTATGGAACTTAAAGCCTAGTGGGTGACTCGGTCAATAATCCACTTCATAGATAACTACGTAGTTATAATACAGGGTACAGTGAGAGGGCTAACAAAGGGCTCTAATTTAGGCTGGAGTTCAGAGAGGTTCCCCATGAAGAAATGATAGTTTACTTCTCAGGTACTTAATAAACAAAAGTGGTAAAATTAAATGGAAGTGTTTAAATGAACAGAGTTAGGCACCACTTTTAATTACATACATACATATACACACACATAAAATAGATCCCAACTTTCTAAATAAATTATTAGTAAATTGAACGCAAAATTTGTTAATAATGATAAAGTAGTACATATTGCAGAAATAAAGTCACGATGAGTAGCAAAAAAATCTAGGTACTGTTAATGTTATCACATTAATACATGTTTTAATGGTGATTTCAATGGCTATAGAAAAGGCATCTATGAAAAAAAACTGCTTAGTAAATTAGTAAAATAAGGAAATTCCTTAACCTAACGAGAGAAGGATTTTTTAAAGATCCTTTAGCAAATATATTTAATGATAAAACTTTAAAGTTAAAGTTTGGAGACCACAACTATTGCACATTGTTCTATAAGTCCTAGTCAATAGAATAAGAAAAGAACAAGCAGTGTAAGAATTAGAGAATGTGTCAGATAGACTGCACATCAGTCAATCTGTTGTGGTTGGAAATTTATAAAGTTAACCACATTGTCCACTTCTGAAAGGAAGAGAAAGTTTGTCATTATTTGCAAATGATATGATAATCTTATCAAAATCAAGGCAAGGAATGGAAAAACTATGAATAAGATAATTCAGCAGAAATTTCCCGTAAGATAAAAAGTCAGCATAACAACTCAAAAGTATGTCTTTTACCAATTTTTTTATACCAAGTCATTCTCAAGAGCAGCAAATATTATAAATACTTTTTTTTTTTGCGGTACATGGGCCTCTCACTGTTGTGGCCTCTCCCGCTGCAGAGCACAGGCTCCTGATGCGCAGGCTCAGTGGCTATGGCTCATGGGCCCAGACGCTCCACGGCATGTGGGATCTTCCTGGACCGGGGCATGAACCCGCGTCCCCTGCATCAGCACGCGGACTCTCAACCACTGCGCCACCAGGGAAGCCCACAAATATTATAAAATGTCAAGAAATTAATTTTTTTCAATGTTAGATTTTTATAGAGAAATTCTGAAATTTTGTGAAGGGCATAATAAGAAAATCTGAATAAATAAAGATTATTTTCAAGGAAGAAAGGGCACATTTTAATAAAAATATCTCCTTACGTTAAGCTACATATTTAATAAGTTCCAATAAAATTACAAAATGATTTCTTCAGCAAATTTGATAACCTGAATCCAAAGTTCATGTAAGTCAAAATACATGAATAGCTAAGGCAATTTTTTTTATCTCCCTGAAGGACCTTCTCTCTTATTTCTTTTTTCTTATTTTTTTTATTTTTTTTATTTTTTATTTTTTATTTTTATTTTTTTTAATTTTTTGCTTTATAACAAATTTAATCAGTTATACATATACATGTTTCCATATCCCCTCCCTTTTGCGTCTCCCTCCCACTCTTTCTTTTTTCTTTAAACAACGGGAATGGAAAAAGGCTGAACATCAGGAATCAATAAAGCCATGCAAATCCAGTGTACACAAACGTTCACCTGACAGCCGTCAGAATGATCATCAGCAAAACAAGTCTACAAAAAATAAATGCTGAAGGGGTTTTAGAGAACTGTGTACCCTTGAGCTGCTGGTGGGTTGCAACCTGGTAAGAGCCAGTCGTGAGAACAGAATGGAGGTGCGTTTAAGGGTAAAAATGGAGCTACCATGTGATCTGGTAGGCCCACTCATGGGCCTATCACCTGAGTAGACCAGAATCAAAAACACACAGGCTGGCAATCCTGCACTGCATCAAGGTGTACCATAGCCAAACCTGGAAGAAACCAAAATGTGCATCAACAGAAAAATGCACCAAGAAGAAGTCGTCCATGTACACAATGGAATATTAGCCATGAGAAAGCATGGAACAGTGCCGTTGGCACCACCATAGAAGGACCTAGCGATAATCACCACACTGGAAGTAAGAAAGAAACCGTAAGACAGACATCCTATGACATCACTTATAGGTGTTACCTAAGAATTGATACCCATGAAATAATTTCCAAGAGAAGGACACGCATAGATTCAGAAAACCAAATTATGTTTAACCAAATGGAAAGGTGTAAGGAATGTATGAATTAGGATATGGGGGTTAACAGACATATACTAATACATAGGAAATATATAATCACACAATACCTAAGGAATACAAAGAGAGGTCTACTCAACACTCTATAATAACATACACGGGAATGGATCCAAAGAGGAATATAGACAGATACATTGATAGGATGAACCAGAAACTGTACACCTAGGAGAATCTACATTTTGATCAAATTTCCTCTGATAATTAAATTTAAAAAGCAAACAACAATTTAGGAGATATAAGCTCTTGGGGGTTTGCACTGGCACATTGCACTCTAATTCGCAGCTTACTACCACGATTGCCACGAAAGCTCTGTGGCCCAAAATCCCAGAGTTGGAAATGTAGAAATGCTGCCGCCTTGTGGCCGTTTCCCACAAGAGCGGCTTTGAACCCACAGCTAATGGTCACTTAACATTCACAAGGATTCAGGGCTGTAAAGGACACCTGCCCTAAAAAATTGTGCGGAGGTAGGGAATGGCCAAAAAAATTCAAAAGTGTTAAATTTTTCAAGGAGATTGGATGGAGGGGTAAGTTTTACTCACTCATTTTCAAAAAAGAGGAAAATGGATAAAAGCTCAACATCAGTAATTATTAGACTCATGCAAATCTAACCTCCAAAATGATTCCAACTCACACATGTCAACTACCATCAGCTGCAAGTCTACAAACATTAAATGCTGAAGGTGTTTTAGAGAACTGTGTACCCTCTAGCTGCTGGTGAGATGTAAAGTGGTGACAGCCAATAATGAGAATAGAAAGGAGCTGCGTTGAAAAGTAAAAATTGAGCCACCATTCCGTTCAGCAGGCCCACCGCTGAGACTCTCACCTGACAAGTCCAGAGTCGAGAAGGCACAGGCTTCAACAGCTGCACTGCAGGAATTTTCACAATAGCCAAGACACGGAAGCAACCAAAATGTCCATCACCATATCAGTTGAAAAAGAAGAAGTGGTCCATGTACACAATGGAATATTAGCCATGGAAAACAATGAAACACTGCTCTTTCAGGCACCATAGTTGAGCCTAGAGATAATCACAGAACATGAGGTAAGTCGGAAAGCAAAAGACATATCCTATGATATCACTTACAGGCATTATCTAACAACTGACACAAATGAACATATTTGCACAGAGAAAGACACTCACACACTTAGAAAACAAACTAGGCTTATCTAAAAGGAAAGGTGGGGGGAATGGAAAAATTAAGATTAGGGTTACCATACGTGTACAAATACCTATTAAATACACATAACAAAAAGACCGACCATATAGCAAGGGAGGTCTATGGAACACTCTGCAATAATTTACATGGGAAGGGGATCTGTGCATGAATATATATATATATATATATATATATATATATATATATATATATATATATATATATATGTTAGGCACAAATGAACCAGATTGTGTACACCTAGGACAAACAATATTCTAATCATTGCCCCTATTAAAAAAACTAAAACAACAAACAAGAAATAATGTAACATAAACTTATGGGGTTTTCTCCTGGCACATTCCATTTTAATTTACAACCTAGGAACAGGGATTCCAGAACGGCTCTGCTGCCCTAGTAAGGAGATTTGTGAATGGAGAAATGCTGCCGCCTAGTGGCTGCTTACCACAACAGCAGCTTTAAACCCAGTGCTAATGGTCACTAAATATTCACACTCATTACAGGCCTGTGAATGACACCTGCCCTCAAAAACAATCCTGGGAGCGAATATTGACCAAAAAATTCAATTTTGAGGGCAACCTTTCAAGAAGACAATTTCAAGAGGTTAATTGTATTCTACGTTTTTTTCATTTGTTCGTTAACAGAAATTTAAAAAGGTGTGGAAAAATGAACCTTAGAAAGAATTAAGGACATGCAAATCCAAATTACAAAAATCCTATCAGCTCACAACAGTCAGAATGACCATCAGCAAAAATTCTGCAAACAATAAATGCTGAAGGGGTTGTGGAAAAATGCCTAGGCTTGGTTCAACGTGGGACATGCTAAGAGCCAGTAAGGAAAACACAAACGAGGTGCATTGAAAACGTAAGTACTGAGCTACCATTCAATCAAGCATGCCCACTGCTGGCCCTATCGCCTGAGAGGATGAGAATCAAAAAGACACAGGCTGGACTTCACTGGTGGCGCAGTGGTTGAGAGTCCGCCGCCGAAGCAGGGGACACGGGTTTATGCCCCGGTTCGGGAAAATCACACATGCCGTGGAGCGGCTGGTCCCGTGAGCTATGGCTGCTGGGCCTGTGCGTCCAGAGCCTGTGCTCTGCAATCGGAGTGGCCATGGCAGTGAGTGGCCTACGTACTGCAAAACAAGTAAAAAACAGCCTGGCAATCCTGCCTTCCAGCAATATTTATCATAGCCAAAACTTGGAAGCTACGAAAATGTCCATCAACAGAGGAATGCACAAAGAAGAAGTGGTCCATGTACACAATGGAATATGACTCCAATAAAAAAAATAAACTCAATCTAGAAAACAAACAAAAGTAAAAAAAAAACACATCAGCTTTTGGGGGTTTATCCAGGCACATTCCACTCTAATTTATGACTGAGAAATACCACTGCAAGGTAGTCTGTTTCCCTAGTTAAAAGCTTGTGAAAAGCAGAAATGCTGCCACCCTCTGGCCGTGACCTGCAACAGCAGCTTTAAAAACTGTGCTAAGGGTCACTTCATATGCACCAGTACTGGAGGGCTGTAAATGAAACCTGCCCTCAGAATGTCATTAGGGAGGTAATGGCCAAAATATTTCTAAATGTCACACATACTTCACGAAAACAATTGGAAGAGGTAAGCTCTACTCACAGTTTGAAGAAAAAAAGGACATGCCAGAAAGCTCAATTTCAATGGATTATGAGACGCATGCAAATCCAACCACAAACATATAGCGGCTCACACTTGTCAGAATAAACTTCAGCAAAAAAAAACTACAAACAATAAATGCTGAAGGTGTTGTGCAGAAGTGCATACCCTCAACTTTAAGTGGGATGTGACCTGGTAAGAGCCACTAACGAGAACAGAATGGAGGTGCTTTTACTACGTAAATATTTTTCTACCATATGATCCAGCAGGCCCACTCCTGGGCCTATAACCTAAGAAGACAGAATTGGAAAGACACAGGGAGGCGAATGTGCATTGCCGCAGCATTACAATTGCCAAGTCATGGAAGCAACCAAAAAGTCCATCAACATATGAGTGGACAGAGAAAACTGGTACATGTACAGACGGAGTATTGGCCAAGGAAAAAAGGGACACGATGTCATTTGCAGCACTGTAGATGAGTCTAGAGGCAATCACACAACGTGTAGTATGTCAGAAAGAGAAAGACACATATCGTATGATATCACTTTTAGGTATTACCTATAAATGGATACCAGTGAAGATATTTCCACAGAGAAGGGCAACCACTGATTCATTCAACAAACTTATGGTTCACCAATGGAAATTTGTGAGGATTGGATACATTAGGATATTGGGGTTAACAGACATATACAAACACAGATGAAATATATCATCACCAAAGACCTACGGAATACCAAGAGAAGACTATTCAACATTCTGTCCTAACGTACATGGGAAAAGGATTCCAGGAAGAATAGACATATGTTTATGTGTAAAAGAACCACATCTTGCACACCTAGAACAAGCCAGACATTGTAATCAAACTTGCTGTGATAAAAATAAAAATTAAATTAAATAAACGAACAAGAAGTAGTGAGACATATACTTAAGGGGCTTTTCCCTGGCACACGCCATTCTAAATTACAACCTAGAACACAACTTCCATTGAGGCTCTGTTGCCCTAGTAACCAGATTTGGTAAAGTAGAACAGCTGCCACCTTGTGGGCGTTTCACACGACAGCAGCTTTAATCCCAGCGTTAATGGTCAGTTGATATTCAAAATAATTGCAGGCCTGTAAATCACACCTGCACTGAAAACAAATCCTGGGGTCGTATATCGACCAAAAAAATTCAAAGGCATCCATATTTCAAACCGACAGTTTCAAGAGGCATAATTTATGCACATTTGTCTTCTGTTTCTTTTTCTTTCTTTCTTTTTTCTTTTTTTTTCAGCTTTCAAACCACTATTTATTTAATCATGTGTTCATTCCACAGATAATTTTTAAAGTGTCTACTATGTACTAATTGCAAGTTAGGTCCCAGGATTACAGCAGTGAGTTAAACAGATAAAATCCCCTGACCTTATGGAACTTAAAGCCTAGTGGGTGACTCGGTCAATAATCCACTTCATAGATAACTACGTAGTTATAATACAGGGTACAGTGAGAGGGCTAACAAAGGGCTCTAATTTAGGCTGGAGTTCAGAGAGGTTCCCCATGAAGAAATGATAGTTTACTTCTCAGGTACTTAATAAACAAAAGTGGTAAAATTAAATGGAAGTGTTTAAATGAACAGAGTTAGGCACCACTTTTAATTACATACATACATATACACACACATAAAATAGATCCCAACTTTCTAAATAAATTATTAGTAAATTGAACGCAAAATTTGTTAATAATGATAAAGTAGTACATATTCCAGAAATAAAGTCACGATGAGTAGCAAAAAAATCTAGGTACTGTTAATGTTATCACATTAATACATGTTTTAATGGTGATTTCAATGGCTATAGAAAAGGCATCTATGAAAAAAAACTGCTTAGTAAATTAGTAAAATAAGGAAATTCCTTAACCTAACGAGAGAAGGATTTTTTAAAGATCCTTTAGCAAATATATTTAATGATAAAACTTTAAAGTTAAAGTTTGGAGACCACAACTATTGCACATTGTTCTATAAGTCCTAGTCAATAGAATAAGAAAAGAATAAGCAGTGTAAGAATTAGAGAATGTGTCAGATAGACTGCACATCAGTCAATCTGTTGTGGTTTGGAAATTTAAAAAGTTAACCACATTGTCCACTTCTGAAAGGAAGAGAAAGTTTGTCATTATTTGCAAATGATATGATAATCTTATCAAAATCAAGGCAAGGAATGGAAAAACTATGAATAAGATAATTCAGCAGAAATTTCCGGTAAGATAAAAAGTCAGCATAACAACTCAAAAGTATTTCTTTTACCAATTTTTTATACCAAGTCATTCTCAAGAGCAGCAAATATTATAAATACTTTTTTTTTGTGGTACACGGGCCTCTCACTGTTGTGGCCTCTCCCGCTGCGGAGCACAGGCTCCTGATGCGCGGGCTCAGTGGCCATGGCTCATGGGCCCAGACGCTCCACGGCATGTGGGATCTTCCTGGACCGGGGCATGAACCCGCGTCCCCTGCATCAGCAGGCGGACTCTCAACCACTGCGCCACCAGGGAAGCCCGCAAATATTATAAAATGTCAAGAAATTAATTTTTTCAATGTGAGATTTTTATAGAGAAATTCTGAAATTTTGTGAAGGGCATAATAAGAAAATCTGAATAAATAAAGATTATTTTCAAGCAAGAAAGGGCACATTTTAATAAAAATATCTCCTTACGTTAAGCTACATATTTAATAAGTTCCAATAAAATTACAAAATGATTTCTTCAGCAAATTTGATAACCTGAATCCAAAGTTCATGTAAGTCAAAATACATGAATAGCTAAGGCAATTTTTTTTTATCTCCCTGAAGGACCTTCTCTCTTATTTCTTTTTTTTAATTTATTTTTTATTTTTTTTAATTTTTTTATTTTTTTATTTTTATTTTATTTAATTTTTTGCTTTATAACAAATTTAATCAGTTATACATATACGTGTTTCCATATCCCCTCCCTTTTGTGTCTCCCTCCCACTCTTTCTTTTTTCTTAAAACAACGGGAATGGAAAAAGGCTGAACATCAGGAATCAATAAAGCCATGCAAATCCAGTGTACACAAACGTTCACCTGACAGCCGTCAGAATGATCATCAGCAAAACAAGTCTACAAAAAATAAATGCTGAAGGGGTTTTAGAGAACTGCGTACCCTTTAGCTGCTGGTGGGTTGCAACCTGGTAAGAGCCAGTCGTGAGAACAGAATGGAGGTGCGTTTAAGGGTAAAAATGGAGCTACCATGTGATCTGGTAGGCCCACTCATGGGCCTATCACCTGAGTAGACCAGAATCAAAAACACACAGGCTGGCAATCCTGCACTGCATCAAGGTGTACCATAGCCAAACCTGGAAGAAACCAAAATGTGCATCAACAGAAAAATGCACCAAGAAGAAGTCGTCCATGTACACAATGGAATCTTAGCCATGAAAAAGCATGGAACAGTGCCGTTGGCACCACCATAGAAGGACCTAGCGATAATCACCACACTGGAAGTAAGAAAGAAACCGTAAGACAGATATCCTATGACATCACTTATAGGTGTTACCTAAGAATTGATACCCATGAAATAATTTCCAAGAGAAGGACACGCATAGATTCAGAAAACCAAATTATGTTTAACCAAATGGAAAGGTGTAAGGAATGTATGAATTAGGATATGGGGGTTAACAGACATATACTAATACATAGGAAATATATAATCACAAAATACCTAAGGAATACAAAGAGAGGTCTACTCAACACTGTAATAACATACACGGGAATGGATCCAAAGAGGAATATAGACAGATACATTGATAGGATGAACCAGAAACTGTACACCTCGGAGAATCTACATTTTGATCAAATTTCCTCTGATAATTAAATTTAAAAAGCAAACAACAATTTAGGAGATATAAGCTCTTGGGGCTTTGCACTGGCACATTGCACTCTAATTCGCAGCTTACTACCACGATTGCCACGAAAGCTCTGTGGCCCAAAATCCCAGAGTTGGAAATGTAGAAATGCTGCCGCCTTGTGGCCGTTTCCCACAAGAGCGGCTTTGAACCCACAGCTAATGGTCACTTAACATTCACAAGGATTCAGGGCTGTAAAGGACACCTGCCCTAAAAAATTGTGCGGAGGTAGGGAATGGCCAAAAAAATTCAAAAGTGTTAAATTTTTCAAGGAGATTGGATGGAGGGGTAAGTTTTACTCACTCATTTTCAAAAAAGAGGAAAATGGATAAAAGCTCAACATCAGTAATTATTAGACTCATGCAAATCTAACCTCCAAAATGATTCCAACTCACACATGTCAACTACCATCAGCTGCAAGTCTACAAACATTAAATGCTGAAGGTGTTTTAGAGAACTGTGTACCCTCTAGCTGCTGGTGAGATGTAAAGTGGTGACAGCCAATAATGAGAATAGAAAGGAGCTGCGTTGAAAAGTAAAAATTGAGCCACCATTCCGTTCAGCAGGCCCACCGCTGAGACTCTCACCTGACAAGTCCAGAGTCGAGAAGGCACAGGCTTCAACAGCTGCACTGCAGGAATTTTCACAATAGCCAAGACACGGAAGCAACCAAAATGTCCATCACCATATCAGTTGAAAAAGAAGAAGTGGTCCATGTACACAATGGAATATTAGCCATGGAAAACAATGAAACACTGCTCTTTCAGGCACCATAGTTGAGCCTAGAGATAATCACAGAACATGAGGTAAGTCGGAAAGCAAAAGACATATCCTATGATATCACTTACAGGCATTATCTAACAACTGACACAAATGAACATATTTGCACAGAGAAAGACACTCACACACTTAGAAAACAAACTAGGCTTATCTAAAAGGAAAGGTGGGGGGAATGGAAAAATTAAGATTAGGGTTACCATACGTGTACAAATACCTATTAAATACACATAACAAAAAGACCGACCATATAGCAAGGGAGGTCTATGGAACACTCTGCAATAATTTACATGGGAAGGGGATCTGTGCATGAATATATATATATATATATATATATATATATATATATATATATATATATATATATATATATGTTAGGCACAAATGAACCAGATTGTGTACACCTAGGACAAACAATATTCTAATCATTGCCCCTATTAAAAAAACTAAAACAACAAACAAGAAATAATGTAACATAAACTTATGGGGTTTTCTCCTGGCACATTCCATTTTAATTTACAACCTAGGAACAGGGATTCCAGAACGGCTCTGCTGCCCTAGTAAGGAGATTTGTGAATGGAGAAATGCTGCCGCCTAGTGGCTGCTTACCACAACAGCAGCTTTAAACCCAGTGCTAATGGTCACTAAATATTCACACTCATTACAGGCCTGTGAATGACACCTGCCCTCAAAAACAATCCTGGGAGCGAATATTGACCAAAAAATTCAATTTTGAGGGCAACCTTTCAAGAAGACAATTTCAAGAGGTTAATTGTATTCTACGTTTTTTTCATTTGTTCGTTAACAGAAATTTAAAAAGGTGTGGAAAAATGAACCTTAGAAAGAATTAAGGACATGCAAATCCAAATTACAAAAATCCTATCAGCTCACAACAGTCAGAATGACCATCAGCAAAAATTCTGCAAACAATAAATGCTGAAGGGGTTGTGGAAAAATGCCTAGGCTTGGTTCAACGTGGGACATGCTAAGAGCCAGTAAGGAAAACACAAACGAGGTGCATTGAAAAGGTAAGTACTGAGCTACCATTCAATCAAGCATGCCCACTGCTGGCCCTATCGCCTGAGAGGATGAGAATCAAAAAGACACAGGCTGGACTTCACTGGTGGCGCAGTGGTTGAGAGTCCGCCGCCGAAGCAGGGGACACGGGTTTATGCCCCGGTTCGGGAAAATCACACATGCCGTGGAGCGGCTGGTCCCGTGAGCTATGGCTGCTGGGCCTGTGCGTCCAGAGCCTGTGCTCTGCAATCGGAGTGGCCATGGCAGTGAGTGGCCTACGTACTGCAAAACAAGTAAAAAACAGCCTGGCAATCCTGCCTTCCAGCAATATTTATCATAGCCAAAACTTGGAAGCTACGAAAATGTCCATCAACAGAGGAATGCACAAAGAAGAAGTGGTCCATGTACACAATGGAATATGACTCCAATAAAAAAAATAAACTCAATCTAGAAAACAAACAAAAGTAAAAAAAAAACACATCAGCTTTTGGGGGTTTATCCAGGCACATTCCACTCTAATTTATGACTGAGAAATACCACTGCAAGGTAGTCTGTTTCCCTAGTTAAAAGCTTGTGAAAAGCAGAAATGCTGCCACCCTCTGGCCGTGACCTGCAACAGCAGCTTTAAAAACTGTGCTAAGGGTCACTTCATATGCACCAGTACTGGAGGGCTGTAAATGAAATCTGCCCTCAGAATGTCATTAGGGAGGTAATGGCCAAAATATTTCTAAATGTCACACATACTTCACGAAAACAATTGGAAGAGGTAAGCTCTACTCACAGTTTGAAGAAAAAAAGGACATGCCAGAAAGCTCAATTTCAATGGATTATGAGACGCATGCAAATCCAACCACAAACATATAGCGGCTCACACTTGTCAGAATAAACTTCAGCAAAAAAAAACTACAAACAATAAATGCTGAAGGTGTTGTGCAGAAGTGCATACCCTCAACTTTAAGTGGGATGTGACCTGGTAAGAGCCACTAACGAGAACAGAATGGAGGTGCTTTTACTACGTAAATATTTTTCTACCATATGATCCAGCAGGCCCACTCCTGGGCCTATAACCTAAGAAGACAGAATTGGAAAGACACAGGGAGGCGAATGTGCATTGCCGCAGCATTACAATTGCCAAGTCATGGAAGCAACCAAAAAGTCCATCAACATATGAGTGGACAGAGAAAACTGGTACATGTACAGACGGAGTATTGGCCAAGGAAAAAAGGGACACGATGTCATTTGCAGCACTGTAGATGAGTCTAGAGGCAATCACACAACGTGTAGTATGTCAGAAAGAGAAAGACACATATCGTATGATATCACTTTTAGGTATTACCTATAAATGGATACCAGTGAAGATATTTCCACAGAGAAGGGCAACCACTGATTCATTCAACAAACTTATGGTTCACCAATGGAAATTTGTGAGGATTGGATACATTAGGATATTGGGGTTAACAGACATATACAAACACAGATGAAATATATCATCACCAAAGACCTACGGAATACCAAGAGAAGACTATTCAACATTCTGTCCTAACGTACATGGGAAAAGGATTCCAGGAAGAATAGACATATGTTTATGTGTAAAAGAACCACATCTTGCACACCTAGAACAAGCCAGACATTGTAATCAAACTTGCTGTGATAAAAATAAAAATTAAATTAAATAAACGAACAAGAAGTAGTGAGACATATACTTAAGGGGCTTTTCCCTGGCACACGCCATTCTAAATTACAACCTAGAACACAACTTCCATTGAGGCTCTGTTGCCCTAGTAACCAGATTTGGTAAAGTAGAACAGCTGCCACCTTGTGGGCGTTTCACACGACAGCAGCTTTAATCCCAGCGTTAATGGTCAGTTGATATTCAAAATAATTGCAGGCCTGTAAATCACACCTGCACTGAAAACAAATCCTGGGGTCGTATATCGACCAAAAAAATTCAAAGGCATCCATATTTCAAACCGACAGTTTCAAGAGGCATAATTTATGCACATTTGTCTTCTGTTTCTTTTTCTTTCTTTCTTTTTTCTTTTTTTTTCAGCTTTCAAACCACTATTTATTTAATCATGTGTTCATTCCACAGATAATTTTTAAAGTGTCTACTATGTACTAATTGCAAGTTAGGTCCCAGGATTACAGCAGTGAGTTAAACAGATAAAATCCCCTGACCTTATGGAACTTAAAGCCTAGTGGGTGACTCGGTCAATAATCCACTTCATAGATAACTACGTAGTTATAATACAGGGTACAGTGAGAGGGCTAACAAAGGGCTCTAATTTAGGCTGGAGTTCAGAGAGGTTCCCCATGAAGAAATGATAGTTTACTTCTCAGGTACTTAATAAACAAAAGTGGTAAAATTAAATGGAAGTGTTTAAATGAACAGAGTTAGGCACCACTTTTAATTACATACATACATATACACACACATAAAATAGATCCCAACTTTCTAAATAAATTATTAGTAAATTGAACGCAAAATTTGTTAATAATGATAAAGTAGTACATATTCCAGAAATAAAGTCACGATGAGTAGCAAAAAAATCTAGGTACTGTTAATGTTATCACATTAATACATGTTTTAATGGTGATTTCAATGGCTATAGAAAAGGCATCTATGAAAAAAAACTGCTTAGTAAATTAGTAAAATAAGGAAATTCCTTAACCTAACGAGAGAAGGATTTTTTAAAGATCCTTTAGCAAATATATTTAATGATAAAACTTTAAAGTTAAAGTTTGGAGACCACAACTATTGCACATTGTTCTATAAGTCCTAGTCAATAGAATAAGAAAAGAATAAGCAGTGTAAGAATTAGAGAATGTGTCAGATAGACTGCACATCAGTCAATCTGTTGTGGTTTGGAAATTTAAAAAGTTAACCACATTGTCCACTTCTGAAAGGAAGAGAAAGTTTGTCATTATTTGCAAATGATATGATAATCTTATCAAAATCAAGGCAAGGAATGGAAAAACTATGAATAAGATAATTCAGCAGAAATTTCCGGTAAGATATAAAGTCAGCATAACAACTCAAAAGTATGTATTTTACCAATTTTTTATACCAAGTCATTCTCAAGAGCAGCAAATATTATAAATACTTTTTTTTTGTGGTACACGGGCCTCTCACTGTTGTGGCCTCTCCCGCTGCGGAGCACAGGCTCCTGATGCGCGGGCTCAGTGGCCATGGCTCATGGGCCCAGACGCTCCACGGCATGTGGGATCTTCCTGGACCGGGGCATGAACCCGCGTCCCCTGCATCAGCAGGCGGACTCTCAACCACTGCGCCACCAGGGAAGCCCGCAAATATTATAAAATGTCAAGAAATTAATTTTTTCAATGTGAGATTTTTATAGAGAAATTCTGAAATTTTGTGAAGGGCATAATAAGAAAATCTGAATAAATAAAGATTATTTTCAAGCAAGAAAGGGCACATTTTAATAAAAATATCTCCTTACGTTAAGCTACATATTTAATAAGTTCCAATAAAATTACAAAATGATTTCTTCAGCAAATTTGATAACCTGAATCCAAAGTTCATGTAAGTCAAAATACATGAATAGCTAAGGCAATTTTTTTTTATCTCCCTGAAGGACCTTCTCTCTTATTTCTTTTTTTTAATTTATTTTTTATTTTTTTTAATTTTTTTATTTTTTTATTTTTATTTTATTTAATTTTTTGCTTTATAACAAATTTAATCAGTTATACATATACGTGTTTCCATATCCCCTCCCTTTTGTGTCTCCCTCCCACTCTTTCTTTTTTCTTAAAACAACGGGAATGGAAAAAGGCTGAACATCAGGAATCAATAAAGCCATGCAAATCCAGTGTACACAAACGTTCACCTGACAGCCGTCAGAATGATCATCAGCAAAACAAGTCTACAAAAAATAAATGCTGAAGGGGTTTTAGAGAACTGCGTACCCTTTAGCTGCTGGTGGGTTGCAACCTGGTAAGAGCCAGTCGTGAGAACAGAATGGAGGTGCGTTTAAGGGTAAAAATGGAGCTACCATGTGATCTGGTAGGCCCACTCATGGGCCTATCACCTGAGTAGACCAGAATCAAAAACACACAGGCTGGCAATCCTGCACTGCATCAAGGTGTACCATAGCCAAACCTGGAAGAAACCAAAATGTGCATCAACAGAAAAATGCACCAAGAAGAAGTCGTCCATGTACACAATGGAATCTTAGCCATGAAAAAGCATGGAACAGTGCCGTTGGCACCACCATAGAAGGACCTAGCGATAATCACCACACTGGAAGTAAGAAAGAAACCGTAAGACAGATATCCTATGACATCACTTATAGGTGTTACCTAAGAATTGATACCCATGAAATAATTTCCAAGAGAAGGACACGCATAGATTCAGAAAACCAAATTATGTTTAACCAAATGGAAAGGTGTAAGGAATGTATGAATTAGGATATGGGGGTTAACAGACATATACTAATACATAGGAAATATATAATCACAAAATACCTAAGGAATACAAAGAGAGGTCTACTCAACACTGTAATAACATACACGGGAATGGATCCAAAGAGGAATATAGACAGATACATTGATAGGATGAACCAGAAACTGTACACCTCGGAGAATCTACATTTTGATCAAATTTCCTCTGATAATTAAATTTAAAAAGCAAACAACAATTTAGGAGATATAAGCTCTTGGGGCTTTGCACTGGCACATTGCACTCTAATTCGCAGCTTACTACCACGATTGCCACGAAAGCTCTGTGGCCCAAAATCCCAGAGTTGGAAATGTAGAAATGCTGCCGCCTTGTGGCCGTTTCCCACAAGAGCGGCTTTGAACCCACAGCTAATGGTCACTTAACATTCACAAGGATTCAGGGCTGTAAAGGACACCTGCCCTAAAAAATTGTGCGGAGGTAGGGAATGGCCAAAAAAATTCAAAAGTGTTAAATTTTTCAAGGAGATTGGATGGAGGGGTAAGTTTTACTCACTCATTTTCAAAAAAGAGGAAAATGGATAAAAGCTCAACATCAGTAATTATTAGACTCATGCAAATCTAACCTCCAAAATGATTCCAACTCACACATGTCAACTACCATCAGCTGCAAGTCTACAAACATTAAATGCTGAAGGTGTTTTAGAGAACTGTGTACCCTCTAGCTGCTGGTGAGATGTAAAGTGGTGACAGCCAATAATGAGAATAGAAAGGAGCTGCGTTTAAAAGTAAAAATTGAGCCACCATTCCGTTCAGCAGGCCCACCGCTGAGACTCTCACCTGACAAGTCCAGAGTCGAGAAGGCACAGGCTTCAACAGCTGCACTGCAGGAATTTTCACAATAGCCAAGACACGGAAGCAACCAAAATGTCCATCACCATATCAGTTGAAAAAGAAGAAGTGGTCCATGTACACAATGGAATATTAGCCATGGAAAACAATGAAACACTGCTCTTTCAGGCACCATAGTTGAGCCTAGAGATAATCACAGAACATGAGGTAAGTCGGAAAGCAAAAGACATATCCTATGATATCACTTACAGGCATTATCTAACAACTGACACAAATGAACATATTTGCACAGAGAAAGACACTCACACACTTAGAAAACAAACTAGGCTTATCTAAAAGGAAAGGTGGGGGGAATGGAAAAATTAAGATTAGGGTTACCATACGTGTACAAATACCTATTAAATACACATAACAAAAAGACCGACCATATAGCAAGGGAGGTCTATGGAACACTCTGCAATAATTTACATGGGAAGGGGATCTGTGCATGAATATATATATATATATATATATATATATATATATATATATATATATATATATATATATGTTAGGCACAAATGAACCAGATTGTGTACACCTAGGACAAACAATATTCTAATCATTGCCCCTATTAAAAAAACTAAAACAACAAACAAGAAATAATGTAACATAAACTTATGGGGTTTTCTCCTGGCACATTCCATTTTAATTTACAACCTAGGAACAGGGATTCCAGAACGGCTCTGCTGCCCTAGTAAGGAGATTTGTGAATGGAGAAATGCTGCCGCCTAGTGGCTGCTTACCACAACAGCAGCTTTAAACCCAGTGCTAATGGTCACTAAATATTCACACTCATTACAGGCCTGTGAATGACACCTGCCCTCAAAAACAATCCTGGGAGCGAATATTGACCAAAAAATTCAATTTTGAGGGCAACCTTTCAAGAAGACAACTTCAAGAGGTTAATTGTATTCTACGTTTTTTTCATTTGTTCGTTAACAGAAATTTAAAAAGGTGTGGAAAAATGAACCTTAGAAAGAATTAAGGACATGCAAATCCAAATTACAAAAATCCTATCAGCTCACAACAGTCAGAATGACCATCAGCAAAAATTCTGCAAACAATAAATGCTGAAGGGGTTGTGGAAAAATGCCTAGGCTTGGTTCAACGTGGGACATGCTAAGAGCCAGTAAGGAAAACACAAACGAGGTGCATTGAAAAGGTAAGTACTGAGCTACCATTCAATCAAGCATGCCCACTGCTGGCCCTATCGCCTGAGAGGATGAGAATCAAAAAGACACAGGCTGGACTTCACTGGTGGCGCAGTGGTTGAGAGTCCGCCGCCGAAGCAGGGGACACGGGTTTATGCCCCGGTTCGGGAAAATCACACATGCCGTGGAGCGGCTGGTCCCGTGAGCTATGGCTGCTGGGCCTGTGCGTCCAGAGCCTGTGCTCTGCAATCGGAGTGGCCATGGCAGTGAGTGGCCTACGTACTGCAAAACAAGTAAAAAACAGCCTGGCAATCCTGCCTTCCAGCAATATTTATCATAGCCAAAACTTGGAAGCTACGAAAATGTCCATCAACAGAGGAATGCACAAAGAAGAAGTGGTCCATGTACACAATGGAATATGACTCCAATAAAAAAAATAAACTCAATCTAGAAAACAAACAAAAGTAAAAAAAAAACACATCAGCTTTTGGGGGTTTATCCAGGCACATTCCACTCTAATTTATGACTGAGAAATACCACTGCAAGGTAGTCTGTTTCCCTAGTTAAAAGCTTGTGAAAAGCAGAAATGCTGCCACCCTCTGGCCGTGACCTGCAACAGCAGCTTTAAAAACTGTGCTAAGGGTCACTTCATATGCACCAGTACTGGAGGGCTGTAAATGAAACCTGCCCTCAGAATGTCATTAGGGAGGTAATGGCCAAAATATTTCTAAATGTCACACATACTTCACGAAAACAATTGGAAGAGGTAAGCTCTACTCACAGTTTGAAGAAAAAAAGGACATGCCAGAAAGCTCAATTTCAATGGATTATGAGACGCATGCAAATCCAACCACAAACATATAGCGGCTCACACTTGTCAGAATAAACTTCAGCAAAAAAAAACTACAAACAATAAATGCTGAAGGTGTTGTGCAGAAGTGCATACCCTCAACTTTAAGTGGGATGTGACCTGGTAAGAGCCACTAACGAGAACAGAATGGAGGTGCTTTTACTACGTAAATATTTTTCTACCATATGATCCAGCAGGCCCACTCCTGGGCCTATAACCTAAGAAGACAGAATTGGAAAGACACAGGGAGGCGAATGTGCATTGCCGCAGCATTACAATTGCCAAGTCATGGAAGCAACCAAAAAGTCCATCAACATATGAGTGGACAGAGAAAACTGGTACATGTACAGACGGAGTATTGGCCAAGGAAAAAAGGGACACGATGTCATTTGCAGCACTGTAGATGAGTCTAGAGGCAATCACACAACGTGTAGTATGTCAGAAAGAGAAAGACACATATCGTATGATATCACTTTTAGGTATTACCTATAAATGGATACCAGTGAAGATATTTCCACAGAGAAGGGCAACCACTGATTCATTCAACAAACTTATGGTTCACCAATGGAAATTTGTGAGGATTGGATACATTAGGATATTGGGGTTAACAGACATATACAAACACAGATGAAATATATCATCACCAAAGACCTACGGAATACCAAGAGAAGACTATTCAACATTCTGTCCTAACGTACATGGGAAAAGGATTCCAGGAAGAATAGACATATGTTTATGTGTAAAAGAACCACATCTTGCACACCTAGAACAAGCCAGACATTGTAATCAAACTTGCTGTGATAAAAATAAAAATTAAATTAAATAAACGAACAAGAAGTAGTGAGACATATACTTAAGGGGCTTTTCCCTGGCACACGCCATTCTAAATTACAACCTAGAACACAACTTCCATTGAGGCTCTGTTGCCCTAGTAACCAGATTTGGTAAAGTAGAACAGCTGCCACCTTGTGGGCGTTTCACACGACAGCAGCTTTAATCCCAGCGTTAATGGTCAGTTGATATTCAAAATAATTGCAGGCCTGTAAATCACACCTGCACTGAAAACAAATCCTGGGGTCGTATATCGACCAAAAAAATTCAAAGGCATCCATATTTCAAACCGACAGTTTCAAGAGGCATAATTTATGCACATTTGTCTTCTGTTTCTTTTTCTTTCTTTCTTTTTTCTTTTTTTTTCAGCTTTCAAACCACTATTTATTTAATCATGTGTTCATTCCACAGATAATTTTTAAAGTGTCTACTATGTACTAATTGCAAGTTAGGTCCCAGGATTACAGCAGTGAGTTAAACAGATAAAATCCCCTGACCTTATGGAACTTAAAGCCTAGTGGGTGACTCGGTCAATAATCCACTTCATAGATAACTACGTAGTTATAATACAGGGTACAGTGAGAGGGCTAACAAAGGGCTCTAATTTAGGCTGGAGTTCAGAGAGGTTCCCCATGAAGAAATGATAGTTTACTTCTCAGGTACTTAATAAACAAAAGTGGTAAAATTAAATGGAAGTGTTTAAATGAACAGAGTTAGGCACCACTTTTAATTACATACATACATATACACACACATAAAATAGATCCCAACTTTCTAAATAAATTATTAGTAAATTGAACGCAAAATTTGTTAATAATGATAAAGTAGTACATATTCCAGAAATAAAGTCACGATGAGTAGCAAAAAAATCTAGGTACTGTTAATGTTATCACATTAATACATGTTTTAATGGTGATTTCAATGGCTATAGAAAAGGCATCTATGAAAAAAAACTGCTTAGTAAATTAGTAAAATAAGGAAATTCCTTAACCTAACGAGAGAAGGATTTTTTAAAGATCCTTTAGCAAATATATTTAATGATAAAACTTTAAAGTTAAAGTTTGGAGACCACAACTATTGCACATTGTTCTATAAGTCCTAGTCAATAGAATAAGAAAAGAATAAGCAGTGTAAGAATTAGAGAATGTGTCAGATAGACTGCACATCAGTCAATCTGTTGTGGTTTGGAAATTTAAAAAGTTAACCACATTGTCCACTTCTGAAAGGAAGAGAAAGTTTGTCATTATTTGCAAATGATATGATAATCTTATCAAAATCAAGGCAAGGAATGGAAAAACTATGAATAAGATAATTCAGCAGAAATTTCCGGTAAGATAAAAAGTCAGCATAACAACTCAAAAGTATTTCTTTTACCAATTTTTTATACCAAGTCATTCTCAAGAGCAGCAAATATTATAAATACTTTTTTTTTGTGGTACACGGGCCTCTCACTGTTGTGGCCTCTCCCGCTGCGGAGCACAGGCTCCTGATGCGCGGGCTCAGTGGCCATGGCTCATGGGCCCAGACGCTCCACGGCATGTGGGATCTTCCTGGACCGGGGCATGAACCCGCGTCCCCTGCATCAGCAGGCGGACTCTCAACCACTGCGCCACCAGGGAAGCCCGCAAATATTATAAAATGTCAAGAAATTAATTTTTTCAATGTGAGATGTTTATAGAGAAATTCTGAAATTTTGTGAAGGGCATAATAAGAAAATCTGAATAAATAAAGATTATTTTCAAGCAAGAAAGGGCACATTTTAATAAAAATATCTCCTTACGTTAAGCTACATATTTAATAAGTTCCAATAAAATTACAAAATGATTTCTTCAGCAAATTTGATAACCTGAATCCAAAGTTCATGTAAGTCAAAATACATGAATAGCTAAGGCAATTTTTTTTTATCTCCCTGAAGGACCTTCTCTCTTATTTCTTTTTTTTAATTTATTTTTTATTTTTTTTAATTTTTTTATTTTTTTATTTTTATTTTATTTAATTTTTTGCTTTATAACAAATTTAATCAGTTATACATATACGTGTTTCCATATCCCCTCCCTTTTGTGTCTCCCTCCCACTCTTTCTTTTTTCTTAAAACAACGGGAATGGAAAAAGGCTGAACATCAGGAATCAATAAAGCCATGCAAATCCAGTGTACACAAACGTTCACCTGACAGCCGTCAGAATGATCATCAGCAAAACAAGTCTACAAAAAATAAATGCTGAAGGGGTTTTAGAGAACTGCGTACCCTTTAGCTGCTGGTGGGTTGCAACCTGGTAAGAGCCAGTCGTGAGAACAGAATGGAGGTGCGTTTAAGGGTAAAAATGGAGCTACCATGTGATCTGGTAGGCCCACTCATGGGCCTATCACCTGAGTAGACCAGAATCAAAAACACACAGGCTGGCAATCCTGCACTGCATCAAGGTGTACCATAGCCAAACCTGGAAGAAACCAAAATGTGCATCAACAGAAAAATGCACCAAGAAGAAGTCGTCCATGTACACAATGGAATCTTAGCCATGAAAAAGCATGGAACAGTGCCGTTGGCACCACCATAGAAGGACCTAGCGATAATCACCACACTGGAAGTAAGAAAGAAACCGTAAGACAGATATCCTATGACATCACTTATAGGTGTTACCTAAGAATTGATACCCATGAAATAATTTCCAAGAGAAGGACACGCATAGATTCAGAAAACCAAATTATGTTTAACCAAATGGAAAGGTGTAAGGAATGTATGAATTAGGATATGGGGGTTAACAGACATATACTAATACATAGGAAATATATAATCACAAAATACCTAAGGAATACAAAGAGAGGTCTACTCAACACTGTAATAACATACACGGGAATGGATCCAAAGAGGAATATAGACAGATACATTGATAGGATGAACCAGAAACTGTACACCTCGGAGAATCTACATTTTGATCAAATTTCCTCTGATAATTAAATTTAAAAAGCAAACAACAATTTAGGAGATATAAGCTCTTGGGGCTTTGCACTGGCACATTGCACTCTAATTCGCAGCTTACTACCACGATTGCCACGAAAGCTCTGTGGCCCAAAATCCCAGAGTTGGAAATGTAGAAATGCTGCCGCCTTGTGGCCGTTTCCCACAAGAGCGGCTTTGAACCCACAGCTAATGGTCACTTAACATTCACAAGGATTCAGGGCTGTAAAGGACACCTGCCCTAAAAAATTGTGCGGAGGTAGGGAATGGCCAAAAAAATTCAAAAGTGTTAAATTTTTCAAGGAGATTGGATGGAGGGGTAAGTTTTACTCACTCATTTTCAAAAAAGAGGAAAATGGATAAAAGCTCAACATCAGTAATTATTAGACTCATGCAAATCTAACCTCCAAAATGATTCCAACTCACACATGTCAACTACCATCAGCTGCAAGTCTACAAACATTAAATGCTGAAGGTGTTTTAGAGAACTGTGTACCCTCTAGCTGCTGGTGAGATGTAAAGTGGTGACAGCCAATAATGAGAATAGAAAGGAGCTGCGTTTAAAAGTAAAAATTGAGCCACCATTCCGTTCAGCAGGCCCACCGCTGAGACTCTCACCTGACAAGTCCAGAGTCGAGAAGGCACAGGCTTCAACAGCTGCACTGCAGGAATTTTCACAATAGCCAAGACACGGAAGCAACCAAAATGTCCATCACCATATCAGTTGAAAAAGAAGAAGTGGTCCATGTACACAATGGAATATTAGCCATGGAAAACAATGAAACACTGCTCTTTCAGGCACCATAGTTGAGCCTAGAGATAATCACAGAACATGAGGTAAGTCGGAAAGCAAAAGACATATCCTATGATATCACTTACAGGCATTATCTAACAACTGACACAAATGAACATATTTGCACAGAGAAAGACACTCACACACTTAGAAAACAAACTAGGCTTATCTAAAAGGAAAGGTGGGGGGAATGGAAAAATTAAGATTAGGGTTACCATACGTGTACAAATACCTATTAAATACACATAACAAAAAGACCGACCATATAGCAAGGGAGGTCTATGGAACACTCTGCAATAATTTACATGGGAAGGGGATCTGTGCATGAATATATATATATATATATATATATATATATATATATATATATATATATATATATATATGTTAGGCACAAATGAACCAGATTGTGTACACCTAGGACAAACAATATTCTAATCATTGCCCCTATTAAAACAACTAAAACAACAAACAAGAAATAATGTAACATAAACTTATGGGGTTTTCTCCTGGCACATTCCATTTTAATTTACAACCTAGGAACAGGGATTCCAGAACGGCTCTGCTGCCCTAGTAACGAGATTTGTGAATGGAGAAATGCTGCCGCCTAGTGGCTGCTTACCACAACAGCAGCTTTAAACCCAGTGCTAATGGTCACTAAATATTCACACTCATTACAGGCCTGTGAATGACACCTGCCCTCAAAAACAATCCTGGGAGCGAATATTGACCAAAAAATTCAATTTTGAGGGCAACCTTTCAAGAAGACAATTTCAAGAGGTTAATTGTATTCTACGTTTTTTTCATTTGTTCGTTAACAGAAATTTTAAAAGCTGTGGAAAAATGAATCTTAGAAAGAATTAAGGACATGCAAGTCCAAATTACAAAAATCCTATCAGCTCACAACAGTCAGAATGACCATCAGCAAAAATTCTGCAAACAATAAATGCTGAAGTGGTTGTGGAAAAATGCCTAGGCTTGGTTCAACGTGGGACATGCTAAGAGCCAGTAAGGAAAACACAAAGGAGGTGCATTGAAAAGGTAAATACTGAGCTACCATTCAATCAAGCATACCCACTGCTGGGCCTATCGCCTGAGAGGATGAGAATCAAAAAGACACAGGCTGGACTTCACTGGTGGCGCAGTGGTTGAGAGTCCGCCGCCGAAGCAGGGGACACGGGTTTATGCCCCGGTTCGGGAAAATCACACATGCCGTGGAGCGGCTGGTCCCGTGAGCTATGGCTGCTGGGCCTGTGCGTCCAGAGCCTGTGCTCTGCAATCGGAGTGGCCATGGCAGTGAGTGGCCTACGTACTGCAAAACAAGAAAAAAACAGCCTGGCAATGCTCCCCTCCAGCAATAATTATCATAGCCAAAACTTGGAAGCTACGAAAATGTCCATCAACAGAGGAATGCACAAAGAAGAAGTGGTCCATGTACACAATGGAATATGACTCCAATAAAAAAATATAAACTCAATCTAGAAAACAAACAAAAGTAAAAAAAAAAAACACATCAGCTTTTGGGGGTTTATCCAGGCACATTCCTCTCTAATTTATAACCGAGAAATACCACTGCAAGTTAGTCTGTTTCCCTAGTTAAAAGCTTGTGAAAAGCAGAAATGCTGCCACCCTCTGGCCGTGACCTGCAACAGCAGCTTTAAAAACTGTGCTAAGGGTCACTTCATATGCACCAGTACTGGAGGGCTGTAAATGAAACCTGCCCTCAGAATGTCATTAGGGAGGTAATGGCCAAAATATTTCTAAATGTCACACATACTTCACGAAAACAATTGGAAGAGGTAAGCTCTACTCACAGTTTGAAGAAAAAAAGGACATGCCAGAAAGCTCAATTTCAATGGATTATGAGACGCATGCAAATCCAACCACAAACATATAGCGGCTCACACTTGTCAGAATAAACTTCAGCAAAAAAATCTACAAACAATAAATGCTGAAGGTGTTGTGCAGAAGTGCATACCCTCAACTTTAAGTGGGATGTGACCTGGTAAGAGCCACTAACGAGAACAGAATGGAGGTGCTTTTACTACGTAAATATTTTTCTACCATATGATCCAGCAGGCCCACTCCTGGGCCTATAACCTAAGAAGACAGAATTGGAAAGACACAGGGAGGCGAATGTGCATTGCCACAGCATTACAATTGCCAAGTCATGGAAGCAAGCAAAAAGTCCATCAACATATGAGTGGACAAAGAAAACTGGTACATGTACAGACGGAGTATTGGCCAAGGAAAAAAAGGACACGATGTCATTTGCAGCACTGTAGATGAGTCTAGAGGCAATCACACAACGTGTAGTATGTCAGAAAGAGAAAGACACATATCGTATGATATCACTTTTAGGTATTACCTATAAATGGATACCAGTGAAGATATTTCCACAGAGAAGGGCAACCACTGATTCATTCAACAAACTTATGGTTCACCAATGGAAATTTGTGAGGATTGGATACATTAGGATATTGGGGTTAACAGACATATACAAACACAGGTGAAATATATCATCACCAAAGACCTACGGAATACCAAGAGAAGACTACTCAACATCCTGTCATAACGTACATGGGAAAAGGATTCCAGGAAGAATAGACATATGTTTATGTGTAAAAGAACCACATCCTGCACACCTAGAACAAGCCAAACATTGTAATCAAACTTGCTGTGATAAAAATAAAAATTAAATTAAATAAACGAACAAGAAGTAGTGAGACATATACTTAAGGGGCTTTTCCCTGGCACACGCCATTCTAAATTACAACCTAGAACACAACTTCCATTGAGGCTCTGTTGCCCTAGTAACCAGATTTGGTAAAGTAGAACAGCTGCCACCTTGTGGGCATTTCACACGACAGCAGCTTTAATCCCAGCGTTAATGGTCAGTTGATATTCAAAATAATTGCAGGCCTGTAAATCACACCTGCAATGAAAACAAATCCTGGGGTCGTATATCGACCAAAAAAATTCAAAGGCATCCATATTTCAAACCGACAGTTTCAAGAGGCATAATTTATGCACATTTGTCTTCTGTTTCTTTTTCTTTCTTTCTTTTTTCTTTTTTTTTTCAGCTTTCAAACCACTATTTATTTAATCATGTGTTCATTCCACAGATAATTTTTAAAGTGTCTACTATGTACTAATTGCAAGTTGGGTCCCAGGATTACAGCAGTGAGTTAAACAGATAAAATCCCCGGACCTTATGGAACTTAAAGCCTAGTGGGTGACTCGGTCAATAATCCACTTCATAGATAACTACGTAGTTATAATACAGGGTACAGTGAGAGGGCTAACAAAGGGCTCTAATTTAGGCTGGAGTTCAGAGAGGTTCCCCATGAAGAAATGATAGTTTACTTCTCAGGTACTTAATAAACAAAAGTGGTAAAATTAAATGGAAGTGTTTAAATGAACAGAGTTAGGCACCACTTTTAATTACATACATACATATACACACACATAAAATAGATCCCAACTTTCTAAATAAATTATTAGTAAATTGAACGCAAAATTTGTTAATAATGATAAAGTAGTACATATTCCAGAAATAAAGTCACGATGAGTAGCAAAAAAATCTAGGTACTGTTAATGTTATCACATTAATACATGTTTTAATGGTGATTTCAATGGCTATAGAAAAGGCATCTATGAAAAAAAACTGATTAGTAAATTAGTAAAATAAGGAAATTCCTTAACCTAACGAGAGAAGGATTTTTTAAAGATCCTTTAGCAAATATATTTAATGATAAAACTTTAAAGTTAAAGTTTGGAGACCACAACTATTGCACATTGTTCTATAAGTCCTAGTCAATAGAATAAGAAAAGAATAAGCAGTGTAAGAATTAGAGAATGTGTCAGATAGACTGCACATCAGTCAATCTGTTGTGGTTTGGAAATTTAAAAAGTTAACCACATTGTCCACTTATGAAAGGAAGAGAAAGTTTGTCATTATTTGCAAATGATATGATAATCTTATCAAAATCAAGGCAAGGAATGGAAAAACTATGAATAAGATAATTCAGCAGAAATTTCCGGTAAGATATAAAGTCAGCATAACAACTCAAAAGTATTTCTTTTACCAATTTTTTATACCAAGTCATTCTCAAGAGCAGCAAATATTATAAATAATTTTTTTTATGGTACACGTGCCTCTCACTGTTGTGGCCTCTCCTGCTGCGTAGCACAGGCTCCTGATGCGCAGGCTCAGTGGCCATGGCTCATGGGCCCAGACGCTCCACGGCATGTGGGATCTTCCTGGACCGGGGCATGAACCCGCGTCTCCTGCATCAGCAGGCAGACTCTCAACCACTGCGCCACCAGGGAAGCCCGCAAATACTATATAATGTCAAGAAATTAATTTTTTCAATGTTAGATTTTTATAGAGAAATTCTGAAATTTTGTGAAGGGCATAATAAGAAAATCTGAATAAATAAAGATTATTTTCAAGGAAGAAAGGGCACATTTTAATAAAAATATCTCCTTACGTTAAGCTACATATTTAATAAGTTCCAATAAAATTACAAAATGATTTCTTCAGCAAATTTGATAACCTGAATCCAAAGTTCATGTAAGTCAAAATACATGAATAGCTAAGGCAATTTTTTTTATCTCCCTGAAGGACCTTCTCTCTTATTTCTTTTTTTTATTTCTTTTTAATTTTTTTTTATTTTTTTTATTTTTTATTTTTATTTTTTTAAATTTTTTGCTTTATAACAAATTTAATCAGTTATACATATACGTGTTTCCATATCCCCTCCCTTTTGCGTCTCCCTCCAACTCTTTCATTTTTCTTAAAACAACGGGAATGGAAAAAGGCTGAACATCAGGAATCAATAAAGCCATGCAAATCCAGTGTACACAAACGTTCACCTGACAGCCGTCAGAATGATCATCAGCAAAACAAGTCTACAAAAAATAAATGCTGAAGGGGTTTTAGAGAACTGCGTACCCTTTAGCTGCTGGTGGGTTGCAACCTGGTAAGAGCCAGTCGTGAGAACAGAATGGAGGTGCGTTTAAGGGTAAAAATGGAGCTACCGTGTGATCTGGTAGGCCCACTCATGGGCCTATCACCTGAGTAGACCAGAATCAAAAACACACAGGCTGGCAATCCTGCACTGCAGCAAGGTGTACCATAGCCAAACCTGGAAGAAACCAAAATGTGCATCAACAGAAAAATGCACCAAGAAGAAGTCGTCCATGTACACAATGGAATATTAGCCATGAAAAAGCATGGAACAGTGCCGTTGGCACCACCATAGAAGGACCTAGCAATAATCACCACACTGGAAGTAAGAAAGAAACCGTAAGACAGATATCCTATGACATCACTTATAGGTGTTACCTAAGAATTGATACCCATGAAATAATTTCCAAGAGAAGGACACGCATAGATTCAGAAAACCAAATTATGTTTAACCAAATGGAAAGGTGTAAGGAATGTATGAATTAGGATATGGGGGTTAACAGACATATACTAATACATAGGAAATATATAATCACAAAATACCTAAGGAATACAAAGAGAGGTCTACTCAACACTCTATAATAACATACACGGGAATGGATCCAAAGAGGAATATAGACAGATACATTGATAGGATGAACCAGAAACTGTACACCTCGGAGAATCTACATTTTGATCAAATTTCCTCTGATAATTAAATTTAAAAAGCAAACAACAATTTAGGAGATATAAGCTCTTGGGGGTTTGCACTGGCACATTGCACTCTAATTCGCAGCTTACTACCACGATTGCCACGAAAGCTCTGTGGCCCAAAATCCCAGAGTTGGAAATGTAGAAATGCTGCCGCCTTGTGGCCGTTTCCCACAAGAGCGGCTTTGAACCCACAGCTAATGGTCACTTAACATTCACAAGGATTCAGGGCTGTAAAGGACACCTGCCCTAAAAAATTGTGCGGAGGTAGGGAATGGCCAAAAAAATTCAAAAGTGTTAAATTTTTCAAGGAGATTGGATGGAGGGGTAAGTTTTACTCACTCATTTTCAAAAAAGAGGAAAATGGATAAAAGCTCAACATCAGTAATTATTAGACTCATGCAAATCTAACCTCCAAAATGATTCCAACTCACACATGTCAACTACCATCAGCTGCAAGTCTACAAACATTAAATGCTGAAGGTGTTTTAGAGAACTGTGTACCCTCTAGCTGCTGGTGAGATGTAAAGTGGTGACAGCCAATAATAAGAATAGAAAGGAGCTGCGTTTAAAAGTAAAAATTGAGCCACCATTCCGTTCAGCAGGCCCACCGCTGAGACTCTCACCTGACAAGTCCAGAGTCGAGAAGGCACAGGCTTCAACAGCTGCACTGCAGGAATTTTCACAATAGCCAAGACACGGAAGCAACCAAAATGTCCATCACCATATCAGTTGAAAAAGAAAAAGTGGTCCATGTACACAATGGAATATTAGCCATGGAAAACAATGAAACACTGCTCTTTCAGGCACCATAGTTGAGCCTAGAGATAATCACAGAACATGAGGTAAGTCGGAAAGCAAAAGACATATCCTATGATATCACTTACAGGCATTATCTAACAACTGACACAAATGAACATATTTGCACAGAGAAAGACACTCACACACTTAGAAAACAAACTAGGCTTATCTAAAAGGAAAGGTGGGGGGAATGGAAAAATTAAGATTAGTGTTACCATACGTGTACAAATACCTATTAAATACACATAACAAAAAGACCGACCATATAGCAAGGGAGGTCTATGGAACACTCTGCAATAATTTACATGGAAAGGGGATCTGTGCATGAATATACATATATACATATATATATATATATATATATATATACATATATATATATATATATATATATATATATATATATGTTAGGCACAAATGGAGCAGATTGTGTACACCTAGGTCAAACAATATTCTAATCATTGCCCCTATTAAAAAAACTAAAACAACAAACAAGAAATAATGTAACATAAACTTATGGGGTTTTCTCCTGGCACATTCCATTTTAATTTACAACCTAGGAACAGGGATTCCAGAAAGGCTCTGCTGCCCTAGTAATGAGATTTGTGAATGGAGAAATGCTGCCGCCTAGTGGCTGCTTACCACAACAGCAGCTTTAAACCCAGTGCTAATGGTCACTAAATATTCACACTCATTACAGGCCTGTGAATGACACCTGCCCTCAAAAACAATCCTGGGAGCGAATATTGACCAAAAAATTCAATTTTGAGGGCAACCTTTCAAGAAGACAATTTCAAGAGGTTAATTGTATTCTACGTTTTTTTCATTTGTTCGTTAACAGAAATTTTAAAAGGTGTGGAAAAATGAATCTTAGAAAGAATTAAGGACATGCAAGTCCAAATTACAAAAATCCTATCAGCTCACAACAGTCAGAATGACCATCAGCAAAAATTCTGCAAACAATAAATGCTGAAGGGGTTGTGGAAAAATGCCTAGGCTTGGTTCAACGTGGGACATGCTAAGAGCCAGTAAGGAAAACACAAAGGAGGTGCATTGAAAAGGTAAGTACTGAGCTACCATTCAATCAAGCATGCCCACTGCTGGCCCTATCGCCTGAGAGGATGAGAATCAAAAAGACACAGGCTGGACTTCACTGGTGGCGCAGTGGTTGAGAGTCTGCCGCCGAAGCAGGGGACACGGGTTTATGCCCCGGTTCGGGAAAATCACACATGCCGTGGAGCGGCTGGTCCCATAAGCTATGGCTGCTGGGCCTGTGCGTCCAGAGCCTGTGCTCTGCAATCGGAGTGGCCATGGCAGTGAGTGGACTACGTACTGCAAAACAAGAAAAAAACAGCCTGGCAATCCTGCCCTCCAGCAATATTTATCATAGCCAAATCTTGGAAGCTACGAAAATGTCCACCAACAGAGGAATGCACAAAGAAGAAGTGGTCCATGTACACAATGGAATATGACTCCAATAAAAAAATATAAACTCAATCTAGAAAACAAACAAAAGTAAAAAAAAAAAAACATCAGCTTTTGGGGGTTTATCCAGGCACATTCCACTCTAATTTATAACCGAGAAATACCACTGCAAGGTAGTCTGTTTCCCTAGTTAAAAGCTTGTGAAAAGCAGAAATGCTGCCACCCTCTGGCCGTGACCTGCAACAGCAGCTTTAAAAACTGTGCTAAGGGTCACTTCATATGCACCAGTACTGGAGGGCTGTAAATGAAACCTGCCCTCAGAATGTCATTAGGGAGGTAATGGCCAAAATATTTCTAAATGTCACACATACTTCACGAAAACAATTAGAAGAGGTAAGCTCTACTCACAGTTTGAAGAAAAAAAGGACATGCCAGAAAGCTCAATTTCAATGGATTATGAGACACATGCAAATCCAACCACAAACATATAGCAGCTCACACTTGTCAGAATAAACTTCAGCAAAAAAAAAAACTACAAACAATAAATGCTGAAGGTGTTGTGCAGAAGTGCATACCCTCAACTTTAAGTGGGATGTGACCTGGTAAGAGCCACTAACGAGAACAGAATGGAGGTGCTTTTACTACGTAAATATTTTTCTACCATATGATCCAGCAGGCCCACTCCTGGGCCTATAACCTAAGAAGACAGAATTGGAAAGACACAGGGAGGCGAATGTGCATTGCCGCAGCATTACAATTGCCAAGTCATGGAAGCAACCAAAAAGTCCATCAACATATGAGTGGACAAAGAAAACTGGTACATGTACAGACGGAGTATTGGCCAAGGAAAAAAGGGACACGATGTCATTTGCAGCACTGTAGATGAGTCTAGAGGCAATCACACAACGTGTAGTATGTCAGAAAGAGAAAGACACATATCGTATGATATCACTTTTAGGTATTACCTATAAATGGATACCAGTGAAGATATTTCCACAGAGAAGGGCAACCACTGATTCATTCAACAAACTTATGGTTCACCAATGGAAATTTGTGAGGATTGGATACATTAGGATATTGGGGTTAACAGACATATACAAACACAGGTGAAATATATCATCACCAAAGACCTACGGAATACCAAGAGAAGACTACTCAACATCCTGTCATAACGTACATGGGAAAAGGATTCCAGGAAGAATAGACATATGTTTATGTGTAAAAGAACCACATCTTGCACACCTAGAACAAGCCAAACATTGTAATCAAACTTGCTGTGATAAAAATAAAAATTAAATTAAATAAACGAACAAGAAGTAGTGAGACATATACTTAAGGGGCTTTTCCCTGGCACACGCCATTCTAAATTACAACCTAGAACACAACTTCCATTGAGGCTCTGTTGCCCTAGTAACCAGATTTGGTAAAGTAGAACAGCTGCCACCTTGTGGGCGTTTCACACGACAGCAGCTTTAATCCCAGCGTTAATGCTCAGTTGATATTCAAAATAATTGCAGGCCTGTAAATCACACCTGCACTGAAAACAAATCCTGGGGTCGTATATCGACCAAAAAAATTCAAAGGCATCCATATTTCAAACCGACAGTTTCAAGAGGCATAATTTATGCACATTTGTCTTCTGTTTCTTTTTCTTTCTTTCTTTTTTCTTTTTTTTCAGCTTTCAAACCACTATTTATTTAATCATGTGTTCATTCCACAGATAATTTTTAAAGTGTCTACTATGTACTAATTGCAAGTTAGGTCCCAGGATTACAGCAGTGAGTTAAACAGATAAAATCCCCTGACCTTATGGAACTTAAAGCCTAGTGGGTGACTCGGTCAATAATCCACTTCATAGATAACTATGTAGTTATAATACAGGGTACAGTGAGAGGGCTAACAAAGGGCTCTAATTTAGGCTGGAGTTCAGAGAGGTTCCCCATGAAGAAATGATAGTTTACTTCTCAGGTACTTAATAAACAAAAGTGGTAAAATTAAATGGAAGTGTTTAAATGAACAGAGTTAGGCACCACTTTTAATTACATACATACATATACACACACATAAAATAGATCCCAACTTTCTAAATAAATTATTAATAAATTGAACGCAAAATTTGTTAATAATGATAAAGTAGTACATATTCCAGAAATAAAGTCACGATGAGTAGCAAAAAAATCTAGGTACTGTTAATGTTATCACATTAATACATGTTTTAATGGTGATTTCAATGGCTATAGAAAAGGCATCTATGAAAAAAAAACTGCTTAGTAAATTAGTAAAATAAGGAAATTCCTTAACCTAACGAGAGAAGGATTTTTTAAAGATCCTTTAGCAAATATATTTAATGATAAAACTTTAAAGTTAAAGTTTGGAAACCACAACTATTGCACATTGTTCTATAAGTCCTAGTCAATAGAATAAGAAAAGAATAAGCAGTGTAAGAATTAGAGAATGTGTCAGATAGACTGCACATCAGTCAATCTGTTGTGGTTTGGAAATTTAAAAAGTTAACCACATTGTCCACTTCTGAAAGGAAGAGAAAGTTTGTCATTATTTGCAAATGATATGATAATCTTATCAAAATCAAGGCAAGGAATGGAAAAACTATGAATAAGATAATTCAGCAGAAATTTCCGGTAAGATATAAAGTCAGCATAACAACTCAAAAGTATTTCTTTTACCAATTTTTTATACCAAGTCATTCTCAAGAGCAGCAAATATTATAAATATTTTTTTTTTTATGGTACACGGGCCTCTCACTGTTGTGGCCTCTCCCGCGGCGGAGCACAGGCTCCTGATGCGCAGGCTCAGTGGCCATGGCTCATGGGCCCAGACGCTCCACGGCATGTGGGATCTTCCTGGACCGGGGCATGAACCCGCGTCCCCTGCATCAGCAGGCGGACTCTCAACCACTGCGCCACCAGGGAAGCCCGCAAATATTATAAAATGTCAAGAAATTAATTTTTTCAATGTTAGATTTTTATAGAGAAATTCTGAAATTTTGTGAAGGGCATAATAAGAAAATCTGAATAAATAAAGATTATTTTCAAGGAAGAAAGGGCACATTTTAATAAAAATATCTCCTTACGTTAAGCTACATATTTAATAAGTTCCAATAAAATTACAAAATGATTTCTTCAGCAAATTTGATAACCTGAATCCAAAGTTCATGTAAGTCAAAATACATGAATAGCTAAGGCAATTTTTTTTATCTCCCTGAAGGACCTTCTCTCTTATTTCTTTTTTTTATTTATTTTTAATTTTTTTTAATTTTTTTATTTTTTATTTTTATTTTTTTTAATTTTTTGCTTTATAACAAATTTAATCAGTTATACATATACGTGTTTCCATATCCCCTCCCTTTTGCGTCTCCCTCCCACTCTTTCATTTTTCTTAAAACAACGGGAATGGAAAAAGGCTGAACATCAGGAATCAATAAAGCCATGCAAATCCAGTGTACACAAACGTTCACCTGACAGCCGTCAGAATGATCATCAGCAAAACAAGTCTACAAAAAATAAATGCTGAAGGGGTTTTAGAGAACTGCGTACCCTTTAGCTGCTGGTGGGTTGCAACCTGGTAAGAGCCAGTCGGGAGAACAGAATGGAGGTGCGTTTAAGGGTAAAAATGGAGCTACCATGTGATCTGGTAGGCCCAGTCATGGGCCTATCACCTGAGTAGACCAGAATCAAAAACACACAGGCTGGCAATCCTGCACTGCAGCAAGGTGTACCATAGCCAAACCTGGAAGAAACCAAAATGTGCATCAACAGAAAAATGCACCAAGAAGAAGTCGTCCATGTACACAATGGAATATTAGCCATGAAAAAGCATGGAACAGTGCCGTTGGCACCACCATAGAAGGACCTAGCAATAATCACCACACTGGAAGTAAGAAAGAAACCGTAAGACAGATATCCTATGACATCACTTATAGGTGTTACCTAAGAATTGATACCCATGAAATAATTTCCAAGAGAAGGACACGCATAGATTCAGAAAACCAAATTATGTTTAACCAAATGGAAAGGTGTAAGGAATGTATGAATTAGGATATGGGGGTTAACAGACATATACTAATACATAGGAAATATATAATCACAAAATACCTAAGGAATACAAAGAGAGGTCTACTCAACACTCTATAATAACATACACGGGAATGGATCCAAAGAGGAATATAGACAGATACATTGATAGGATGAACCAGAAACTGTACACCTAGGAGAATCTACATTTTGATCAAATTTCCTCTGATAATTAAATTTAAAAAGCAAACAACAATTTAGGAGATATAAGCTCTTGGGGGTTTGCACTGGCACATTGCACTCTAATTCGCAGCTTACTACCACGATTGCCACGAAAGCTCTGTGGCCCAAAATCCCAGAGTTGGAAATGTAGAAATGCTGCCGCCTTGTGGCCGTTTCCCACAAGAGCGGCTTTGAACCCACAGCTAATGGTCACTTAACATTCACAAGGATTCAGGGCTGTAAAGGACACCTGCCCTAAAAAATTGTGCGGAGGTAGGGAATGGCCAAAAAAATTCAAAAGTGTTAAATTTTTCAAGGAGATTGGATGGAGGGGTAAGTTTTACTCACTCATTTTCAAAAAAGAGGAAAATGGATAAAAGCTCAACATCAGTAATTATTACACTCATGCAAATCTAACCTCCAAAATGATTCCAACTCACACATGTCAACTACCATCAGCTGCAAGTCTACAAACATTAAATGCTGAAGGTGTTTTAGAGAACTGTGTACCCTCTAGCTGCTGGTGAGATGTAAAGTGGTGACAGCCAATAATAAGAATAGAAAGGAGCTGCGTTTAAAAGTAAAAATTGAGCCACCATTCCGTTCAGCAGGCCCACCGCTGAGACTCTCACCTGACAAGTCCAGAGTCGAGAAGGCACAGGCTTCAACAGCTGCACTGCAGGAATTTTCACAATAGCCAAGACACGGAAGCAACCAAAATGTCCATCACCATATCAGTTGAAAAAGAAGAAGTGGTCCATGTACACAATGGAATATTAGCCATGGAAAACAATGAAACACTGCTCTTTCAGGCACCATAGTTGAGCCTAGAGATAATCACAGAACATGAGGTAAGTCGGAAAGCAAAAGACATATCCTATGATATCACTTACAGGCATTATCTAACAACTGACACAAATGAACATATTTGCACAGAGAAAGACACTCACACACTTAGAAAACAAACTAGGCTTATCTAAAAGGAAAGGTGGGGGGAATGGAAAAATTAAGATTAGTGTTACCATACGTGTACAAATACCTATTAAATACACATAACAAAAAGACCGACCATATAGCAAGGGAGGTCTATGGAACACTCTGCAATAATTTACATGGAAAGGGGATCTGTGCATGAATATACATATATATATATATATATATATATATATATATATATATATATACATATATATATATATATATATATGTTAGGCACAAATGGACCAGATTGTGTACACCTAGGACAAACAATATTCTAATCATTGCCCCTATTAAAAAAACTAAAACAACAAACAAGAAATAATTTAACATAAACTTATGGGGTTTTCTCCTGGCACATTCCATTTTAATTTACAACCTAGGAACAGGGATTCCAGAACGGCTCTGCTGCCCTAGTAATGAGATTTGTGAATGGAGAAATGCTGCCGCCTAGTGGCTGCTTACCACAACAGCAGCTTTAAACCCAGTGCTAATGGTCACTAAATATTCACACTCATTACAGGCCTGTGAATGACACCTGCCCTCAAAAACAATCCTGGGAGCGAATATTGACCAAAAAATTCAATTTTGAGGGCAACCTTTCAAGAAGACAATTTCAAGAGGTTAATTGTATTCTACGTTTTTTTCATTTGTTCGTTAACAGAAATTTTAAAAGCTGTGGAAAAATGAATCTTAGAAAGAATTAAGGACATGCAAGTCCAAATTACAAAAATCCTATCAGCTCACAACAGTCAGAATGACCATCAGCAAAAATTCTGCAAACAATAAATGCTGAAGGGGTTGTGGAAAAATGCCTAGGCTTGGTTCAACGTGGGACATGCTAAGAGCCAGTAAGGAAAACACAAAGGAGGTGCATTGAAAAGGTAAGTACTGAGCTACCATTCAATCAAGCATGCCCACTGCTGGGCCTATCGCCTGAGAGGATGAGAATCAAAAAGACACAGGCTGGACTTCACTGGTGGCGCAGTGGTTGAGAGTCCGCCGCCGAAGCAGGGGACACGGGTTTATGCCCCGGTTCGGGAAAATCACACATGCCGTGGAGCGGCTGGTCCCGTGAGCTATGGCTGCTGGGCCTGTGCGTCCAGAGCCTGTGCTCTGCAATCGGAGTGGCCATGGCAGTGAGTTGCCTACGTACTGCAAAACAAGAAAAAAACAGCCTGGCAATGCTCCCCTCCAGCAATAATTATCATAGCCAAAACTTGGAAGCTACGAAAATGTCCATCAACAGAGGAATGCACAAAGAAGAAGTGGTCCATGTACACAATGGAATATGACTCCAATAAAAAAATATAAACTCAATCTAGAAAACAAACAAAAGTAAAAAAAAAAACACATCAGCTTTTGGGGGTTTATCCAGGCACATTCCTCTCTAATTTATAACCGAGAAATACCACTGCAAGGTAGTCTGTTTCCCTAGTTAAAAGCTTGTGAAAAGCAGAAATGCTGCCACCCTCTGGCCGTGACCTGCAACAGCAGCTTTAAAAACTGTGCTAAGGGTCACTTCATATGCACCAGTACTGGAGGGCTGTAAATGAAACCTGCCCTCAGAATGTCATTAGGGAGGTAATGGCCAAAATATTTCTAAATGTCACACATACTTCACGAAAACAATTGGAAGAGGTAAGCTCTACTCACAGTTTGAAGAAAAAAAGGACATGCCAGAAAGCTCAATTTCAATGGATTATGAGACGCATGCAAATCCAACCACAAACATATAGCGGCTCACACTTGTCAGAATAAACTTCAGCAAAAAAAAACTACAAACAATAAATGCTGAAGGTGTTGTGCAGAAGTGCATACCCTCAACTTTAAGTGGGATGTGACCTGGTAAGAGCCACTAACGAGAACAGAATGGAGGTGCTTTTACTACGTAAATATTTTTCTACCATATGATCCAGCAGGCCCACTCCTGGGACTATAACCTAAGAAGACAGAATTGGAAAGACACAGGGAGGCGAATGTGCATTGCCGCAGCATTACAATTGCCAAGTCATGGAAGCAACCAAAAAGTCCATCAACATATGAGTGGACAAAGAAAACTGGTACATGTACAGACGGAGTATTGGCCAAGGAAAAAAAGGACACGATGTCATTTGCAGCACTGTAGATGAGTCTAGAGGCAATCACACAACGTGTAGTATGTGAGAAAGAGAAAGACACATATCGTATGATATCACTTTTAGGTATTACCTATAAATGGATAGCAGTGAAGATATTTCCACAGAGAAGGGCAACCACTGATTCATTCAACAAACTTATGGTTCACCAATGGAAATTTGTGAGGATTGGATACATTAGGATATTGGGGTTAACAGACATATACAAACACAGGTGAAATATATCATCACGAAAGACCTACGGAATACCAAGAGAAGACTACTCAACATCCTGTCATGACGTACATGGGAAAAGGATTCCAGGAAGAATAGACATATGTTTATGTGTAAAAGAACCACATCTTGCACACCTAGAACAAGCCAAACATTGTAATCAAACTTGCTGTGATAAAAATAAAAATTAAATTAAATAAACGAACAAGAAGTAGTGAGACATATACTTAAGGGGCTTTTCCCTGGCACACGCCATTCTAAATTACAACCTAGAACACAACTTCCATTGAGGCTCTGTTGCCCTAGTAACCAGATTTGGTAAAGTAGAACAGCTGCCACCTTGTGGGCGTTTCACACGACAGCAGCTTTAATCCCAGCGTTAATGGTCAGTTGATATTCAAAATAATTGCAGGCCTGTAAATCACACCTGCACTGAAAACAAATCCTGGGGTCGTATATCGACCAAAAAAATTCAAAGGCATCCATATTTCAAACCGACAGTTTCAAGAGGCATAATTTATGCACATTTGTCTTCTGTTTCTTTTTCTTTCTTTCTTTTTTCTTTTTTTTTTCAGCTTTCAAACCACTATTTATTTAATCATGTGTTCATTCCACAGATAATTTTTAAAGTATCTACTATGAACTAATTGCAAGTTAGGTCCCAGGATTACAGCAGTGAGTTAAACAGATAAAATCCCCTGACCTTATGGAACTTAAAGCCTAGTGGGTGACTCGGTCAATAATCCACTTCATAGATAACTACGTAGTTATAATACAGGGTACAGTGAGAGGGCTAACAAAGGGCTCTAATTTAGGCTGGAGTTCAGAGAGGTTCCCCATGAAGAAATGATAGTTTACTTCTCAGGTACTTAATAAACAAAAGTGGTAAAATTAAATGGATGTGTTTAAATGAACAGAGTTAGGCACCACTTTTAATTACATACATACATATACACACACATAAAATAGATCCCAACTTTCTAAATAAATTATTAGTAAATTGAACGCAAAATTTGTTAATAATGATAAAGTAGTACATATTCCAGAAATAAAGTCACGATGAGTAGCAAAAAAATCTAGGTACTGTTAATGTTATCACATTAATACATGTTTTAATGGTGATTTCAATGGCTATAGAAAAGGCATCTATGAAAAAAAACTGATTAGTAAATTAGTAAAATAAGGAAATTCCTTAACCTAACGAGAGAAGGATTTTTTAAAGGTCCTTTAGCAAATATATTTAATGATAAAACTTTAAAGTTAAAGTTTGGAGACCACAACTATTGCACATTGTTCTATAAGTCCTAGTCAATAGAATAAGAAAAGAATAAGCAGTGTAAGAATTAGAGAATGTGTCAGATAGACTGCACATCAGTCAATCTGTTGTGGTTTGGAAATTTAAAAAGTTAACCACATTGTCCACTTCTGAAAGGAAGAGAAAGTTTGTCATTATTTGCAAATGATATGATAATCTTATCAAAATCAAGGCAAGGAATGGAAAAACTATGAATAAGATAATTCAGCAGAAATTTCCGGTAAGATATAAAGTCAGCATAACAACTCAAAAGTATTTCTTTTACCAATTTTTTATACCAAGTCATTCTCAAGAGCAGCAAATATTATAAATAATTTTTTTTTTATGGTACACGGGCCTCTCACTGTTGTGGCCTCTCCTGCTGCGGAGCACAGGCTCCTGATGCGCAGGCTCAGTGGCCATGGCTCATGGGCCCAGACGCTCCACGGCATGTGGGATCTTCCTGGACCGGGGCATGAACACGCGTCTCCTGCATCAGCAGGCAGACTCTCAACCACTGCGCCACCAGGGAAGCCCGCAAATACTATAAAATGTCAAGAAATTAATTTTTTCAATGTTAGATTTTTATAGAGAAATTCTGAAATTTTGTGAAGGGCATAATAAGAAAATCTGAATAAATAAAGATTATTTTCAAGGAAGAAAGGGCACATTTTAATAAAAATATCTCCTTACGTTAAGCTACATATTTAATAAGTTCCAATAAAATTACAAAATGATTTCTTCAGCAAATTTGATAACCTGAATCCAAAGTTCATGTAAGTCAAAATACATGAATAGCTAAGGCAATTTTTTTTATCTCCCTGAAGGACCTTCTCTCTTATTTCTTTTTTTTATTTATTTTTAATTTTTTTTAATTTTTTTATTTTTTATTTTTATTTTTTTAATTTTTTGCTTTATAACAAATTTAATCAGTTATACATATACGTGTTTCCATATCCCCTCCCTTTTGCGTCTCCCTCCCACTCTTTCATTTTTCTTAAAACAACGGGAATGGAAAAAGGCTGAACATCAGGAATCAATAAAGCCATGCAAATCCAGTGTACACAAACGTTCACCTGACAGCCGTCAGAATGATCATCAGCAAAACAAGTCTACAAAAAATAAATGCTGAAGGGGTTTTAGAGAACTGCGTACCCTTTAGCTGCTGGTGGGTTGCAACCTGGTAAGAGCCAGTCGTGAGAACAGAATGGAGGTGCGTTTAAGGGTAAAAATGGAGCTACCATGTGATCTGGTAGGCCCACTCATGGGCCTATCACCTGAGTAGACCAGAATCAAAAACACACAGGCTGGCAATCCTGCACTGCAGCAAGGTGTACCATAGCCAAACCTGGAAGAAACCAAAATGTGCATCAACAGAAAAATGCACCAAGAAGAAGTCGTCCATGTACACAATGGAATATTAGCCATGAAAAAGCATGGAACAGTGCCGTTGGCACCACCATAGAAGGACCTAGCAATAATCACCACACTGGAAGTAAGAAAGAAACCGTAAGACAGATATCCTATGACATCACTTATAGGTGTTACCTAAGAATTGATACCCATGAAATAATTTCCAAGAGAAGGACACGCATAGATTCAGAAAACCAAATTATGTTTAACCAAATGGAAAGGTGTAAGGAATGTATGAATTAGGATATGGGGGTTAACAGACATATACTAATACATAGGAAATATATAATCACAAAATACCTAAGGAATACAAAGAGAGGTCTACTCAACACTCTATAATAACATACACGGGAATGGATCCAAAGAGGAATATAGACAGATACATTGATAGGATGAACCAGAAACTGTACACCTAGGAGAATCTACATTTTGATCAAATTTCCTCTGATAATTAAATTTAAAAAGCAAACAACAATTTAGGAGATATAAGCTCTTGGGGGTTTGCACTGGCACATTGCACTCTAATTCGCAGCTTACTACCACGATTGCCACGAAAGCTCTGTGGCCCAAAATCCCAGAGTTGGAAATGTAGAAATGCTGCCGCCTTGTGGCCGTTTCCCACAAGAGCGGCTTTGAACCCACAGCTAATGGTCACTTAACATTCACAAGGATTCAGGGCTGTAAAGGACACCTGCCCTAAAAAATTGTGCGGAGGTAGGGAATGGCCAAAAAAATTCAAAAGTGTTAAATTTTTCAAGGAGATTGGATGGAGGGGTAAGTTTTACTCACTCATTTTCAAAAAAGAGGAAAATGGATAAAAGCTCAACATCAGTAATTATTAGACTCATGCAAATCTAACCTCCAAAATGATTCCAACTCACACATGTCAACTACCATCAGCTGCAAGTCTACAAACATTAAATGCTGAAGGTGTTTTAGAGAACTGTGTACCCTCTAGCTGCTGGTGAGATGTAAAGTGGTGACAGCCAATAATGAGAATAGAAAGGAGCTGCGTTTAAAAGTAAAAATTGAGCCACCATTCCGTTCAGCAGGCCCACCGCTGAGACTCTCACCTGACAAGTCCAGAGTCGAGAAGGCACAGGCTTCAACAGCTGCACTGCAGGAATTTTCACAATAGCCAAGACACGGAAGCAACCAAAATGTCCATCACCATATCAGTTGAAAAAGAAGAAGTGGTCCATGTACACAATGGAATATTAGCCATGGAAAACAATGAAACACTGCTCTTTCAGGCACCATAGTTGAGCCTAGAGATAATCACAGAACATGAGGTAAGTCGGAAAGCAAAAGACATATCCTATGATATCACTTACAGGCATTATCTAACAACTGACACAAATGAACATATTTGCACAGAGAAAGACACTCACACACTTAGAAAACAAACTAGGCTTATCTAAAAGGAAAGGTGGGGGGAATGGAAAAATTAAGATTAGTGTTACCATACGTGTACAAATACCTATTAAAAAAACATAACAAAAAGACCGACCATATAGCAAGGGAGGTCCATGGAACACTCTGCAATAATTTACATGGAAAGGGGATCTGTGCATGAATATACATATATATATATATATATATATATATATATATATATATATATATATATACATATATATATATATATATATATATATATGTTAGGCACAAATGGACCAGATTGTGTACACCTAGGACAAACAATATTCTAATCATTGCCCCTATTAAAAAAACTAAAACAACAAACAAGAAATAATGTAATATAAACTTATGGGGTTTTCTCCTGGCACATTCCATTTTAATTTACAACCTAGGAACAGGGATTCCAGAACGGCTCTGCTGCCCTAGTAACGAGATTTGTGAATGGAGAAATGCTGCCGCCTAGTGGCTGCTTACCACAACAGCAGCTTTAAACCCAGTGCTAATGGTCACTAAATATTCACACTCACTACAGGCCTGTGAATGACACCTGCCCTCAAAAACAATCCTGGGAGCGAATATTGACCAAAAAATTCAATTTTGAGGGCAACCTTTCAAGAAGACAATTTCAAGAGGTTAATTGTATTCTACGTTTTTTTCATTTGTTCATTAACAGAAATTTTAAAAGCTGTGGAAAAATGAATCTTAGAAAGAATTAAGGACATGCAAGTCCAAATTACAAAAATCCTATCAGCTCACAACAGTCAGAATGACCATCAGCAAAAATTCTGCAAACAATAAATGCTGAAGGGGTTGTTGAAAAATGCCTAGGCTTGGTTCAACGTGGGACATGCTAAGAGCCAGTAAGGAAAACACAAAGGAGGTGCATTGAAAAGGTAAGTACTGAGCTACCATTCAATCAAGCATACCCACTGCTGGGCCAATCGCCTGAGAGGATGAGAATCAAAAAGACACAGGCTGGACTTCACTGGTGGCGCAGTGGTTGAGAGTCCGCCGCCGAAGCAGGGGACACGGGTTTATGCCCCGGTTCGGGAAAATCACACATGCCGTGGAGCGGCTGGTCCCGTGAGCTATGGCTGCTGGGCCTGTGCGTCCAGAGCCTGTGCTCTGCAATCGGAGTGGCCATGGCAGTGAGTGGCCTACGTACTGCAAAACAAGAAAAAAAACAGCCTGGCAATGCTCCCCTCCAGCAATAATTATCATAGCCAAAACTTGGAAGCTACGAAAATGTCCATCAACAGAGGAATGCACAAAGAAGAAGTGGTCCATGTACACAATGGAATATGACTCCAATAAAAAAATATAAACTCAATCTAGAAAACAAACAAAAGTAAAAAAAAACACATCAGCTTTTGGGGGTTTATCAAGGCACATTCCTCTCTAATTTATAACCGAGAAATACCACTGCAAGGTAGTCTGTTTCCCTAGTTAAAAGCTTGTGAAAAGCAGAAAAGCTGCCACCCTCTGGCCGTGACCTGCAACAGCAGCTTTAAAAACTGTGCTAAGGGTCACTTCATATGCACCAGTACTGGAGGGCTGTAAATGAAACCTGCCCTCAGAATGTCATTAGGGAGGTAATGGCCAAAATATTTCTAAATGTCACACATACTTCACGAAAACAATTGGAAGAGGTAAGCTCTACTCACAGTTTGAAGAAAAAAAGGACATGCCAGAAAGCTCAATTTCAATGGATTATGAGACGCATGCAAATCCAACCACAAACATATAGCGGCTCACACTTGTCAGAATAAACTTCAGCAAAAAAATCTACAAACAATAAATGCTGAAGGTGTTGTGCAGAAGTGCATACCCTCAACTTTAAGTGGGATGTGACCTGGTAAGAGCCACTAACGAGAACAGAATGGAGGTGCTTTTACTACGTAAATATTTTTCTACCATATGATCCAGCAGGCCCACTCCTGGGCCTATAACCTAAGAAGACAGAATTGGAAAGACACAGGGAGGCGAATGTGCATTGCCACAGCATTACAATTGCCAAGTCATGGAAGCAAGCAAAAAGTCCATCAATATATGAGTGGACAAAGAAAACTGGTACATGTACAGACGGAGTATTGGCCAAGGAAAAAAAGGACACGATGTCATTTGCAGCACTGTAGATGAGTCTAGAGGCAATCACACAACGTGTAGTATGTCAGAAAGAGAAAGACACATATCGTATGATATCACTTTTAGGTATTACCTATAAATGGATACCAGTGAAGATATTTCCACAGAGAAGGGCAACCACTGATTCATTCAACAAACTTATGGTTCACCAATGGAAATTTGTGAGGATTGGATACATTAGGATATTGGGGTTAACAGACATATACAAACACAGGTGAAATATATCATCACCAAAGACCTACGGAATACCAAGAGAAGACTACTCAACATCCTGTCATAACGTACATGGGAAAAGGATTCCAGGAAGAATAGACATATGTTTATGTGTAAAAGAACCACATCTTGCACACCTAGAACAAGCCAAACATTGTAATCAAACTTGCTGTGATAAAAATAAAAATTAAATTAAATAAACGAACAAGAAGTAGTGAGACATATACTTAAGGGGCTTTTCCCTGGCACACGCCATTCTAAATTACAACCTAGAACACAACTTCCATTGAGGCTCTGTTGCCCTAGTAACCAGATTTGGTAAAGTAGAACAGCTGCCACCTTGTGGGCATTTCACACGACAGCAGCTTTAATCCCAGCGTTAATGGTCAGTTGATATTCAAAATAATTGCAGGCCTGTAAATCACACCTGCACTGAAAACAAATCCTGGGGTCGTATATCGACCAAAAAAATTCAAAGGCATCCATATTTCAAACCGACAGTTTCAAGAGGCATAATTTATGCACATTTGTCTTCTGTTTCTTTTTCTTTCTTTCTTTTTTCTTTTTTTTCAGCTTTCAAACCACTATTTATTTAATCATGTGTTCATTCCACAGATAATTTTTAAAGTGTCTACTATGTACTAATTGCAAGTTAGGTCCCAGGATTACAGCAGTGAGTTAAACAGATAAAATCCCCTGACCTTATGGAACTTAAAGCCTAGTGGGTGACTCGGTCAATAATCCACTTCATAGATAACTACGTAGTTATAATACAGGGTACAGTGAGAGGGCTAACAAAGGGCTCTAATTTAGGCTGGAGTTCAGAGAGGTTCCCCATGAAGAAATGATAGTTTACTTCTCAGGTACTTAATAAACAAAAGTGGTAAAATTAAATGGAAGTGTTTAAATGAACAGAGTTAGGCACCACTTTTAATTACATACATACATATACACACACATAAAATAGATCCCAACTTTCTAAATAAATTATTAGTAAATTGAACGCAAAATTTGTTAATAATGATAAAGTAGTACATATTCCAGAAATAAAGTCACGATGAGTAGCAAAAAAATCTAGGTACTGTTAATGTTATCACATTAATACATGTTTTAATGGTGATTTCAATGGCTATAGAAAAGGCATCTATGAAAAAAAACTGCTTAGTAAATTAGTAAAATAAGGAAATTCCTTAACCTAACGAGAGAAGGATTTTTTAAAGATCCTTTAGCAAATATATTTAATGATAAAACTTTAAAGTTAAAGTTTGGAGACCACAACTATTGCACATTGTTCTATAAGTCCTAGTCAATAGAATAAGAAAAGAATAAGCAGTGTAAGAATTAGAGAATGTGTCAGATAGACTGCACATCAGTCAATCTGTTGTGGTTTGGAAATTTAAAAAGTTAACCACATTGTCCACTTCTGAAAGGAAGAGAAAGTTTGTCATTATTTGCAAATGATATGATAATCTTATCAAAATCAAGGCAAGGAATGGAAAAACTATGAATAAGATAATTCAGCAGAAATTTCCGGTAAGATATAAAGTCAGCATAACAACTCAAAATTATTTCTTTTACCAATTTTTTATACCAAGTCATTCTCAAGAGCAGCAAATATTATAAATAATTTTTTTTTATGGTACACGGGCCTCTCACTGTTGTGGCCTCTCCTGCTGCGGAGCACAGGCTCCTGATGCGCAGGCTCAGTGGCCATGGCTCATGGGCCCAGACGCTCCACGGCATGTGGGATCTTCCTGGACCGGGGCATGAACCCGCGTCTCCTGCATCAGCAGGCAGACTCTCAACCACTGCGCCACCAGGGAAGCCCGCAAATACTATATAATGTCAAGAAATTAATTTTTTCAATGTTAGATTTTTATAGAGAAATTCTGAAATTTTGTGAAGGGCATAATAAGAAAATCTGAATAAATAAAGATTATTTTCAAGGAAGAAAGGGCACATTTTAATAAAAATATCTCCTTACGTTAAGCTACATATTTAATAAGTTCCAATAAAATTACAAAATGAATTCTTCAGCAAATTTGATAACCTGAATCCAAAGTTCATGTAAGTCAAAATACATGAATAGCTAAGGCAATTTTTTTTTATCTCCCTGAAGGACCTTCTCTCTTATTTCTTTTTTTTAATTTATTTTTAATTTTTTTTAATTTTTTTATTTGTTTATTTTTCTTTTATTTAATTTTTTGCTTTATAACAAATTTAATCAGTTATACATATACGTGTTTCCATATCCCCTCCCTTTTGCATCTCCCTCCCACTCTTTCTTTTTTCTTAAAACAACGGGAATGGAAAAAGACTGAACATCAGGAATCAATAAAGACATGCAAATCCAGTGTACACAAACGTTCACCTGACAGCCGTCAGAATGATCATCAGCAAAACAAGTCTACAAAAAATAAATGCTGAAGGGGTTTTAGAGAACTGCGTACCCTTTAGCTGCTGGTGGGTTGCAACCTGGTAAGAGCCAGTCGTGAGAACAGAATGGAGGTGCGTTTAAGGGTAAAAATGGAGCTACCATGTGATCTGGTAGGCCCACTCATGGGCCTATCACCTGAATAGACCAGAATCAAAAACACACAGGCTGGCAATCCTGCACTGCAGCAAGGTGTACCATAGCCAAACCTGGAAGAAACCAAAATGTGCATCAACAGAAAAATGCACCAAGAAGAAGTCGTCCATGTACACAATGGAATATTAGCCATGAAAAAGCATGGAACAGTGCCGTTGGCACCACCATAGAAGGACCTAGCGATAATCACCACACTGGAAGTAAGAAAGAAACCGTAAGACAGACATCCTATGACATCACTTATAGGTGTTACCTAAGAATTGATACCCATGAAATAATTTCCAAGAGAAGGACACGCATAGATTCAGAAAACCAAATTATGTTTAACCAAATGGAAAGGTGTAAGGAATGTATGAATTAGGATATGGGGGTTAACAGACATATACTAATACATAGGAAATATATAATCACAAAATACCTAAGGAATACAAAGAGAGGTCTACTCAACACTCTATAATAAAATACATGGGAATGGATCCAAAGAGGAATATAGACAGATACATTGATAGGATGAACCAGAAACTGTACACCTCGGAGAATCTACATTTTGATCAAATTTCCTCTGATAATTAAATTTAAAAAGCAAACAACAATTTAGGAGATATAAGCTCTTGGTGCTTTGCACTGGCACATTGCACTCTAATTCGCAGCTTACTACCACGATTGCCACGAAAGCTCTGTGGCCCAAAATCCCAGAGTTGGAAATGTAGAAATGCTGCCGCCTTGTGGCCGTTTCCCACAAGAGCGGCTTTGAACCCACAGCTAATGATCACTTAACATTCACAGGGATTCAGGGCTGTAAAGGACACCTGCCCTAAAAAATTGTGCGGAGGTAGGGAATGGCCAAAAAAATTCAAAAGTGTTAAATTTTTCAAGGAGATTGGATGGAGCGGTAAGTTTTACTCACTCATTTTCAAAAAAGAGGAAAATGGATAAAAGCTCAACATCAGTAATTATTACACTCATGCAAATCTAACCTCCAAAATGATTCCAACTCACACATGTCAACTACCATCAGCTGCAAGTCTACAAACATTAAATGCTGAAGGTGTTTTAGAGAACTGTGTACCCTCTAGCTGCTGGTGAGATGTAAAGTGGTGACAGCCAATAATGAGAATAGAAAGGAGCTGCGTTTAAAAGTAAAAATTGAGCCACCATTCCGTTCAGCAGGCCCACCGCTGAGACTCTCACCTGACAAGTCCAGAGTCGAGAAGGCACAGGCTTCAACAGCTGCACTGCAGGAATTTTCACAATAGCCAAGACACGGAAGCAACCAAAATGTCCATCACCATATCAGTTGAAAAAGAAGAAGTGGTCCATGTACACAATGGAATATTAGCCATGGAAAACAATGAAACACTGCTCTTTCAGGCACCATAGTTGAGCCTAGAGATAATCACAGAACATGGGGTAAGTCGGAAAGCAAAAGACATATCCTATGATATCACTTACAGGCATTATCTAACAACTGACACAAATGAACATATTTGCACAGAGAAAGACACTCACACACTTAGAAAACAAACTAGGCTTATCTAAAAGGAAAGGTGGGGGGAATGGAAAAATTAAGATTAGGGTTACCATACGTGTACAAATACCTATTAAATACACATAACAAAAAGACCGACCATATAGCAAGGGAGGTCTATGGAACACTCTGCAATAATTTACATGGGAAGGGGATCTGTGCATGAATATATATATATATATATATATATATATATATATATATATATGTTAGGCACAAATGAACCAGATTGTGTACACCTAGGACAAACAATATTCTAATCATTGCCCCTATTAAAAAAACTAAAACAACAAACAAGAAATAATGTAACATAAACTTATGGGGTTTTCTCCTGGCACATTCCATTTTAATTTACAACCTAGGAACAGGGATTCCAGAACGGCTCTGCTGCCCTAGTAACGAGATTTGTGAATGGAGAAATGCTGCCGCCTAGTGGCTGCTTACCACAACAGCAGCTTTAAACCCAGTGCTAATGGTCACTAAATATTCACACTCATTACAGGCCTGTGAATGACACCAGCCCTCAAAAACAATCCTGGGAGCGAATATTGACCAAAAAATTCAATTTTGAGGGCAACCTTTCAAGAAGACAATTTCAAGAGGTTAATTGTATTCTACGTTTTTTTCATTTGTTCGTTAACAGAAATTTAAAAAGGTGTGGAAAAATGAACCTTAGAAAGAATTAAGGACATGCAAATCCAAATTACAAAAATCCTATCAGCTCACAACAGTCAGAATGACCATCAGCAAAAATTCTGCAAACAATAAATGCTGAAGGGGTTGTGGAAAAATGCCTAGGCTTGGTTCAACGTGGGACATGCTAAGAGCCAGTAAGGAAAACACAAAGGAGGTGCATTGAAAAGGTAAGTACTGAGCTACCATTCAGTCAAGCATGCCCACTGCTGGCCCTATCGCCTGAGAGGATGAGAATCAAAAAGACACAGGCTGGACTTCACTGGTGGCGCAGTGGTTGAGAGTCCGCCGCCGAAGCAGGGGACACGGGTTTATGCCCCGGTTCGGGAAAATCACACATGCCGTGGAGCGGCTGGTCCCGTGAGATATGGCTGCTGGGCCTGTGCGTCCAGAGCCTGTGCTCTGCAATCGGAGTGGCCATGGCAGTGAGTGGCCTACGTACTGCAAAACAAGAAAAAAACAGTCTGGCAATCCTGCCCTCCAGCAATATTTATCATAGCCAAAACTTGGAAGCTACGAAAATGTCCATCAACAGAGGAATGCACAAAGAAGAAGTGGTCCATGTACACAATGGAATATGACTCCAATAAAAAAAATAAACTCAATCTAGAAAACAAACAAAAGTAAAAAAAAAACACATCAGCTTTTGGGGGTTTATCCAGGCACATTCCACTCTAATTTATAACCGAGAAATACCACTGCAAGGTAGTCTGTTTCCCTAGTTAAAAGCTTGTGAAAAGCAGAAATGCTGCCACCCTCTGGCCGTGACCTGCAACAGCAGCTTTCAAAACTGTGCTAAGGGTCACTTCATATGCACCAGTACTGGAGGGCTGTAAATGAAACCTGCCCTCAGAATGTCATTAGGGAGGTAATGGCCAAAATATTTCTAAATGTCACACATACTTCACGAAAACAATTGGAAGAGGTAAGCTCTACTCACAGTTTGAAGAAAAAAAGGACATGCCAGAAAGCTCAATTTCAATGGATTATGAGACGCATGCAAATCCCACCACAAACATATAGCGGCTCACACTTGTCAGAATAAACTTCAGCAAAAAAAAACTACAAACAATAAATGCTGAAGGTGTTGTGCAGAAGTGCATACCCTCAACTTTAAGTGGGATGTGACCTGGTAAGAGCCACTAACGAGAACAGAATGGAGGTGCTTTTACTACGTAAATATTTTTCTACCATATGATCCAGCAGGCCCACTCCTGGGCCTATAACCTAAGAAGACAGAATTGGAAAGACACAGGGAGGCGAATGTGCATTGCCGCAGCATTACAATTGCCAAGTCATGGAAGCAAGCAAAAAGTCCATCAACATATGAGTGGACAAAGAAAACTGGTACATGTACAGACGGAGTATTGGCCAAGGAAAAAAAGGACACGATGTCATTTGCAGCACTGTAGATGAGTCTAGAGGCAATCACACAACGTGTAGTATGTCAGAAAGAGAAAGACACATATCGTATGATATCACTTTTAGGTATTACCTATAAATGGATAGCAGTGAAGATATTTCCACAGAGAAGGGCAACCACTGATTCATTCAACAAACTTATGGTTCACCAATGGAAATTTGTGAGGATTGGATACATTAGGATATTGGGGTTAACAGACATATACAAACACAGGTGAAATATATCATCACGAAAGACCTACGGAATACCAAGAGAAGACTACTCAACATCCTGTCATAACGTACATGGGAAAAGGATTCCAGGAAGAATAGACATATGTTTATGTGTAAAAGAACCACATCTTGCACACCTATAACAAGCCAAACATTGTAATCAAACTTGCTGTGATAAAAATAAAAATTAAATTAAATAAACGAACAAGAAGTAGTGAGACATATACTTAAGGGGCTTTTCCCTGGCACACGCCATTCTAAATTACAACCTAGAACACAACTTCCATTGAGGCTCTGTTGCCCTAGTAACCAGATTTGGTAAAGTAGAACAGCTGCCACCTTGTGGGCGTTTCACACGACAGCAGCTTTAATCCCAGCGTTAATGCTCAGTTGATATTCAAAATAATTGCAGGCCTGTAAATCACACCTGCACTGAAAACAAATCCTGGGGTCGTATATCGACCAAAAAAATTCAAAGGCATCCATATTTCAAACCGACAGTTTCAAGAGGCATAATTTATGCACATTTGTCTTCTGTTTCTTTTTCTTTCTTTCTTTTTTCTTTTTTTTTCAGCTTTCAAACCACTATTTATTTAATCATGTGTTCATTCCACAGATAATTTTTAAAGTGTCTACTATGTACTAATTGCAAGTTAGGTCCCAGGATTACAGCAGTGAGTTAAACAGATAAAATCCCCTGACCTTATGGAACTTAAAGCCTAGTGGGTGACTCGGTCAATAATCCACTTCATAGATAACTACGTAGTTATAATACAGGGTACAGTGAGAGGGCTAACAAAGGGCTCTAATTTAGGCTGGAGTTCAGAGAGGTTCCCCATGAAGAAATGATAGTTTACTTCTCAGGTACTTAATAAACAAAAGTGGTAAAATTAAATGGAAGTGTTTAAATGAACAGAGTTAGGCACCACTTTTAATTACATACATACATATACACACACATAAAATAGATCCCAACTTTCTAAATAAATTATTAGTAAATTGAACGCAAAATTTGTTAATAATGATAAAGTAGTACATATTCCAGAAATAAAGTCACGATGAGTAGCAAAAAAATCTAGGTACTGTTAATGTTATCACATTAATACATGTTTTAATGGTGATTTCAATGGCTATAGAAAAGGCATCTATGAAAAAAAAACTGCTTAGTAAATTAGTAAAATAAGGAAATTCCTTAACCTAACGAGAGAAGGATTTTTTAAAGATCCTTTAGCAAATATATTTAATGATAAAACTTTAAAGTTAAAGTTTGGAAACCACAACTATTGCACATTGTTCTATAAGTCCTAGTCAATAGAATAAGAAAAGAATAAGCAGTGTAAGAATTAGAGAATGTGTCAGATAGACTGCACATCAGTCAATCTGTTGTGGTTTGGAAATTTAAAAAGTTAACCACATTGTCCACTTCTGAAAGGAAGAGAAAGTTTGTCATTATTTGCAAATGATATGATAATCTTATCAAAATCAAGGCAAGGAATGGAAAAACTATGAATAAGATAATTCAGCAGAAATTTCCGGTAAGATATAAAGTCAGCATAACAACTCAAAAGTATTTCTTTTACCAATTTTTTATACCAAGTCATTCTCAAGAGCAGCAAATATTATAAATAATTTTTTTTTTTATGGTACACGGGCCTCTCACTGTTGTGGCCTCTCCTGCTGCAGAGCACAGGCTCCTGATGCGCAGGCTCAGTGGCCATGGCTCATGGGCCCAGACGCTCCACGGCATGTGGGATCTTCCTGGACCGGGGCATGAACCCGCGTCTCCTGCATCAGCAGGCAGACTCTCAACCACTGCGCCACAAGGGAAGCCCGCAAATACTATATAATGTCAAGAAATTAATTTTTTCAATGTTAGATTTTTATAGAGAAATTCTGAAATTTTGTGAAGGGCATAATAAGAAAATCTGAATAAATAAAGATTATTTTCAAGGAAGAAAGGGCACATTTTAATAAAAATATCTCCTTACGTTAAGCTACATATTTAATAAGTTCCAATAAAATTACAAAATGATTTCTTCAGCAAATTTGATAACCTGAATCCAAAGTTCATGTAAGTCAAAATACATGAATAGCTAAGGCAATTTTTTTTTATCTCCCTGAAGGACCTTCTCTCTTATTTCTTTTTTTTAATTTATTTTTTATTTTTTTTAATTTTTTATTTTTTTATTTTTATTTTATTTAATTTTTTGCTTTATAACAAATTTAATCAGTTATACATATACGTGTTTCCATATCCCCTCCCTTTTGCATCTCCCTCCCACTCTTTCTTTTTTCTTAAAACAACGGGAATGGAAAAAGGCTGAACATCAGGAATCAATAAAGCCATGCAAATCCAGTGTACACAAACGTTCACCTGACAGCCGTCAGAATGATCATCAGCAAAACAAGTCTACAAAAAATAAATGCTGAAGGGGTTTTAGAGAACTGCGTACCCTTTAGCTGCTGGTGGGTTGCAACCTGGTAAGAGCCAGTCGTGAGAACAGAATGGAGGTGCGTTTAAGGGTAAAAATGGAGCTACCATGTGATCTGGTAGGCCCACTCATGGGCCTATCACCTGAATAGACCAGAATCAAAAACACACAGGCTGGCAATCCTGCACTGCAGCAAGGTGTACCATAGCCAAACCTGGAAGAAACCAAAATGTGCATCAACAGAAAAATGCACCAAGAAGAAGTCGTCCATGTACACAATGGAATATTAGCCATGAAAAAGCATGGAACAGTGCCGTTGGCACCACCATAGAAGTACCTAGCAATAATCACCACACTGGAAGTAAGAAAGAAACCGTAAGACAGATATCCTATGACATCACTTATAGGTGTTACCTAAGAATTGATACCCATGAAATAATTTCCAAGAGAAGGACACGCATAGATTCAGAAAACCAAATTATGTTTAACCAAATGGAAAGGTGTAAGGAATGTATGAATTAGGATATGGGGGTTAACAGACATATACTAATACATAGGAAATATATAATCACAAAATACCTAAGGAATACAAAGAGAGGTCTACTCAACACTCTATAATAACATACATGGGAATGGATCCAAAGAGGAATATAGACAGATACATTGATAGGATGAACCAGAAACTGTACACCTCGGAGAATCTACATTTTGATCAAATTTCCTCTGATAATTAAATTTAAAAAGCAAACAACAATTTAGGAGATATAAGCTCTTGGTGCTTTGCACTGGCACATTGCACTCTAATTCGCAGCTTACTACCACGATTGCCACGAAAGCTCTGTGGCCCAAAATCCCAGAGTTGGAAATGTAGAAATGCTGCCGCCTTGTGGCCGTTTCCCACAAGAGCGGCTTTGAACCCACAGCTAATGGTCACTTAACATTCACAGGGATTCAGGGCTGTAAAGGACACCTGCCCTAAAAAATTGTGCGGAGGTAGGGAATGGCCAAAAAAATTCAAAAGTGTTAAATTTTTCAAGGAGATTGGATGGAGGGGTAAGTTTTACTCACTCATTTTCAAAAAAGAGGAAAATGGATAAAAGCTCAACATCAGTAATTATTAGACTCATGCAAATCTAACCTCGAAAATGATTCCAACTCACACATGTCAACTACCATCAGCTGCAAGTCTACAAACATTAAATGCTGAAGGTGTTTTAGAGAACTGTGTACCCTCTAGCTGCTGGTGAGATGTAAAGTGGTGACAGCCAATAATGAGAATAGAAAGGAGCTGCGTTTAAAAGTAAAAATTGAGCCACCATTCCGTTCAGCAGGCCCACCGCTGAGACTCTCACCTGACAAGTCCAGAGTCGAGAAGGCACAGGCTTCAACAGCTGCACTGCAGGAATTTTCACAATAGCCAAGACACGGAAGCAACCAAAATGTCCATCACCATATCAGTTGAAAAAGAAGAAGTGGTCCATGTACACAATGGAATATTAGCCATGGAAAACAATGAAACACTGCTCTTTCAGGCACCATAGTTGAGCCTAGAGATAATCACAGAACATGAGGTAAGTCGGAAAGCAAAAGACATATCCTATGATATCACTTACAGGCATTATCTAACAACTGACACAAATGAACATATTTGCACAGAGAAAGACACTCACACACTTAGAAAACAAACTAGGCTTATCTAAAAGGAAAGGTGGGGGGAATGGAAAAATTAAGATTAGGGTTACCATACGTGTACAAATACCTATTAAATACACATAACAAAAAGACCGACCATATAGCAAGGGAGGTCTATGGAACACTCTGCAATAATTTACATGGGAAGGGGATCTGTGCATGAATATATATATATATATATATATATATATATGTTAGGCACAAATGAACCAGATTGTGTACACCTAGGACAAACAATATTCTAATCATTGCCCCTATTAAAAAAACTAAAACAACAAACAAGAAATAATGTAACATAAACTTATGGGGTTTTCTCCTGGCACATTCCATTTTAATTTACAACCTAGGAACAGGGATTCCAGAACGGCTCTGCTGCCCTAGTAACGAGATTTGTGAATGGAGAAATGCTGCCGCCTAGTGGCTGCTTACCACAACAGCAGCTTTAAACCCAGTGCTAATGGTCACTAAATATTCACACTCATTACAGGCCTGTGAATGACACCTGCCCTCAAAAACAATCCTGGGAGCGAATATTGACCAAAAAATTCAATTTTGAGGGCAACCTTTCAAGAAGACAATTTCAAGAGGTTAATTGTATTCTACGTTTTTTTCATTTGTTCGTTAACAGAAATTTAAAAAGGTGTGGAAAAATGAACCTTAGAAAGAATTAAGGACATGCAAATCCAAATTACAAAAATCCTATCAGCTCACAACAGTCAGAATGACCATCAGCAAAAATTCTGCAAACAATAAATGCTGAAGGGGTTGTGGAAAAATGCCTAGGCTTGGTTCAACGTGGGACATGCTAAGAGCCAGTAAGGAAAACACAAAGGAGGTGCATTGAAAAGGTAAGTACTGAGCTACCATTCAATCAAGCATGCCCACTGCTGGCCCTATCGCCTGAGAGGATGAGAATCAAAAAGACACAGGCTGGACTTCACTGGTGGCGCAGTGGTTGAGAGTCCGCCGCCGAAGCAGGGGACACGGGTTTATGCCCCGGTTCGGGAAAATCACACATGCCGTGGAGCGGCTGGTCCCGTGAGCTATGGCTGCTGGGCCTGTGCGTCCAGAGCCTGTGCTCTGCAATCGGAGTGGCCATGGCAGTGAGTGGCCTACGTACTGCAAAACAAGAAAAAAACAGCCTGGCAATCCTGCCCTCCAGCAATATTTATCATAGCCAAAACTTGGAAGCTACGAAAATGTCCATCAACAGAGGAATGCACAAAGAAGAAGTGGTCCATGTACACAATGGAATATGACTCCAATAAAAAAAATAAACTCAATCTAGAAAACAAACAAAAGTAAAAAAAAAACACATCAGCTTTTGGGGGTTTATCCAGGCACATTCCACTCTAATTTATGACCGAGAAATACCACTGCAAGGTAGTCTGTTTCCCTAGTTAAAAGCTTGTGAAAAGCAGAAATGCTGCCACCCTCTGGCCGTGACCTGCAACAGCAGCTTTAAAAACTGTGCTAAGGGTCACTTCATATGCACCAGTACTGGAGGGCTGTAAATGAAACCTGCCCTCAGAATGTCATTAGGGAGGTAATGGCCAAAATATTTCTAAATGTCACACATACTTCACGAAAACAATTGGAAGAGGTAAGCTCTACTCACAGTTTGAAGAAAAAAAGGACATGCCAGAAAGCTCAATTTCAATGGATTATGAGACGCATGCAAATCCAACCACAAACATATAGCGGCTCACACTTGTCAGAATAAACTTCAGCAAAAAAAAACTACAAACAATAAATGCTGAAGGTGTTGTGCAGAAGTGCATACCCTCAACTTTAAGTGGGATGTGACCTGGTAAGAGCCACTAACGAGAACAGAATGGAGGTGCTTTTACTACGTAAATATTTTTCTACCATATGATCCAGCAGGCCCACTCCTGGGACTATAACCTAAGAAGACAGAATTGGAAAGACACAGGGAGGCGAATGTGCATTGCCGCAGCATTACAATTGCCAAGTCATGGAAGCAACCAAAATGTCCATCAACATATGAGTGGACAAAGAAAACTGGTACATGTACAGACGGAGTATTGGCCAAGGAAAAAAAGGACACGATGTCATTTGCAGCACTGTAGATGAGTCTTGAGGCAATCACACAACGTGTAGTATGTCAGAAAGAGAAAGACACATATCGTATGATATCACTTTTAGGTATTACCTATAAATGGATAGCAGTGAAGATATTTCCACAGAGAAGGGCAACCACTGATTCATTCAACAAACTTATGGTTCACCAATGGAAATTTGTGAGGATTGGATACATTAGGATATTGGGGTTAACAGACATATACAAACACAGGTGAAATATATCATCACGAAAGACCTACGGAATACCAAGAGAAGACTACTCAACATCCTGTCATGACGTACATGGGAAAAGGATTCCAGGAAGAATAGACATATGTTTATGTGTAAAAGAACCACATCTTGCACACCTAGAACAAGCCAAACATTGTAATCAAACTTGCTGTGATAAAAATAAAAATTAAATTAAATAAACGAACAAGAAGTAGTGAGACATATACTTAAGGGGCTTTTCCCTGGCACACGCCATTCTAAATTACAACCTAGAACACAACTTCCATTGAGGCTCTGTTGCCCTAGTAACCAGATTTGGTAAAGTAGAACAGCTGCCACCTTGTGGGCGTTTCACACGACAGCAGCTTTAATCCCAGCGTTAATGCTCAGTTGATATTCAAAATACTTGCAGGCCTGTAAATCACACCTGCACTGAAAACAAATCCTGGGGTCGTATATCGACCAAAAAAATTCAAAGGCATCCATATTTCAAACCGACAGTTTCAAGAGGCATAATTTATGCACATTTGTCTTCTGTTTCTTTTTCTTTCTTTCTTTTTTCTTTTTTTTTCAGCTTTCAAACCACTATTTATTTAATCATGTGTTCATTCCACAGATAATTTTTAAAGTGTCTACTATGTACTAATTGCAAGTTAGGTCCCAGGATTACAGCAGTGAGTTAAACAGATAAAATCCCCTGACCTTATGGAACTTAAAGCCTAGTGGGTGACTCGGTCAATAATCCACTTCATAGATAACTACGTAGTTATAATACAGGGTACAGTGAGAGGGCTAACAAAGGGCTCTAATTTAGGCTGGAGTTCAGAGAGGTTCCCCATGAAGAAATGATAGTTTACTTCTCAGGTACTTAATAAACAAAAGTGGTAAAATTAAATGGAAGTGTTTAAATGAACAGAGTTAGGCACCACTTTTAATTACATACATACATATACACACACATAAAATAGATCCCAACTTTCTAAATAAATTATTAGTAAATTGAACGCAAAATTTGTTAATAATGATAAAGTAGTACATATTCCAGAAATAAAGTCACGATGAGTAGCAAAAAAATCTAGGTACTGTTAATGTTATCACATTAATACATGTTTTAATGGTGATTTCAATGGCTATAGAAAAGGCATCTATGAAAAAAAAACTGCTTAGTAAATTAGTAAAATAAGGAAATTCCTTAACCTAACGAGAGAAGGATTTTTTAAAGATCCTTTAGCAAATATATTTAATGATAAAACTTTAAAGTTAAAGTTTGGAAACCACAACTATTGCACATTGTTCTATAAGTCCTAGTCAATAGAATAAGAAAAGAATAAGCAGTGTAAGAATTAGAGAATGTGTCAGATAGACTGCACATCAGTCAATCTGTTGTGGTTTGGAAATTTAAAAAGTTAACCACATTGTCCACTTCTGAAAGGAAGAGAAAGTTTGTCATTATTTGCAAATGATATGATAATCTTATCAAAATCAAGGCAAGGAATGGAAAAACTATGAATAAGATAATTCAGCAGAAATTTCCGGTAAGATATAAAGTCAGCATAACAACTCAAAAGTATTTCTTTTACCAATTTTTTATACCAAGTCATTCTCAAGAGCAGCAAATATTATAAATAATTTTTTTTTTATGGTACACGGGCCTCTCACTGTTGTGGCCTCTCCTGCTGCGGAGCACAGGCTCCTGATGCGCAGGCTCAGTGGCCATGGCTCATGGGCCCAGACGCTCCACGGCATGTGGGATCTTCCTGGACCGGGGCATGAACCCGCGTCCCCTGCATCAGCAGGCAGACTCTCAACCACTGCGCCACCAGGGAAGCCCGCAAATATTATAAAATGTCAAGAAATTAATTTTTTCAATGTTAGATTTTTATAGAGAAATTCTGAAATTTTGTGAAGGGCATAATAAGAAAATCTGAATAAATAAAGATTATTTTCAAGGAAGAAAGGGCACATTTTAATAAAAATATCTCCTTACGTTAAGCTACATATTTAATAAGTTCCAATAAAATTACAAAATGATTTCTTCAGCAAATTTGATAACCTGAATCCAAAGTTCATGTAAGTCAAAATACATGAATAGCTAAGGCAATTTTTTTTATCTCCCTGAAGGACCTTCTCTCTTATTTCTTTTTTTTATTTATTTTTAATTTTTTTTAATTTTTTTATTTTTTATTTTTATTTTATTTAATTTTTTGCTTTATAACAAATTTAATCAGTTATACATATACGTGTTTCCATATCCCCTCCCTTTTGCGTCTCCCTCCCACTCTTTCTTTTTTCTTAAAACAACGGGAATGGAAAAAGGCTGAACATCAGGAATCAATAAAGCCATGCAAATCCAGTGTACACAAACGTTCACCTGACAGCCGTCAGAATGATCATCAGCAAAACAAGTCTACAAAAAATAAATGCTGAAGGGGTTTTAGAGAACTGCGTACCCTTTAGCTGCTGGTGGGTTGCAACCTGGTAAGAGCCAGTCGTGAGAACAGAATGGAGGTGCGTTTAAGGGTAAAAATGGAGCTACCATGTGATCTGGTAGGCCCACTCATGGGCCTATCACCTGAGTAGACCAGAATCAAAAACACACAGGCTGGCAATCCTGCACTGCAGGAAGGTGTACCATAGCCAAACCTGGAAGAAACCAAAATGTGCATCAACAGAAAAATGCACCAAGAAGAAGTCGTCCATGTACACAATGGAATATTAGCCATGAAAAAGCATGGAACAGTGCCGTTGGCACCACCATAGAAGGACCTAGCAATAATCACCACACTGGAAGTAAGAAAGAAACCGTAAGACAGATATCCTATGACATCACTTATAGGTGTTACCTAAGAATTGATACCCATGAAATAATTTCCAAGAGAAGGACACGCATAGATTCAGAAAACCAAATTATGTTTAACCAAATGGAAAGGTGTAAGGAATGTATGAATTAGGATATGGGGGTTAACAGACATATACTAATACATAGGAAATATATAATCACAAAATACCTAAGGAATACAAAGAGAGGTCTACTCAACACTCTATAATAACATACACGGGAATGGATCCAAAGAGGAATATAGACAGATACATTGATAGGATGAACCAGAAACTGTACACCTAGGAGAATCTACATTTTGATCAAATTTCCTCTGATAATTAAATTTAAAAAGCAAACAACAATTTAGGAGATATAAGCTCTTGGGGGTTTGCACTGGCACATTGCACTCTAATTCGCAGCTTACTACCACGATTGCCACGAAAGCTCTGTGGCCCAAAATCCCAGAGTTGGAAATGTAGAAATGCTGCCGCCTTGTGGCCGTTTCCCACAAGAGCGGCTTTGAACCCACAGCTAATGGTCACTTAACATTCACAAGGATTCAGGGCTGTAAAGGACACCTGCCCTAAAAAATTGTGCGGAGGTAGGGAATGGCCAAAAAAATTCAAAAGTGTTAAATTTTTCAAGGAGATTGGATGGAGGGGTAAGTTTTACTCACTCATTTTCAAAAAAGAGGAAAATGGATAAAAGCTCAACATCAGTAATTATTAGACGCATGCAAATCTAACCTCCAAAATGATTCCAACTCACACATGTCAACTACCATCAGCTGCAAGTCTACAAACATTAAATGCTGAAGGTGTTTTAGAGAACTGTGTACCCTCTAGCTGCTGGTGAGATGTAAAGTGGTGACAGCCAATAATGAGAATAGAAAGGAGCTGCGTTTAAAAGTAAAAATTGAGCCACCATTCCGTTCAGCAGGCCCACCGCTGAGACTCTCACCTGACAAGTCCAGAGTCGAGAAGGCACAGGCTTCAACAGCTGCACTGCAGGAATTTTCACAATAGCCAAGACACGGAAGCAACCAAAATGTCCATCACCATATCAGTTGAAAAAGAAGAAGTGGTCCATGTACACAATGGAATATTAGCCATGGAAAACAATGAAACACTGCTCTTTCAGGCACCATAGTTGAGCCTAGAGATAATCACAGAACATGAGGTAAGTCGGAAAGCAAAAGACATATCCTATGATATCACTTACAGGCATTATCTAACAACTGACACAAATGAACATATTTGCACAGAGAAAGACACTCACACACTTAGAAAACAAACTAGGCTTATCTAAAAGGAAAGGTGGGGGGAATGGAAAAATTAAGATTAGGGTTACCATACGTGTACAAATACCTATTAAATACACATAACAAAAAGACCGACCATATAGCAAGGGAGGTCTATGGAACACTCTGCAATAATTTACATGGGAAGGGGATCTGTGCATGAATATATATATATATATATATACATATATATATATATATATATATATATATATATATATATATATATATATATATATATGTTAGGCACAAATGAACCAGATTGTGTACACCTAGGACAAACAATATTCTAATCATTGCCCCTATTAAAAAAACTAAAACAACAAACAAGAAATAATGTAACATAAACTTATGGGGTTTTCTCCTGGCACATTCCATTTTAATTTACAACCTAGGAACAGGGATTCCAGAACGGCTCTGCTGCCCTAGTAAGGAGATTTGTGAATGGAGAAATGCTGCCGCCTAGTGGCTGCTTACCACAACAGCAGCTTTAAACCCAGTGCTAATGGTCACTAAATATTCACACTCATTACAGGCCTGTGAATGACACCTGCCCTCAAAAACAATCCTGGGAGCGAATATTGACCAAAAAATTCAATTTTGAGGGCAACCTTTCAAGAAGACAATTTCAAGAGGTTAATTGTATTCTACGTTTTTTTCATTTGTTCGTTAACAGAAATTTAAAAAGGTGTGGAAAAATGAACCTTAGAAAGAATTAAGGACATGCAAATCCAAATTACAAAAATCCTATCAGCTCACAACAGTCAGAATGACCATCAGCAAAAATTCTGCAAACAATAAATGCTGAAGGGGTTGTGGAAAAATGCCTAGGCTTGGTTCAACGTGGGACATGCTAAGAGCCAGTAAGGAAAACACAAAGGAGGTGCATTGAAAAGGTAAGTACTGAGCTACCATTCAATCAAGCATGCCCACTGCTGGCCCTATCGCCTGAGAGGATGAGAATCAAAAAGACACAGGCTGGACTTCACTGGTGGCGCAGTGGTTGAGAGTCCGCCGCCGAAGCAGGGGACACGGGTTTATGCCCCGGTTCGGGAAAATCACACATGCCGTGGAGCGGCTGGTCCCGTGAGCTATGGCTGCTGGGCCTGTGTGTCCAGAGCCTGTGCTCTGCAATCGGAGTGGCCATGGCAGTGAGTGGCCTACGTACTGCAAAACAAGAAAAAAACAGCCTGGCAATCCTGCCCTCCAGCAATATTTATCATAGCCAAAACTTGGAAGCTACGAAAATGTCCATCAACAGAGGAATGCACAAAGAAGAAGTGGTCCATGTACACAATGGAATATGACTCCAATAAAAAAAATAAACTCAATCTAGAAAACAAACAAAAGTAAAAAAAAAACATATCAGCTTTTGGGGGTTTATCCAGGCACATTCCACTCTAATTTATAACCGAGAAATACCACTGCAAGGTAGTCTGTTTCCCTAGTTAAAAGCTTGTGAAAGGCAGAAATGCTGCCACCCTCTGGCCGTGACCTGCAACAGCAGCTTTAAAAACTGTGCTAAGGGTCACTTCATATGCACCAGTACTGGAGGACTGTAAATGAAATCTGCCCTCAGAATGTCATTAGGGAGGTAATGGCCAAAATATTTCTAAATGTCACACATACTTCACGAAAACAATTGGAAGAGGTAAGCTCTACTCACAGTTTGAAGAAAAAAAGGACATGCCAGAAAGCTCAATTTCAATGGATTATGAGACGCATGCAAATCCAACCACAAACATATAGCGGCTCACACTTGTCAGAATAAACTTCAGCAAAAAAAAACTACAAACAATAAATGCTGAAGGTGTTGTGCAGAAGTGCATACCCTCAACTTTAAGTGGGATGTGACCTGGTAAGAGCCACTAATGAGAACAGAATGGAGGTGCTTTTACTACGTAAATATTTTTCTACCATATGATCCAGCAGGCCCACTCCTGGGACTATAACCTAAGAAGACAGAATTGGAAAGACACAGGGAGGCGAATGTGCATTGCCGCAGCATTACAATTGCCAAGTCATGGAAGCAACCAAAAAGTCCATCAACATATGAGTGGACAAAGAAAACTGGTACATGTACAGACGGAGTATTGGCCAAGGAAAAAAAGGACACGATGTCATTTGCAGCACTGTAGATGAGTCTAGAGGCAATCACACAACGTGTAGTATGTCAGAAAGAGAAAGACACATATCGTATGATATCACTTTTAGGTATTACCTATAAATGGATAGCAGTGAAGATATTTCCACAGAGAAGGGCAACCACTGATTCATTCAACAAACTTATGGTTCACCAATGGAAATTTGTGAGGATTGGATACATTAGGATATTGGGGTTAACAGACATATACAAACACAGGTGAAATATATCATCACCAAAGACCTACGGAATACCAAGAGAAGACTACTCAACATCCTGTCATAACGTACATGGGAAAAGGATTCCAGGAAGAATAGACATATGTTTATGTGTAAAAGAACCACATCTTGCACACCTAGAACAAGCCAAACATTGTAATCAAACTTGCTGTGATAAAAATAAAAATTAAATTAAATAAACGAACAAGAAGTAGTGAGACATATACTTAAGGGGCTTTTCCCTGGCACACGCCATTCTAAATTACAACCTAGAACACAACTTCCATTGAGGCTCTGTTGCCCTAGTAACCAGATTTGGTAAAGTAGAACAGCTGCCACCTTGTGGGCGTTTCACACGACAGCAGCTTTAATCCCAGCGTTAATGCTCAGTTGATATTCAAAATAATTGCAGGCCTGTAAATCACACCTGCACTGAAAACAAATCCTGGGGTCGTATATCGACCAAAAAAATTCAAAGGCATCCATATTTCAAACCGACAGTTTCAAGAGGCATAATTTATGCACATTTGTCTTCTGTTTCTTTTTCTTTCTTTCTTTTTTCTTTTTTTTTCAGCTTTCAAACCACTATTTATTTAATCATGTGTTCATTCCACAGATAATTTTTAAAGTGTCTACTATGTACTAATTGCAAGTTAGGTCCCAGGATTACAGCAGTGAGTTAAACAGATAAAATCCCCTGACCTTATGGAACTTAAAGCCTAGTGGGTGACTCGGTCAATAATCCACTTCATAGATAACTACGTAGTTATAATACAGGGTACAGTGAGAGGGCTAACAAAGGGCTCTAATTTAGGCTGGAGTTCAGAGAGGTTCCCCATGAAGAAATGATAGTTTACTTCTCAGGTACTTAATAAACAAAAGTGGTAAAATTAAATGGAAGTGTTTAAATGAACAGAGTTAGGCACCACTTTTAATTACATACATACATATACACACACATAAAATAGATCCCAACTTTCTAAATAAATTATTAGTAAATTGAACGCAAAATTTGTTAATAATGATAAAGTAGTACATATTCCAGAAATAAAGTCACGATGAGTAGCAAAAAAATCTAGGTACTGTTAATGTTATCACATTAATACATGTTTTAATGGTGATTTCAATGGCTATAGAAAAGGCATCTATGAAAAAAAAACTGCTTAGTAAATTAGTAAAATAAGGAAATTCCTTAACCTAACGAGAGAAGGATTTTTTAAAGATCCTTTAGCAAATATATTTAATGATAAAACTTTAAAGTTAAAGTTTGGAGACCACAACTATTGCACATTGTTCTATAAGTCCTAGTCAATAGAATAAGAAAAGAATAAGCAGTGTAAGAATTAGAGAATGTGTCAGATAGACTGCACATCAGTCAATCTGTTGTGGTTTGGAAATTTAAAAAGTTAACCACATTGTCCACTTCTGAAAGGAAGAGAAAGTTTGTCATTATTTGCAAATGATATGATAATCTTATCAAAATCAAGGCAAGGAATGGAAAAACTATGAATAAGATAATTCAGCAGAAATTTCCGGTAAGATATAAAGTCAGCATAACAACTCAAAAGTATTTCTTTTACCAATTTTTTATACCAAGTCATTCTCAAGAGCAGCAAATATTATAAATAATTTTTTTTTTATGGTACACGGGCCTCTCACTGTTGTGGCCTCTCCTGCTGCGGAGCACAGGCTCCTGATGCGCAGGCTCAGTGGCCATGGCTCATGGGCCCAGACGCTCCACGGCATGTGGGATCTTCCTGGACCGGGGCATGAACCCGCGTCCCCTGCATCAGCAGGCAGACTCTCAACCACTGCGCCACCAGGGAAGCCCGCAAATATTATAAAATGTCAAGAAATTAATTTTTTCAATGTTAGATTTTTATAGAGAAATTCTGAAATTTTGTGAAGGGCATAATAAGAAAATCTGAATAAATAAAGATTATTTTCAAGGAAGAAAGGGCACATTTTAATAAAAATATCTCCTTACGTTAAGCTACATATTTAATAAGTTCCAATAAAATTACAAAATGATTTCTTCAGCAAATTTGATAACCTGAATCCAAAGTTCATGTAAGTCAAAATACATGAATAGCTAAGGCAATTTTTTTATCTCCCTGAAGGACCTTCTCTCTTATTTCTTTTTTTTATTTATTTTTAATTTTTTTTAATTTTTTTATTTTTTATTTTTATTTTTTTTTAATTTTTTGCTTTATAACAAATTTAATCAGTTATACATATACGTGTTTCCATACCCCTCCCTCTTGCGTCTCCCTCCCACTCTTTCATTTTTCTTAAAACAACGGGAATGGAAAAAGGCTGAACATCAGGAATCAATAAAGCCATGCAAATCCAGTGTACACAAACGTTCACCTGACAGCCGTCAGAATGATCATCAGCAAAACAAGTCTACAAAAAATAAATGCTGAAGGGGTTTTAGAGAACTGCGTACCCTTTAGCTGCTGGTGGGTTGCAACCTGGTAAGAGCCAGTCGTGAGAACAGAATGGAGGTGCGTTTAAGGGTAAAAATGGAGCTACCATGTGATCTGGTAGGCCCACTCATGGGCCTATCACCTGAGTAGACCAGAATCAAAAACACACAGGCTGGCAATCCTGCACTGCAGCAAGGTGTACCATAGCCAAACCTGGAAGAAACCAAAATGTGCATCAACAGAAAAATGCACCAAGAAGAAGTCGTCCATGTACACAATGGAATCTTAGCCATGAAAAAGCATGGAACAGTGCCGTTGGCGCCACCATAGAAGGACCTAGCAATAATCACCACACTGGAAGTAAGAAAGAAACCGTAAGACAGATATCCTATGACATCACTTATAGGTGTTACCTAAGAATTGATACCCATGAAATAATTTCCAAGAGAAGGACACGCATAGATTCAGAAAACCAAATTATGTTTAACCAAATGGAAAGGTGTAAGGAATGTATGAATTAGGATATGGGGGTTAACAGACATATACTAATACATAGGAAATATATAATCACAAAATACCTAAGGAATACAAAGAGAGGTCTACTCAACACTCTATAATAACATACACGGGAATGGATCCAAAGAGGAATATAGACAGATACATTGATAGGATGAACCAGAAACTGTACACCTAGGAGAATCTACATTTTGATCAAATTTCCTCTGATAATTAAATTTAAAAAGCAAACAACAATTTAGGAGATATAAGCTCTTGGGGGTTTGCACTGGCACATTGCACTCTAATTCGCAGCTTACTACCACGATTGCCACGAAAGCTCTGTGGCCCAAAATCCCAGAGTTGGAAATGTAGAAATGCTGCCGCCTTGTGGCCGTTTCCCACAAGAGCGGCTTTGAACCCACAGCTAATGGTCACTTAACATTCACAAGGATTCAGGGCTGTAAAGGACACCTGCCCTAAAAAATTGTGCGGAGGTAGGGAATGGCCAAAAAAATTCAAAAGTGTTAAATTTTTCAAGGAGATTGGATGGAGGGGTAAGTTTTACTCACTCATTTTCAAAAAAGAGGAAAATGGATAAAAGCTCAACATCAGTAATTATTAGACTCATGCAAATCTAACCTCCAAAATGATTCCAACTCACACATGTCAACTACCATCAGCTGCAAGTCTACAAACATTAAATGCTGAAGGTGTTTTAGAGAACTGTGTACCCTCTAGCTGCTGGTGAGATGTAAAGTGGTGACAGCCAATAATGAGAATAGAAAGGAGCTGCGTTTAAAAGTAAAAATTGAGCCACCATTCCGTTCAGCAGGCCCACCGCTGAGACTCTCACCTGACAAGTCCAGAGTCGAGAAGGCACAGGCTTCAACAGCTGCACTGCAGGAATTTTCACAATAGCCAAGACACGGAAGCAACCAAAATGTCCATCACCATATCAGTTGAAAAAGAAGAAGTGGTCCATGTACACAATGGAATATTAGCCATGGAAAACAATGAAACACTGCTCTTTCAGGCACCATAGTTGAGCCTAGAGATAATCACAGAACATGAGGTAAGTCGGAAAGCAAAAGACATATCCTATGATATCACTTACAGGCATTATCTAACAACTGACACAAATGAACATATTTGCACAGAGAAAGACACTCACACACTTAGAAAACAAACTAGGCTTATCTAAAAGGAAAGGTGGGGGGAATGGAAAAATTAAGATTAGGGTTACCATACGTGTACAAATACCTATTAAATACACATAACAAAAAGACCGACCATATAGCAAGGGAGGTCTATGGAACACTCTGCAATAATTTACATGGGAAGGGGATCTGTGCATGAATATATATATATATATATATACATATATATATATATATATATATATATATATATATATATATATATATATATATATATATATATGTTAGGCACAAATGAACCAGATTGTGTACACCTAGGACAAACAATATTCTAATCATTGCCCCTATTAAAAAAACTAAAACAACAAACAAGAAATAATGTAACATAAACTTATGGGGTTTTCTCCTGGCACATTCCATTTTAATTTACAACCTAGGAACAGGGATTCCAGAACGGCTCTGCTGCCCTAGTAACGAGATTTGTGAATGGAGAAATGCTGCCGCCTAGTGGCTGCTTACCACAACAGCAGCTTTAAACCCAGTGCTAATGGTCACTAAATATTCACACTCATTACAGGCCTGTGAATGACACCTGCCCTCAAAAACAATCCTGGGAGCGAATATTGACCAAAAAATTCAATTTTGAGGGCAACCTTTCAAGAAGACAATTTCAAGAGGTTAATTGTATTCTACGTTTTTTTCATTTGTTCGTTAACAGAAATTTAAAAAGGTGTGGAAAAATGAACCTTAGAAAGAATTAAGGACATGCAAATCCAAATTACAAAAATCCTATCAGCTCACAACAGTCAGAATGACCATCAGCAAAAATTCTGCAAACAATAAATGCTGAAGGGGTTGTGGAAAAATGCCTAGGCTTGGTTCAACGTGGGACATGCTAAGAGCCAGTAAGGAAAACACAAAGGAGGTGCATTGAAAAGGTAAGTACTGAGCTACCATTCAATCAAGCATGCCCACTGCTGGCCCTATCGCCTGAGAGGATGAGAATCAAAAAGACACAGGCTGGACTTCACTGGTGGCGCAGTGGTTGAGAGTCCGCCGCCGAAGCAGGGGACACGGGTTTATGCCCCGGTTCGGGAAAATCACACATGCCGTGGAGCGGCTGGTCCCGTGAGCTATGGCTGCTGGGCCTGTGCGTCCAGAGCCTGTGCTCTGCAATCGGAGTGGCCATGGCAGTGAGTGGCCTACGTACTGCAAAACAAGAAAAAAACAGTCTGGCAATCCTGCCCTCCAGCAATATTTATCATAGCCAAAACTTGGAAGCTACGAAAATGTCCATCAACAGAGGAATGCACAAAGAAGAAGTGGTCCATGTACACAATGGAATATGACTCCAATAAAAAAAATAAACTCAATCTAGAAAACAAACAAAAGTAAAAAAAAAACATATCAGCTTTTGGGGGTTTATCCAGGCACATTCCACTCTAATTTATAACCGAGAAATACCACTGCAAGGTAGTCTGTTTCCCTAGTTAAAAGCTTGTGAAAAGCAGAAATGCTGCCACCCTCTGGCCGTGACCTGCAACAGCAGCTTTAAAAACTGTGCTAAGGGTCACTTCATATGCACCAGTACTGGAGGACTGTAAATGAAATCTGCCCTCAGAATGTCATTAGGGAGGTAATGGCCAAAATATTTCTAAATGTCACACATACTTCACGAAAACAATTGGAAGAGGTAAGCTCTACTCACAGTTTGAAGAAAAAAAGGACATGCCAGAAAGCTCAATTTCAATGGATTATGAGACGCATGCAAATCCAACCACAAACATATAGCGGCTCACACTTGTCAGAATAAACTTCAGCAAAAAAAAACTACAAACAATAAATGCTGAAGGTGTTGTGCAGAAGTGCATACCCTCAACTTTAAGTGGGATGTGACCTGGTAAGAGCCACTAATGAGAACAGAATGGAGGTGCTTTTACTACGTAAATATTTTTCTACCATATGATCCAGCAGGCCCACTCCTGGGACTATAACCTAAGAAGACAGAATTGGAAAGACACAGGGAGGCGAATGTGCATTGCCGCAGCATTACAATTGCCAAGTCATGGAAGCAAGCAAAAAGTCCATCAACATATGAGTGGACAAAGAAAACTGGTACATGTACAGACGGAGTATTGGCCAAGGAAAAAAAGGACACGATGTCATTTGCAGCACTGTAGATGAGTCTAGAGGCAATCACACAACGTGTAGTATGTCAGAAAGAGAAAGACACATATCGTATGATATCACTTTTAGGTATTACCTATAAATGGATACCAGTGAAGATATTTCCACAGAGAAGGGCAACCACTGATTCATTCAACAAACTTATGGTTCACCAATGGAAATTTGTGAGGATTGGATACATTAGGATATTGGGGTTAACAGACATATACAAACACAGGTGAAATATATCATCACCAAAGACCTACGGAATACCAAGAGAAGACTACTCAACATCCTGTCATAACGTACATGGGAAAAGGATTCCAGGAAGAATAGACATATGTTTATGTGTAAAAGAACCACATCTTGCACACCTAGAACAAGCCAAACATTGTAATCAAACTTGCTGTGATAAAAATAAAAATTAAATTAAATAAACGAACAAGAAGTAGTGAGACATATACTTAAGGGGCTTTTCCCTGGCACACGCCATTCTAAATTACAACCTAGAACACAACTTCCATTGAGGCTCTGTTGCCCTAGTAACCAGATTTGGTAAAGTAGAACAGCTGCCACCTTGTGGGCGTTTCACACGACAGCAGCTTTAATCCCAGCGTTAATGCTCAGTTGATATTCAAAATAATTGCAGGCCTGTAAATCACACCTGCACTGAAAACAAATCCTGGGGTCGTATATCGACCAAAAAAATTCAAAGGCATCCATATTTCAAACCGACAGTTTCAAGAGGCATAATTTATGCACATTTGTCTTCTGTTTCTTTTTCTTTCTTTCTTTTTTCTTTTTTTTTCAGCTTTCAAACCACTATTTATTTAATCATGTGTTCATTCCACAGATAATTTTTAAAGTGTCTACTATGTACTAATTGCAAGTTAGGTCCCAGGATTACAGCAGTGAGTTAAACAGATAAAATCCCCTGACCTTATGGAACTTAAAGCCTAGTGGGTGACTCGGTCAATAATCCACTTCATAGATAACTACGTAGTTATAATACAGGGTACAGTGAGAGGGCTAACAAAGGGCTCTAATTTAGGCTGGAGTTCAGAGAGGTTCCCCATGAAGAAATGATAGTTTACTTCTCAGGTACTTAATAAACAAAAGTGGTAAAATTAAATGGAAGTGTTTAAATGAACAGAGTTAGGCACCACTTTTAATTACATACATACATATACACACACATAAAATAGATCCCAACTTTCTAAATAAATTATTAGTAAATTGAACGCAAAATTTGTTAATAATGATAAAGTAGTACATATTCCAGAAATAAAGTCACGATGAGTAGCAAAAAAATCTAGGTACTGTTAATGTTATCACATTAATACATGTTTTAATGGTGATTTCAATGGCTATAGAAAAGGCATCTATGAAAAAAAAACTGCTTAGTAAATTAGTAAAATAAGGAAATTCCTTAACCTAACGAGAGAAGGATTTTTTAAAGATCCTTTAGCAAATATATTTAATGATAAAACTTTAAAGTTAAAGTTTGGAGACCACAACTATTGCACATTGTTCTATAAGTCCTAGTCAATAGAATAAGAAAAGAATAAGCAGTGTAAGAATTAGAGAATGTGTCAGATAGACTGCACATCAGTCAATCTGTTGTGGTTTGGAAATTTAAAAAGTTAACCACATTGTCCACTTCTGAAAGGAAGAGAAAGTTTGTCATTATTTGCAAATGATATGATAATCTTATCAAAATCAAGGCAAGGAATGGAAAAACTATGAATAAGATAATTCAGCAGAAATTTCCGGTAAGATATAAAGTCAGCATAACAACTCAAAAGTATTTCTTTTACCAATTTTTTATACCAAGTCATTCTCAAGAGCAGCAAATATTATAAATAATTTTTTTTTTATGGTACACGGGCCTCTCACTGTTGTGGCCTCTCCTGCTGCGGAGCACAGGCTCCTGATGCGCAGGCTCAGTGGCCATGGCTCATGGGCCCAGACGCTCCACGGCATGTGGGATCTTCCTGGACCGGGGCATGAACCCGCGTCCCCTGCATCAGCAGGCAGACTCTCAACCACTGCGCCACCAGGGAAGCCCGCAAATATTATAAAATGTCAAGAAATTAATTTTTTCAATGTTAGATTTTTATAGAGAAATTCTGAAATTTTGTGAAGGGCATAATAAGAAAATCTGAATAAATAAAGATTATTTTCAAGGAAGAAAGGGCACATTTTAATAAAAATATCTCCTTACGTTAAGCTACATATTTAATAAGTTCCAATAAAATTACAAAATGATTTCTTCAGCAAATTTGATAACCTGAATCCAAAGTTCATGTAAGTCAAAATACATGAATAGCTAAGGCAATTTTTTTATCTCCCTGAAGGACCTTCTCTCTTATTTCTTTTTTTTATTTATTTTTAATTTTTTTTAATTTTTTTATTTTTTATTTTTATTTTTTTTTAATTTTTTGCTTTATAACAAATTTAATCAGTTATACATATACGTGTTTCCATACCCCTCCCTCTTGCGTCTCCCTCCCACTCTTTCATTTTTCTTAAAACAACGGGAATGGAAAAAGGCTGAACATCAGGAATCAATAAAGCCATGCAAATCCAGTGTACACAAACGTTCACCTGACAGCCGTCAGAATGATCATCAGCAAAACAAGTCTACAAAAAATAAATGCTGAAGGGGTTTTAGAGAACTGCGTACCCTTTAGCTGCTGGTGGGTTGCAACCTGGTAAGAGCCAGTCGTGAGAACAGAATGGAGGTGCGTTTAAGGGTAAAAATGGAGCTACCATGTGATCTGGTAGGCCCACTCATGGGCCTATCACCTGAGTAGACCAGAATCAAAAACACACAGGCTGGCAATCCTGCACTGCAGCAAGGTGTACCATAGCCAAACCTGGAAGAAACCAAAATGTGCATCAACAGAAAAATGCACCAAGAAGAAGTCGTCCATGTACACAATGGAATCTTAGCCATGAAAAAGCATGGAACAGTGCCGTTGGCGCCACCATAGAAGGACCTAGCAATAATCACCACACTGGAAGTAAGAAAGAAACCGTAAGACAGATATCCTATGACATCACTTATAGGTGTTACCTAAGAATTGATACCCATGAAATAATTTCCAAGAGAAGGACACGCATAGATTCAGAAAACCAAATTATGTTTAACCAAATGGAAAGGTGTAAGGAATGTATGAATTAGGATATGGGGGTTAACAGACATATACTAATACATAGGAAATATATAATCACAAAATACCTAAGGAATACAAAGAGAGGTGTACTCAACACTCTATAATAACATACACGGGAATGGATCCAAAGAGGAATATAGACAGATACATTGATAGGATGAACCAGAAACTGTACACCTAGGAGAATCTACATTTTGATCAAATTTCCTCTGATAATTAAATTTAAAAAGCAAACAACAATTTAGGAGATATAAGCTCTTGGGGGTTTGCACTGGCACATTGCACTCTAATTCGCAGCTTACTACCACAATTGCCACGAAAGCTCTGTGGCCCAAAATCCCAGAGTTGGAAATGTAGAAATGCTGCCGCCTTGTGGCCGTTTCCCACAAGAGCGGCTTTGAACCCACAGCTAATGGTCACTTAACATTCACAAGGATTCAGGGCTGTAAAGGACACCTGCCCTAAAAAATTGTGCGGAGGTAGGGAATGGCCAAAAAAATTCAAAAGTGTTAAATTTTTCAAGGAGATTGGATGGAGGGGTAAGTTTTACTCACTCATTTTCAAAAAAGAGGAAAATGGATAAAAGCTCAACATCAGTAATTATTAGACTCATGCAAATCTAACCTCCAAAATGATTCCAACTCACACATGTCAACTACCATCAGCTGCAAGTCTACAAACATTAAATGCTGAAGGTGTTTTAGAGAACTGTGTACCCTCTAGCTGCTGGTGAGATGTAAAGTGGTGACAGCCAATAATGAGAATAGAAAGGAGCTGCGTTTAAAAGTAAAAATTGAGCCACCATTCCGTTCAGCAGGCCCACCGCTGAGACTCTCACCTGACAAGTCCAGAGTCGAGAAGGCACAGGCTTCAACAGCTGCACTGCAGGAATTTTCACAATAGCCAAGACACGGAAGCAACCAAAATGTCCATCACCATATCAGTTGAAAAAGAAGAAGTGGTCCATGTACACAATGGAATATTAGCCATGGAAAACAATGAAACACTGCTCTTTCAGGCACCATAGTTGAGCCTAGAGATAATCACAGAACATGAGGTAAGTCGGAAAGCAAAAGACATATCCTATGATATCACTTACAGGCATTATCTAACAACTGACACAAATGAACATATTTGCACAGAGAAAGACACTCACACACTTAGAAAACAAACTAGGCTTATCTAAAAGGAAAGGTGGGGGGAATGGAAAAATTAAGATTAGGGTTACCATACGTGTACAAATACCTATTAAATACACATAACAAAAAGACCGACCATATAGCAAGGGAGGTCTATGGAACACTCTGCAATAATTTACATGGGAAGGGGATCTGTGCATGAATATATATATATATATATATACATATATATATATATATATATATATATATATATATATATATATATATATATATATATATATGTTAGGCACAAATGAACCAGATTGTGTACACCTAGGACAAACAATATTCTAATCATTGCCCCTATTAAAAAAACTAAAACAACAAACAAGAAATAATGTAACATAAACTTATGGGGTTTTCTCCTGGCACATTCCATTTTAATTTACAACCTAGGAACAGGGATTCCAGAACGGCTCTGCTGCCCTAGTAACGAGATTTGTGAATGGAGAAATGCTGCCGCCTAGTGGCTGCTTACCACAACAGCAGCTTTAAACCCAGTGCTAATGGTCACTAAATATTCACACTCATTACAGGCCTGTGAATGACACCTGCCCTCAAAAACAATCCTGGGAGCGAATATTGACCAAAAAATTCAATTTTGAGGGCAACCTTTCAAGAAGACAATTTCAAGAGGTTAATTGTATTCTACGTTTTTTTCATTTGTTCGTTAACAGAAATTTAAAAAGGTGTGGAAAAATGAACCTTAGAAAGAATTAAGGACATGCAAATCCAAATTACAAAAATCCTATCAGCTCACAACAGTCAGAATGACCATCAGCAAAAATTCTGCAAACAATAAATGCTGAAGGGGTTGTGGAAAAATGCCTAGGCTTGGTTCAACGTGGGACATGCTAAGAGCCAGTAAGGAAAACACAAAGGAGGTGCATTGAAAAGGTAAGTACTGAGCTACCATTCAATCAAGCATGCCCACTGCTGGCCCTATCGCCTGAGAGGATGAGAATCAAAAAGACACAGGCTGGACTTCACTGGTGGCGCAGTGGTTGAGAGTCCGCCGCCGAAGCAGGGGACACGGGTTTATGCCCCGGTTCGGGAAAATCACACATGCCGTGGAGCGGCTGGTCCCGTGAACTATGGCTGCTGGGCCTGTGCGTCCAGAGCCTGTGCTCTGCAATCGGAGTGGCCATGGCAGTGAGTGGCCTACGTACTGCAAAACAAGAAAAAAACAGCCTGGCAATGCTCCCCTCCAGCAATAATTATCATAGCCAAAACTTGGAAGCTACGAAAATGTCCATCAACAGAGGAATGCACAAAGAAGAAGTGATCCATGTACACAATGGAATATGACTCCAATAAAAAAATATAAACTCAATCTAGAAAACAAACAAAAGTAAAAAAAAAACACATCAGCTTTTGGGGGTTTATCCAGGCACATTCCTCTCTAATTTATAACCGAGAAATACCACTGCAAGGTAGTCTGTTTCCCTAGTTAAAAGCTTGTGAAAAGCAGAAATGCTGCCACCCTCTGGCCGTGACCTGCAACAGCAGCTTTAAAAACTGTGCTAAGGGTCACTTCATATGCACCAGTACTGGAGGGCTGTAAATGAAACCTGCCCTCAGAATGTCATTAGGGAGGTAATGGCCAAAATATTTCTAAATGTCACACATACTTCACGAAAACAATTGGAAGAGGTAAGCTCTACTCACAGTTTGAAGAAAAAAAGGACATGCCAGAAAGCTCAATTTCAATGGATTATGAGATGCATGCAAATCCAACCACAAACATATAGCGGCTCACACTTGTCAGAATAAACTTCAGCAAAAAATTCTACAAACAATAAATGCTGAAGGTGTTGTGCAGAAGTGCATACCCTCAACTTTAAGTGGGATGTGACCTGGTAAGAGCCACTAACGAGAACAGAATGGAGGTGCTTTTACTACGTAAATATTTTTCTACCATATGATCCAGCAGGCCCACTCCTGGGCCTATAACCTAAGAAGACAGAATTGGAAAGACACAGGGAGGCGAATGTGCATTGCCACAGCATTACAATTGCCAAGTCATGGAAGCAAGCAAAAAGTCCATCAACATATGAGTGGACAAAGAAAATTGGTACATGTACAGACGGAGTATTGGCCAAGGAAAAAATGGACACGATGTCATTTGCAGCACTGTAGATGAGTCTAGAGGCAATCACACAACGTGTAGTATGTCAGAAAGAGAAAGACACATATCGTATGATATCACTTTTAGGTATTACCTATAAATGGATACCAGTGAAGATATTTCCACAGAGAAGGGCAACCACTGATTCATTCAACAAACTTATGGTTCACCAATGGAAATTTGTGAGGATTGGATACATTAGGGTATTGGGGTTAACAGACATATACAAACACAGGTGAAATATATCATCACCAAAGACCTACGGAATACCAAGAGAAGACTACTCAACATCCTGTCATAACGTACATGGGAAAAGGATTCCAGGAAGAATAGACATATGTTTATGTGTCAAAGAACCACATCTTGCACACCTAGAACAAGCCAAACATTGTAATCAAACTTGCTGTGATAAAAATAAAAATTAAATTAAATAAACGAACAAGAAGTAGTGAGACATATACTTAAGGGGCTTTTCCCTGGCACACGCCATTCTAAATTACAACCTAGAACACAACTTCCATTGAGGCTCTGTTGCCCTAGTAACCAGATTTGGTAAAGTAGAACAGCTGCCACCTTGTGGGCATTTCACACGACAGCAGCTTTAATCCCAGCGTTAATGGTCAGTTGATATTCAAAATAATTGCAGGCCTGTAAATCACACCTGCACTGAAAACAAATCCTGGGGTCGTATATTGACCAAAAAAATTCAAAGGCATCCATATTTCAAACCGACAGTTTCAAGAGGCATAATTTATGCACATTTGTCTTCTGTTTCTTTTTCTTTCTTTCTTTTTTCTTTTTTTTTCAGCTTTCAAACCACTATTTATTTAATCATGTGTTCATTCCACAGATAATTTTTAAAGTGTCTACTATGTACTAATTGCAAGTTAGGTCCCAGGATTACAGCAGTGAGTTAAACAGATAAAATCCCCTGACCTTATGGAACTTAAAGCCTAGTGGGTGACTCGGTCAATAATCCACTTCATAGATAACTACGTAGTTATAATACAGGGTACAGTGAGAGGGCTAACAAAGGGCTCTAATTTAGGCTGGAGTTCAGAGAGGTTCCCCATGAAGAAATGATAGTTTACTTCTCAGGTACTTAATAAACAAAAGTGGTAAAATTAAATGGAAGTGTTTAAATGAACAGAGTTAGGCACCACTTTTAATTACATACATACATATACACACACATAAAATAGATCCCAACTTTCTAAATAAATTATTAGTAAATTGAACGCAAAATTTGTTAATAATGATAAAGTAGTACATATTGCAGAAATAAAGTCACGATGAGTAGCAAAAAAATCTAGGTACTGTTAATGTTATCACATTAATACATGTTTTAATGGTGATTTCAATGGCTATAGAAAAGGCATCTATGAAAAAAAACTGCTTAGTAAATTAGTAAAATAAGGAAATTCCTTAACCTAACGAGAGAAGGATTTTTTTAAAGGTCCTTTAGCAAATATATTTAATGATAAAACTTTAAAGTTAAAGTTTGGAGACCACAACTATTGCACATTGTTCTATAAGTCCTAGTCAATAGAATAAGAAAAGAATAAGCAGTGTAAGAATTAGAGAATGTGTCAGATAGACTGCACATCAGTCAATCTGTTGTGGTTTGGAAATTTAAAAAGTTAACCACATTGTCCACTTCTGAAAGGAAGAGAAAGTTTGTCATTATTTGCAAATGATATGATAATCTTATCAAAATCAAGGCAAGGAATGGAAAAACTATGAATAAGATAATTCAGCAGAAATTTCCGGTAAGATATAAAGTCAGCATAACAACTCAAAAGTATTTCTTTTACCAATTTTTTTAGACCAAGTCATTCTCAAGAGCACCAAATATTATAAATAATTTTTTTTTATGGTACACGTGCCTCTCACTGTTGTGGCCTCTCCTGCTGCGGAGCACAGGCTCCTGATGCGCAGGCTCAGTGGCCATGGCTCATGGGCCCAGACGCTCCACGGCATGTGGGATCTTCCTGGACCGGGGCATGAACCCGCGTCCCCTGCATCAGCACGCGGACTCTCAACCACTGTGCCACCAGGGAAGCCCGCATATACTATAAAATGTCAAGAAATTAATTTTTTCAATGTTAGATTTTTATAGAGAAATTCTGAAATTTTGTGAAGGGCATAATAAGAAAATCTGAATAAATAAAGATTATTTTCAAGGAAGAAAGGGCACATTTTAATAAAAATATCTCCTTACGTTAAGCTACATATTTAATAAGTTCCAATAAAATTACAAAATGATTTCTTCAGCAAATTTGATAACCTGAATCCAAAGTTCATGTAAGTAAAAATACATGAATAGCTAAGGCAATTTTTTTTTATCTCCCTGAAGGACCTTCTCTCTTATTTCTTTTTTTTAATTTATTTTTTATTTTTTTTAATTTTTTTATTTTTTTATTTTTATTTTATTTAATTTTTTGCTTTATAACAAATTTAATCAGTTATACATATACGTGTTTCCATATCCCCTCCCTTTTGCGTCTCCCTCCCACTCTTTCTTTTTTCTTAAAACAACGGGAATGGAAAAAGGCTGAACATCAGGAATCAATAAAGCCATGCAAATCCAGTGTACACAAACGTTCACCTGACAGCCGTCAGAATGATCATCAGCAAAACAAGTCTACAAAAAATAAATGCTGAAGGGGTTTTAGAGAACTGCATACCCTTTAGCTGCTGGTGGGTTGCAACCTGGTAAGAGCCAGTCGTGAGAACAGAATGGAGGTGCGTTTAAGGGTAAAAATGGAGCTACCATGTGATCTGGTAGGCCCACTCATGGGCCTATCACCTGAGTAGACCAGAATCAAAAACACACAGGCTGGCAATCCTGCACTGCAGCAAGGTGTACCATAGCCAAACCTGGAAGAAACCAAAATGTGCATCAACAGAAAAATGCACCAAGAAGAAGTCGTCCATGTACACAATGGAATCTTAGCCATGAAAAAGCATGGAACAGTGCCGTTGGCACCACCATAGAAGGACCTAGCGATAATCACCACACTGGAAGTAAGAAAGAAACCGTAAGACAGACATCCTATGACATCACTTATAGGTGTTACCTAAGAATTGATACCCATGAAATAATTTCCAAGAGAAGGACACGCATAGATTCAGAAAACCAAATTATGTTTAACCAAATGGAAAGGTGTAAGGAATGTATGAATTAGGATATGGGGGTTAACAGACATATACTAATACATAGGAAATATATAATCACAAAATACCTAAGGAATACAAAGAGAGGTCTACTCAACACTCTATAATAACATACACGGGAATGGATCCAAAGAGGAATATAGACAGATACATTGATAGGATGAACCAGAAACTGTACACCTCGGAGAATCTACATTTTGATCAAATTTCCTCTGATAATTAAATTTAAAAAGCAAACAACAATTTAGGAGATATAAGCTCTTGGGGGTTTGCACTGGCACATTGCACTCTAATTCGCAGCTTACTACCACGATTGCCACGAAAGCTCTGTGGCCCCAAATCCCAGAGTTGGAAATGTAGAAATGCTGCCGCCTTGTGGCCGTTTCCCACAAGAGCGGCTTTGAACCCACAGCTAATGGTCACATAACATTCACAAGGATTCAGGGCTGTAAAGGACACCTGCCCTAAAAAATTGTGCGGAGGTAGGGAATGGCCAAAAAAATTCAAAAGTGTTAAATTTTTCAAGGAGATTGGATGGAGGGGTAAGTTTTACTCACTCATTTTCAAAAAAGAGGAAAATGGATAAAAGCTCAACATCAGTAATTATTAGACTCATGCAAATCTAACCTCCAAAATGATTCCAACTCACACATGTCAACTACCATCAGCTGCAAGTCTACAAACATTAAATGCTGAAGGTGTTTTAGAGAACTGTGTACCCTCTAGCTGCTGGTGAGATGTAAAGTGGTGACAGCCAATAATGAGAATAGAAAGGAGCTGCGTTTAAAAGTAAAAATTGAGCCACCATTCCGTTCAGCAGGCCCACCGCTGAGACTCTCACCTGACAAGTCCAGAGTCGAGAAGGCACAGGCTTCAACAGCTGCACTGCAGGAATTTTCACAATAGCCAAGACACGGAAGCAACCAAAATGTCCATCACCATATCAGTTGAAAAAGAAGAAGTGGTCCATGTACACAATGGAATATTAGCCATGGAAAACAATGAAACACTGCTCTTTCAGGCACCATAGTTGAGCCTAGAGATAATCACAGAACATGAGGTAAGTCGGAAAGCAAAAGACATATCCTATGATATCACTTACAGGCATTATCTAACAACTGACACAAATGAACATATTTGCACAGAGAAAGACACTCACACACTTAGAAAACAAACTAGGCTTATCTAAAAGGAAAGGTGGGGGGAATGGAAAAATTAAGATTAGGGTTACCATACGTGTACAAATACCTATTAAATACACATAACAAAAAGACCGACCATATAGCAAGGGAGGTCTATGGAACACTCTGCAATAATTGACATGGGAAGGGGATCTGTGCATGAATATATATATATATATATATATATATATATATATATATATGTTAGGCACAAATGAACCAGATTGTGTACACCTAGGAAAAACCATATTCTAATCATTGCCCCTATTAAAAAAACTAAAACAACAAACAAGAAATTATGTAACATAAACTTATGGGGTTTTCTCCTGGCACATTCCATTTTAATTTACAACCTAGGAACAGGGATTCCAGAACGGCTCTGCTGCCCTAGTAACGAGATTTGTGAATGGAGAAATGCTGCCGCCTAGTGGCTGCTTACCACAACAGCAGCTTTAAACCCAGTGCTAATGGTCACTAAATATTCACACTCATTACAGGCCTGTGAATGACACCTGCCCTCAAAAACAATCCTGGGAGCGAATATTGACCAAAAAATTCAATTTTGAGGGCAACCTTTCAAGAAGACAATTTCAAGAGGTTAATTGTATTCTACGTTTTTTTCATTTGTTCGTTAACACAAATTTTAAAAGGTGTGGAAAAATGAACCTTAGAAAGAATTAAGGACATGCAAATCCAAATTACAAAAATCCTATCAGCTCACAACAGTCAGAATGACCATCAGCAAAAATTCTGCAAACAATAAATGCTGAAGGGGTTGTGGAAAAATGCCTAGGCTTGGTTCAACGTGGGACATGCTAAGAGCCAGTAAGGAAAACACAAAGGAGGTGCATTGAACAGGTAAGTACTGAGCTACCATTCAATCAAGCATGCCCACTGCTGGCCCTATCGCCTGAGAGGATGAGAATCAAAAAGACACAGGCTGGACTTCACTGGTGGCGCAGTGGTTGAGAGTCTGCCGCCGAAGCAGGGGACACGGGTTTATGCCCCGGTTCTGGAAAATCACACATGCCGTGGAGCGGCTGGTCCCGTGAGCTATGGCTGCTGGGCCTGTGCGTCCAGAGCCTGTGCTCTGCAATCGGAGTGGCCATGGCAGTGAGTGGCCTACGTACTGCAAAACAAGAAAAAAATAGTCTGGCAATCCTGCCCTCCAGCAATATTTATCATAGCCAAAACTTGGAAGCTACGAAAATGTCCATCAACAGAGGAATGCACAAAGAAGAAGTGGTCCATGTACACAATGGAATATGACTCCAATAAAAAAAATAAACTCAATCTAGAAAACAAACAAAAGTAAAATAAAAACACATCAGCATTTGGGGGTTTATACAGGCACATTCCACTCTAATTTATAACCGAGAAATACCACTGCAAGGTAGTCTGTTTCCCTAGTTAAAAGCTTGTGAAAAGCAGAAATGCTGCCACCCTCTGGCCGTGACCTGCAACAGCAGCTTTAAAAACTGTGCTAAGGGTCACTTCATATGCACCAGTACTGGAGGGCTGTAAATGAAACCTGCCCTCAGAATGTCATTAGGGAGGTAATGGCCAAAATATTTCTAAATGTCACACATACTTCACGAAAACAATTGGAAGAGGTAAGCTCTACTCACAGTTTGAAGAAAAAAAGGACATGCCAGAAAGCTCAATTTCAATGGATTATGAGACACATGCAAATCCCACCACAAACATATAGCGGCTCACACTTGTCAGAATAAACTTCAGCAAAAAAAACTACAAACAATAAATGCTGAAGGTGTTGTGCAGAAGTGCATACCCTCAACTTTAAGTGGGAAGTGACCTGGTAAGAGCCACTAACGAGAACAGAATGGAGGTGCTTTTACTACGTAAATATTTTTCTACCATATGATCCAGCAGGCCCACTCCTGGGCCTATAACCTAAGAAGACAGAATTGGAAAGACACAGGGAGGCGAATGTGCATTGCCGCAGCATTACAATTGCCAAGTCATGGAAGCAAGCAAAAAGTCCATCAACATATGAGTGGACAAAGAAAACTGGTACATGTACAGACGGAGTATTGGCCAAGGAAAAAAAGGACACGATGTCATTTGCAGCACTGTAGATGAGTCTAGAGGCAATCACACAACGTGTAGTATGTCAGAAAGAGAAAGACACATATCGTATGATATCACTTTTAGGTATTACCTATAAATGGATACCAGTGAAGATATTTCCACAGAGAAGGGCAACCACTGATTCATTCAACAAACTTATGGTTCACCAATGGAAATTTGTGAGGATTGGATACATTAGGATATTGGGGTTAACAGACATATACAAACACAGGTGAAATATATCATCACCAAAGACCTACGGAATACCAAGAGAAGACTACTCAACATCCTGTTATAACGTACATGGGAAAAGGATTCCAGGAAGAATAGACATATGTTTATGTGTAAAAGAACCACATCTTGCACACCTAGAACAAGCCAAACATTGTAATCAAACTTGCTGTGATAAAAATAAAAATTAAATTAAATAAACGAACAAGAAGTAGTGAGACATATACTTAAGGGGCTTTTCCCTGGCACACGCCATTCTAAATTACAACCTAGAACACAACTTCCATTGAGGCTCTGTTGCCCTAGTAACCAGATTTGGTAAAGTAGAACAGCTGCCACCTTGTGGGCGTTTCACACGACAGCAGCTTTAATCCCAGCGTTAATGGTCAGTTGATATTCAAAATAATTGCAGGCCTGTAAATCACACCTGCACTGAAAACAAATCCTGGGGTCGTATATCGACCAAAAAAATTCAAAGGCATCCATATTTCAAACCGACAGTTTCAAGAGGCATAATTTATGCACATTTGTCTTCTGTTTCTTTTTCTTTCTTTCTTTTTTCTTTTTTTTCAGCTTTCAAACCACTATTTATTTAATCATGTGTTCATTCCACAGATAATTTTTAAAGTGTCTACTATGTACTAATTGCAAGTTAGGTCCCAGGATTACAGCAGTGAGTTAAACAGATAAAATCCCCTGACCTTATGGAACTTAAAGCCTAGTGGGTGACTCGGTCAATAATCCACTTCATAGATAACTACGTAGTTATAATACAGGGTACAGTGAGAGGGCTAACAAAGGGCTCTAATTTAGGCTGGAGTTCAGAGAGGTTCCCCATGAAGAAATGATAGTTTACTTCTCAGGTACTTAATAAACAAAAGTGGTAAAATTAAATGGAAGTGTTTAAATGAACAGAGTTAGGCACCACTTTTAATTACATACATACATATACACACACATAAAATAGATCCCAACTTTCTAAATAAATTATTAGTAAATTGAACGCAAAATTTGTTAATAATGATAAAGTAGTACATATTGCAGAAATAAAGTCACGATGAGTAGCAAAAAAATCTAGGTACTGTTAATGTTATCACATTAATACATGTTTTAATGGTGATTTCAATGGCTATAGAAAAGGCATCTATGAAAAAAAACTGCTTAGTAAATTAGTAAAATAAGGAAATTCCTTAACCTAACGAGAGAAGGATTTTTTAAAGATCCTTTAGCAAATATATTTAATGATAAAACTTTAAAGTTAAAGTTTGGAGACCACAACTATTGCACATTGTTCTGTAAGTCCTAGTCAATAGAATAAGAAAAGAATAAGCAGTGTAAGAATTAGAGAATGTGTCAGATAGACTGCACATCAGTCAATCTGTTGTGGTTGGAAATTTATAAAGTTAACCACATTGTCCACTTCTGAAAGGAAGAGAAAGTTTGTCATTATTTGCAAATGATATGATAATCTTATCAAAATCAAGGCAAGGAATGGAAAAACTATGAATAAGATAATTCAGCAGAAATTTCCGGTAAGATAAAAAGTCAGCATAACAACTCAAAAGTATGTCTTTTACCAATTTTTTTATACCAAGTCATTCTCAAGAGCAGCAAATATTATAAATACTTTTTTTTTTTTGCGGTACATGGGCCTCTCACTGTTGTGGCCTCTCCCGCTGCAGAGCACAGGCTCCTGATGCGCAGGCTCAGTGGCTATGGCTCATGGGCCCAGACGCTCCAGGGCATGTGGGATCTTCCTGGACCGGGGCATGAACCCGCGTCCCCTGCATCAGCACGCGGACTCTCAACCACTGCGCCACCAGGGAAGCCCACAAATATTATAAAATGTCAAGAAATTAATTTTTTTCAATGTTAGATTTTTATAGAGAAATTCTGAAATTTTGTGAAGGGCATAATAAGAAAATCTGAATAAATAAAGATTATTTTCAAGGAAGAAAGGGCACATTTTAATAAAAATATCTCCTTACGTTAAGCTACATATTTAATGTTCCAATAAAATTACAAAATGATTTCTTCAGCAAATTTGATAACCTGAATCCAAAGTTCATGTAAGTCAAAATACATGAATAGCTAAGGCAATTTTTTTTATCTCCCTGAAGGACCTTCTCTCTTATTTCTTTTTTCTTATTTTTTTTATTTTTTTTATTTTTTATTTTTTATTTTTATTTTTTTTAATTTTTTGCTTTATAACAAATTTGATCAGTTATACATATACATGTTTCCATATCCCCTCCCTTTTGCGTCTCCCTCCCACTCTTTCTTTTTTCTTTAAACAACGGGAATGGAAAAAGGCTGAACATCAGGAATCAATAAAGCCATGCAAATCCAGTGTACACAAACGTTCACCTGACAGCCGTCAGTATGATCATCAGCAAAACAAGTCTACAAAAAATAAATGCTGAAGGGGTTTTAGAGAACTGTGTACCCTTTAGCTGCTGGTGGGTTGCAACCTGGTAAGAGCCAGTCGTGAGAACAGAATGGAGGTGCGTTTAAGGGTAAAAATGGAGCTACCATGTGAACTGGTAGGCCCACTCATGGGCCTATCACCTGAGTAGACCAGAATCAAAAACACACAGGCTGGCAATCCTGCACTGCAGCAAGGTGTACCATAGCCAAACCTGGAAGAAACCAAAATGTGCATCAACAGACAAATGCACCAAGAAGAAGTCGTCCATGTACACAATGGAATATTAGCCATGAAAAAGCATGGAACAGTGCCGTTGGCACCACCATAGAAGGACCTAGCGAGAATCACCACACTGGAAGTAAGAAAGAAACCGTAAGACAGACATCCTATGACATCACTTATAGGTGTTACCTAAGAATTGATACCCATGAAATAATTTCCAAGAGAAGGACACGCATAGATTCAGAAAACCAAATTATGTTTAACCAAATGGAAAGGTGTAAGGAATGTATGAATTAGGATATGGGGGTTAACAGACATATACTAATACATAGGAAATATATAATCACAAAATACCTAAGGAATACAAAGAGAGGTCTACTCAACACTCTATAATAACATACACGGGAATGGATCCAAAGAGGAATATAGACAGATACATTGATAGGATGAACCAGAAACTGTACACCTCGGAGAATCTACATTTTGATCAAATTTCCTCTGATAATTAAATTTAAAAAGCAAACAACAATTTAGGAGATATAAGCTCTTGGGGGTTTGCACTGGCACATTGCACTCTAATTCGCAGCTTACTAACACGATTGCCACGAAAGCTCTGTGGCCCCAAATCCCAGAGTTGGAAATGTAGAAATGCTGCCGCCTTGTGGCCGTTTCCCACAAGAGCGGCTTTGAAACCACAGCTAATGGTCACTTAACATTCACAAGGATTCAGGGCTGTAAAGGACACCTGCCCTAAAAAATTGTGCGGAGGTAGGGAATGGCCAAAAAAATTCAAAAGTGTTAAATTTTTCAAGGAGGTTGGATGCAGGGGTAAGTTTTACTCACTCATTTTCAAAAAAGAGGAAAATGGATAAAAGCTCAACATCAGTAATTATTAGACTCATGCAAATCTAACCTCCAAAATGATTCCAACTCACACATGTCAACTACCATCAGCTGCAAGTCTACAAACATTAAATGCTGAAGGTGTTTTAGAGAACTGTGTACCCTCTAGCTGCTGGTGAGACGTAAAGTGGTGACGGCCAATAATGAGAATAGAAAGGAGCTGCGTTTAAAAGTAAAAATTGAGCCACCATTCCGTTCAGCAGGCCCACCGCTGAGACTCTCACCTGACAAGTCCAGAGTCGAGAAGGCACAGGCTTCAACAGCTGCACTGCAGGAATTTTCACAATAGCCAAGACACGGAAGCAACCAAAATGTCCATCACCATATCAGTTGAAAAAGAAGAAGTGGTCCATGTACACAATGGAATATTAGCCATGGAAAACAATGAAACACTGCTCTTTCAGGCACCATAGTTGAGCCTAGAGATAATCACAGAACATGAGGTAAGTCGGAAAGCAAAAGACATATCCTATGATATCACTTACAGGCATTATCTAACAACTGACACAAATGAACATATTTGCACAGAGAAAGACACTCACACACTTAGAAAACAAACTAGGCTTATCTAAAAGGAAAGGTGGGGGGAATGGAAAAATTAAGACTAGGGTTACCATACGTGTACAAATACCTATTAAATACACATAACAAAAAGACCGACCATATAGCAAGGGAGGTCTATGGAACACTCTGCAATAATTTACATGGGAAGGGGATCTGTGCATGAATATAAATATATATATATATATATATATATATATATACATATATATACAAATATATATATATATATATATATATATATATACGTTAGGCAAAAATGAACCAGATTGTGTACACCTAGGACAAACAATATTCTAATCATTGCCCCTATTAAAAAAACTAAAACAACAAACAAGAAATAATGTAACATAAACTTATGGGGTTTTCTCCTGACACATTCCATTTTAATTTACAACCTAGGAACAGGGATTCCAGAACGTCTCTGCTGCCCTAGTAACGAGATTTGTGAATGGAGAAATGCTGCCGCCTAGTGGCTGTTTACCACAACAGCAGCTTTAAACCCAGTGCTAATGGTCACTAAATATTCACACTCATTACAGGCCTGTGAATGACACCTGCCCTCAAAAACAATCCTGGGAGCGAATATTGACCAAAAAATTCAATTTTGAGGGCAACCTTTCAAGAAGACAATTTCAAGAGGTTAATTGTATTCTACGTTTTTTTCATTTGTTCATTAACAGAAATTTTAAAAGGTGTGGAAAAATGAATCTTAGAAAGAATTAAGGACATGCAAGTCCAAATTACAAAAATCCTGTCAGCTCACAACAGTCAGAATGACCATCAGCAAAAATTCTGCAAACAATAAATGCTGAAGGGGTTGTGGAAAAATGCCTAGGCTTGGTTCAACGTGGGACATGCTAAGAGCCAGTAAGGAAAACACAAAGGAGGTGCATTGAAAAGGTAAGTACTGAGCTACCATTCAATCAAGCATACCCACTGCTGGGCCTATCGCCTGAGAGGATGAGAATCAAAAAGACACAGGCTGGACTTCACTGGTGGCGCAGTGGTTGAGAGTCCGCTGCCGAAGCAGGGGACACGGGTTTATGCCCCGGTTCGGGAAAATCACACATGCCGTGGAGCGGCTGGTCCCGTGAGCTATGGCTGCTGGGCCTGTGCGTCCAGAGCCTGTGCTCTGCAATCGGAGTGGCCATGGCAGTGAGTGGCCTACGTACTGCAAAACAAGAAAAAAACAGCCTGGCAATCCTGCCCTCCAGCAATATTTATCATAGCCAAAACTTGGAAGCTACGAAAATGTCCATCAACAGAGGAATGCACAAAGAAGAAGTGGTCCATGTACACAATGGAATATGACTCCAATAAAAAAATATAAACTCAATCTAGAAAACAAACAAAAGTAAAAAAAAAAACACATCAGCTTTTGGGGGTTTATCCAGGCACATTCCACTCTAATTTATAACCGAGAAATACCACTGCAAGGTAGTCTGTTTCCCTAGTTAAAAGCTTGTGAAAAGCAGAAATGCTGCCACCCTCTGGCCGTGACCTGCAACAGCAGCTTTAAAAACTGTGCTAAGGGTCACTTCATATGCACCAGTACTGGAGGGCTGTAAATGAAACCTGCCCTCAGAATGTCATTAGGGAGGTAATGGCCAAAATATTTCTAAATGTCACACATACTTCACGAAAACAATTGGAAGAGGTAAGCTCTACTCACAGTTTGAAGAAAAAAAGGACATGCCAGAAAGCTCAATTTCAATGGATTATGAGACGCGTGCAAATCCAACCACAAACATATAGCGGCTCACACTTGTCAGAATAAACTTCAGCAAAAAAAAAACTACAAACAATAAATGCTGAAGGTGTTGTGCAGAAGTGCATACCCTCAACTTTAAGTGGGATGTGACCTGGTAAGAGCCACTAACGAGAACAGAATGGAGGTGCTTTTACTACGTAAATATTTTTCTACCATATGATCCAGCAGGCCCACTCCTGGGCCTATAACCTAAGAAGACAGAATTGGAAAGACACAGGGAGGCGAATGTGCATTGCCGCAGCATTACAATTGCCCAAGTCATGGAAGCAAGCAAAAAGTCCATCAACATATGAGTGGACAAAGAAAACTGGTACATGTACAGACGGAGTATTGGCCAAGGAAAAAAAGGACACGATGTCATTTGCAGCACTGTAGATGAGTCTAGAGGCAATCACACAACGTGTAGTATGTCAGAAAGAGAAAGACACATATCGTATGATATCACTTTTAGGTATTACCTATAAATGGATACCAGTGAAGATATTTCCACAGAGAAGGGCAACCACTGATTCATTCAACAAACTTATGGTTCACCAATGGAAATTTGTGAGGATTGGATACATTAGGATATTGGGGTTAACAGACATATACAAACAAAGGTGAAATATATCATCACCAAAGACCTACGGAATACCAAGAGAAGACTACTCAACATCCTGTCATAACGTACATGGGAAAAGGATTCCAGGAAGAATAGACATATGTTTATGTGTAAAAGAACCACATCTTGCACACCTAGAACAAGCCAAACTTTGTAATCAAACTTGCTGTGATAAAAATAAAAATTAAATTAAATAAACGAACAAGAAGTAGTGAGACATATACTTAAGGGGCTTTTCCCTGGCACACGCCATTCTAAATTACAACCTAGAACACAACTTCCATTGAGGCTCTGTTGCCCTAGTAACCAGATTTGGTAAAGTAGAACAGCTGCCACCTTGTGGGCGTTTCACACGACAGCAGCTTTAATCCCAGCGTTAATGGTCAGTTGATATTCAAAATAATTGCAGGCCTGTAAATCAAACCTGCACTGAAAACAAATCCTGGGGTCGTATATCGACCAAAAAAATTCAAAGGCATCCATATTTCAAACCGACAGTTTCAAGAGGCATAATTTATGCACATTTGTCTTCTGTTTCTTTTTCTTTCTTTCTTTTTTCTTTTTTTTTCAGCTTTCAAACTACTATTTATTTTATCATGTGTTCATTCCACAGATAATTTTTAAAGTGTCCACTATGTACTAAATGCAAGTTAGGTCCCAGGACTATAGCAGTGAGTTAAACAGATAAAATCCCCTGACCTTATGGAACTTAAAGCCTAGTAGGTGACTGGGTCAATAATCCACTTCATAGATAACTACGTAGTTATAATACAGGGTACAGTGAGAGGGCTAACAAAGGGCTCTAATTTAGGCTGGAGTTCAGAGAGGTTCCCCATGAAGAAATGATAGTTTACTTCTCAGGTACTTACTAAACAAAAGTGGTAAAATTAAATGGAAGTGTTTAAATGAACAGAGTTAGGCACCACTTTTAATTACATACATACATATACACACACATAAAATAGATCCCAACTTTCTAAATAAATTATTAGTAAATTGAACGCAAAATTTGTTAATAATGATAAAGTAGTACATATTCCAGAAATATAGTCACGATGAGTAGCAAAAAAATCTAGGTACTGTTAATGTTATCACATTAATACATGTTTTAATGGTGATTTCAATGGCTATAGAAAAGGCATCTATGAAAAAAAACTGCTTAGTAAATTAGTAAAATAAGGAAATTCCTTAACCTAACGAGAGAAGGATTTTTTAAAGATCCTTTAGCAAATATATTTAATGATAAAACTTTAAAGTTAAAGTTTGGAGACCACAACTATTGCACATTGTTCTATAAGTCCTAGTCAATAGAATAAGAAAAGAATAAGCAGTGTAAGAATTAGAGAATGTGTCAGATAGACTGCACATCAGTCAATCTGTTGTGGTTTGGAAATTTAAAAAGTTAACCACATTGTCCACTTCTGAAAGGAAGAGAAAGTTTGTCATTATTTGCAAATGATATGATAATCTTATCAAAATCAAGGCAAGGAATGGAAAAACTATGAATAAGATAATTCAGCAGAAATTTCCGGTAAGATATAAAGTCAGCATAACAACTCAAAAGTATTTCTTTTACCAAGTTTTTAGACCAAGTCATTCTCAAGAGCAGCAAATATTATAAATATATTTTTTTTATGGTACACGGGCCTCTCACTGTTGTGGCCTCTCCCGCTGCGGAGCACAGGCTCCTGATGCGCAGGCTCAGTGGCCATGGCTCATGGGCCCAGACGCTCCACGGCATGTGGGATCTTCCTGGACCGGGGCATGAACCCGCGTCCCCTGCATCAGCAGGCAGACTCTCAACCACTGCGCCACCAGGGAAGCCCGCAAATATTATAAAATGTCAAGAAATTAATTTTTTCAATGTTAGATTTTTATAGAGAAATTCTGAAATTTTGTGAAGGGCATAATAAGAAAATCTGAATAAATAAAGATTATTTTCAAGGAAGAAAGGGCACATTTTAATAAAAATATCTCCTTACGTTAAGCTACATATTTAATAAGTTCCAATAAAATTACAAAATGATTTCTTCAGCAAATTTGATAACCTGAATCCAAAGTTCATGTAAGTCAAAATACATGAATAGATAAGGCAATTTTTTTTATCTCCCTGAAGGACCTTCTCTCTTATTTCTTTTTTTATTTTTTTTTTATTTTTTTTAATTTTTTTATTTTTTATTTTTATTTTTTTTAATTTTTTGCTTTATAACAAATTTAATCAGTTATACATATACATGTTTCCATATCCCCACCCTTTTGCGTCTCCCTCCCACTCTTTCTTTTTTCTTAAAACAACGGGAACGGAAAAAGGCTGAACATCAGGAATCAATAAAGCCATGCAAATCCAGTGTACACAAACGTTCACCTGACAGCCGTCAGAATGATCATCAGCAAAAAGTCTACAAAAAATAAATGCTGAAGGAGTTTTAGAGAACTGCGTACCCTTTAGCTGCTGGTGGGTTGCAACCTGGTAAGAGCAAGTCGTGAGAACAGAATGGAGGTGCGTTTAAGGGTAAAAATGGAGCTACCATGTGATCTGGTAGGCCCACTCATGGGTCTATCACCTGAGTAGACCAGAATCAAAAACACACAGGCTGGCAATCCTGCACTGCAGCAAGGTGTACCATAGCCAAACCTGGAAGAAACCAAAATGTGCATCAACAGAAAAATGCACCAAGAAGAAGTCGTCCATGTACACAATGGAATCTTAGCCATGAAAAAGTATGGAACAGTGCCGTTGGCACCACCATAGAAGGACCTAGCGAGAATCACCACACTGGAAGTAAGAAAGAAACCGTAAGACAGACATCCTATGACATCACTTATAGGTGTTACCTAAGAATTGATACCCATGAAATAATTTCCAAGAGAAGGACACGCATAGATTCAGAAAACCAAATTATGTTTAACCAAATGGAAAGGTGTAAGGAATGTATGAATTAGGATATGGGGGTTAACAGACATATACTAATACATAGGAAATATATAATCACAAAATACCTAAGGAATACAAAGAGAGGTCTACTCAACACTCTATAATAACATACACGGGAATGGATCCAAAGAGGAATATAGACAGATACATTGATAGGATGAACCAGAAACTGTACACCTCGGAGAATCTACATTTTGATCAAATTTCCTCTGATAATTAAATTTAAAAAGCAAACAACAATTTAGGAGATATAAGCTCTTGGGGGTTTGCACTGGCACATTGCACTCTAATTCGCAGCTTACTAACACGATTGCCACGAAAGCTCTGTGGCCCCAAATCCCAGAGTTGGAAATGTAGAAATGCTGCCGCCTTGTGGCCGTTTCCCACAAGAGCGGCTTTGAACCCACAGCTAATGGTCACTTAACATTCACAAGGATTCAGGGCTGTAAAGGACACCTGCCCTAAAAAATTGTGCGGAGGTAGGGAATGGCCAAAAAAATTCAAAAGTGTTAAATTTTTCAAGGAGGTTGGATGCAGGGGTAAGTTTTACTCACTCATTTTCAAAAAAGAGGAAAATGGATAAAAGCTCAACATCAGTAATTATTACACTCATGCAAATCTAACCTCCAAAATGATTCCAACTCACACATGTCAACTACCATCAGCTGCAAGTCTACAAACATTAAATGCTGAAGGTGTTTTAGAGAACTGTGTACCCTCTAGCTGCTGGTGAGACGTAAAGTGGTGACGGCCAATAATGAGAATAGAAAGGAGCTGCGTTTAAAAGTAAAAATTGAGCCACCATTCCGTTCAGCAGGCCCACCGCTGAGACTCTCACCTGACAAGTCCAGAGTCGAGAAGGCACAGGCTTCAACAGCTGCACTGCAGGAATTTTCACAATAGCCAAGACACGGAAGCAACCAAAATGTCCATCACCATATCAGTTGAAAAAGAAGAAGTGGTCCATGTACACAATGGAATATTAGCCATGGAAAACAATGAAACACTGCTCTTTCAGGCACCATAGTTGAGCCTAGAGATAATCACAGAACATGAGGTAAGTCGGAAAGCAAAAGACATATCCTATGATATCACTTACAGGCATTATCTAACAACTGACACAAATGAACATATTTGCACAGAGAAAGACACTCACACACTTAGAAAACAAACTAGGCTTATCTAAAAGGAAAGGTGGGGGGATTGGAAAAATTAAGATTAGGGTTACCATACGTGTACAAATACCTATTAAATACACATAACAAAAAGACCGACCATATAGCAAGGGAGGTCTATGGAACACTCTGCAATAATTTACATGGGAAGGGGATCTGTGCATGAATATATATATATATATATATATATATATATATGTTAGGCACAAATGAACCAGATTGTGTAAACCTAGGACAAACAATATTCTAATCATTGCCCCTATTAGAAAAACTAAAACAACAAACAAGAAATAATGTAACATAAACTTATGGGGTTTTCTCCTGGCACATTCCATTTTAATTTACAACCTAGGAACAGGGATTCCAGAACGGCTCTGCTGCCCTAGTAACGAGATTTGTGAATGGAGAAATGCTGCCGCCTAGTGGCTGCTTACCACAACATCAGCTTTAAACCCAGTGCTAATGGTCACTAAATATTCACACTCATTACAGGCCTGTGAATGACACCTGCCCTCAAAAACAATCCTGGGAGCGAATATTGACCAAAAAATTCAATTTTGAGGGCAACCTTTCAAGAAGACAATTTCAAGAGGTTAATTGTATTCTACGTTTTTTTCATTTGTTCGTTAACAGAAATTTTAAAAGGTGTGGAAAAATGAACCTTAGAAAGAATTAAGGACATGCAAATCCAAATTACAAAAATCCTATCAGCTCACAACAGTCAGAATGACCATCAGCAAAAATTCTGCAAACAATAAATGCTGAAGGGGTTGTGGAAAAATGCCTAGGCTTGGTTCAACGTGGGACATGCTAAGAGCCAGTAAGGAAAACACAAAGGAGGTGCATTGAAAAGGTAAGTACTGAGCTACCATTCAATCAAGCATGCCCACTGCTGGCCCTATCGCCTGAGAGGATGAGAATCAAAAAGACACAGGCTGGACTTCACTGGTGGCGCAGTGGTTGAGAGTCCGCCGCCGAAGCAGGGGACACGGGTTTATGCCCCGGTTCGGGAAAATCACACATGCCGTGGAGCGGCTGGTCCCGTGAGCTATGGCTGCTGGGCCTGTGCGTCCAGAGCCTGTGCTCTGCAATCGGAGTGGCCATGGCAGTGAGTGGCCTACGTACTGCAAAACAAGAAAAAAACAGCCTGGCAATCCTGCCCTCCAGCAATATTTATCATAGCCAAAACTTGGAAGCTACGAAAATGTCCATCAACAGAGGAATGCACAAAGAAGAAGTGGTCCATGTACACAATGGAATATGACTCCAATAAAAAAAATAAACTCAATCTAGAAAACAAACAAAAGTAAAAAAAAAAACACATCAGCTTTTGGGGGTTTATCCAGGCACATTCCACTCTAATTTATGACCGAGAAATACCACTGCAAGGTAGTCTGTTTCCCTAGTTAAAAGCTTGTGAAAAGCAGAAATGCTGCCACCCTCTGGCCGTGACCTGCAACAGCAGCTTTAAAAACTGTGCTAAGGGTCACTTCATATGCACCAGTACTGGAGGACTGTAAATGAAATCTGCCCTCAGAATGTCATTAGGGAGGTAATGGCCAAAATATTTCTAAATGTCACACATACTTCACGAAAACAATTGGAAGAGGTAAGCTCTACTCACAGTTTGAAGAAAAAAAGGACATGCCAGAAAGCTCAATTTCAATGGATTATGAGACGCATGCAAATCCAACCACAAACATATAGCGGCTCACACTTGTCAGAATAAACTTCAGCAAAAAAAAACTACAAACAATAAATGCTGAAGGTGTTGTGCAGAAGTGCATACCCTCAACTTTAAGTGGGATGTGACCTGGTAAGAGCCACTAATGAGAACAGAATGGAGGTGCTTTTACTACGTAAATATTTTTCTACCATATGATCCAGCAGGCCCACTCCTGGGACTATAACCTAAGAAGACAGAATTGGAAAGACACAGGGAGGCGAATGTGCATTGCCGCAGCATTACAATTGCCAAGTCATGGAAGCAACCAAAAAGTCCATCAACATATGAGTGGACAAAGAAAACTGGTACATGTACAGACGGAGTATTGGCCAAGGAAAAAAAGGACACGATGTCATTTGCAGCACTGTAGATGAGTCTAGAGGCAATCACACAACGTGTAGTATGTCAGAAAGAGAAAGACACATATCGTATGATATCACTTTTAGGTATTACCTATAAATGGATAGCAGTGAAGATATTTCCACAGAGAAGGGCAACCACTGATTCATTCAACAAACTTATGGTTCACCAATGGAAATTTGTGAGGATTGGATACATTAGGATATTGGGGTTAACAGACATATACAAACACAGGTGAAATATATCATCACCAAAGACCTACGGAATACCAAGAGAAGACTACTCAACATCCTGTCATAACGTACATGGGAAAAGGATTCCAGGAAGAATAGACATATGTTTATGTGTAAAAGAACCACATCTTGCACACCTAGAACAAGCCAAACATTGTAATCAAACTTGCTGTGATAAAAATAAAAATTAAATTAAATAAACGAACAAGAAGTAGTGAGACATATACTTAAGGGGCTTTTCCCTGGCACACGCCATTCTAAATTACAACCTAGAACACAACTTCCATTGAGGCTCTGTTGCCCTAGTAACCAGATTTGGTAAAGTAGAACAGCTGCCACCTTGTGGGCGTTTCACACGACAGCAGCTTTAATCCCAGCGTTAATGCTCAGTTGATATTCAAAATAATTGCAGGCCTGTAAATCACACCTGCACTGAAAACAAATCCTGGGGTCGTATATCGACCAAAAAAATTCAAAGGCATCCATATTTCAAACCGACAGTTTCAAGAGGCATAATTTATGCACATTTGTCTTCTGTTTCTTTTTCTTTCTTTCTTTTTTCTTTTTTTTTCAGCTTTCAAACCACTATTTATTTAATCATGTGTTCATTCCACAGATAATTTTTAAAGTGTCTACTATGTACTAATTGCAAGTTAGGTCCCAGGATTACAGCAGTGAGTTAAACAGATAAAATCCCCTGACCTTATGGAACTTAAAGCCTAGTGGGTGACTCGGTCAATAATCCACTTCATAGATAACTACGTAGTTATAATACAGGGTACAGTGAGAGGGCTAACAAAGGGCTCTAATTTAGGCTGGAGTTCAGAGAGGTTCCCCATGAAGAAATGATAGTTTACTTCTCAGGTACTTAATAAACAAAAGTGGTAAAATTAAATGGAAGTGTTTAAATGAACAGAGTTAGGCACCACTTTTAATTACATACATACATATACACACACATAAAATAGATCCCAACTTTCTAAATAAATTATTAGTAAATTGAACGCAAAATTTGTTAATAATGATAAAGTAGTACATATTCCAGAAATAAAGTCACGATGAGTAGCAAAAAAATCTAGGTACTGTTAATGTTATCACATTAATACATGTTTTAATGGTGATTTCAATGGCTATAGAAAAGGCATCTATGAAAAAAAAACTGCTTAGTAAATTAGTAAAATAAGGAAATTCCTTAACCTAACGAGAGAAGGATTTTTTAAAGATCCTTTAGCAAATATATTTAATGATAAAACTTTAAAGTTAAAGTTTGGAAACCACAACTATTGCACATTGTTCTATAAGTCCTAGTCAATAGAATAAGAAAAGAATAAGCAGTGTAAGAATTAGAGAATGTGTCAGATAGACTGCACATCAGTCAATCTGTTGTGGTTTGGAAATTTAAAAAGTTAACCACATTGTCCACTTCTGAAAGGAAGAGAAAGTTTGTCATTATTTGCAAATGATATGATAATCTTATCAAAATCAAGGCAAGGAATGGAAAAACTATGAATAAGATAATTCAGCAGAAATTTCCGGTAAGATATAAAGTCAGCATAACAACTCAAAAGTATTTCTTTTACCAATTTTTTAGACCAAGTCATTCTCAAGAGCAGCAAATATTATAAATATTTTTTTTTTATGGTACACGGGCCTCTCACTGTTGTGGCCTCTCCTGCTGCGGAGCACAGGCTCCTGATGCGCAGGCTCAGTGGCCATGGCTCATGGGCCCAGACGCTCCACGGCATGTGGGATCTTCCTGGACCGGGGCATGAACCCGCGTCCCCTGCATCAGCAGGCAGACTCTCAACCACTGCGCCACCAGGGAAGCCCGCAAATATTATAAAATGTCAAGAAATTAATTTTTTCAATGTTAGATTTTTATAGAGAAATTCTGAAATTTTGTGAAGGGCATAATAAGAAAATCTGAATAAATAAAGATTATTTTCAAGGAAGAAAGGGCACATTTTAATAAAAATATCTCCTTACGTTAAGCTACATATTTAATAAGTTCCAATAAAATTACAAAATGATTTCTTCAGCAAATTTGATAACCTGAATCCAAAGTTCATGTAAGTCAAAATACATGAATAGCTAAGGCAATTTTTTTATCTCCCTGAAGGACCTTCTCTCTTATTTCTTTTTTTTATTTATTTTTAATTTTTTTTAATTTTTTTATTTTTTATTTTTATTTTTTTTAATTTTTTGCTTTATAACAAATTTAATCAGTTATACATATACGTGTTTCCATATCCCCTCCCTTTTGCGTCTCCCTCCCACTCTTTCTTTTTTCTTAAAACAACGGGAATGGAAAAAGGCTGAACATCAGGAATCAATAAAGCCATGCAAATCCAGTGTACACAAACGTTCACCTGACAGCCGTCAGAATGATCATCAGCAAAACAAGTCTACAAAAAATAAATGCTGAAGGGGTTTTAGAGAACTGCGTACCCTTTAGCTGCTGGTGGGTTGCAACCTGGTAAGAGCCAGTCGTGAGAACAGAATGGAGGTGCGTTTAAGGGTAAAAATGGAGCTACCATGTGATCTGGTAGGCCCACTCATGGGCCTATCACCTGAGTAGACCAGAATCAAAAACACACAGGCTGGCAATCCTGCACTGCAGCAAGGTGTACCATAGCCAAACCTGGAAGAAACCAAAATGTGCATCAACAGAAAAATGCACCAAGAAGAAGTCGTCCATGTACACAATGGAATATTAGCCATGAAAAAGCATGGAACAGTGCCGTTGGCACCACCATAGAAGGACCTAGCAATAATCACCACACTGGAAGTAAGAAAGAAACCGTAAGACACATATCCTATGACATCACTTATAGGTGTTACCTAAGAATTGATACCCATGAAATAATTTCCAAGAGAAGGACACGCATAGATTCAGAAAACCAAATTATGTTTAACCAAATGGAAAGGTGTAAGGAATGTATGAATTAGGATATGGGGGTTAACAGACATATACTAATACATAGGAAATATATAATCACAAAATACCTAAGGAATACAAAGAGAGGTCTACTCAACACTCTATAATAACATACACGGGAATGGATCCAAAGAGGAATATAGACAGATACATTGATAGGATGAACCAGAAACTGTACACCTAGGAGAATCTACATTTTGATCAAATTTCCTCTGATAATTAAATTTAAAAAGCAAACAACAATTTAGGAGATATAAGCTCTTGGGGGTTTGCACTGGCACATTGCACTCTAATTCGCAGCTTACTACCACGATTGCCACGAAAGCTCTGTGGCCCAAAATCCCAGAGTTGGAAATGTAGAAATGCTGCCGCCTTGTGGCCGTTTCCCACAAGAGCGGCTTTGAACCCACAGCTAATGGTCACTTAACATTCACAAGGATTCAGGGCTGTAAAGGACACCTGCCCTAAAAAATTGTGCGGAGGTAGGGAATGGCCAAAAAAATTCAAAAGTGTTAAATTTTTCAAGGAGATTGGATGGAGGGGTAAGTTTTACTCACTCATTTTCAAAAAAGAGGAAAATGGATAAAAGCTCAACATCAGTAATTATTACACTCATGCAAATCTAACCTCCAAAATGATTCCAACTCACACATGTCAACTACCATCAGCTGCAAGTCTACAAACATTAAATGCTGAAGGTGTTTTAGAGAACTGTGTACCCTCTAGCTGCTGGTGAGATGTAAAGTGGTGACAGCCAATAATGAGAATAGAAAGGAGCTGCGTTTAAAAGTAAAAATTGAGCCACCATTCCGTTCAGCAGGCCCACCGCTGAGACTCTCACCTGACAAGTCCAGAGTCGAGAAGGCACAGGCTTCAACAGCTGCACTGCAGGAATTTTCACAATAGCCAAGACACGGAAGCAACCAAAATGTCCATCACCATATCAGTTGAAAAAGAAGAAGTGGTCCATGTACACAATGGAATATTAGCCATGGAAAACAATGAAACACTGCTCTTTCAGGCACCATAGTTGAGCCTAGAGATAATCACAGAACATGAGGTAAGTCGGAAAGCAAAAGACATATCCTATGATATCACTTACAGGCATTATCTAACAACTGACACAAATGAACATATTTGCACAGAGAAAGACACTCACACACTTAGAAAACAAACTAGGCTTATCTAAAAGGAAAGGTGGGGGGAATGGAAAAATTAAGATTAGGGTTACCATACGTGTACAAATACCTATTAAATACACATAAGAAAAAGACCGACCATATAGCAAGGGAGGTCTATGGAACACTCTGCAATAATTTACATGGGAAGGGGATCTGTGCATGAATATATATATATATATATATATATATATATATATATATATATATATATATATATATATATATATATATATTAGGCACAAATGAACCAGATTGTGTACACCTAGGACAAACAATATTCTAATCATTGCCCCTATTAAAAAAACTAAAACAACAAACAAGAAATAATGTAACATAAACTTATGGGGTTTTCTCCTGGCACATTCCATTTTAATTTACAACCTAGGAACAGGGATTCCAGAACGGCTCTGCTGCCCTAGTAACGAGATTTGTGAATGGAGAAATGCTGCCGCCTAGTGGCTGCTTACCACAACAGCAGCTTTAAACCCAGTGCTAATGGTCACTAAATATTCACACTCATTACAGGCCTGTGAATGACACCTGCCCTCAAAAACAATCCTGGGAGCGAATATTGACCAAAAAATTCAATTTTGAGGGCAACCTTTCAAGAAGACAATTTCAAGAGGTTAATTGTATTCTACGTTTTTTTCATTTGTTCGTTAATAGAAATTTAAAAAGCTGTGGAAAAATGAACCTTAGAAAGAATTAAGGACATGCTAATCCAAATTACAAAAATCCTATCAGCTCACAACAGTCAGAATGACCATCAGCAAAAATTCTGCAAACAATAAATGCTGAAGGGGTTGTGGAAAAATGCCTAGGCTTGGTTCAACGTGGGACATGCTAAGAGCCAGTAAGGAAAACACAAAGGAGGTGCATTGAAAAGGTAAGTACTGAGCTACCATTCAATCAAGCATGCCCACTGCTGGCCCTATCGCCGGAGAGGATGAGAATCAAAAAGACAAAGGCTGGACTTCACTGGTGGCGCAGTGGTTGAGAGTCCGCCGCCGAAGCAGGGGACACGGGTTTATGCCCCGGTTCGGGAAAATCACACATGCCGTGGAGCGGCTGGTCCCGTGAGCTATGGCTGCTGGGCCTGTGCGTCCAGAGCCTGTGCTCTGCAATCGGAGTGGCCATGGCAGTGAGTGGCCTACGTACTGCAAAACAAGAAAAAAACAGCCTGGCAATCCTGCCCTCCAGCAATATTTATCATAGCCAAAACGTGGAAGCTACGAAAATGTCCATCAACAGAGGAATGCACAAAGAAGAAGTGGTCCATGTACACAATGGAATATGACTCCAATAAAAAAAATAAACTCAATCTAGAAAACAAACAAAAGTAAAAAAAAAACACATCAGCTTTTGGGGGTTTATCCAGGCACATTCCACTCTAATTTATAACCGAGAAATACCACTGCAAGGTAGTCTGTTTCCCTAGTTAAAAGCTTGTGAAAAGCAGAAATGCTGCCACCCTCTGGCCGTGACCTGCAACAGCAGCTTTAAAAACTGTGCTAAGGGTCACTTCATATGCACCAGTACTGGAGGGCTGTAAATGAAATCTGCCCTCAGAATGTCATTAGGGAGGTAATGGCCAAAATATTTCTAAATGTCACACATACTTCACGAAAACAATTGGAAGAGGTAAGCTCTACTCACAGTTTGAAGAAAAAAAGGACATGCCAGAAAGCTCAATTTCAATGGATTATGAGACGCATGCAAATCCAACCACAAACATATAGCGGCTCACACTTGTCAGAATAAACTTCAGCAAAAAAAAACTACAAACAATAAATGCTGAAGGTGTTGTGCAGAAGTGCATACCCTCAACTTTAAGTGGGATGTGACCTGGTAAGAGCCACTAATGAGAACAGAATGGAGGTGCTTTTACTACGTAAATATTTTTCTACCATATGATCCAGCAGGCCCACTCCTGGGACTATAACCTAAGAAGACAGAATTGGAAAGACACAGGGAGGCGAATGTGCATTGCCGCAGCATTACAATTGCCAAGTCATGGAAGCAACCAAAAAGTCCATCAACATATGAGTGGACAAAGAAAACTGGTACATGTACAGACGGAGTATTGGCCAAGGAAAAAAAGGACACGATGTCATTTGCAGCACTGTAGATGAGTCTAGAGGCAATCACACAACGTGTAGTATGTCAGAAAGAGAAAGACACATATTGTATGATATCACTTTTAGGTATTACCTATAAATGGATACCAGTGAAGATATTTCCACAGAGAAGGGCAACCACTGATTCATTCAACAAACTTATGGTTCACCAATGGAAATTTGTGAGGATTGGATACATTAGGATATTGGGGTTAACAGACATATACAAACACAGGTGAAATATATCATCACCAAAGACCTACGGAATACCAAGAGAAGACTACTCAACATCCTGTCATAACGTACATGGGAAAAGGATTCCAGGAAGAATAGACATATGTTTATGTGTCAAAGAACCACATCTTGCACACCTAGAACAAGCCAAACATTGTAATCAAACTTGCTGTGATAAAAATAAAAATTAAATTAAATAAACGAACAAGAAGTAGTGAGACATATACTTAAGGGGCTTTTCCCTGGCACACGCCATTCTAAATTACAACCTAGAACACAACTTCCATTGAGGCTCTGTTGCCCTAGTAACCAGATTTGGTAAAGTAGAACAGCTGCCACCTTGTGGGCGTTTCACACGACAGCAGCTTTAATCCCAGCGTTAATGCTCAGTTGATATTCAAAATAATTGCAGGCCTGTAAATCACACCTGCACTGAAAACAAATCCTGGGGTCGTATATCGACCAAAAAAATTCAAAGGCATCCATATTTCAAACCGACAGTTTCAAGAGGCATAATTTATGCACATTTGTCTTCTGTTTCTTTTTCTTTCTTTCTTTTTTCTTTTTTTTTCAGCTTTCAAACCACTATTTATTTAATCATGTGTTCATTCCACAGATAATTTTTAAAGTGTCTACTATGTACTAATTGCAAGTTAGGTCCCAGGATTACAGCAGTGAGTTAAACAGATAAAATCCCCTGACCTTATGGAACTTAAAGCCTAGTGGGTGACTCGGTCAATAATCCACTTCATAGATAACTACGTAGTTATAATACAGGGTACAGTGAGAGGGCTAACAAAGGGCTCTAATTTAGGCTGGAGTTCAGAGAGGTTCCCCATGAAGAAATGATAGTTTACTTCTCAGGTACTTAATAAACAAAAGTGGTAAAATTAAATGGAAGTGTTTAAATGAACAGAGTTAGGCACCACTTTTAATTACATACATACATATACACACACATAAAATAGATCCCAACTTTCTAAATAAATTATTAGTAAATTGAACGCAAAATTTGTTAATAATGATAAAGTAGTACATATTCCAGAAATAAAGTCACGATGAGTAGCAAAAAAATCTAGGTACTGTTAATGTTATCACATTAATACATGTTTTAATGGTGATTTCAATGGCTATAGAAAAGGCATCTATGAAAAAAAAACTGCTTAGTAAATTAGTAAAATAAGGAAATTCCTTAACCTAACGAGAGAAGGATTTTTTAAAGATCCTTTAGCAAATATATTTAATGATAAAACTTTAAAGTTAAAGTTTGGAAACCACAACTATTGCACATTGTTCTATAAGTCCTAGTCAATAGAATAAGAAAAGAATAAGCAGTGTAAGAATTAGAGAATGTGTCAGATAGACTGCACATCAGTCAATCTGTTGTGGTTTGGAAATTTAAAAAGTTAACCACATTGTCCACTTCTGAAAGGAAGAGAAAGTTTGTCATTATTTGCAAATGATATGATAATCTTATCAAAATCAAGGCAAGGAATGGAAAAACTATGAATAAGATAATTCAGCAGAAATTTCCGGTAAGATATAAAGTCAGCATAACAACTCAAAAGTATTTCTTTTACCAATTTTTTATACCAAGTCATTCTCAAGAGCAGCAAATATTATAAATATTTTTTTTATGGTACACGGGCCTCTCACTGTTGTGGCCTCTCCTGCTGCGGAGCACAGGCTCCTGATGCGCAGGCTCAGTGGCCATGGCTCATGGGCCCAGACGCTCCACGGCATGTGGGATCTTCCTGGACCGGGGCATGAACCCGCGTCCCCTGCATCAGCAGGCAGACTCTCAACCACTGCGCCACCAGGGAAGCCCGCAAATATTATAAAATGTCAAGAAATTAATTTTTTCAATGTTAGATTTTTATAGAGAAATTCTGAAATTTTGTGAAGGGCATAATAAGAAAATCTGAATAAATAAAGATTATTTTCAAGGAAGAAAGGGCACATTTTAATAAAAATATCTCCTTACGTTAAGCTACATATTTAATAAGTTCCAATAAAATTACAAAATGATTTCTTCAGCAAATTTGATAACCTGAATCCAAAGTTCATGTAAGTCAAAATACATGAATAGCTAAGGCAATTTTTTTATCTCCCTGAAGGACCTTCTCTCTTATTTCTTTTTTTTATTTATTTTTAATTTTTTTTAATTTTTTTATTTTTTATTTTTATTTTTTTTAATTTTTTGCTTTATAACAAATTTAATCAGTTATACATATACGTGTTTCCATACCCCTCCCTTTTGCGTCTCCCTCCCACTCTTTCATTTTTCTTAAAAGAACGGGAATGGAAAAAGGCTGAACATCAGGAATCAATAAAGCCATGCAAATCCAGTGTACACAAACGTTCACCTGACAGCCGTCAGAATGATCATCAGCAAAACAAGTCTACAAAAAATAAATGCTGAAGGGGTTTTAGAGAACTGCGTACCCTTTAGCTGCTGGTGGGTTGCAACCTGGTAAGAGCCAGTCGTGAGAACAGAATGGAGGTGCGTTTAAGGGTAAAAATGGAGCTACCATGTGATCTGGTAGGCCCACTCATGGGCCTATCACCTGAGTAGACCAGAATCAAAAACACACAGGCTGGCAATCCTGCACTGCAGCAAGGTGTACCATAGCCAAACCTGGAAGAAACCAAAATGTGCATCAACAGAAAAATGCACCAAGAAGAAGTCGTCCATGTACACAATGGAATCTTAGCCATGAGAAAGCATGGAACAGTGCCGTTGGCACCACCATAGAAGGACCTAGCGAGAATCACCACACTGGAAGTAAGAAAGAAACCGTAAGACAGACATCCTATGACATCACTTATAGGTGTTACCTAAGAATTGATACCCATGAAATAATTTCCAAGAGAAGGACACGCATAGATTCAGAAAACCAAATTATGTTTAACCAAATGGAAAGGTGTAAGGAATGTATGAATTAGGATATGGGGGTTAACAGACATATACTAATACATAGGAAATATATAATCACAAAATACCTAAGGAATACAAAGAGAGGTCTACTCAACACTCTATAATAACATACACGGGAATGGATCCAAAGAGGAATATAGACAGATACATTGATAGGATGAACCAGAAACTGTACACCTAGGAGAATCTACATTTTGATCAAATTTCCTCTGATAATTAAATTTAAAAAGCAAACAACAATTTAGGAGATATAAGCTCTTGGGGGTTTGCACTGGCACATTGCACTCTAATTCGCAGCTTACTACCACGATTGCCACGAAAGCTCTGTGGCCCAAAATCCCAGAGTTGGAAATGTAGAAATGCTGCCGCCTTGTGGCCGTTTCCCACAAGAGCGGCTTTGAACCCACAGCTAATGGTCACTTAACATTCACAAGGATTCAGGGCTGTAAAGGACACCTGCCCTAAAAAATTGTGCGGAGGTAGGGAATGGCCAAAAAAATTCAAAAGTGTTAAATTTTTCAAGGAGATTGGATGGAGGGGTAAGTTTTACTCACTCATTTTCAAAAAAGAGGAAAATGGATAAAAGCTCAACATCAGTAATTATTAGACTCATGCAAATCTAACCTCCAAAATGATTCCAACTCACACATGTCAACTACCATCAGCTGCAAGTCTACAAACATTAAATGCTGAAGGTGTTTTAGAGAACTGTGTACCCTCTAGCTGCTGGTGAGATGTAAAGTGGTGACAGCCAATAATGAGAATAGAAAGGAGCTGCGTTTAAAAGTAAAAATTGAGCCACCATTCCGTTCAGCAGGCCCACCGCTGAGACTCTCACCTGACAAGTCCAGAGTCGAGAAGGCACAGGCTTCAACAGCTGCACTGCAGGAATTTTCACAATAGCCAAGACACGGAAGCAACCAAAATGTCCATCACCATATCAGTTGAAAAAGAAGAAGTGGTCCATGTACACAATGGAATATTAGCCATGGAAAACAATGAAACACTGCTCTTTCAGGCACCATAGTTGAGCCTAGAGATAATCACAGAACATGAGGTAAGTCGGAAAGCAAAAGACATATCCTATGATATCACTTACAGGCATTATCTAACAACTGACACAAATGAACATATTTGCACAGAGAAAGACACTCACACACTTAGAAAACAAACTAGGCTTATCTAAAAGGAAAGGTGGGGGGAATGGAAAAATTAAGATTAGGGTTACCATACGTGTACAAATACCTATTAAATACACATAACAAAAAGACCGACCATATAGCAAGGGAGGTCTATGGAACACTCTGCAATAATTTACATGGGAAGGGGATCTGTGCATGAATATATATATATATATATATATATATATATATATATATATATATATATATATATATATATATATATATATATATATATATGTTAGGCACAAATGAACCAGATTGTGTACACCTAGGACAAACAATATTCTAATCATTGCCCCTATTAAAAAAACTAAAACAACAAACAAGAAATAATGTAACATAAACTTATGGGGTTTTCTCCTGGCACATTCCATTTTAATTTACAACCTAGGAACAGGGATTCCAGAACGGCTCTGCTGCCCTAGTAACGAGATTTGTGAATGGAGAAATGCTGCCGCCTAGTGGCTGCTTACCACAACAGCAGCTTTAAACCCAGTGCTAATGGTCACTAAATATTCACACTCATTACAGGCCTGTGAATGACACCTGCCCTCAAAAACAATCCTGGGAGCGAATATTGACCAAAAAATTCAATTTTGAGGGCAACCTTTCAAGAAGACAATTTCAAGAGGTTAATTGTATTCTACGTTTTTTTCATTTGTTCGTTAATAGAAATTTTAAAAGCTGTGGAAAAATGAACCTTAGAAAGAATTAAGGACATGCAAATCCAAATTACAAAAATCCTATCAGCTCACAACAGTCAGAATGACCATCAGCAAAAATTCTGCAAACAATAAATGCTGAAGGGGTTGTGGAAAAATGCCTAGGCTTGGTTCAACGTGGGACATGCTAAGAGCCAGTAAGGAAAACACAAAGGAGGTGCATTGAAAAGGTAAGTACTGAGCTACCATTCAATCAAGCATGCCCACTGCTGGCCCTATCGCCGGAGAGGATGAGAATCAAAAAGACAAAGGCTGGACTTCACTGGTGGCGCAGTGGTTGAGAGTCCGCCGCCGAAGCAGGGGACACGGGTTTATGCCCCGGTTCGGGAAAATCACACATGCCGTGGAGCGGCTGGTCCCGTGAGCTATGGCTGCTGGGCCTGTGCGTCCAGAGCCTGTGCTCTGCAATCGGAGTGGCCATGGCAGTGAGTGGCCTACGTACTGCAAAACAAGAAAAAAACAGCCTGGCAATCCTGCCCTCCAGCAATATTTATCATAGCCAAAACGTGGAAGCTACGAAAATGTCCATCAACAGAGGAATGCACAAAGAAGAAGTGGTCCATGTACACAATGGAATATGACTCCAATAAAAAAAATAAACTCAATCTAGAAAACAAACAAAAGTAAAAAAAAAACACATCAGCTTTTGGGGGTTTATCCAGGCACATTCCACTCTAATTTATAACCGAGAAATACCACTGCAAGGTAGTCTGTTTCCCTAGTTAAAAGCTTGTGAAAAGCAGAAATGCTGCCACCCTCTGGCCGTGACCTGCAACAGCAGCTTTAAAAACTGTGCTAAGGGTCACTTCATATGCACCAGTACTGGAGGGCTGTAAATGAAATCTGCCCTCAGAATGTCATTAGGGAGGTAATGGCCAAAATATTTCTAAATGTCACACATACTTCACGAAAACAATTGGAAGAGGTAAGCTCTACTCACAGTTTGAAGAAAAAAAGGACATGCCAGAAAGCTCAATTTCAATGGATTATGAGACGCATGCAAATCCAACCACAAACATATAGCGGCTCACACTTGTCAGAATAAACTTCAGCAAAAAAAAACTACAAACAATAAATGCTGAAGGTGTTGTGCAGAAGTGCATACCCTCAACTTTAAGTGGGATGTGACCTGGTAAGAGCCACTAATGAGAACAGAATGGAGGTGCTTTTACTACGTAAATATTTTTCTACCATATGATCCAGCAGGCCCACTCCTGGGACTATAACCTAAGAAGACAGAATTGGAAAGACACAGGGAGGCGAATGTGCATTGCCGCAGCATTACAATTGCCAAGTCATGGAAGCAACCAAAAAGTCCATCAACATATGAGTGGACAAAGAAAACTGGTACATGTACAGACGGAGTATTGGCCAAGGAAAAAAAGGACACGATGTCATTTGCAGCACTGTAGATGAGTCTAGAGGCAATCACACAACGTGTAGTATGTCAGAAAGAGAAAGACACATATTGTATGATATCACTTTTAGGTATTACCTATAAATGGATACCAGTGAAGATATTTCCACAGAGAAGGGCAACCACTGATTCATTCAACAAACTTATGGTTCACCAATGGAAATTTGTGAGGATTGGATACATTAGGATATTGGGGTTAACAGACATATACAAACACAGGTGAAATATATCATCACCAAAGACCTACGGAATACCAAGAGAAGACTACTCAACATCCTGTCATAACGTACATGGGAAAAGGATTCCAGGAAGAATAGACATATGTTTATGTGTCAAAGAACCACATCTTGCACACCTAGAACAAGCCAAACATTGTAATCAAACTTGCTGTGATAAAAATAAAAATTAAATTAAATAAACGAACAAGAAGTAGTGAGACATATACTTAAGGGGCTTTTCCCTGGCACACGCCATTCTAAATTACAACCTAGAACACAACTTCCATTGAGGCTCTGTTGCCCTAGTAACCAGATTTGGTAAAGTAGAACAGCTGCCACCTTGTGGGCGTTTCACACGACAGCAGCTTTAATCCCAGCGTTAATGCTCAGTTGATATTCAAAATAATTGCAGGCCTGTAAATCACACCTGCACTGAAAACAAATCCTGGGGTCGTATATCGACCAAAAAAATTCAAAGGCATCCATATTTCAAACCGACAGTTTCAAGAGGCATAATTTATGCACATTTGTCTTCTGTTTCTTTTTCTTTCTTTCTTTTTTCTTTTTTTTTCAGCTTTCAAACCACTATTTATTTAATCATGTGTTCATTCCACAGATAATTTTTAAAGTGTCTACTATGTACTAATTGCAAGTTAGGTCCCAGGATTACAGCAGTGAGTTAAACAGATAAAATCCCCTGACCTTATGGAACTTAAAGCCTAGTGGGTGACTCGGTCAATAATCCACTTCATAGATAACTACGTAGTTATAATACAGGGTACAGTGAGAGGGCTAACAAAGGGCTCTAATTTAGGCTGGAGTTCAGAGAGGTTCCCCATGAAGAAATGATAGTTTACTTCTCAGGTACTTAATAAACAAAAGTGGTAAAATTAAATGGAAGTGTTTAAATGAACAGAGTTAGGCACCACTTTTAATTACATACATACATATACACACACATAAAATAGATCCCAACTTTCTAAATAAATTATTAGTAAATTGAACGCAAAATTTGTTAATAATGATAAAGTAGTACATATTCCAGAAATAAAGTCACGATGAGTAGCAAAAAAATCTAGGTACTGTTAATGTTATCACATTAATACATGTTTTAATGGTGATTTCAATGGCTATAGAAAAGGCATCTATGAAAAAAAAACTGCTTAGTAAATTAGTAAAATAAGGAAATTCCTTAACCTAACGAGAGAAGGATTTTTTAAAGATCCTTTAGCAAATATATTTAATGATAAAACTTTAAAGTTAAAGTTTGGAAACCACAACTATTGCACATTGTTCTATAAGTCCTAGTCAATAGAATAAGAAAAGAATAAGCAGTGTAAGAATTAGAGAATGTGTCAGATAGACTGCACATCAGTCAATCTGTTGTGGTTTGGAAATTTAAAAAGTTAACCACATTGTCCACTTCTGAAAGGAAGAGAAAGTTTGTCATTATTTGCAAATGATATGATAATCTTATCAAAATCAAGGCAAGGAATGGAAAAACTATGAATAAGATAATTCAGCAGAAATTTCCGGTAAGATATAAAGTCAGCATAACAACTCAAAAGTATTTCTTTTACCAATTTTTTATACCAAGTCATTCTCAAGAGCAGCAAATATTATAAATATTTTTTTTATGGTACACGGGCCTCTCACTGTTGTGGCCTCTCCTGCTGCGGAGCACAGGCTCCTGATGCGCAGGCTCAGTGGCCATGGCTCATGGGCCCAGACGCTCCACGGCATGTGGGATCTTCCTGGACCGGGGCATGAACCCGCGTCCCCTGCATCAGCAGGCAGACTCTCAACCACTGCGCCACCAGGGAAGCCCGCAAATATTATAAAATGTCAAGAAATTAATTTTTTCAATGTTAGATTTTTATAGAGAAATTCTGAAATTTTGTGAAGGGCATAATAAGAAAATCTGAATAAATAAAGATTATTTTCAAGGAAGAAAGGGCACATTTTAATAAAAATATCTCCTTACGTTAAGCTACATATTTAATAAGTTCCAATAAAATTACAAAATGATTTCTTCAGCAAATTTGATAACCTGAATCCAAAGTTCATGTAAGTCAAAATACATGAATAGCTAAGGCAATTTTTTTATCTCCCTGAAGGACCTTCTCTCTTATTTCTTTTTTTTATTTATTTTTAATTTTTTTTAATTTTTTTATTTTTTATTTTTATTTTTTTTAATTTTTTGCTTTATAACAAATTTAATCAGTTATACATATACGTGTTTCCATACCCCTCCCTTTTGCGTCTCCCTCCCACTCTTTCATTTTTCTTAAAAGAACGGGAATGGAAAAAGGCTGAACATCAGGAATCAATAAAGCCATGCAAATCCAGTGTACACAAACGTTCACCTGACAGCCGTCAGAATGATCATCAGCAAAACAAGTCTACAAAAAATAAATGCTGAAGGGGTTTTAGAGAACTGCGTACCCTTTAGCTGCTGGTGGGTTGCAACCTGGTAAGAGCCAGTCGTGAGAACAGAATGGAGGTGCGTTTAAGGGTAAAAATGGAGCTACCATGTGATCTGGTAGGCCCACTCATGGGCCTATCACCTGAGTAGACCAGAATCAAAAACACACAGGCTGGCAATCCTGCACTGCAGCAAGGTGTACCATAGCCAAACCTGGAAGAAACCAAAATGTGCATCAACAGAAAAATGCACCAAGAAGAAGTCGTCCATGTACACAATGGAATATTAGCCATGAAAAAGCATGGAACAGTGCCGTTGGCACCACCATAGAAGGACCTAGCAATAATCACCACACTGGAAGTAAGAAAGAAACCGTAAGACAGATATCCTATGACATCACTTATAGGTGTTACCTAAGAATTGATACCCATGAAATAATTTCCAAGAGAAGGACACGCATAGATTCAGAAAACCAAATTATGTTTAACCAAATGGAAAGGTGTAAGGAATGTATGAATTAGGATATGGGGGTTAACAGACATATACTAATACATAGGAAATATATAATCACAAAATACCTAAGGAATACAAAGAGAGGTCTACTCAACACTCTATAATAACATACACGGGAATGGATCCAAAGAGGAATATAGACAGATACATTGATAGGATGAACCAGAAACTGTACACCTAGGAGAATCTACATTTTGATCAAATTTCCTCTGATAATTAAATTTAAAAAGCAAACAACAATTTAGGAGATATAAGCTCTTGGGGGTTTGCACTGGCACATTGCACTCTAATTCGCAGCTTACTACCACGATTGCCACGAAAGCTCTGTGGCCCAAAATCCCAGAGTTGGAAATGTAGAAATGCTGCCGCCTTGTGGCCGTTTCCCACAAGAGCGGCTTTGAACCCACAGCTAATGGTCACTTAACATTCACAAGGATTCAGGGCTGTAAAGGACACCTGCCCTAAAAAATTGTGCGGAGGTAGGGAATGGCCAAAAAAATTCAAAAGTGTTAAATTTTTCAAGGAGATTGGATGGAGGGGTAAGTTTTACTCACTCATTTTCAAAAAAGAGGAAAATGGATAAAAGCTCAACATCAGTAATTATTAGACTCATGCAAATCTAACCTCCAAAATGATTCCAACTCACACATGTCAACTACCATCAGCTGCAAGTCTACAAACATTAAATGCTGAAGGTGTTTTAGAGAACTGTGTACCCTCTAGCTGCTGGTGAGATGTAAAGTGGTGACAGCCAATAATGAGAATAGAAAGGAGCTGCGTTTAAAAGTAAAAATTGAGCCACCATTCCGTTCAGCAGGCCCACCGCTGAGACTCTCACCTGACAAGTCCAGAGTCGAGAAGGCACAGGCTTCAACAGCTGCACTGCAGGAATTTTCACAATAGCCAAGACACGGAAGCAACCAAAATGTCCATCACCATATCAGTTGAAAAAGAAGAAGTGGTCCATGTACACAATGGAATATTAGCCATGGAAAACAATGAAACACTGCTCTTTCAGGCACCATAGTTGAGCCTAGAGATAATCACAGAACATGAGGTAAGTCGGAAAGCAAAAGACATATCCTATGATATCACTTACAGGCATTATCTAACAACTGACACAAATGAACATATTTGCACAGAGAAAGACACTCACACACTTAGAAAACAAACTAGGCTTATCTAAAAGGAAAGGTGGGGGGAATGGAAAAATTAAGATTAGGGTTACCATACGTGTACAAATACCTATTAAATACACATAACAAAAAGACCGACCATATAGCAAGGGAGGTCTATGGAACACTCTGCAATAATTTACATGGGAAGGGGATCTGTGCATGAATATATATATATATATATATATATATATATATATGTTAGGCACAAATGAACCAGATTGTGTACACCTAGGACAAACAATATTCTAATCATTGCCCCTATTAAAAAAACTAAAACAACAAACAAGAAATAATGTAACATAAACTTATGGGGTTTTCTCCTGGCACATTCCATTTTAATTTACAACCTAGGAACAGGGATTCCAGAACGGCTCTGCTGCCCTAGTAACGAGATTTGTGAATGGAGAAATGCTGCCGCCTAGTGGCTGCTTACCACAACAGCAGCTTTAAACCCAGTGCTAATGGTCACTAAATATTCACACTCATTACAGGCCTGTGAATGACACCTGCCCTCAAAAACAATCCTGGGAGCGAATGTTGACCAAAAAATTCAATTCTGAGGGCAACCTTTCAAGAAGACAATTTCAAGAGGTTAATTGTATTCTACGTTTTTTTCATTTGTTCGTTAACAGAAATTTTAAAAGCTGTGGAAAAATGAATCTTAGAAAGAATTAAGGACATGCAAGTCCAAATTACAAAAATCCTATCAGCTCACAACAGTCAGAATGACCATCAGCAAAAATTCTGCAAACAATAAATGCTGAAGGGGTTGTGGAAAAATGCCTAGGCTTGGTTCAACGTGGGACATGCTAAGAGCCAGTAAGGAAAACACAAAGGAGGTGCATTGAAAAGGTAAGTACTGAGCTACCATTCAATCAAGCATACCCACTGCTGGGCCTATCGCCTGAGAGGATGAGAATCAAAAAGACACAGGCTGGACTTCACTGGTGGCGCAGTGGTTGAGAGTCCGCCGCCGAAGCAGGGGACACGGGTTTATGCCCCGGTTCGGGAAAATCACACATGCCGTGGAGCGGCTGGTCCCGTGAACTATGGCTGCTGGGCCTGTGCGTCCAGAGCCTGTGCTCTGCAATCGGAGTGGCCATGGCAGTGAGTGGCCTACGTACTGCAAAACAAGAAAAAAACAGCCTGGCAATGCTCCCCTCCAGCAATAATTATCATAGCCAAAACTTGGAAGCTACGAAAATGTCCATCAACAGAGGAATGCACAAAGAAGAAGTGGTCCATGTACACAATGGAATATGACTCCAATAAAAAAATATAAACTCAATCTAGAAAACAAACAAAAGTAAAAAAAAAACACATCAGCTTTTGGGGGTTTTTCCAGGCACATTCCTCTCTAATTTATAACCGAGAAATACCACTGCAAGGTAGTCTGTTTCCCTAGTTAAAAGCTTGTGAAAAGCAGAAATGCTGCCACCCTCTGGCCGTGACCTGCAACAGCAGCTTTAAAAACTGTGCTAAGGGTCACTTCATATGCACCAGTACTGGAGGGCTGTAAATGAAACCTGCCCTCAGAATGTCATTAGGGAGGTAATGGCCAAAATATTTCTAAATGTCACACATACTTCACGAAAACAATTGGAAGAGGTAAGCTCTACTCACAGTTTGAAGAAAAAAAGGACATGCCAGAAAGCTCAATTTCAATGGATTATGAGATGCATGCAAATCCAACCACAAACATATAGCGGCTCACACTTGTCAGAATAAACTTCAGCAAAAAAATCTACAAACAATAAATGCTGAAGGTGTTGTGCAGAAGTGCATACCCTCAACTTTAAGTGGGATGTGACCTGGTAAGAGCCACTAACGAGAACAGAATGGAGGTGCTTTTACTACGTAAATATTTTTCTACCATATGATCCAGCAGGCCCACTCCTGGGCCTATAACCTAAGAAGACAGAATTGGAAAGACACAGGGAGGCGAATGTGCATTGCCACAGCATTACAATTGCCAAGTCATGGAAGCAAGCAAAAAGTCCATCAACATATGAGTGGACAAAGAAAATTGGTACATGTACAGACGGAGTATTGGCCAAGGAAAAAATGGACACGATGTCATTTGCAGCACTGTAGATGAGTCTAGAGGCAATCACACAACGTGTAGTATGTCAGAAAGAGAAAGACACATATCGTATGATATCACTTTTAGGTATTACCTATAAATGGATACCAGTGAAGATATTTCCACAGAGAAGGGCAACCACTGATTCATTCAACAAACTTATGGTTCACCAATGGAAATTTGTGAGGATTGGATACATTAGGATATTGGGGTTAACAGACATATACAAACACAGGTGAAATATATCATCACCAAAGACCTACGGAATACCAAGAGAAGACTACTCAACATCCTGTCATAACGTACATGGGAAAAGGATTCCAGGAAGAATAGACATATGTTTATGTGTCAAAGAACCACATCTTGCACACCTAGAACAAGCCAAACATTGTAATCAAACTTGCTGTGATAAAAATAAAAATTAAATTAAATAAACGAACAAGAAGTAGTGAGACATATACTTAAGGGGCTTTTCCCTGGCACACGCCATTCTAAATTACAACCTAGAACACAACTTCCATTGAGGCTCTGTTGCCCTAGTAACCAGATTTGGTAAAGTAGAACAGCTGCCACCTTGTGGGCGTTTCACACGACAGCAGCTTTAATCCCAGCGTTAATGCTCAGTTGATATTCAAAATAATTGCAGGCCTGTAAATCACACCTGCACTGAAAACAAATCCTGGGGTCGTATATCGACCAAAAAAATTCAAAGGCATCCATATTTCAAACCGACAGTTTCAAGAGGCATAATTTATGCACATTTGTCTTCTGTTTCTTTTTCTTTCTTTCTTTTTTCTTTTTTTTTCAGCTTTCAAACCACTATTTATTTAATCATGTGTTCATTCCACAGATAATTTTTAAAGTGTCTACTATGTACTAATTGCAAGTTAGGTCCCAGGATTACAGCAGTGAGTTAAACAGATAAAATCCCCTGACCTTATGGAACTTAAAGCCTAGTGGGTGACTCGGTCAATAATCCACTTCATAGATAACTACGTAGTTATAATACAGGGTACAGTGAGAGGGCTAACAAAGGGCTCTAATTTAGGCTGGAGTTCAGAGAGGTTCCCCATGACGAAATGATAGTTTACTTCTCAGGTACTTAATAAACAAAAGTGGTAAAATTAAATGGAAGTGTTTAAATGAACAGAGTTAGGCACCACTTTTAATTACATACATACATATACACACACATAAAATAGATCCCAACTTTCTAAATAAATTATTAGTAAATTGAACGCAAAATTTGTTAATAATGATAAAGTAGTACATATTGCAGAAATAAAGTCACGATGAGTAGCAAAAAAATCTAGGTACTGTTAATGTTATCACATTAATACATGTTTTAATGGTGATTTCAATGGCTATAGAAAAGGCATCTATGAAAAAAAACTGCTTAGTAAATTAGTAAAATAAGGAAATTCCTTAACCTAACGAGAGAAGGATTTTTTAAAGATCCTTTAGCAAATATATTTAATGATAAAACTTTAAAGTTAAAGTTTGGAGACCACAACTATTGCACATTGTTCTATAAGTCCTAGTCAATAGAATAAGAAAAGAATAAGCAGTGTAAGAATTAGAGAATGTGTCAGATAGACTGCACATCAGTCAATCTGTTGTGGTTTGGAAATTTAAAAAGTTAACCACATTGTCCACTTCTGAAAGGAAGAGAAAGTTTGTCATTATTTGCAAATGATATGATAATCTTATCAAAATCAAGGCAAGGAATGGAAAAACTATGAATAAGATAATTCAGCAGAAATTTCCGGTAAGATATAAAGTCAGCATAACAACTCAAAAGTATTTGTTTTACCAATTTTTTAGACCAAGTCATTCTCAAGAGCACCAAATATTATAAATAATTTTTTTTATGGTACACGTGCCTCTCACTGTTGTGGCCTCTCCTGCTGCGGAGCACAGGCTCCTGATGCGCAGGCTCAGTGGCCATGGCTCATGGGCCCAGACGCTCCACGGCATGTGGGATCTTCCTGGACCGGGGCATGAACCCGCGTCTCCAGCATCAGCAGGCAGACTCTCAACCACTGTGCCACCAGGGAAGCCCGCATATACTATAAAATGTCAAGAAATTAATTTTTTCAATGTTAGATTTTTATAGAGAAATTCTGAAATTTTGTGAAGGGCATAATAAGAAAATCTGAATAAATAAAGATTATTTTCAAGGAAGAAAGGGCACATTTTAATAAAAATATCTCCTTACGTTAAGCTACATATTTAATAAGTTCCAATAAAATTACAAAATGATTTCTTCAGCAAATTTGATAACCTGAATCCAAAGTTCATGTAAGTCAAAATACATGAATAGCTAAGGCAATTTTTTTTTATCTCCCTGAAGGACCTTCTCTCTTATTTCTTTTTTTTAATTTATTTTTTATTTTTTTTAATTTTTTTATTTTTTTATTTTTATTTTATTTAATTTTTTGCTTTATAACAAATTTAATCAGTTATACATATACGTGTTTCCATATCCCCTCCCTTTTGCGTCTCCCTCCCACTCTTTCTTTTTTCTTAAAACAACGGGAATGGAAAAAGGCTGAACATCAGGAATCAATAAAGCCATGCAAATCCAGTGTACACAAACGTTCACCTGACAGCCGTCAGAATGATCATCAGCAAAACAAGTCTACAAAAAATAAATGCTGAAGGGGTTTTAGAGAACTGCGTACCCTTTAGCTGCTGGTGGGTTGCAACCTGGTAAGAGCCAGTCGTGAGAACAGAATGGAGGTGCGTTTAAGGGTAAAAATGGAGCTACCATGTGATCTGGTAGGCCCACTCATGGGCCTATCACCTGAGTAGACCAGAATCAAAAACACACAGGCTGGCAATCCTGCACTGCAGCAAGGTGTACCATAGCCAAACCTGGAAGAAACCAAAATGTGCATCAACAGAAAAATGCACCAAGAAGAAGTCGTCCATGTACACAATGGAATCTTAGCCATGAAAAAGCATGGAACAGTGCCGTTGGCACCACCATAGAAGGACCTAGCGAGAATCACCACACTGGAAGTAAGAAAGAAACCGTAAGACAGACATCCTATGACATCACTTATAGGTGTTACCTAAGAATTGATACCCATGAAATAATTTCCAAGAGAAGGACACGCATAGATTCAGAAAACCAAATTATGTTTAACCAAATGGAAAGGTGTAAGGAATGTATGAATTAGGATATGGGGGTTAACAGACATATACTAATACATAGGAAATATATAATCACAAAATACCTAAGGAATACAAAGAGAGGTCTACTCAACACTCTATAATAACATACACGGGAATGGATCCAAAGAGGAATATAGACAGATACATTGATAGGATGAACCAGAAACTGTACACCTCGGAGAATCTACATTTTGATCAAATTTCCTCTGATAATTAAATTTAAAAAGCAAACAACAATTTAGGAGATATAAGCTCTTGGGGGTTTGCACTGGCACATTGCACTCTAATTCGCAGCTTACTACCACGATTGCCACGAAAGCTCTGTGGCCCCAAATCCCAGAGTTGGAAATGTAGAAATGCTGCCGCCTTGTGGCCGTTTCCCACAAGAGCGGCTTTGAACCCACAGCTAATGGTCACATAACATTCACAAGGATTCAGGGCTGTAAAGGACACCTGCCCTAAAAAATTGTGCGGAGGTAGGGAATGGCCAAAAAAATTCAAAAGTGTTAAATTTTTCAAGGAGATTGGATGGAGGGGTAAGTTTTACTCACTCATTTTCAAAAAAGAGGAAAATGGATAAAAGCTCAACATCAGTAATTATTAGACTCATGCAAATCTAACCTCCAAAATGATTCCAACTCACACATGTCAACTACCATCAGCTGCAAGTCTACAAACATTAAATGCTGAAGGTGTTTTAGAGAACTGTGTACCCTCTAGCTGCTGGTGAGATGTAAAGTGGTGACAGCCAATAATGAGAATAGAAAGGAGCTGCGTTTAAAAGTAAAAATTGAGCCACCATTCCGTTCAGCAGGCCCACCGCTGAGACTCTCACCTGACAAGTCCAGAGTCGAGAAGGCACAGGCTTCAACAGCTGCACTGCAGGAATTTTCACAATAGCCAAGACACGGAAGCAACCAAAATGTCCATCACCATATCAGTTGAAAAAGAAGAAGTGGTCCATGTACACAATGGAATATTAGCCATGGAAAACAATGAAACACTGCTCTTTCAGGCACCATAGTTGAGCCTAGAGATAATCACAGAACATGAGGTAAGTCGGAAAGCAAAAGACATATCCTATGATATCACTTACAGGCATTATCTAACAACTGACACAAATGAACATATTTGCACAGAGAAAGACACTCACACACTTAGAAAACAAACTAGGCTTATCTAAAAGGAAAGGTGGGGGGAATGGAAAAATTAAGATTAGGGTTACCATACGTGTACAAATACCTATTAAATACACATAACAAAAAGACCGACCATATAGCAAGGGAGGTCTATGGAACACTCTGCAATAATTGACATGGGAAGGGGATCTGTGCATGAATATATATATATATATATATATATATATATATATATATATATATATATATATATATATATATATATATATATATATATATATATATATATATATATATATATATATATATATATATGTTAGGCACAAATGAACCAGATTGTGTACACCTAGGACAAACCATATTCTAATCATTGCCCCTATTAAAAAAACTAAAACAACAAACAAGAAATTATGTAACATAAACTTATGGGGTTTTCTCCTGGCACATTCCATTTTAATTTACAACCTAGGAACAGGGATTCCAGAACGGCTCTGCTGCCCTAGTAACGAGATTTGTGAATGGAGAAATGCTGCCGCCTAGTGGCTGCTTACCACAACAGCAGCTTTAAACCCAGTGCTAATGGTCACTAAATATTCACACTCATTACAGGCCTGTGAATGACACCTGCCCTCAAAAACAATCCTGGGAGCGAATATTGACCAAAAAATTCAATTTTGAGGGCAACCTTTCAAGAAGACAATTTCAAGAGGTTAATTGTATTCTACGTTTTTTTCATTTGTTCGTTAACACAAATTTTAAAAGGTGTGGAAAAATGAACCTTAGAAAGAATTAAGGACATGCAAATCCAAATTACAAAAATCCTATCAGCTCACAACAGTCAGAATGACCATCAGCAAAAATTCTGCAAACAATAAATGCTGAAGGGGTTGTGGAAAAATGCCTAGGCTTGGTTCAACGTGGGACATGCTAAGAGCCAGTAAGGAAAACACAAAGGAGGTGCATTGAACAGGTAAGTACTGAGCTACCATTCAATCAAGCATGCCCACTGCTGGCCCTATCGCCTGAGAGGATGAGAATCAAAAAGACACAGGCTGGACTTCACTGGTGGCGCAGTGGTTGAGAGTCTGCCGCCGAAGCAGGGGACACGGGTTTATGCCCCGGTTCGGGAAAATCACACATGCCGTGGAGCGGCTGGTCCCGTGAGCTATGGCTGCTGGGCCTGTGCGTCCAGAGCCTGTGCTCTGCAATCGGAGTGGCCATGGCAGTGAGTGGCCTACGTACTGCAAAACAAGAAAAAAATAGTCTGGCAATCCTGCCCTCCAGCAATATTTATCATAGCCAAAACTTGGAAGCTACGAAAATGTCCATCAACAGAGGAATGCACAAAGAAGAAGTGGTCCATGTACACAATGGAATATGACTCCAATAAAAAAAATAAACTCAATCTAGAAAACAAACAAAAGTAAAATAAAAACACATCAGCATTTGGGGGTTTATACAGGCACATTCCACTCTAATTTATAACCGAGAAATACCACTGCAAGGTAGTCTGTTTCCCTAGTTAAAAGCTTGTGAAAAGCAGAAATGCTGCCACCCTCTGGCCGTGACCTGCAACAGCAGCTTTAAAAACTGTGCTAAGGGTCACTTCATATGCACCAGTACTGGAGGGCTGTAAATGAAACCTGCCCTCAGAATGTCATTAGGGAGGTAATGGCCAAAATATTTCTAAATGTCACACATACTTCACGAAAACAATTGGAAGAGGTAAGCTCTACTCACAGTTTGAAGAAAAAAAGGACATGCCAGAAAGCTCAATTTCAATGGATTATGAGACACATGCAAATCCCACCACAAACATATAGCGGCTCACACTTGTCAGAATAAACTTCAGCAAAAAAAACTACAAACAATAAATGCTGAAGGTGTTGTGCAGAAGTGCATACCCTCAACTTTAAGTGGGATGTGACCTGGTAAGAGCCACTAACGAGAACAGAATGGAGGTGCTTTTACTACGTAAATATTTTTCTACCATATGATCCAGCAGGCCCACTCCTGGGCCTATAACCTAAGAAGACAGAATTGGAAAGACACAGGGAGGCGAATGTGCATTGCCGCAGCATTACAATTGCCAAGTCATGGAAGCAAGCAAAAAGTCCATCAACATATGAGTGGACAAAGAAAACTGGTACATGTACAGACGGAGTATTGGCCAAGGAAAAAAAGGACACGATGTCATTTGCAGCACTGTAGATGAGTCTAGAGGCAATCACACAACGTGTAGTATGTCAGAAAGAGAAAGACACATATCGTATGATATCACTTTTAGGTATTACCTATAAATGGATACCAGTGAAGATATTTCCACAGAGAAGGGCAACCACTGATTCATTCAACAAACTTATGGTTCACCAATGGAAATTTGTGAGGATTGGATACATTAGGATATTGGGGTTAACAGACATATACAAACACAGGTGAAATATATCATCACCAAAGACCTACGGAATACGAAGAGAAGACTACTCAACATCCTGTTATAACGTACATGGGAAAAGGATTCCAGGAAGAATAGACATATGTTTATGTGTAAAAGAACCACATCTTGCACACCTAGAACAAGCCAAACATTGTAATCAAACTTGCTGTGATAAAAATAAAAATTAAATTAAATAAACGAACAAGAAGTAGTGAGACATATACTTAAGGGGCTTTTCCCTGGCACACGCCATTCTAAATTACAACCTAGAACACAACTTCCATTGAGGCTCTGTTGCCCTAGTAACCAGATTTGGTAAAGTAGAACAGCTGCCACCTTGTGGGCGTTTCACACGACAGCAGCTTTAATCCCAGCGTTAATGGTCAGTTGATATTCAAAATAATTGCAGGCCTGTAAATCACACCTGCACTGAAAACAAATCCTGGGGTCGTATATCGACCAAAAAAATTCAAAGGCATCCATATTTCAAACCGACAGTTTCAAGAGGCATAATTTATGCACATTTGTCTTCTGTTTCTTTTTCTTTCTTTCTTTTTTCTTTTTTTTCAGCTTTCAAACCACTATTTATTTAATCATGTGTTCATTCCACAGATAATTTTTAAAGTGTCTACTATGTACTAATTGCAAGTTAGGTCCCAGGATTACAGCAGTGAGTTAAACAGATAAAATCCCCTGACCTTATGGAACTTAAAGCCTAGTGGGTGACTCGGTCAATAATCCACTTCATAGATAACTACGTAGTTATAATACAGGGTACAGTGAGAGGGCTAACAAAGGGCTCTAATTTAGGCTGGAGTTCAGAGAGGTTCCCCATGAAGAAATGATAGTTTACTTCTCAGGTACTTAATAAACAAAAGTGGTAAAATTAAATGGAAGTGTTTAAATGAACAGAGTTAGGCACCACTTTTAATTACATACATACATATACACACACATAAAATAGATCCCAACTTTCTAAATAAATTATTAGTAAATTGAACGCAAAATTTGTTAATAATGATAAAGTAGTACATATTGCAGAAATAAAGTCACGATGAGTAGCAAAAAAATCTAGGTACTGTTAATGTTATCACATTAATACATGTTTTAATGGTGATTTCAATGGCTATAGAAAAGGCATCTATGAAAAAAAACTGCTTAGTAAATTAGTAAAATAAGGAAATTCCTTAACCTAACGAGAGAAGGATTTTTTAAAGATCCTTTAGCAAATATATTTAATGATAAAACTTTAAAGTTAAAGTTTGGAGACCACAACTATTGCACATTGTTCTGTAAGTCCTAGTCAATAGAATAAGAAAAGAATAAGCAGTGTAAGAATTAGAGAATGTGTCAGATAGACTGCACATCAGTCAATCTGTTGTGGTTGGAAATTTATAAAGTTAACCACATTGTCCACTTCTGAAAGGAAGAGAAAGTTTGTCATTATTTGCAAATGATATGATAATCTTATCAAAATCAAGGCAAGGAATGGAAAAACTATGAATAAGATAATTCAGCAGAAATTTCCGGTAAGATAAAAAGTCAGCATAACAACTCAAAAGTATGTCTTTTACCAATTTTTTTATACCAAGTCATTCTCAAGAGCAGCAAATATTATAAATACTTTTTTTTTTTGCGGTACATGGGCCTCTCACTGTTGTGGCCTCTCCCGCTGCAGAGCACAGGCTCCTGATGCGCAGGCTCAGTGGCTATGGCTCATGGGCCCAGACGCTCCAGGGCATGTGGGATCTTCCTGGACCGGGGCATGAACCCGCGTCCCCTGCATCAGCACGCGGACTCTCAACCACTGCGCCACCAGGGAAGCCCACAAATATTATAAAATGTCAAGAAATTAATTTTTTTCAATGTTAGATTTTTATAGAGAAATTCTGAAATTTTGTGAAGGGCATAATAAGAAAATCTGAATAAATAAAGATTATTTTCAAGGAAGAAAGGGCACATTTTAATAAAAATATCTCCTTACGTTAAGCTACATATTTAATGTTCCAATAAAATTACAAAATGATTTCTTCAGCAAATTTGATAACCTGAATCCAAAGTTCATGTAAGTCAAAATACATGAATAGCTAAGGCAATTTTTTTTATCTCCCTGAAGGACCTTCTCTCTTATTTCTTTTTTCTTATTTTTTTTATTTTTTTTATTTTTTATTTTTTATTTTTATTTTTTTTAATTTTTTGCTTTATAACAAATTTAATCAGTTATACATATACGTGTTTCCATATCCCCTCCCTTTTGCGTCTCCCTCCCACTCTTTCTTTTTTCTTAAAACAACGGGAATGGAAAAAGGCTGAACATCAGGAATCAATAAAGCCATGCAAATCCAGTGTACACAAACGTTCACCTGACAGCCGTCAGTATGATCATCAGCAAAACAAGTCTACAAAAAATAAATGCTGAAGGGGTTTTAGAGAACTGTGTACCCTTTAGCTGCTGGTGGGTTGCAACCTGGTAAGAGCCAGTCGTGAGAACAGAATGGAGGTGCGTTTAAGGGTAAAAATGGAGCTACCATGTGAACTGGTAGGCCCACTCATGGGCCTATCACCTGAGTAGACCAGAATCAAAAACACACAGGCTGGCAATCCTGCACTGCAGCAAGGTGTACCATAGCCAAACCTGGAAGAAACCAAAATGTGCATCAACAGACAAATGCACCAAGAAGAAGTCGTCCATGTACACAATGGAATATTAGCCATGAGAAAGCATGGAACAGTGCCGTTGGCACCACCATAGAAGGACCTAGCGAGAATCACCACACTGGAAGTAAGAAAGAAACCGTAAGACAGACATCCTATGACATCACTTATAGGTGTTACCTAAGAATTGATACCCATGAAATAATTTCCAAGAGAAGGACACGCATAGATTCAGAAAACCAAATTATGTTTAACCAAATGGAAAGGTGTAAGGAATGTATGAATTAGGATATGGGGGTTAACAGACATATACTAATACATAGGAAATATATAATCACAAAATACCTAAGGAATACAAAGAGAGGTCTACTCAACACTCTATAATAACATACACGGGAATGGATCCAAAGAGGAATATAGACAGATACATTGATAGGATGAACCAGAAACTGTACACCTCGGAGAATCTACATTTTGATCAAATTTCCTCTGATAATTAAATTTAAAAAGCAAACAACAATTTAGGAGATATAAGCTCTTGGGGGTTTGCACTGGCACATTGCACTCTAATTCGCAGCTTACTAACACGATTGCCACGAAAGCTCTGTGGCCCCAAATCCCAGAGTTGGAAATGTAGAAATGCTGCCGCCTTGTGGCCGTTTCCCACAAGAGCGGCTTTGAACCCACAGCTAATGGTCACTTAACATTCACAAGGATTCAGGGCTGTAAAGGACACCTGCCCTAAAAAATTGTGCGGAGGTAGGGAATGGCCAAAAAAATTCAAAAGTGTTAAATTTTTCAAGGAGGTTGGATGCAGGGGTAAGTTTTACTCACTCATTTTCAAAAAAGAGGAAAATGGATAAAAGCTCAACATCAGTAATTATTAGACTCATGCAAATCTAACCTCCAAAATGATTCCAACTCACACATGTCAACTACCATCAGCTGCAAGTCTACAAACATTAAATGCTGAAGGTGTTTTAGAGAACTGTGTACCCTCTAGCTGCTGGTGAGACGTAAAGTGGTGACGGCCAATAATGAGAATAGAAAGGAGCTGCGTTTAAAAGTAAAAATTGAGCCACCATTCCGTTCAGCAGGCCCACCGCTGAGACTCTCACCTGACAAGTCCAGAGTCGAGAAGGCACAGGCTTCAACAGCTGCACTGCAGGAATTTTCACAATAGCCAAGACACGGAAGCAACCAAAATGTCCATCACCATATCAGTTGAAAAAGAAGAAGTGGTCCATGTACACAATGGAATATTAGCCATGGAAAACAATGAAACACTGCTCTTTCAGGCACCATAGTTGAGCCTAGAGATAATCACAGAACATGAGGTAAGTCGGAAAGCAAAAGACATATCCTATGATATCACTTACAGGCATTATCTAACAACTGACACAAATGAACATATTTGCACAGAGAAAGACACTCACACACTTAGAAAACAAACTAGGCTTATCTAAAAGGAAAGGTGGGGGGAATGGAAAAATTAAGACTAGGGTTACCATACGTGTACAAATACCTATTAAATACACATAACAAAAAGACCGACCATATAGCAAGGGAGGTCTATGGAACACTCTGCAATAATTTACATGGGAAGGGGATCTGTGCATGAATATAAATATATATATATATATATATATATATATATATATACATATATATACAAATATATATATATATATATATATATATATACGTTAGGCAAAAATGAACCAGATTGTGTACACCTAGGACAAACAATATTCTAATCATTGCCCCTATTAAAAAAACTAAAACAACAAACAAGAAATAATGTAACATAAACTTATGGGGTTTTCTCCTGACACATTCCATTTTAATTTACAACCTAGGAACAGGGATTCCAGAACGTCTCTGCTGCCCTAGTAACGAGATTTGTGAATGGAGAAATGCTGCCGCCTAGTGGCTGTTTACCACAACAGCAGCTTTAAACCCAGTGCTAATGGTCACTAAATATTCACACTCATTACAGGCCTGTGAATGACACCTGCCCTCAAAAACAATCCTGGGAGCGAATATTGACCAAAAAATTCAATTTTGAGGGCAACCTTTCAAGAAGACAATTTCAAGAGGTTAATTGTATTCTACGTTTTTTTCATTTGTTCATTAACAGAAATTTTAAAAGGTGTGGAAAAATGAATCTTAGAAAGAATTAAGGACATGCAAGTCCAAATTACAAAAATCCTGTCAGCTCACAACAGTCAGAATGACCATCAGCAAAAATTCTGCAAACAATAAATGCTGAAGGGGTTGTGGAAAAATGCCTAGGCTTGGTTCAACGTGGGACATGCTAAGAGCCAGTAAGGAAAACACAAAGGAGGTGCATTGAAAAGGTAAGTACTGAGCTACCATTCAATCAAGCATACCCACTGCTGGGCCTATCGCCTGAGAGGATGAGAATCAAAAAGACACAGGCTGGACTTCACTGGTGGCGCAGTGGTTGAGAGTCCGCTGCCGAAGCAGGGGACACGGGTTTATGCCCCGGTTCGGGAAAATCACACATGCCGTGGAGCGGCTGGTCCCGTGAGCTATGGCTGCTGGGCCTGTGCGTCCAGAGCCTGTGCTCTGCAATCGGAGTGGCCATGGCAGTGAGTGGCCTACGTACTGCAAAACAAGAAAAAAACAGCCTGGCAATCCTGCCCTCCAGCAATATTTATCATAGCCAAAACTTGGAAGCTACGAAAATGTCCATCAACAGAGGAATGCACAAAGAAGAAGTGGTCCATGTACACAATGGAATATGACTCCAATAAAAAAATATAAACTCAATCTAGAAAACAAACAAAAGTAAAAAAAAAACACATCAGCTTTTGGGGGTTTATCCAGGCACATTCCACTCTAATTTATAACCGAGAAATACCACTGCAAGGTAGTCTGTTTCCCTAGTTAAAAGCTTGTGAAAAGCAGAAATGCTGCCACCCTCTGGCCGTGACCTGCAACAGCAGCTTTAAAAACTGTGCTAAGGGTCACTTCATATGCACCAGTACTGGAGGGCTGTAAATGAAACCTGCCCTCAGAATGTCATTAGGGAGGTAATGGCCAAAATATTTCTAAATGTCACACATACTTCACGAAAACAATTGGAAGAGGTAAGCTCTACTCACAGTTTGAAGAAAAAAAGGACATGCCAGAAAGCTCAATTTCAATGGATTATGAGACGCGTGCAAATCCAACCACAAACATATAGCGGCTCACACTTGTCAGAATAAACTTCAGCAAAAAAAAAACTACAAACAATAAATGCTGAAGGTGTTGTGCAGAAGTGCATACCCTCAACTTTAAGTGGGATGTGACCTGGTAAGAGCCACTAACGAGAACAGAATGGAGGTGCTTTTACTACGTAAATATTTTTCTACCATATGATCCAGCAGGCCCACTCCTGGGCCTATAACCTAAGAAGACAGAATTGGAAAGACACAGGGAGGCGAATGTGCATTGCCGCAGCATTACAATTGCCCAAGTCATGGAAGCAAGCAAAAAGTCCATCAACATATGAGTGGACAAAGAAAACTGGTACATGTACAGACGGAGTATTGGCCAAGGAAAAAAAGGACACGATGTCATTTGCAGCACTGTAGATGAGTCTAGAGGCAATCACACAACGTGTAGTATGTCAGAAAGAGAAAGACACATATCGTATGATATCACTTTTAGGTATTACCTATAAATGGATACCAGTGAAGATATTTCCACAGAGAAGGGCAACCACTGATTCATTCAACAAACTTATGGTTCACCAATGGAAATTTGTGAGGATTGGATACATTAGGATATTGGGGTTAACAGACATATACAAACAAAGGTGAAATATATCATCACCAAAGACCTACGGAATACCAAGAGAAGACTACTCAACATCCTGTCATAACGTACATGGGAAAAGGATTCCAGGAAGAATAGACATATGTTTATGTGTAAAAGAACCACATCTTGCACACCTAGAACAAGCCAAACATTGTAATCAAACTTGCTGTGATAAAAATAAAAATTAAATTAAATAAACGAACAAGAAGTAGTGAGACATATACTTAAGGGGCTTTTCCCTGGCACACGCCATTCTAAATTACAACCTAGAACACAACTTCCATTGAGGCTCTGTTGCCCTAGTAACCAGATTTGGTAAAGTAGAACAGCTGCCACCTTGTGGGCGTTTCACACGACAGCAGCTTTAATCCCAGCGTTAATGGTCAGTTGATATTCAAAATAATTGCAGGCCTGTAAATCAAACCTGCACTGAAAACAAATCCTGGGGTCGTATATCGACCAAAAAAATTCAAAGGCATCCATATTTCAAACCGACAGTTTCAAGAGGCATAATTTATGCACATTTGTCTTCTGTTTCTTTTTCTTTCTTTCTTTTTTCTTTTTTTTTCAGCTTTCAAACTACTATTTATTTTATCATGTGTTCATTCCACAGATAATTTTTAAAGTGTCCACTATGTACTAAATGCAAGTTAGGTCCCAGGACTATAGCAGTGAGTTAAACAGATAAAATCCCCTGACCTTATGGAACTTAAAGCCTAGTAGGTGACTGGGTCAATAATCCACTTCATAGATAACTACGTAGTTATAATACAGGGTACAGTGAGAGGGCTAACAAAGGGCTCTAATTTAGGCTGGAGTTCAGAGAGGTTCCCCATGAAGAAATGATAGTTTACTTCTCAGGTACTTAATAAACAAAAGTGGTAAAATTAAATGGAAGTGTTTAAATGAACAGAGTTAGGCACCACTTTTAATTACATACATACATATACACACACATAAAATAGATCCCAACTTTCTAAATAAATTATTAGTAAATTGAACGCAAAATTTGTTAATAATGATAAAGTAGTACATATTCCAGAAATATAGTCACGATGAGTAGCAAAAAAATCTAGGTACTGTTAATGTTATCACATTAATACATGTTTTAATGGTGATTTCAATGGCTATAGAAAAGGCATCTATGAAAAAAAACTGCTTAGTAAATTAGTAAAATAAGGAAATTCCTTAACCTAACGAGAGAAGGATTTTTTAAAGATCCTTTAGCAAATATATTTAATGATAAAACTTTAAAGTTAAAGTTTGGAGACCACAACTATTGCACATTGTTCTGTAAGTCCTAGTCAATAGAATAAGAAAAGAATAAGCAGTGTAAGAATTAGAGAATGTGTCAGATAGACTGCACATCAGTCAATCTGTTGTGGTTTGGAAATTTAAAAAGTTAACCACATTGTCCACTTCTGAAAGGAAGAGAAAGTTTGTCATTATTTGCAAATGATATGATAATCTTATCAAAATCAAGGCAAGGAATGGAAAAACTATGAATAAGATAATTCAGCAGAAATTTCCGGTAAGATATAAAGTCAGCATAACAACTCAAAAGTATTTCTTTTACCAATTTTTTAGACCAAGTCATTCTCAAGAGCAGCAAATATTATAAATATTTTTTTTTTATGGTACACGGGCCTCTCACTGTTGTGGCCTCTCCCGCTGCGGAGCACAGGCTCCTGATGCGCAGGCTCAGTGGCCATGGCTCATGGGCCCAGACGCTCCACGGCATGTGGGATCTTCCTGGACCGGGGCATGAACCCGCGTCTCCTGCATCAGCAGGCAGACTCTCAACCACTGCGCCACCAGGGAAGCCCGCAAATATTATAAAATGTCAAGAAATTAATTTTTTCAATGTTAGATTTTTATAGAGAAATTCTGAAATTTTGTGAAGGGCATAATAAGAAAATCTGAATAAATAAAGATTATTTTCAAGGAAGAAAGGGCACATTTTAATAAAAATATCTCCTTACGTTAAGCTACATATTTAATAAGTTCCAATAAAATTACAAAATGATTTCTTCAGCAAATTTGATAACCTGAATCCAAAGTTCATGTAAGTCAAAATACATGAATAGATAAGGCAATTTTTTTTATCTCCCTGAAGGACCTTCTCTCTTATTTCTTTTTTTATTTTTTTTTTATTTTTTTTAATTTTTTTATTTTTTATTTTTATTTTTTTTAATTTTTTGCTTTATAACAAATTTAATCAGTTATACATATACATGTTTCCATATCCCCACCCTTTTGCGTCTCCCTCCCACTCTTTCTTTTTTCTTAAAACAACGGGAATGGAAAAAGGCTGAACATCAGGAATCAATAAAGCCATGCAAATCCAGTGTACACAAACGTTCACCTGACAGCCGTCAGAATGATCATCAGCAAAAAGTCTACAAAAAATAAATGCTGAAGGGGTTTTAGAGAACTGCGTACCCTTTAGCTGCTGGTGGGTTGCAACCTGGTAAGAGCAAGTCGTGAGAACAGAATGGAGGTGCGTTTAAGGGTAAAAATGGAGCTACCATGTGATCTGGTAGGCCCACTCATGGGTCTATCACCTGAGTAGACCAGAATCAAAAACACACAGGCTGGCAATCCTGCACTGCAGCAAGGTGTACCATAGCCAAACCTGGAAGAAACCAAAATGTGCATCAACAGAAAAATGCACCAAGAAGAAGTCGTCCATGTACACAATGGAATCTTAGCCATGAAAAAGCATGGAACAGTGCCGTTGGCACCACCATAGAAGGACCTAGCGAGAATCACCACACTGGAAGTAAGAAAGAAACCGTAAGACAGACATCCTATGACATCACTTATAGGTGTTACCTAAGAATTGATACCCATGAAATAATTTCCAAGAGAAGGACACGCATAGATTCAGAAAACCAAATTATGTTTAACCAAATGGAAAGGTGTAAGGAATGTATGAATTAGGATATGGGGGTTAACAGACATATACTAATACATAGGAAATATATAATCACAAAATACCTAAGGAATACAAAGAGAGGTCTACTCAACACTCTATAATAACATACACGGGAATGGATCCAAAGAGGAATATAGACAGATACATTGATAGGATGAACCAGAAACTGTACACCTCGGAGAATCTACATTTTGATCAAATTTCCTCTGATAATTAAATTTAAAAAGCAAACAACAATTTAGGAGATATAAGCTCTTGGGGGTTTGCACTGGCACATTGCACTCTAATTCGCAGCTTACTAACACGATTGCCACGAAAGCTCTGTGGCCCCAAATCCCAGAGTTGGAAATGTAGAAATGCTGCCGCCTTGTGGCCGTTTCCCACAAGAGCGGCTTTGAACCCACAGCTAATGGTCACTTAACATTCACAAGGATTCAGGGCTGTAAAGGACACCTGCCCTAAAAAATTGTGCGGAGGTAGGGAATGGCCAAAAAAATTCAAAAGTGTTAAATTTTTCAAGGAGGTTGGATGCAGGGGTAAGTTTTACTCACTCATTTTCAAAAAAGAGGAAAATGGATAAAAGCTCAACATCAGTAATTATTACACTCATGCAAATCTAACCTCCAAAATGATTCCAACTCACACATGTCAACTACCATCAGCTGCAAGTCTACAAACATTAAATGCTGAAGGTGTTTTAGAGAACTGTGTACCCTCTAGCTGCTGGTGAGACGTAAAGTGGTGACGGCCAATAATGAGAATAGAAAGGAGCTGCGTTTAAAAGTAAAAATTGAGCCACCATTCCGTTCAGCAGGCCCACCGCTGAGACTCTCACCTGACAAGTCCAGAGTCGAGAAGGCACAGGCTTCAACAGCTGCACTGCAGGAATTTTCACAATAGCCAAGACACGGAAGCAACCAAAATGTCCATCACCATATCAGTTGAAAAAGAAGAAGTGGTCCATGTACACAATGGAATATTAGCCATGGAAAACAATGAAACACTGCTCTTTCAGGCACCATAGTTGAGCCTAGAGATAATCACAGAACATGAGGTAAGTCGGAAAGCAAAAGACATATCCTATGATATCACTTACAGGCATTATCTAACAACTGACACAAATGAACATATTTGCACAGAGAAAGACACTCACACACTTAGAAAACAAACTAGGCTTATCTAAAAGGAAAGGTGGGGGGATTGGAAAAATTAAGATTAGGGTTACCATACGTGTACAAATACCTATTAAATACACATAACAAAAAGACCGACCATATAGCAAGGGAGGTCTATGGAACACTCTGCAATAATTTACATGGGAAGGGGATCTGTGCATGAATATATATATATATATATATATATATATATGTTAGGCACAAATGAACCAGATTGTGTAAACCTAGGACAAACAATATTCTAATCATTGCCCCTATTAGAAAAACTAAAACAACAAACAAGAAATAATGTAACATAAACTTATGGGGTTTTCTCCTGGCACATTCCATTTTAATTTACAACCTAGGAACAGGGATTCCAGAACGGCTCTGCTGCCCTAGTAACGAGATTTGTGAATGGAGAAATGCTGCCGCCTAGTGGCTGCTTACCACAACAGCAGCTTTAAACCCAGTGCTAATGGTCACTAAATATTCACACTCATTACAGGCCTGTGAATGACACCTGCCCTCAAAAACAATCCTGGGAGCGAATATTGACCAAAAAATTCAATTTTGAGGGCAACCTTTCAAGAAGACAATTTCAAGAGGTTAATTGTATTCTACGTTTTTTTCATTTGTTCGTTAACAGAAATTTTAAAAGGTGTGGAAAAATGAACCTTAGAAAGAATTAAGGACATGCAAATCCAAATTACAAAAATCCTATCAGCTCACAACAGTCAGAATGACCATCAGCAAAAATTCTGCAAACAATAAATGCTGAAGGGGTTGTGGAAAAATGCCTAGGCTTGGTTCAACGTGGGACATGCTAAGAGCCAGTAAGGAAAACACAAAGGAGGTGCATTGAAAAGGTAAGTACTGAGCTACCATTCAATCAAGCATGCCCACTGCTGGCCCTATCGCCTGAGAGGATGAGAATCAAAAAGACACAGGCTGGACTTCACTGGTGGCGCAGTGGTTGAGAGTCCGCCGCCGAAGCAGGGGACACGGGTTTATGCCCCGGTTCGGGAAAATCACACATGCCGTGGAGCGGCTGGTCCCGTGAGCTATGGCTGCTGGGCCTGTGCGTCCAGAGCCTGTGCTCTGCAATCGGAGTGGCCATGGCAGTGAGTGGCCTACGTACTGCAAAACAAGAAAAAAACAGCCTGGCAATCCTGCCCTCCAGCAATATTTATCATAGCCAAAACTTGGAAGCTACGAAAATGTCCATCAACAGAGGAATGCACAAAGAAGAAGTGGTCCATGTACACAATGGAATATGACTCCAATAAAAAAAATAAACTCAATCTAGAAAACAAACAAAAGTAAAAAAAAAAACACATCAGCTTTTGGGGGTTTATCCAGGCACATTCCACTCTAATTTATGACCGAGAAATACCACTGCAAGGTAGTCTGTTTCCCTAGTTAAAAGCTTGTGAAAAGCAGAAATGCTGCCACCCTCTGGCCGTGACCTGCAACAGCAGCTTTAAAAACTGTGCTAAGGGTCACTTCATATGCACCAGTACTGGAGGACTGTAAATGAAATCTGCCCTCAGAATGTCATTAGGGAGGTAATGGCCAAAATATTTCTAAATGTCACACATACTTCACGAAAACAATTGGAAGAGGTAAGCTCTACTCACAGTTTGAAGAAAAAAAGGACATGCCAGAAAGCTCAATTTCAATGGATTATGAGACGCATGCAAATCCAACCACAAACATATAGCGGCTCACACTTGTCAGAATAAACTTCAGCAAAAAAAAACTACAAACAATAAATGCTGAAGGTGTTGTGCAGAAGTGCATACCCTCAACTTTAAGTGGGATGTGACCTGGTAAGAGCCACTAATGAGAACAGAATGGAGGTGCTTTTACTACGTAAATATTTTTCTACCATATGATCCAGCAGGCCCACTCCTGGGACTATAACCTAAGAAGACAGAATTGGAAAGACACAGGGAGGCGAATGTGCATTGCCGCAGCATTACAATTGCCAAGTCATGGAAGCAACCAAAAAGTCCATCAACATATGAGTGGACAAAGAAAACTGGTACATGTACAGACGGAGTATTGGCCAAGGAAAAAAAGGACACGATGTCATTTGCAGCACTGTAGATGAGTCTAGAGGCAATCACACAACGTGTAGTATGTCAGAAAGAGAAAGACACATATCGTATGATATCACTTTTAGGTATTACCTATAAATGGATAGCAGTGAAGATATTTCCACAGAGAAGGGCAACCACTGATTCATTCAACAAACTTATGGTTCACCAATGGAAATTTGTGAGGATTGGATACATTAGGATATTGGGGTTAACAGACATATACAAACACAGGTGAAATATATCATCACCAAAGACCTACGGAATACCAAGAGAAGACTACTCAACATCCTGTCATAACGTACATGGGAAAAGGATTCCAGGAAGAATAGACATATGTTTATGTGTAAAAGAACCACATCTTGCACACCTAGAACAAGCCAAACATTGTAATCAAACTTGCTGTGATAAAAATAAAAATTAAATTAAATAAACGAACAAGAAGTAGTGAGACATATACTTAAGGGGCTTTTCCCTGGCACACGCCATTCTAAATTACAACCTAGAACACAACTTCCATTGAGGCTCTGTTGCCCTAGTAACCAGATTTGGTAAAGTAGAACAGCTGCCACCTTGTGGGCGTTTCACACGACAGCAGCTTTAATCCCAGCGTTAATGCTCAGTTGATATTCAAAATAATTGCAGGCCTGTAAATCACACCTGCACTGAAAACAAATCCTGGGGTCGTATATCGACCAAAAAAATTCAAAGGCATCCATATTTCAAACCGACAGTTTCAAGAGGCATAATTTATGCACATTTGTCTTCTGTTTCTTTTTCTTTCTTTCTTTTTTCTTTTTTTTTCAGCTTTCAAACCACTATTTATTTAATCATGTGTTCATTCCACAGATAATTTTTAAAGTGTCTACTATGTACTAATTGCAAGTTAGGTCCCAGGATTACAGCAGTGAGTTAAACAGATAAAATCCCCTGACCTTATGGAACTTAAAGCCTAGTGGGTGACTCGGTCAATAATCCACTTCATAGATAACTACGTAGTTATAATACAGGGTACAGTGAGAGGGCTAACAAAGGGCTCTAATTTAGGCTGGAGTTCAGAGAGGTTCCCCATGAAGAAATGATAGTTTACTTCTCAGGTACTTAATAAACAAAAGTGGTAAAATTAAATGGAAGTGTTTAAATGAACAGAGTTAGGCACCACTTTTAATTACATACATACATATACACACACATAAAATAGATCCCAACTTTCTAAATAAATTATTAGTAAATTGAACGCAAAATTTGTTAATAATGATAAAGTAGTACATATTCCAGAAATAAAGTCACGATGAGTAGCAAAAAAATCTAGGTACTGTTAATGTTATCACATTAATACATGTTTTAATGGTGATTTCAATGGCTATAGAAAAGGCATCTATGAAAAAAAAACTGCTTAGTAAATTAGTAAAATAAGGAAATTCCTTAACCTAACGAGAGAAGGATTTTTTAAAGATCCTTTAGCAAATATATTTAATGATAAAACTTTAAAGTTAAAGTTTGGAAACCACAACTATTGCACATTGTTCTATAAGTCCTAGTCAATAGAATAAGAAAAGAATAAGCAGTGTAAGAATTAGAGAATGTGTCAGATAGACTGCACATCAGTCAATCTGTTGTGGTTTGGAAATTTAAAAAGTTAACCACATTGTCCACTTCTGAAAGGAAGAGAAAGTTTGTCATTATTTGCAAATGATATGATAATCTTATCAAAATCAAGGCAAGGAATGGAAAAACTATGAATAAGATAATTCAGCAGAAATTTCCGGTAAGATATAAAGTCAGCATAACAACTCAAAAGTATTTCTTTTACCAATTTTTTAGACCAAGTCATTCTCAAGAGCAGCAAATATTATAAATATTTTTTTTTTATGGTACACGGGCCTCTCACTGTTGTGGCCTCTCCTGCTGCGGAGCACAGGCTCCTGATGCGCAGGCTCAGTGGCCATGGCTCATGGGCCCAGACGCTCCACGGCATGTGGGATCTTCCTGGACCGGGGCATGAACCCGCGTCCCCTGCATCAGCAGGCAGACTCTCAACCACTGCGCCACCAGGGAAGCCCGCAAATATTATAAAATGTCAAGAAATTAATTTTTTCAATGTTAGATTTTTATAGAGAAATTCTGAAATTTTGTGAAGGGCATAATAAGAAAATCTGAATAAATAAAGATTATTTTCAAGGAAGAAAGGGCACATTTTAATAAAAATATCTCCTTACGTTAAGCTACATATTTAATAAGTTCCAATAAAATTACAAAATGATTTCTTCAGCAAATTTGATAACCTGAATCCAAAGTTCATGTAAGTCAAAATACATGAATAGCTAAGGCAATTTTTTTATCTCCCTGAAGGACCTTCTCTCTTATTTCTTTTTTTTATTTATTTTTAATTTTTTTTAATTTTTTTATTTTTTATTTTTATTTTTTTTAATTTTTTGCTTTATAACAAATTTAATCAGTTATACATATACGTGTTTCCATATCCCCTCCCTTTTGCGTCTCCCTCCCACTCTTTCTTTTTTCTTAAAACAACGGGAATGGAAAAAGGCTGAACATCAGGAATCAATAAAGCCATGCAAATCCAGTGTACACAAACGTTCACCTGACAGCCGTCAGAATGATCATCAGCAAAACAAGTCTACAAAAAATAAATGCTGAAGGGGTTTTAGAGAACTGCGTACCCTTTAGCTGCTGGTGGGTTGCAACCTGGTAAGAGCCAGTCGTGAGAACAGAATGGAGGTGCGTTTAAGGGTAAAAATGGAGCTACCATGTGATCTGGTAGGCCCACTCATGGGCCTATCACCTGAGTAGACCAGAATCAAAAACACACAGGCTGGCAATCCTGCACTGCAGCAAGGTGTACCATAGCCAAACCTGGAAGAAACCAAAATGTGCATCAACAGAAAAATGCACCAAGAAGAAGTCGTCCATGTACACAATGGAATATTAGCCATGAAAAAGCATGGAACAGTGCCGTTGGCACCACCATAGAAGGACCTAGCAATAATCACCACACTGGAAGTAAGAAAGAAACCGTAAGACACATATCCTATGACATCACTTATAGGTGTTACCTAAGAATTGATACCCATGAAATAATTTCCAAGAGAAGGACACGCATAGATTCAGAAAACCAAATTATGTTTAACCAAATGGAAAGGTGTAAGGAATGTATGAATTAGGATATGGGGGTTAACAGACATATACTAATACATAGGAAATATATAATCACAAAATACCTAAGGAATACAAAGAGAGGTCTACTCAACACTCTATAATAACATACACGGGAATGGATCCAAAGAGGAATATAGACAGATACATTGATAGGATGAACCAGAAACTGTACACCTAGGAGAATCTACATTTTGATCAAATTTCCTCTGATAATTAAATTTAAAAAGCAAACAACAATTTAGGAGATATAAGCTCTTGGGGGTTTGCACTGGCACATTGCACTCTAATTCGCAGCTTACTACCACGATTGCCACGAAAGCTCTGTGGCCCAAAATCCCAGAGTTGGAAATGTAGAAATGCTGCCGCCTTGTGGCCGTTTCCCACAAGAGCGGCTTTGAACCCACAGCTAATGGTCACTTAACATTCACAAGGATTCAGGGCTGTAAAGGACACCTGCCCTAAAAAATTGTGCGGAGGTAGGGAATGGCCAAAAAAATTCAAAAGTGTTAAATTTTTCAAGGAGATTGGATGGAGGGGTAAGTTTTACTCACTCATTTTCAAAAAAGAGGAAAATGGATAAAAGCTCAACATCAGTAATTATTACACTCATGCAAATCTAACCTCCAAAATGATTCCAACTCACACATGTCAACTACCATCAGCTGCAAGTCTACAAACATTAAATGCTGAAGGTGTTTTAGAGAACTGTGTACCCTCTAGCTGCTGGTGAGATGTAAAGTGGTGACAGCCAATAATGAGAATAGAAAGGAGCTGCGTTTAAAAGTAAAAATTGAGCCACCATTCCGTTCAGCAGGCCCACCGCTGAGACTCTCACCTGACAAGTCCAGAGTCGAGAAGGCACAGGCTTCAACAGCTGCACTGCAGGAATTTTCACAATAGCCAAGACACGGAAGCAACCAAAATGTCCATCACCATATCAGTTGAAAAAGAAGAAGTGGTCCATGTACACAATGGAATATTAGCCATGGAAAACAATGAAACACTGCTCTTTCAGGCACCATAGTTGAGCCTAGAGATAATCACAGAACATGAGGTAAGTCGGAAAGCAAAAGACATATCCTATGATATCACTTACAGGCATTATCTAACAACTGACACAAATGAACATATTTGCACAGAGAAAGACACTCACACACTTAGAAAACAAACTAGGCTTATCTAAAAGGAAAGGTGGGGGGAATGGAAAAATTAAGATTAGGGTTACCATACGTGTACAAATACCTATTAAATACACATAACAAAAAGACCGACCATATAGCAAGGGAGGTCTATGGAACACTCTGCAATAATTTACATGGGAAGGGGATCTGTGCATGAATATATATATATATATATATATATATATATATATATATATATATATATATATATATATATATATGTTAGGCACAAATGAACCAGATTGTGTACACCTAGGACAAACAATATTCTAATCATTGCCCCTATTAAAAAAACTAAAACAACAAACAAGAAATAATGTAACATAAACTTATGGGGTTTTCTCCTGGCACATTCCATTTTAATTTACAACCTAGGAACAGGGATTCCAGAACGGCTCTGCTGCCCTAGTAACGAGATTTGTGAATGGAGAAATGCTGCCGCCTAGTGGCTGCTTACCACAACAGCAGCTTTAAACCCAGTGCTAATGGTCACTAAATATTCACACTCATTACAGGCCTGTGAATGACACCTGCCCTCAAAAACAATCCTGGGAGCGAATGTTGACCAAAAAATTCAATTCTGAGGGCAACCTTTCAAGAAGACAATTTCAAGAGGTTAATTGTATTCTACGTTTTTTTCATTTGTTCGTTAACAGAAATTTTAAAAGCTGTGGAAAAATGAATCTTAGAAAGAATTAAGGACATGCAAGTCGAAATTACAAAAATCCTATCAGCTCACAACAGTCAGAATGACCATCAGCAAAAATTCTGCAAACAATAAATGCTGAAGGGGTTGTGGAAAAATGCCTAGGCTTGGTTCAACGTGGGACATGCTAAGAGCCAGTAAGGAAAACACAAAGGAGGTGCATTGAAAAGGTAAGTACTGAGCTACCATTCAATCAAGCATACCCACTGCTGGGCCTATCGCCTGAGAGGATGAGAATCAAAAAGACACAGGCTGGACTTCACTGGTGGCGCAGTGGTTGAGAGTCCGCCGCCGAAGCAGGGGACACGGGTTTATGCCCCGGTTCGGGAAAATCACACATGCCGTGGAGCGGCTGGTCCCGTGAACTATGGCTGCTGGGCCTGTGCGTCCAGAGCCTGTGCTCTGCAATCGGAGTGGCCATGGCAGTGAGTGGCCTACGTACTGCAAAACAAGAAAAAAACAGCCTGGCAATGCTCCCCTCCAGCAATAATTATCATAGCCAAAACTTGGAAGCTACGAAAATGTCCATCAACAGAGGAATGCACAAAGAAGAAGTGGTCCATGTACACAATGGAATATGACTCCAATAAAAAAATATAAACTCAATCTAGAAAACAAACAAAAGTAAAAAAAAAACACATCAGCTTTTGGGGGTTTTTCCAGGCACATTCCTCTCTAATTTATAACCGAGAAATACCACTGCAAGGTAGTCTGTTTCCCTAGTTAAAAGCTTGTGAAAAGCAGAAATGCTGCCACCCTCTGGCCGTGACCTGCAACAGCAGCTTTAAAAACTGTGCTAAGGGTCACTTCATATGCACCAGTACTGGAGGGCTGTAAATGAAACCTGCCCTCAGAATGTCATTAGGGAGGTAATGGCCAAAATATTTCTAAATGTCACACATACTTCACGAAAACAATTGGAAGAGGTAAGCTCTACTCACAGTTTGAAGAAAAAAAGGACATGCCAGAAAGCTCAATTTCAATGGATTATGAGATGCATGCAAATCCAACCACAAACATATAGCGGCTCACACTTGTCAGAATAAACTTCAGCAAAAAAATCTACAAACAATAAATGCTGAAGGTGTTGTGCAGAAGTGCATACCCTCAACTTTAAGTGGGATGTGACCTGGTAAGAGCCACTAACGAGAACAGAATGGAGGTGCTTTTACTACGTAAATATTTTTCTACCATATGATCCAGCAGGCCCACTCCTGGGCCTATAACCTAAGAAGACAGAATTGGAAAGACACAGGGAGGCGAATGTGCATTGCCACAGCATTACAATTGCCAAGTCATGGAAGCAAGCAAAAAGTCCATCAACATATGAGTGGACAAAGAAAATTGGTACATGTACAGACGGAGTATTGGCCAAGGAAAAAATGGACACGATGTCATTTGCAGCACTGTAGATGAGTCTAGAGGCAATCACACAACGTGTAGTATGTCAGAAAGAGAAAGACACATATCGTATGATATCACTTTTAGGTATTACCTATAAATGGATACCAGTGAAGATATTTCCACAGAGAAGGGCAACCACTGATTCATTCAACAAACTTATGGTTCACCAATGGAAATTTGTGAGGATTGGATACATTAGGATATTGGGGTTAACAGACATATACAAACACAGGTGAAATATATCATCACCAAAGACCTACGGAATACCAAGAGAAGACTACTCAACATCCTGTCATAACGTACATGGGAAAAGGATTCCAGGAAGAATAGACATATGTTTATGTGTCAAAGAACCACATCTTGCACACCTAGAACAAGCCAAACATTGTAATCAAACTTGCTGTGATAAAAATAAAAATTAAATTAAATAAACGAACAAGAAGTAGTGAGACATATACTTAAGGGGCTTTTCCCTGGCACACGCCATTCTAAATTACAACCTAGAACACAACTTCCATTGAGGCTCTGTTGCCCTAGTAACCAGATTTGGTAAAGTAGAACAGCTGCCACCTTGTGGGCGTTTCACACGACAGCAGCTTTAATCCCAGCGTTAATGGTCAGTTGATATTCAAAATAATTGCAGGCCTGTAAATCACACCTGCACTGAAAACAAATCCTGGGGTCGTATATCGACCAAAAAAATTCAAAGGCATCCATATTTCAAACCGACAGTTTCAAGAGGCATAATTTATGCACATTTGTCTTCTGTTTCTTTTTCTTTCTTTCTTTTTTCTTTTTTTTTCAGCTTTCAAACCACTATTTATTTAATCATGTGTTCATTCCACAGATAATTTTTAAAGTGTCTACTATGTACTAATTGCAAGTTAGGTCCCAGGATTACAGCAGTGAGTTAAACAGATAAAATCCCCTGACCTTATGGAACTTAAAGCCTAGTGGGTGACTCGGTCAATAATCCACTTCATAGATAACTACGTAGTTATAATACAGGGTACAGTGAGAGGGCTAACAAAGGGCTGTAATTTAGGCTGGAGTTCAGAGAGGTTCCCCATGACGAAATGATAGTTTACTTCTCAGGTACTTAATAAACAAAAGTGGTAAAATTAAATGGAAGTGTTTAAATGAACAGAGTTAGGCACCACTTTTAATTACATACATACATATACACACACATAAAATAGATCCCAACTTTCTAAATAAATTATTAGTAAATTGAACGCAAAATTTGTTAATAATGATAAAGTAGTACATATTGCAGAAATAAAGTCACGATGAGTAGCAAAAAAATCTAGGTACTGTTAATGTTATCACATTAATACATGTTTTAATGGTGATTTCAATGGCTATAGAAAAGGCATCTATGAAAAAAAACTGCTTAGTAAATTAGTAAAATAAGGAAATTCCTTAACCTAACGAGAGAAGGATTTTTTAAAGATCCTTTAGCAAATATATTTAATGATAAAACTTTAAAGTTAAAGTTTGGAGACCACAACTATTGCACATTGTTCTATAAGTCCTAGTCAATAGAATAAGAAAAGAATAAGCAGTGTAAGAATTAGAGAATGTGTCAGATAGACTGCACATCAGTCAATCTGTTGTGGTTTGGAAATTTAAAAAGTTAACCACATTGTCCACTTCTGAAAGGAAGAGAAAGTTTGTCATTATTTGCAAATGATATGATAATCTTATCAAAATCAAGGCAAGGAATGGAAAAACTATGAATAAGATAATTCAGCAGAAATTTCCGGTAAGATATAAAGTCAGCATAACAACTCAAAAGTATTTCTTTTACCAATTTTTTAGACCAAGTCATTCTCAAGAGCAGCAAATATTATAAATATTTTTTTTTTATGGTACACGGGCCACTCACTGTTGTGGCCTCTCCCGCTGCGGAGCACAGGCTCCTGATGCGCAGGCTCAGTGGCCATGGCTCATGGGCCCAGACGCTCCACGGCATGTGGGATCTTCCTGGACCGGGGCATGAACCCGCGTCCCCTGCATCAGCAGGCAGACTCTCAACCACTGCGCCACCAGGGAAGCCCGCAAATATTATAAAATGTCAAGAAATTAATTTTTTCAATGTTAGATTTTTATAGAGAAATTCTGAAATTTTGTGAAGGGCATAATAAGAAAATCTGAATAAATAAAGATTATTTTCAAGGAAGAAAGGGCACATTTTAATAAAAATATCTCCTTACGTTAAGCTACATATTTAATAAGTTCCAATAAAATTACAAAATGATTTCTTCAGCAAATTTGATAACCTGAATCCAAAGTTCATGTAAGTCAAAATACATGAATAGATAAGGCAATTTTTTTTATCTCCCTGAAGGACCTTCTCTCTTATTTCTTTTTTTAATTTTTTTTTTTTTTTTAATTTTTTTATTTTTTATTTTTATTTTTTTTAATTTTTTGCTTTATAACAAATTTAATCAGTTATACATATACGTGTTTCCATATCCCCTCCCTTTTGCGTCTCCCTCCCACTCTTTCTTTTTTCTTAAAACAACGGGAATGGAAAAAGGCTGAACATCAGGAATCAATAAAGCCATGCAAATCCAGTGTACACAAACGTTCACCTGACAGCCGTCAGAATGATCATCAGCAAAAAGTCTACAAAAAATAAATGCTGAAGGGGTTTTAGAGAACTGCGTACCCTTTAGCTGCTGGTGGGTTGCAACCTGGTAAGAGCAAGTCGTGAGAACAGAATGGAGGTGCGTTTAAGGGTAAAAATGGAGCTACCATGTGATCTGGTAGGCCCACTCATGGGTCTATCACCTGAGTAGACCAGAATCAAAAACACACAGGCTGGCAATCCTGCACTGCAGCAAGGTGTACCATAGCCAAACCTGGAAGAAACCAAAATGTGCATCAACAGAAAAATGCACCAAGAAGAAGTCGTCCATGTACACAATGGAATCTTAGCCATGAAAAAGCATGGAACAGTGCCGTTGGCACCACCATAGAAGGACCTAGCGAGAATCACCACACTGGAAGTAAGAAAGAAACCGTAAGACAGACATCCTATGACATCACTTATAGGTGTTACCTAAGAATTGATACCCATGAAATAATTTCCAAGAGAAGGACACGCATAGATTCAGAAAACCAAATTATGTTTAACCAAATGGAAAGGTGTAAGGAATGTATGAATTAGGATATGGGGGTTAACAGACATATACTAATACATAGGAAATATATAATCACAAAATACCTAAGGAATACAAAGAGAGGTCTACTCAACACTCTATAATAACATACACGGGAATGGATCCAAAGAGGAATATAGACAGATACATTGATAGGATGAACCAGAAACTGTACACCTCGGAGAATCTACATTTTGATCAAATTTCCTCTGATAATTAAATTTAAAAAGCAAACAACAATTTAGGAGATATAAGCTCTTGGGGGTTTGCACTGGCACATTGCACTCTAATTCGCAGCTTACTAACACGATTGCCACGAAAGCTCTGTGGCCCCAAATCCCAGAGTTGGAAATGTAGAAATGCTGCCGCCTTGTGGCCGTTTCCCACAAGAGCGGCTTTGAACCCACAGCTAATGGTCACTTAACATTCACAAGGATTCAGGGCTGTAAAGGACACCTGCCCTAAAAAATTGTGCGGAGGTAGGGAATGGCCAAAAAAATTCAAAAGTGTTAAATTTTTCAAGGAGGTTGGATGCAGGGGTAAGTTTTACTCACTCATTTTCAAAAAAGAGGAAAATGGATAAAAGCTCAACATCAGTAATTATTACACTCATGCAAATCTAACCTCCAAAATGATTCCAACTCACACATGTCAACTACCATCAGCTGCAAGTCTACAAACATTAAATGCTGAAGGTGTTTTAGAGAACTGTGTACCCTCTAGCTGCTGGTGAGACGTAAAGTGGTGACGGCCAATAATGAGAATAGAAAGGAGCTGCGTTTAAAAGTAAAAATTGAGCCACCATTCCGTTCAGCAGGCCCACCGCTGAGACTCTCACCTGACAAGTCCAGAGTCGAGAAGGCACAGGCTTCAACAGCTGCACTGCAGGAATTTTCACAATAGCCAAGACACGGAAGCAACCAAAATGTCCATCACCATATCAGTTGAAAAAGAAGAAGTGGTCCATGTACACAATGGAATATTAGCCATGGAAAACAATGAAACACTGCTCTTTCAGGCACCATAGTTGAGCCTAGAGATAATCACAGAACATGAGGTAAGTCGGAAAGCAAAAGACATATCCTATGATATCACTTACAGGCATTATCTAACAACTGACACAAATGAACATATTTGCACAGAGAAAGACACTCACACACTTAGAAAACAAACTAGGCTTATCTAAAAGGAAAGGTGGGGGGATTGGAAAAATTAAGATTAGGGTTACCATACGTGTACAAATACCTATTAAATACACATAACAAAAAGACCGACCATATAGCAAGGGAGGTCTATGGAACACTCTGCAATAATTTACATGGGAAGGGGATCTGTGCATGAATATATATATATATATATATATATATATATATATATATATATATATATATATATATATATATATATATATATATATATGTTAGGCACAAATGAACCAGATTGTGTAAACCTAGGACAAACAATATTCTAATCATTGCCCCTATTAGAAAAACTAAAACAACAAACAAGAAATAATGTAACATAAACTTATGGGGTTTTCTCCTGGCACATTCCATTTTAATTTACAACCTAGGAACAGGGATTCCAGAACGGCTCTGCTGCCCTAGTAACGAGATTTGTGAATGGAGAAATGCTGCCGCCTAGTGGCTGCTTACCACAACAGCAGCTTTAAACCCAGTGCTAATGGTCACTAAATATTCACACTCATTACAGGCATGTGAATGACACCTGCCCTCAAAAACAATCCTGGGAGCGAATATTGACCAAAAAATTCAATTTTGAGGGCAACCTTTCAAGAAGACAATTTCAAGAGCTTAATTGTATTCTACGTTTTTTTCATTTGTTCGTTAACAGAAATTTTAAAAGGTGTGGAAAAATGAACCTTAGAAAGAATTAAGGACATGCAAATCCAAATTACAAAAATCCTATCAGCTCACAACAGTCAGAATGACCATCAGCAAAAATTCTGCAAACAATAAATGCTGAAGGGGTTGTGGAAAAATGCCTAGGCTTGGTTCAACGTGGGACATGCTAAGAGCCAGTAAGGAAAACACAAAGGAGGTGCATTGAAAAGGTAAGTACTGAGCTACCATTCAATCAAGCATGCCCACTGCTGGCCCTATCGCCTGAGAGGATGAGAATCAAAAAGACACAGGCTGGACTTCACTGGTGGCGCAGTGGTTGAGAGTCCGCCGCCGAAGCAGGGGACACGGGTTTATGCCCCGGTTCGGGAAAATCACACATGCCGTGGAGCGGCTGGTCCCGTGAGCTATGGCTGCTGGGCCTGTGCGTCCAGAGCCTGTGCTCTGCAATCGGAGTGGCCATGGCAGTGAGTGGCCTACGTACTGCAAAACAAGAAAAAAACAGCCTGGCAATCCTGCCCTCCAGCAATATTTATCATAGCCAAAACTTGGAAGCTACGAAAATGTCCATCAACAGAGGAATGCACAAAGAAGAAGTGGTCCATGTACACAATGGAATATGACTCCAATAAAAAAAATAAACTCAATCTAGAAAACAAACAAAAGTAAAAAAAAAAACACATCAGCTTTTGGGGGTTTATCCAGGCACATTCCACTCTAATTTATGACCGAGAAATACCACTGCAAGGTAGTCTGTTTCCCTAGTTAAAAGCTTGTGAAAAGCAGAAATGCTGCCACCCTCTGGCCGTGACCTGCAACAGCAGCTTTAAAAACTGTGCTAAGGGTCACTTCATATGCACCAGTACTGGAGGGCTGTAAATGAAACCTGCCCTCAGAATGTCATTAGGGAGGTAATGGCCAAAATATTTCTAAATGTCACACATACTTCACGAAAACAATTGGAAGAGGTAAGCTCTACTCACAGTTTGAAGAAAAAAAGGACATGCCAGAAAGCTCAATTTCAATGGATTATGAGATGCATGCAAATCCAACCACAAACATATAGCGGCTCACACTTGTCAGAATAAACTTCAGCAAAAAAATCTACAAACAATAAATGCTGAAGGTGTTGTGCAGAAGTGCATACCCTCAACTTTAAGTGGGATGTGACCTGGTAAGAGCCACTAACGAGAACAGAATGGAGGTGCTTTTACTACGTAAATATTTTTCTACCATATGATCCAGCAGGCCCACTCCTGGGCCTATAACCTAAGAAGACAGAATTGGAAAGACACAGGGAGGCGAATGTGCATTGCCACAGCATTACAATTGCCAAGTCATGGAAGCAAGCAAAAAGTCCATCAATATATGAGTGGACAAAGAAAACTGGTACATGTACAGACGGAGTATTGGCCAAGGAAAAAAAGGACACGATGTCATTTGCAGCACTGTAGATGAGTCTAGAGGCAATCACACAACGTGTAGTATGTCAGAAAGAGAAAGACACATATCGTATGATATCACATTTAGGTATTACCTATAAATGGATACCAGTGAAGATATTTCCACAGAGAAGGGCAACCACTGATTCATTCAACAAACTTATGGTTCACCAATGGAAATTTGTGAGGATTGGATACATTAGGATATTGGGGTTAACAGACATATACAAACACAGGTGAAATATATCATCACCAAAGACCTACGGAATACCAAGAGAAGACTACTCAACATCCTGTCATAACGTACATGGGAAAAGGATTCCAGGAAGAATAGACATATGTTTATGTGTAAAAGAACCACATCTTGCACACCTAGAACAAGCCAAACATTGTAATCAAACTTGCTGTGATAAAAATAAAAATTAAATTAAATAAACGAACAAGAAGTAGTGAGACATATACTTAAGGGGCTTTTCCCTGGCACACGCCATTCTAAATTACAACCTAGAACACAACTTCCATTGAGGCTCTGTTGCCCTAGTAACCAGATTTGGTAAAGTAGAACAGCTGCCACCTTGTGGGCGTTTCACACGACAGCAGCTTTAATCCCAGCGTTAATGGTCAGTTGATATTCAAAATAATTGCAGGCCTGTAATTCACACCTGCACTGAAAACAAATCCTGGGGTCGTATATCGACCAAAAAAATTCAAAGGCATCCATATTTCAAACCGACAGTTTCAAGAGGCATAATTTATGCACATTTGTCTTCTGTTTCTTTTTCTTTCTTTCTTTTTTCTTTTTTTTCAGCTTTCAAACCACTATTTATTTAATCATGTGTTCATTCCACAGATAATTTTTAAAGTGTCTACTATGTACTAATTGCAAGTTAGGTCCCAGGATTACAGCAGTGAGTTAAACAGATAAAATCCCCTGACCTTATGGAACTTAAAGCCTAGTGGGTGACTCGGTCAATAATCCACTTCATAGATAACTACGTAGTTATAATACAGGGTACAGTGAGAGGGCTAACAAAGGGCTCTAATTTAGGCTGGAGTTCAGAGAGGTTCCCCATGAAGAAATGATAGTTTACTTCTCAGGTACTTAATAAACAAAAGTGGTAAAATTAAATGGAAGTGTTTAAATGAACAGAGTTAGGCACCACTTTTAATTACATACATACATATACACACACATAAAATAGATCCCAACTTTCTAAATAAATTATTAGTAAATTGAACGCAAAATTTGTTAATAATGATAAAGTAGTACATATTGCAGAAATAAAGTCACGATGAGTAGCAAAAAAATCTAGGTACTGTTAATGTTATCACATTAATACATGTTTTAATGGTGATTTCAATGGCTATAGAAAAGGCATCTATGAAAAAAAACTGCTTAGTAAATTAGTAAAATAAGGAAATTCCTTAACCTAACGAGAGAAGGATTTTTTAAAGATCCTTTAGCAAATATATTTAATGATAAAACTTTAAAGTTAAAGTTTGGAGACCACAACTATTGCACATTGTTCTATAAGTCCTAGTCAATAGAATAAGAAAAGAATAAGCAGTGTAAGAATTAGAGAATGTGTCAGATAGACTGCACATCAGTCAATCTGTTGTGGTTTGGAAATTTAAAAAGTTAACCACATTGTCCACTTCTGAAAGGAAGAGAAAGTTTGTCATTATTTGCAAATGATATGATAATCTTATCAAAATCAAGGCAAGGAATGGAAAAACTATGAATAAGATAATTCAGCAGAAATTTCCGGTAAGATATAAAGTCAGCATAACAACTCAAAAGTATTTCTTTTACCAATTTTTTAGACCAAGTCATTCTCAAGAGCAGCAAATATTATAAATATTTTTTTTTTATGGTACACGGGCCTCTCACTGTTGTGGCCTCTCCCGCTGCGGAGCACAGGCTCCTGATGCGCAGGCTCAGTGGCCATGGCTCATGGGCCCAGACGCTCCACGGCATGTGGGATCTTCCTGGACCGGGGCATGAACCCGCGTCCCCTGCATCAGCAGGCAGACTCTCAACCACTGCGCCACCAGGGAAGCCCGCAAATATTATAAAATGTCAAGAAATTAATTTTTTCAATGTTAGATTTTTATAGAGAAATTCTGAAATTTTGTGAAGGGCATAATAAGAAAATCTGAATAAATAAAGATTATTTTCAAGGAAGAAAGGGCACATTTTAATAAAAATATCTCCTTACGTTAAGCTACATATTTAATAAGTTCCAATAAAATTACAAAATGATTTCTTCAGCAAATTTGATAACCTGAATCCAAAGTTCATGTAAGTCAAAATACATGAATAGCTAAGGCAATTTTTTTTATCTCCCTGAAGGACATTCTCTCTTATTTCTTTTTTTTAATTTATTTTTAATTTTTTTAATTTTTTTATTTTTTATTTTTATTTTTTTTAATTTTTTGCTTTATAACAAATTTAATCAGTTATACATATACGTGTTTCCATATCCCCCCCCTTTTGCGTCTCCCTCCCACTCTTTCATTTTTCTTAAAACAACGGGAATGGAAAAAGGCTGAACATCAGGAATCAATAAAGCCATGCAAATCCAGTGTACACAAACGTTCACCTGACAGCCGTCAGAATGATCATCAGCAAAACAAGTCTACAAAAAATAAATGCTGAAGGGGTTTTAGAGAACTGCGTACCCTTTAGCTGCTGGTGGGTTGCAACCTGGTAAGAGCCAGTCGTGAGAACAGAATGGAGGTGCGTTTAAGGGTAAAAATGGAGCTACCATGTGATCTGGTAGGCCCACTCATGGGCCTATCACCTGAGTAGACCAGAATCAAAAACACACAGGCTGGCAATCCTGCACTGCAGCAAGGTGTACCATAGCCAAACCTGGAAGAAACCAAAATGTGCATCAACAGAAAAATGCACCAAGAAGAAGTCGTCCATGTACACAATGGAATATTAGCCATGAAAAAGCATGGAACAGTGCCGTTGGCACCACCATAGAAGGACCTAGCGATAATCACCACACTGGAAGTAAGAAAGAAACCGTAAGACAGACATCCTATGACATCACTTATAGGTGTTACCTAAGAATTGATACTCATGAAATAACTTCCAAGAGAAGGACACGCATAGATTCAGAAAACCAAATTATGTTTAACCAAATGGAAAGGTGTAAGGAATGTATGAATTAGGATATGGGGGTTAACAGACATATACTAATACATAGGAAATATATAATCACAAAATACCTAAGGAATACAAAGAGAGGTCTACTCAACACTCTATAATAACATACACGGGAATGGATCCAAAGAGGAATATAGACAGATACATTGATAGGATGAACCAGAAACTGTACACCTCGGAGAATCTACATTTTGATCAAATTTCCTCTGATAATTAAATTTAAAAAGCAAACAACAATTTAGGAGATATAAGCTCTTGGGGGTTTGCACTGGCACATTGCACTCTAATTCGCAGCTTACTACCACGATTGCCACGAAAGCTCTGTGGCCCCAAATCCCAGAGTTGGAAATGTAGAAATGCTGCCGCCTTGTGGCCGTTTCCCACAAGAGCGGCTTTGAACCCACAGCTAATGGTCACTTAACATTCACAAGGATTCAGGGCTGTAAAGGACACCTGCCCTAAAAAATTGTGCGGAGGTAGGGAATGGCCAAAAAAATTCAAAAGTGTTAAATTTTTCAAGGAGATTGGATGGAGGGGTAAGTTTTACTCACTCATTTTCAAAAAAGAGGAAAATGGATAAAAGCTCAACATCAGTAATTATTACACTCATGCAAATCTAACCTCCAAAATGATTCCAACTCACACATGTCAACTACCATCAGCTGCAAGTCTACAAACATTAAATGCTGAAGGTGTTTTAGAGAACTGTGTACCCTCTAGCTGCTGGTGAGATGTAAAGTGGTGACAGCCAATAATGAGAATAGAAAGGAGCTGCGTTTAAAAGTAAAACTTGAGCCACCATTCCGTTCAGCAGGCCCACCGCTGAGACTCTCACCTGACAAGTCCAGAGTCGAGAAGGCACAGGCTTCAACAGCTGCACTGCAGGAATTTTCACAATAGCCAAGACACGGAAGCAACCAAAATGTCCATCACCATATCAGTTGAAAAAGAAGAAGTGGTCCATGTACACAATGGAATATTAGCCATGGAAAACAATGAAACACTGCTCTTTCAGGCACCATAGTTGAGCCTAGAGATAATCACAGAACATGAGGTAAGTCGGAAAGCAAAAGACATATCCTATGATATCACTTACAGGCATTATCTAACAACTGACACAAATGAACATATTTGCACAGAGAAAGACACTCACACACTTAGAAAACAAACTAGGCTTATCTAAAAGGAAAGGTGGGGGGAATGGAAAAATTAAGATTAGGGTTACCATACGTGTACAAATACCTATTAAATACACATAACAAAAAGACCGACCATATAGCAAGGGAGGTCTATGGAACACTCTGCAATAATTTACATGGGAAGGGGATCTGTGCATGAATATATATATATATATATATATATATATATATATATATATATATATATATATATATATATATATGTTAGGCACAAATGAACCAGATTGTGTACACCTAGGACAAACAATATTCTAATCATTGCCCCTATTAAAAAAACTAAAACAACAAACAAGAAATAATGTAACATAAACTTATGGGGTTTTCTCCTGACACATTCCATTTTAATTTACAACCTAGGAACAGGGATTCCAGAACGGCTCTGCTGCCCTAGTAACGAGATTTGTGAATGGAGAAATGCTGCCGCCTAGTGGCTGCTTACCACAACAGCAGCTTTAAACCCAGTGCTAATGGTCACTAAATATTCACACTCATTACAGGCCTGTGAATGACACCTGCCCTCCAAAACAATCCTGGGAGCGAATATTGACCAAAAAATTCAATTTTGAGGGCAACCTTTCAAGAAGACAATTTCAAGAGGTTAATTGTATTCTACGTTTTTTTCATTTGTTCGTTAACAGAAATTTTAAAAGGTGTGGAAAAATGAACCTTAGAAAGAATTAAGGACATGCAAATCCAAATTACAAAAATCCTATCAGCTCACAACAGTCAGAATGACCATCAGCAAAAATTCTGCAAACAATAAATGCTGAAGGGGTTGTGGAAAAATGCCTAGGCTTGGTTCAACGTGGGACATGCTAAGAGCCAGTAAGGAAAACACAAAGGAGGTGCATTGAAAAGGTAAGTACTGAGCTACCATTCAATCAAGCATGCCCACTGCTGGCCCTATCGCCTGAGAGGATGAGAATCAAAAAGACACAGGCTGGACTTCACTGGTGGCGCAGTGGTTGAGAGTCCGCCGCCGAAGCAGGGGACACGGGTTTATGCCCCGGTTCGGGAAAATCACACATGCCGTGGAGCGGCTGGTCCCGTGAGCTATGGCTGCTGGGCCTGTGCGTCCAGAGCCTGTGCTCTGCAATCGGAGTGGCCATGGCAGTGAGTGGCCTACGTACTGCAAAACAAGAAAAAAACAGCCTGGCAATCCTGCCCTCCAGCAATATTTATCATAGCCAAAACTTGGAAGCTACGAAAATGTCCATCAACAGAGGAATGCACAAAGAAGAAGTGGTCCATGTACACAATGGAATATGACTCCAATAAAAAAATATAAACTCAATCTAGGAAACAAACAAAAGTAAAAAAAAAAAACACATCAGCTTTTGGGGGTTTATCCAGGCACATTCCACTCTAATTTATAACCGAGAAATACCACTGCAAGGTAGTCTGTTTCCCTAGTTAAAAGCTTGTGAAAAGCAGAAATGCTGCCACCCTCTGGCCGTGACCTGCAACAGCAGCTTTAAAAACTGTGCTAAGGGTCACTTCATATGCACCACTACTGGAGGGCTGTAAATGAAACCTGCCCTCAGAATGTCATTAGGGAGGTAATGGCCAAAATATTTCTAAATGTCACACATACTTCACGAAAACAATTGGAAGAGGTAAGCTCTACTCACAGTTTGAAGAAAAAAAGGACATGCCAGAAAGCTCAATTTCAATGGATTATGAGACGCGTGCAAATCCAACCACAAACATATAGCGGCTCACACTTGTCAGAATAAACTTCAGCAAAAAAAAAAACTACAAACAATAAATGCTGAAGGTGTTGTGCAGAAGTGCATACCCTCAACTTTAAGTGGGATGTGACCTGGTAAGAGCCACTAACGAGAACAGAATGGAGGTGCTTTTACTACGTAAATATTTTTCTACCATATGATCCAGCAGGCCCACTCCTGGGCCTATAACCTAAGAAGACAGAATTGGAAAGACACAGGGAAGCGAATGTGCATTGCCGCAGCATTACAATTGCCAAGTCATGGAAGCAACCAAAAAGTCCATCAACATATGAGTGGACAAAGAAAACTGGTACATGTACAGACGGAGTATTGGCCAAGGAAAAAAAGGACACGATGTCATTTGCAGCACTGTAGATGAGTCTAGAGGCAATCACACAACGTGTAGTATGTCAGAAAGAGAAAGACACATATCGTATGATATCACTTTTAGGTATTACCTATAAATGGATACCAGTGAAGATATTTCCACAGAGAAGGGCAACCACTGATTCATTCAACAAACTTATGGTTCACCAATGGAAATTTGTGAGGATTGGATACATTAGGATATTGGGGTTAACAGACATATACAAACACAGGTGAAATATATCATCACCAAAGACCTACGGAATACCAAGAGAAGACTACTCAACATCCTGTCATAACGTACATGGGAAAAGGATTCCAGGAAGAATAGACATATGTTTATGTGTAAAAGAACCACATCTTGCACACCTAGAACAAGCCAAACATTGTAATCAAACTTGCTGTGATAAAAATAAAAATTAAATTAAATAAACGAACAAGAAGTAGTGAGACATATACTTAAGGGGCTTTTCCCTGGCACACGCCATTCTAAATTACAACCTAGAACACAACTTCCATTGAGGCTCTGTTGCCCTAGTAACCAGATTTGGTAAAGTAGAACAGCTGCCACCTTGTGGGCGTTTCACACGACAGCAGCTTTAATCCCAGCGTTAATGGTCAGTTGATATTCAAAATAATTGCAGGCCTGTAAATCACACCTGCACTGAAAACAAATCCTGGGGTCGTATATCGACCAAAAAAATTCAAAGGCATCCATATTTCAAACCGACAGTTTCAAGAGGCATAATTTATGCACATTTGTCTTCTGTTTCTTTTTCTTTCTTTCTTTTTTCTTTTTTTTTCAGCTTTCAAACCACTATTTATTTAATCATGTGTTCATTCCACAGATAATTTTTAAAGTGTCTACTATGTACTAATTGCAAGTTAGGTCCCAGGATTACAGCAGTGAGTTAAACAGATAAAATCCCCTGACCTTATGGAACTTAAAGCCTAGTGGGTGACTCGGTCAATAATCCACTTCATAGATAACTACGTAGTTATAATACAGGGTACAGTGAGAGGGCTAACAAAGGGCTCTAATTTAGGCTGGAGTTCAGAGAGGTTCCCCATGAAGAAATGATAGTTTACTTCTCAGGTACTTAATAAACAAAAGTGGTAAAATTAAATGGAAGTGTTTAAATGAACAGAGTTAGGCACCACTTTTAATTACATACATACATATACACACACATAAAATAGATCCCAACTTTCTAAATAAATTATTAGTAAATTGAACGCAAAATTTGTTAATAATGATAAAGTAGTACATATTCCAGAAATAAAGTCACGATGAGTAGCAAAAAAATCTAGGTACTGTTAATGTTATCACATTAATACATGTTTTAATGGTGATTTCAATGGCTATAGAAAAGGCATCTATGAAAAAAAACTGCTTAGTAAATTAGTAAAATAAGGAAATTCCTTAACCTAACGAGAGAAGGATTTTTTAAAGATCCTTTAGCAAATATATTTAATGATAAAACTTTAAAGTTAAAGTTTGGAGACCACAACTATTGCACATTGTTCTATAAGTCCTAGTCAATAGAATAAGAAAAGAATAAGCAGTGTAAGAATTAGAGAATGTGTCAGATAGACTGCACATCAGTCAATCTGTTGTGGTTGGAAATTTATAAAGTTAACCACATTGTCCACTTCTGAAAGGAAGAGAAAGTTTGTCATTATTTGCAAATGATATGATAATCTTATCAAAATCAAGGCAAGGAATGGAAAAACTATGAATAAGATAATTCAGCAGAAATTTCCGGTAAGATAAAAAGTCAGCATAACAACTCAAATGTATGTCTTTTACCAATTTTTTTATACCAAGTCATTCTCAAGAGCAGCAAATATTATAAATACTTTTTTTTTTTGCGGTACATGGGCCTCTCACTGTTGTGGCCTCTCCCGCTGCAGAGCACAGGCTCCTGATGCGCAGGCTCAGTGGCTATGGCTCATGGGCCCAGACGCTCCAGGGCATGTGGGATCTTCCTGGACCGGGGCATGAACCCGCGTCCCCTGCATCAGCACGCGGACTCTCAACCACTGCGCCACCAGGGAAGCCCACAAATATTATAAAATGTCAAGAAATTAATTTTTTTCAATGTTAGATTTTTATAGAGAAATTCTGAAATTTTGTGAAGGGCATAATAAGAAAATCTGAATAAATAAAGATTATTTTCAAGGAAGAAAGGGCACATTTTAATAAAAATATCTCCTTACGTTAAGCTACATATTTAATGTTCCAATAAAATTACAAAATGATTTCTTCAGCAAATTTGATAACCTGAATCCAAAGTTCATGTAAGTCAAAATACATGAATAGCTAAGGCAATTTTTTTTATCTCCCTGAAGGACCTTCTCTCTTATTTCTTTTTTCTTATTTTTTTTATTTTTTTTATTTTTCATTTTTTATTTTTATTTTTTGTAATTTTTGGCTTTATAACAAATTTGATCAGTTATACATATACATGTTTCCATATCCCCTCCCTTTTGCGTCTCCCTCCCACTCTTTCTTTTTTCTTTAAACAACGGGAATGGAAAAAGGCTGAACATCAGGAATCAATAAAGCCATGCAAATCCAGTGTACACAAACGTTCACCTGACAGCCGTCAGTATGATCATCAGCAAAACAAGTCTACAAAAAATAAATACTGAAGGGGTTTTAGAGAACTGTGTACCCTTTAGCTGCTGGTGGGTTGCAACCTGGTAAGAGCCAGTCGTGAGAACAGAATGGAGGTGCGTTTAAGGGTAAAAATGGAGCTACCATGTGAACTGGTAGGCCCACTCATGGGCCTATCACCTGAGTAGACCAGAATCAAAAACACACAGGCTGGCAATCCTGCACTGCAGCAAGGTGTACCATAGCCAAACCTGGAAGAAACCAAAATGTGCATCAACAGAAAAATGCACCAAGAAGAAGTCGTCCATGTACACAATGGAATATTAGCCATGAGAAAGCATGGAACAGTGCCGTTGGCACCACCATAGAAGGACCTAGCGATAATCACCACACTGGAAGTAAGAAAGAAACCGTAAGACAGACATCCTATGACATCACTTATAGGTGTTACCTAAGAATTGATACCCATGAAATAATTTCCAAGAGAAGGACACGCATAGATTCAGAAAACCAAATTATGTTTAACCAAATGGAAAGGTGTAAGGAATGTATGAATTAGGATATGGGGGTTAACAGACATATACTAATACATAGGAAATATATAATCACAAAATACCTAAGGAATACAAAGAGAGGTCTACTCAACACTCTATAATAACATACACGGGAATGGATCCAAAGAGGAATATAGACAGATACATTGATAGGATGAACCAGAAACTGTACACCTCGGAGAATCTACATTTTGATCAAATTTCCTCTGATAATTAAATTTAAAAAGCAAACAACAATTTAGGAGATATAAGCTCTTGGGGGTTTGCACTGGCACATTGCACTCTAATTCGCAGCTTACTACCACGATTGCCACGAAAGCTCTGTGGCCCCAAATCCCAGAGTTGGAAATGTAGAAATGCTGCCGCCTTGTGGCCGTTTCCCACAAGAGCGGCTTTGAACCCACAGCTAATGGTCACTTCACATTCACAAGGATTCAGGGCTGTAAAGGACACCTGCCCTAAAAAATTGTGCGGAGGTAGGGAATGGCCAAAAAAATTCAAAAGTGTTAAATTTTTCAAGGAGGTTGGATGCAGGGGTAAGTTTTACTCACTCATTTTCAAAAAAGAGGAAAATGGATAAAAGCTCAACATCAGTAATTATTACACTCATGCAAATCTAACCTCCAAAATGATTCCAACTCACACATGTCAACTACCATCAGCTGCAAGTCTACAAACATTAAATGCTGAAGGTGTTTTAGAGAACTGTGTACCCTCTAGCTGCTGGTGAGATGTAAAGTGGTGACAGCCAATAATGAGAATAGAAAGGAGCTGCGTTTAAAAGTAAAAATTGAGCCACCATTCCGTTCAGCAGGCCCACCGCTGAGACTCTCACCTGACAAGTCCAGAGTCGAGAAGGCACAGGCTTCAACAGCTGCACTGCAGGAATTTTCACAATAGCCAAGACACGGAAGCAACCAAAATGTCCATCACCATATCAGTTGAAAAAGAAGAAGTGGTCCATGTACACAATGGAATATTAGCCATGGAAAACAATGAAACACTGCTCTTTCAGGCACCATAGTTGAGCCTAGAGGTAATCACAGAACATGAGGTAAGTCGGAAAGCCAAAGACATATCCTATGATATCACTTACAGGCATTATCTAACAACTGACACAAATGAACATATTTGCACAGAGAAAGACACTCACACACTTAGAAAACAAACTAGGCTTATCTAAAAGGAAAGGTGGGGGGAATGGAAAAATTAAGACTAGGGTTACCATACGTGTACAAATACCTATTAAATACACATAACAAAAAGACCGACCATATAGCAAGGGAGGTCTATGGAACACTCTGCAATAATTTACATGGGAAGGGGATCTGTGCATGAATATAAATATATATATATATATATACATATATATACAAATATATATATATATATATATATATATACGTTAGGCAAAAATGAACCAGATTGTGTACACCTAGGACAAACAATATTCTAATCATTGCCCCTATTAAAAAAACTAAAACAACAAACAAGAAATAATGTAACATAAACTTATGGGGTTTTCTCCTGACACATTCCATTTTAATTTACAACCTAGGAACAGGGATTCCAGAACGGCTCTGCTGCCCTAGTAACGAGATTTGTGAATGGAGAAATTCTGCCGCCTAGTGGCTGTTTACCACAACAGCAGCTTTAAACCCAGTGCTAATGGTCACTAAATATTCACACTCATTACAGGCCTGTGAATGACACCTGCCCTCAAAAACAATCCTGGGAGCGAATATTGACCAAAAAATTCAATTTTGAGGGCAACCTTTCAAGAAGACAATTTCAAGAGGTTATTTGTATTCTACGTTTTTTTCATTTGTTCATTAACAGAAATTTTAAAAGGTGTAGAAAAATGAATCTTAGAAAGAATTAAGGACATGCAAGTCCAAATTACAAAAATCCTGTCAGCTCACAACAGTCAGAATGACCATCAGCAAAAATTCTGCAAACAATAAATGCTGAAGGGGTTGTGGAAAAATGCCTAGGCTTGGTTCAACGTGGGACATGCTAAGAGCCAGTAAGGAAAACACAAAGGAGGTGCATTGAAAAGGTAAGTACTGAGCTACCATTCAATCAAGCATGCCCACTGCTGGGCCTATCGCCTGAGAGGATGAGAATCAAAAAGACACAGGCTGGACTTCACTGGTGGCGCAGTGGTTGAGAGTCCGCTGCCGAAGCAGGGGACACGGGTTTATGCCCCGGTTCGGGAAAATCACACATGCCGTGGAGCGGCTGGTCCCGTGAGCTATGGCTGCTGGGCCTGTGCGTCCAGAGCCTGTGCTCTGCAATCGGAGTGGCCATGGCAGTGAGTGGCCTACGTACTGCAAAACAAGAAAAAAGCAGTCTGGCAATCCTGCCCTCCAGCAATATTTATCATAGCCAAAACTTGGAAGCTACGAAAATGTCCATCAACAGAGGAATGCACAAAGAAGAAGTGGTCCATGTACACAATGGAATATGACTCCAATAAAAAAAATAAACTCAATCTAGAAAACAAACAAAAGTAAAAAAAAAACACATCAGCATTTGGGGGTTTATCCAGGCACATTCCACTCTAATTTATAACCGAGAAATACCACTGCAAGGTAGTCTGTTTCCCTAGTTAAAAGCTTGTGAAAAGCAGAAATGCTGCCACCCTCTGGCCGTGACCTGCAACAGCAGCTTTAAAAACTGTGCTAAGGGTCACTTCATATGCACCAGTACTGGAGGGCTGTAAATGAAACCTGCCCTCAGAATGTCATTAGGGAGGTAATGGCCAAAATATTTCTAAATGTCACACATACTTCACGAAAACAATTGGAAGAGGTAAGCTCTACTCACAGTTTGAAGAAAAAAAGGACATGCCAGAAAGCTCAATTTCAATGGATTATGAGACACATGCAAATCCCACCACAAACATATAGCGGCTCACACTTGTCAGAATAAACTTCAGCAAAAAAAAACTACAAACAATAAATGCTGAAGGTGTTGTGCAGAAGTGCATACCCTCAACTTTAAGTGGGATGTGACCTGGTAAGAGCCACTAACGAGAACAGAATGGAGGTGCTTTTACTACGTAAATATTTTTCTACCATATGATCCAGCAGGCACACTCCTGGGCCTATAACCTAAGAAGACAGAATTGGAAAGACACAGGGAGGCGAATGTGCATTGCCACAGCATTACAATTGCCAAGTCATGGAAGCAAGCAAAAAGTCCATCAACATATGAGTGGACAAAGAAAATTGGTACATGTACAGACGGAGTATTGGCCAAGGAAAAAATGGACACGATGTCATTTGCAGCACTGTAGATGAGTCTAGAGGCAATCACACAACGTGTAGTATGTCAGAAAGAGAAAGACACATATCGTATGATATCACTTTTAGGTATTACCTATAAATGGATACCAGTGAAGATATTTCCACAGAGAAGGGCAACCACTGATTCATTCAACAAACTTATGGTTCACCAATGGAAATTTGTGAGGATTGGATACATTAGGATATTGGGGTTAACAGACATATACAAACACAGGTGAAATATATCATCACCAAAGACCTACGGAATACCAAGAGAAGACTACTCAACATCCTGTCATAACGTACATGGGAAAAGGATTCCAGGAAGAATAGACATATGTTTATGTGTAAAAGAACCACATCTTGCACACCTAGAACAAGCCAAACATTGTAATCAAACTTGCTGTGATAAAAATAAAAATTAAATTAAATAAACGAACAAGAAGTAGTGAGACATATACTTAAGGGGCTTTTCCCTGGCACACGCCATTCTAAATTACAACCTAGAACACAACTTCCATTGAGGCTCTGTTGCCCTAGTAACCAGATTTGGTAAAGTAGAACAGCTGCCACCTTGTGGGCGTTTCACACGACAGCAGCTTTAATCCCAGCGTTAATGCTCAGTTGATATTCAAAATAATTGCAGGCCTGTAAATCACACCTGCACTGAAAACAAATCCTGGGGTCGTATATCGACCAAAAAAATTCAAAGGCATCCATATTTCAAACCGACAGTTTCAAGAGGCATAATTTATGCACATTTGTCTTCTGTTTCTTTTTCTTTCTTTCTTTTTTCTTTTTTTTTCAGCTTTCAAACCACTATTTATTTAATCATGTGTTCATTCCACAGATAATTTTTAAAGTGTCTACTATGTACTAATTGCAAGTTAGGTCCCAGGATTACAGCAGTGAGTTAAACAGATAAAATCCCCGGACCTTATGGAACTTAAAGCCTAGTGGGTGACTCGGTCAATAATCCACTTCATAGATAACTACGTAGTTATAATACAGGGTACAGTGAGAGGGCTAACAAAGGGCTCTAATTTAGGCTGGAGTTCAGAGAGGTTCCCCATGAAGAAATGATAGTTTACTTCTCAGGTACTTAATAAACAAAAGTGGTAAAATTAAATGGAAGTGTTTAAATGAACAGAGTTAGGCACCACTTTTAATTACATACATACATATACACACACATAAAATAGATCCCAACTTTCTAAATAAATTATTAGTAAATTGAACGCAAAATTTGTTAATAATGATAAAGTAGTACATATTGCAGAAATAAAGTCACGATGAGTAGCAAAAAAATCTAGGTACTGTTAATGTTATCACATTAATACATGTTTTAATGGTGATTTCAATGGCTATAGAAAAGGCATCTATGAAAAAAAACTGCTTAGTAAATTAGTAAAATAAGGAAATTCCTTAACCTAACGAGAGAAGGATTTTTTAAAGATCCTTTAGCAAATATATTTAATGATAAAACTTTAAAGTTAAAGTTTGGAGACCACAACTATTGCACATTGTTCTATAAGTCCTAGTCAATAGAATAAGAAAAGAATAAGCACTGTAAGAATTAGAGAATGTGTCAGATAGACTGCACATCAGTCAATCTGTTGTGGTTGGAAATTTATAAAGTTAACCACATTGTCCACTTCTGAAAGGAAGAGAAAGTTTGTCATTATTTGCAAATGATATGATAATCTTATCAAAATCAAGGCAAGGAATGGAAAAACTATGAATAAGATAATTCAGCAGAAATTTCCGGTAAGATAAAAAGTCAGCATAACAACTCAAAAGTATGTCTTTTACCAATTTTTTTATACCAAGTCATTCTCAAGAGCAGCAAATATTATAAATACTTTTTTTTTTTTGCGGTACATGGGCCTCTCACTGTTGTGGCCTCTCCCGCTGCAGAGCACAGGCTCCTGATGCGCAGGCTCAGTGGCTATGGCTCATGGGCCCAGACGCTCCAGGGCATGTGGGATCTTCCTGGACCGGGGCATGAACCCGCGTCCCCTGCATCAGCACGCGGACTCTCAACCACTGCGCCACCAGGGAAGCCCACAAATATTATAAAATGTCAAGAAATTAATTTTTTTCAATGTTAGATTTTTATAGAGAAATTCTGAAATTTTGTGAAGGGCATAATAAGAAAATCTGAATAAATAAAGATTATATTCAAGGAAGAAAGGGCACATTTTAATAAAAATATCTCCTTACGTTAAGCTACATATTTAATGTTCCAATAAAATTACAAAATGATTTCTTCAGCAAATTTGATAACCTGAATCCAAAGTTCATGTAAGTCAAAATACATGAATAGCTAAGGCAATTTTTTTTATCTCCCTGAAGGACCTTCTCTCGTATTTCTTTTTTCTTATTTTTTTTATTTTTTTTATTTTTTATTTTTTATTTTTATTTTTTTTAATTTTTTGCTTTATAACAAATTTGATCAGTTATACATATACATGTTTCCATATCCCCTCCCTTTTGCGTCTCCCTCCCACTCTTTCTTTTTTCTTTAAACAACGGGAATGGAAAAAGGCTGAACATCAGGAATCAATAAAGCCATGCAAATCCAGTGTACACAAACGTTCACCTGACAGCCGTCAGTATGATCATCAGCAAAACAAGTCTACAAAAAATAAATGCTGAAGGGGTTTTAGAGAACTGTGTACCCTTTAGCTGCTGGTGGGTTGCAACCTGGTAAGAGCCAGTCGTGAGAACAGAATGGAGGTGCGTTTAAGGGTAAAAATGGAGCTACCATGTGAACTGGTAGGCCCACTCATGGGCCTATCACCTGAGTAGACCAGAATCAAAAACACACAGGCTGGCAATCCTGCACTGCAGCAAGGTGTACCATAGCCAAACCTGGAAGAAACCAAAATGTGCATCAACAGAAAAATGCACCAAGAAGAAGTCGTCCATGTACACAATGGAATCTTAGCCATGAAAAAGCATGGAACAGTGCCGTTGGCACCACCATAGAAGGACCTAGCGATAATCACCACACTGGAAGTAAGAAAGAAACCGTAAGACAGACATCCTATGACATCACTTATAGGTGTTACCTAAGAATTGATACCCATGAAATAATTTCCAAGAGAAGGACACGCATAGATTCAGAAAACCAAATTATGTTTAACCAAATGGAAAGGTGTAAGGAATGTATGAATTAGGATATGGGGGTTAACAGACATATACTAATACATAGGAAATATATAATCACAAAATACCTAAGGAATACAAAGAGAGGTCTACTCAACACTCTATAATAACATACACGGGAATGGATCCAAAGAGGAATATAGACAGATACATTGATAGGATGAACCAGAAACTGTACACCTCGGAGAATCTACATTTTGATCAAATTTCCTCTGATAATTAAATTTAAAAAGCAAACAACAATTTAGGAGATATAAGCTCTTGGGGGTTTGCACTGGCACATTGCACTCTAATTCGCAGCTTACTAACACGATTGCCACGAAAGCTCTGTGGCCCCAAATCCCAGAGTTGGAAATGTAGAAATGCTGCCGCCTTGTGGCCGTTTCCCACAAGAGCGGCTTTGAACCCACAGCTAATGATAACTTAACATTCACAAGGATTCAGGGCTGTAAAGGACACCTGCCCTAAAAAATTGTGCGGAGGTAGGGAATGGCCAAAAAAATTCAAAAGTGTTAAATTTTTCAAGGAGGTTGGATGCAGGGGTAAGTTTTACTCACTCATTTTCAAAAAAGAGGAAAATGGATAAAAGCTCAACATCAGTAATTATTACACTCATGCAAATCTAACCTCCAAAATGATTCCAACTCACACATGTCAACTACCATCAGCTGCAAGTCTACAAACATTAAATGCTGAAGGTGTTTTAGAGAACTGTGTACCCTCTAGCTGCTGGTGAGATGTAAAGTGGTGACAGCCAATAATGAGAATAGAAAGGAGCTGCGTTTAAAAGTAAAAATTGAGCCACCATTCCGTTCAGCAGGCCCACCGCTGAGACTCTCACCTGACAAGTCCAGAGTCGAGAAGGCACAGGCTTCAACAGCTGCACTGCAGGAATTTTCACAATAGCCAAGACACGGAAGCAACCAAAATGTCCATCACCATATCAGTTGAAAAAGAAGAAGTGGTCCATGTACACAATGGAATATTAGCCATGGAAAACAATGAAACACTGCTCTTTCAGGCACCATAGTTGAGCCTAGAGATAATCACAGAACATGAGGTAAGTCGGAAAGCCAAAGACATATCCTATGATATCACTTACAGGCATTATCTAACAACTGACACAAATGAACATATTTGCACAGAGAAAGACACTCACACACTTAGAAAACAAACTAGGCTTATCTAAAAGGAAAGGTGGGGGGAATGGAAAAATTAAGACTAGGGTTACCATACGTGTACAAATACCTATTAAATACACATAACAAAAAGACCGACCATATAGCAAGGGAGGTCTATGGAACACTCTGCAATAATTTACATGGGAAGGGGATCTGTGCATGAATATATATATATATATATATATATATATATATATATATATATGTTAGGCACAAATGAACCAGATTGTGTAAACCTAGGACAAACAATATTCTAATCATTGCCCCTATTAAAAAGACTAAAACAACAAACAAGAAATAATGTAACATAAACTTATGGGGTTTTCTCCTGGCACATTCCATTTTAATTTACAACCTAGGAACAGGGATTCCAGAATGGCTCTGCTGCCCTAGTAACGAGATTTGTGAATGGAGAAATGCTGCCGCCTAGTGGCTGCTTACCACAACAGCAGCTTTAAACCCAGTGCTAATGGTCACTAAATATTCACACTCATTACAGGCCTGTGAATGACACCTGCCCTCAAAAACAATCCTGGGAGCGAATATTGACCAAAAAATTCAATTTTGAGGGCAACCTTTCAAGAAGACAATTTCAAGAGCTTAATTGTATTCTACGTTTTTTTCATTTGTTCGTTAACAGAAATTTTAAAAGGTGTGGAAAAATGAACCTTAGAAAGAATTAAGGACATGCAAATCCAAATTACAAAAATCCTATCAGCTCACAACAGTCAGAATGACCATCAGCAAAAATTCTGCAAACAATAAATGCTGAAGGGGTTGTGGAAAAATGCCTAGGCTTGGTTCAACGTGGGACATGCTAAGAGCCAGTAAGGAAAACACAAAGGAGGTGCATTGAAAAGGTAAGTACTGAGCTACCATTCAATCAAGCATGCCCACTGCTGGCCCTATCGCCTGAGAGGATGAGAATCAAAAAGACACAGGCTGGACTTCACTGGTGGCGCAGTGGTTGAGAGTCCGCCGCCGAAGCAGGGGACACGGGTTTATGCCCCGGTTCGGGAAAATCACACATGCCGTGGAGCGGCTGGTCCCGTGAGCTATGGCTGCTGGGCCTGTGCGTCCAGAGCCTGTGCTCTGCAATCGGAGTGGCCATGGCAGTGAGTGGCCTACGTACTGCAAAACAAGAAAAAAACAGCCTGGCAATCCTGCCCTCCAGCAATATTTATCATAGCCAAAACTTGGAAGCTACGAAAATGTCCATCAACAGAGGAATGCACAAAGAAGAAGTGGTCCATGTACACAATGGAATATGACTCCAATAAAAAAAATAAACTCAATCTAGAAAACAAACAAAAGTAAAAAAAAAAACACATCAGCTTTTGGGGGTTTATCCAGGCACATTCCACTCTAATTTATGACTGAGAAATACCACTGCAAGGTAGTCTGTTTCCCTAGTTAAAAGCTTGTGAAAAGCAGAAATGCTGCCACCCTCTGGCCGTGACCTGCAACAGCAGCTTTAAAAACTGTGCTAAGGGTCACTTCATATGCACCAGTACTGGAGGGCTGTAAATGAAACCTGCCCTCAGAATGTCATTAGGGAGGTAATGGCCAAAATATTTCTAAATGTCACACATACTTCACGAAAACAATTGGAAGAGGTAAGCTCTACTCACAGTTTGAAGAAAAAAAGGACATGCCAGAAAGCTCAATTTCAATGGATTATGAGACGCATGCAAATCCAACCACAAACATATAGCGGCTCACACTTGTCAGAATAAACTTCAGCAAAAAAAAACTACAAACAATAAATGCTGAAGGTGTTGTGCAGAAGTGCATACCCTCAACTTTAAGTGGGATGTGACCTGGTAAGAGCCACTAACGAGAACAGAATGGAGGTGCTTTTACTACGTAAATATTTTTCTACCATATGATCCAGCAGGCCCACTCCTGGGCCTATAACCTAAGAAGACAGAATTGGAAAGACACAGGGAGGCGAATGTGCATTGCCGCAGCATTACAATTGCCAAGTCATGGAAGCAAGCAAAAAGTCCATCAACATATGAGTGGACAAAGAAAACTGGTACATGTACAGACGGAGTATTGGCCAAGGAAAAAAAGGACACGATGTCATTTGCAGCACTGTAGATGAGTCTAGAGGCAATCACACAACGTGTAGTATGTCAGAAAGAGAAAGACACATATCGTATGATATCACTTTTAGGTATTACCTATAAATGGATACCAGTGAAGATATTTCCACAGAGAAGGGCAACCACTGATTCATTCAACAAACTTATGGTTCACCAATGGAAATTTGTGAGGATTGGATACATTAGGATATTGGGGTTAACAGACATATACAAACACAGGTGAAATATATCATCACCAAAGACCTACGGAATACCAAGAGAAGACTACTCAACATCCTGTCATAACGTACATGGGAAAAGGATTCCAGGAAGAATAGACATATGTTTATGTGTAAAAGAACCACATCTTGCACACCTAGAACAAGCCAAACATTGTAATCAAACTTGCTGTGATAAAAATAAAAATTAAATTAAATAAACGAACAAGAAGTAGTGAGACATATACTTAAGGGGCTTTTCCCTGGCACACGCCATTCTAAATTACAACCTAGAACACAACTTCCATTGAGGCTCTGTTGCCCTAGTAACCAGATTTGGTAAAGTAGAACAGCTGCCACCTTGTGGGCGTTTCACACGACAGCAGCTTTAATCCCAGCGTTAATGCTCAGTTGATATTCAAAATAATTGCAGGCCTGTAATTCACACCTGCACTGAAAACAAATACTGGGGTCGTATATCGACCAAAAAAATTCAAAGGCATCCATATTTCAAACCGACAGTTTCAAGAGGCATAATTTATGCACATTTGTCTTCTGTTTCTTTTTCTTTCTTTCTTTTTTTCTTTTTTTTCAGCTTTCAAACCACTATTTATTTAATCATGTGTTCATTCCACAGATAATTTTTAAAGTGTCTACTATGTACTAATTGCAAGTTAGGTCCCAGGATTACAGCAGTGAGTTAAACAGATAAAATCCCCTGACCTTATGGAACTTAAAGCCTAGTGGGTGACTCGGTCAATAATCCACTTCATAGATAACTACGTAGTTATAATACAGGGTACAGTGAGAGGGCTAACAAAGGGCTCTAATTTAGGCTGGAGTTCAGAGAGGTTCCCCATGAAGAAATGATAGTTTACTTCTCAGGTACTTAATAAACAAAAGTGGTAAAATTAAATGGAAGTGTTTAAATGAACAGAGTTAGGCACCACTTTTAATTACATACATACATATACACACACATAAAATAGATCCCAACTTTCTAAATAAATTATTAGTAAATTGAACGCAAAATTTGTTAATAATGATAAAGTAGTACATATTGCAGAAATAAAGTCACGATGAGTAGCAAAAAAATCTAGGTACTGTTAATGTTATCACATTAATACATGTTTTAATGGTGATTTCAATGGCTATAGAAAAGGCATCTATGAAAAAAAACTGCTTAGTAAATTAGTAAAATAAGGAAATTCCTTAACCTAACGAGAGAAGGATTTTTTAAAGATCCTTTAGCAAATATATTTAATGATAAAACTTTAAAGTTAAAGTTTGGAGACCACAACTATTGCACATTGTTCTATAAGTCCTAGTCAATAGAATAAGAAAAGAATAAGCAGTGTAAGAATTAGAGAATGTGTCAGATAGACTGCACATCAGTCAATCTGTTGTGGTTTGGAAATTTAAAAAGTTAACCACATTGTCCACTTCTGAAAGGAAGAGAAAGTTTGTCATTATTTGCAAATGATATGATAATCTTATCAAAATCAAGGCAAGGAATGGAAAAACTATGAATAAGATAATTCAGCAGAAATTTCCGGTAAGATATAAAGTCAGCATAACAACTCAAAAGTATTTCTTTTACCAATTTTTTAGACCAAGTCATTCTCAAGAGCAGCAAATATTATAAATATTTTTTTTTTATGGTACACGGGCCTCTCACTGTTGTGGCCTCTCCCGCTGCGGAGCACAGGCTCCTGATGCGCAGGCTCAGTGGCCATGGCTCATGGGCCCAGACGCTCCACGGCATGTGGGATCTTCCTGGACCGGGGCATGAACCCGCGTCCCCTGCATCAGCAGGCAGACTCTCAACCACTGCGCCACCAGGGAAGCCCGCAAATATTATAAAATGTCAAGAAATTAATTTTTTCAATGTTAGATTTTTATAGAGAAATTCTGAAATTTTGTGAAGGGCATAATAAGAAAATCTGAATAAATAAAGATTATTTTCAAGGAAGAAAGGGCACATTTTAATAAAAATATCTCCTTACGTTAAGCTACATATTTAATAAGTTCCAATAAAATTACAAAATGATTTCTTCAGCAAATTTGATAACCTGAATCCAAAGTTCATGTAAGTCAAAATACATGAATAGCTAAGGCAATTTTTTTTATCTCCCTGAAGGACATTCTCTCTTATTTCTTTTTTTTAATTTATTTTTAATTTTTTTAATTTTTTTATTTTTTATTTTTATTTTTTTTAATTTTTTGCTTTATAACAAATTTAATCAGTTATACATATACGTGTTTCCATATCCCCTCCCTTTTGCGTCTCCCTCCCACTCTTTCATTTTTCTTAAAACAACGGGAATGGAAAAAGGCTGAACATCAGGAATCAATAAAGCCATGCAAATCCAGTGTACACAAACGTTCACCTGACAGCCGTCAGAATGATCATCAGCAAAACAAGTCTACAAAAAATAAATGCTGAAGGGGTTTTAGAGAACTGCGTACCCTTTAGCTGCTGGTGGGTTGCAACCTGGTAAGAGCCAGTCGTGAGAACAGAATGGAGGTGCGTTTAAGGGTAAAAATGGAGCTACCATGTGATCTGGTAGGCCCACTCATGGGCCTATCACCTGAGTAGACCAGAATCAAAAACACACAGGCTGGCAATCCTGCACTGCAGCAAGGTGTACCATAGCCAAACCTGGAAGAAACCAAAATGTGCATCAACAGAAAAATGCACCAAGAAGAAGTCGTCCATGTACACAATGGAATATTAGCCATGAAAAAGCATGGAACACTGCCGTTGGCACCACCATAGAAGGACCTAGCGATAATCACCACACTGGAAGTAAGAAAGAAACCGTAAGACAGACATCCTATGACATCACTTATAGGTGTTACCTAAGAATTGATACCCATGAAATAACTTCCAAGAGAAGGACACGCATAGATTCAGAAAACCAAATTATGTTTAACCAAATGGAAAGGTGTAAGGAATGTATGAATTAGGATATGGGGGTTAACAGACATATACTAATACATAGGAAATATATAATCACAAAATAGCTAAGGAATACAAAGAGAGGTCTACTCAACACTCTATAATAACATACACGGGAATGGATCCAAAGAGGAATATAGACAGATACATTGATAGGATGAACCAGAAACTGTACACCTCGGAGAATCTACATTTTGATCAAATTTCCTCTGATAATTAAATTTAAAAAGCAAACAACAATTTAGGAGATATAAGCTCTTGGGGGTTTGCACTGGCACATTGCACTCTAATTCGCAGCTTACTACCACGATTGCCACGAAAGCTCTGTGGCCCAAAATCCCAGAGTTGGAAATGTAGAAATGCTGCCGCCTTGTGGCCGTTTCCCACAAGAGCGGCTTTGAACCCACAGCTAATGGTCACTTAACATTCACAAGGATTCAGGGCTGTAAAGGACACCTGCCCTAAAAAATTGTGCGGAGGTAGGGAATGGCCAAAAAAATTCAAAAGTGTTAAATTTTTCAAGGAGATTGGATGGAGGGGTAAGTTTTACTCACTCATTTTCAAAAAAGAGGAAAATGGATAAAAGCTCAACATCAGTAATTATTAGACTCATGCAAATCTAACCTCCAAAATGATTCCAACTCACACATGTCAACTACCATCAGCTGCAAGTCTACAAACATTAAATGCTGAAGGTGTTTTAGAGAACTGTGTACCCTCTAGCTGCTGGTGAGATGTAAAGTGGTGACAGCCAATAATGAGAATAGAAAGGAGCTGCGTTTAAAAGTAAAAATTGAGCCACCATTCCGTTCAGCAGGCCCACCGCTGAGACTCTCACCTGACAAGTCCAGAGTCGAGAAGGCACAGGCTTCAACAGCTGCACTGCAGGAATTTTCACAATAGCCAAGACACGGAAGCAACCAAAATGTCCATCACCATATCAGTTGAAAAAGAAGAAGTGGTCCATGTACACAATGGAATATTAGCCATGGAAAACAATGAAACACTGCTCTTTCAGGCACCATAGTTGAGCCTAGAGATAATCACAGAACATGAGGTAAGTCGGAAAGCAAAAGACATATCCTATGATATCACTTACAGGCATTATCTAACAACTGACACAAATGAACATATTTGCACAGAGAAAGACACTCACACACTTAGAAAACAAACTAGGCTTATCTAAAAGGAAAGGTGGGGGGAATGGAAAAATTAAGATTAGGGTTACCATACGTGTACAAATACCTATTAAATACACATAACAAAAAGACCGACCATATAGCAAGGGAGGTCTATGGAACACTCTGCAATAATTTACATGGGAAGGGGATCTGTGCATGAATATATATATATATATATATATATATATATATATATATATATATATATATATATATATATGTTAGGCACAAATGAACCAGATTGTGTACACCTAGGACAAACAATATTCTAATCATTGCCCCTATTAAAAAAACTAAAACAACAAACAAGAAATAATGTAACATAAACTTATGGGGTTTTCTCCTGACACATTCCATTTTAATTTACAACCTAGGAACAGGGATTCCAGAACGGCTCTGCTGCCCTAGTAACGAGATTTGTGAATGGAGAAATGCTGCCGCCTAGTGGCTGCTTACCACAACAGCAGCTTTAAACCCAGTGCTAATGGTCACTAAATATTCACACTCATTACAGGCCTGTGAATGACACCTGCCCTCCAAAACAATCCTGGGAGCGAATATTGACCAAAAAATTCAATTTTGAGGGCAACCTTTCAAGAAGACAATTTCAAGAGGTTAATTGTATTCTACGTTTTTTTCATTTGTTCGTTAACAGAAATTTTAAAAGGTGTGGAAAAATGAACCTTAGAAAGAATTAAGGACATGCAAATCCAAATTACAAAAATCCTATCAGCTCACAACAGTCAGAATGACCATCAGCAAAAATTCTGCAAACAATAAATGCTGAAGGGGTTGTGGAAAAATGCCTAGGCTTGGTTCAACGTGGGACATGCTAAGAGCCAGTAAGGAAAACACAAAGGAGGTGCATTGAAAAGGTAAGTACTGAGCTACCATTCAATCAAGCATGCCCACTGCTGGCCCTATCGCCTGAGAGGATGAGAATCAAAAAGACACAGGCTGGACTTCACTGGTGGCGCAGTGGTTGAGAGTCCGCCGCCGAAGCAGGGGACACGGGTTTATGCCCCGGTTCGGGAAAATCACACATGCCGTGGAGCGGCTGGTCCCGTGAGCTATGGCTGCTGGGCCTGTGCGTCCAGAGCCTGTGCTCTGCAATCGGAGTGGCCATGGCAGTGAGTGGCCTACGTACTGCAAAACAAGAAAAAAACAGCCTGGCAATCCTGCCCTCCAGCAATATTTATCATAGCCAAAACTTGGAAGCTACGAAAATGTCCATCAACAGAGGAATGCACAAAGAAGAAGTGGTCCATGTACACAATGGAATATGACTCCAATAAAAAAATATAAACTCAATCTAGGAAACAAACAAAAGTAAAAAAAAAAAACACATCAGCTTTTGGGGGTTTATCCAGGCACATTCCACTCTAATTTATAACCGAGAAATACCACTGCAAGGTAGTCTGTTTCCCTAGTTAAAAGCTTGTGAAAAGCAGAAATGCTGCCACCCTCTGGCCGTGACCTGCAACAGCAGCTTTAAAAACTGTGCTAAGGGTCACTTCATATGCACCAGTACTGGAGGGCTGTAAATGAAACCTGCCCTCAGAATGTCATTAGGGAGGTAATGGCCAAAATATTTCTAAATGTCACACATACTTCACGAAAACAATTGGAAGAGGTAAGCTCTACTCACAGTTTGAAGAAAAAAAGGACATGCCAGAAAGCTCAATTTCAATGGATTATGAGACGCGTGCAAATCCAACCACAAACATATAGCGGCTCACACTTGTCAGAATAAACTTCAGCAAAAAAAAAACTACAAACAATAAATGCTGAAGGTGTTGTGCAGAAGTGCATACCCTCAACTTTAAGTGGGATGTGACCTGGTAAGAGCCACTAACGAGAACAGAATGGAGGTGCTTTTACTACGTAAATATTTTTCTACCATATGATCCAGCAGGCCCACTCCTGGGCCTATAACCTAAGAAGACAGAATTGGAAAGACACAGGGAGGCGAATGTGCATTGCCGCAGCATTACAATTGCCAAGTCATGGAAGCAACCAAAAAGTCCATCAACATATGAGTGGACAAAGAAAACTGGTACATGTACAGACGGAGTATTGGCCAAGGAAAAAAAGGACACGATGTCATTTGCAGCACTGTAGATGAGTCTAGAGGCAATCACACAACGTGTAGTATGTCAGAAAGAGAAAGACACATATCGTATGATATCACTTTTAGGTATTACCTATAAATGGATACCAGTGAAGATATTTCCACAGAGAAGGGCAACCACTGATTCATTCAACAAACTTATGGTTCACCAATGGAAATTTGTGAGGATTGGATACATTAGGATATTGGGGTTAACAGACATATACAAACACAGGTGAAATATATCATCACCAAAGACCTACGGAATACCAAGAGAAGACTACTCAACATCCTGTCATAACGTACATGGGAAAAGGATTCCAGGAAGAATAGACATATGTTTATGTGTAAAAGAACCACATCTTGCACACCTAGAACAAGCCAAACATTGTAATCAAACTTGCTGTGATAAAAATAAAAATTAAATTAAATAAACGAACAAGAAGTAGTGAGACATATACTTAAGGGGCTTTTCCCTGGCACACGCCATTCTAAATTACAACCTAGAACACAACTTCCATTGAGGCTCTGTTGCCCTAGTAACCAGATTTGGTAAAGTAGAACAGCTGCCACCTTGTGGGCGTTTCACACGACAGCAGCTTTAATCCCAGCGTTAATGGTCAGTTGATATTCAAAATAATTGCAGGCCTGTAAATCACACCTGCACTGAAAACAAATCCTGGGGTCGTATATCGACCAAAAAAATTCAAAGGCATCCATATTTCAAACCGACAGTTTCAAGAGGCATAATTTATGCACATTTGTCTTCTGTTTCTTTTTCTTTCTTTCTTTTTTCTTTTTTTTTTCAGCTTTCAAACCACTATTTATTTAATCATGTGTTCATTCCACAGATAATTTTTAAAGTGTCTACTATGTACTAATTGCAAGTTAGGTCCCAGGATTACAGCAGTGAGTTAAACAGATAAAATCCCCTGACCTTATGGAACTTAAAGCCTAGTGGGTGACTCGGTCAATAATCCACTTCATAGATAACTACGTAGTTATAATACAGGGTACAGTGAGAGGGCTAACAAAGGGCTCTAATTTAGGCTGGAGTTCAGAGAGGTTCCCCATGAAGAAATGATAGTTTACTTCTCAGGTACTTAATAAACAAAAGTGGTAAAATTAAATGGAAGTGTTTAAATGAACAGAGTTAGGCACCACTTTTAATTACATACATACATATACACACACATAAAATAGATCCCAACTTTCTAAATAAATTATTAGTAAATTGAACGCAAAATTTGTTAATAATGATAAAGTAGTACATATTCCAGAAATAAAGTCACGATGAGTAGCAAAAAAATCTAGGTACTGTTAATGTTATCACATTAATACATGTTTTAATGGTGATTTCAATGGCTATAGAAAAGGCATCTATGAAAAAAAAACTGCTTAGTAAATTAGTAAAATAAGGAAATTCCTTAACCTAACGAGAGAAGGATTTTTTAAAGATCCTTTAGCAAATATATTTAATGATAAAACTTTAAAGTTAAAGTTTGGAAACCACAACTATTGCACATTGTTCTATAAGTCCTAGTCAATAGAATAAGAAAAGAATAAGCAGTGTAAGAATTAGAGAATGTGTCAGATAGACTGCACATCAGTCAATCTGTTGTGGTTTGGAAATTTAAAAAGTTAACCACATTGTCCACTTCTGAAAGGAAGAGAAAGTTTGTCATTATTTGCAAATGATATGATAATCTTATCAAAATCAAGGCAAGGAATGGAAAAACTATGAATAAGATAATTCAGCAGAAATTTCCGGTAAGATATAAAGTCAGCATAACAACTCAAAAGTATTTCTTTTACCAATTTTTTAGACCAAGTCATTCTCAAGAGCAGCAAATATTATAAATATTTTTTTTTTATGGTACACGGGCCTCTCACTGTTGTGGCCTCTCCTGCTGCGGAGCACAGGCTCCTGATGCGCAGGCTCAGTGGCCATGGCTCATGGGCCCAGACGCTCCACGGCATGTGGGATCTTCCTGGACCGGGGCATGAACCCGCGTCCCCTGCATCAGCAGGCAGACTCTCAACCACTGCGCCACCAGGGAAGCCCGCAAATATTATAAAATGTCAAGAAATTAATTTTTTCAATGTTAGATTTTTATAGAGAAATTCTGAAATTTTGTGAAGGGCATAATAAGAAAATCTGAATAAATAAAGATTATTTTCAAGGAAGAAAGGGCACATTTTAATAAAAATATCTCCTTACGTTAAGCTACATATTTAATAAGTTCCAATAAAATTACAAAATGATTTCTTCAGCAAATTTGATAACCTGAATCCAAAGTTCATGTAAGTCAAAATACATGAATAGCTAAGGCAATTTTTTTTATCTCCCTGAAGGACCTTCTCTCTTATTTCTTTTTTTTATTTATTTTTAATTTTTTTTAATTTTTTTATTTTTTATTTTTATTTTTTTTAATTTTTTGCTTTATAACAAATTTAATCAGTTATACATATACGTGTTTCCATATCCCCTCCCTTTTGCGTCTCCCTCCCACTCTTTCATTTTTCTTAAAACAACGGGAATGGAAAAAGGCTGAACATCAGGAATCAATAAAGCCATGCAAATCCAGTGTACACAAACGTTCACCTGACAGCCGTCAGAATGATCATCAGCAAAACAAGTCTACAAAAAATAAATGCTAAAGGGGTTTTAGAGAACTGCGTACCCTTTAGCTGCTGGTGGGTTGCAACCTGGTAAGAGCCAGTCGTGAGAACAGAATGGAGGTGCGTTTAAGGGTAAAAATGGAGCTACCATGTGATCTGGTAGGCCCACTCATGGGCCTATCACCTGAGTAGACCAGAATCAAAAACACACAGGCTGGCAATCCTGCACTGCAGCAAGGTGTACCATAGCCAAACCTGGAAGAAACCAAAATGTGCATCAACAGAAAAATGCACCAAGAAGAAGTCGTCCATGTACACAATGGAATATTAGCCATGAAAAAGCATGGAACAGTGCCGTTGGCACCACCATAGAAGGACCTAGCAATAATCACCACACTGGAAGTAAGAAAGAAACCGTAAGACAGATATCCTATGACATCACTTATAGGTGTTACCTAAGAATTGATACCCATGAAATAATTTCCAAGAGAAGGACACGCATAGATTCAGAAAACCAAATTATGTTTAACCAAATGGAAAGGTGTAAGGAATGTATGAATTAGGATATGGGGGTTAACAGACATATACTAATACATAGGAAATATATAATCACAAAATACCTAAGGAATACAAAGAGAGGTCTACTCAACACTCTATAATAACATACACGGGAATGGATCCAAAGAGGAATATAGACAGATACATTGATAGGATGAACCAGAAACTGTACACCTAGGAGAATCTACATTTTGATCAAATTTCCTCTGATAATTAAATTTAAAAAGCAAACAACAATTTAGGAGATATAAGCTCTTGGGGGTTTGCACTGGCACATTGCACTCTAATTCGCAGCTTACTACCACGATTGCCACGAAAGCACTGTGGCCCAAAATCCCAGAGTTGGAAATGTAGAAATGCTGCCGCCTTGTGGCCGTTTCCCACAAGAGCGGCTTTGAACCCACAGCTAATGGTCACTTAACATTCACAGGGATTCAGGGCTGTAAAGGACACCTGCCCTAAAAAATTGTGCGGAGGTAGGGAATGGCCAAAAAAATTCAAAAGTGTTAAATTTTTCAAGGAGATTGGATGGAGGGGTAAGTTTTACTCACTCATTTTCAAAAAAGAGGAAAATGGATAAAAGCTCAACATCAGTAATTATTACACTCATGCAAATCTAACCTCCAAAATGATTCCAACTCACACATGTCAACTACCATCAGCTGCAAGTCTACAAACATTAAATGCTGAAGGTGTTTTAGAGAACTGTGTACCCTCTAGCTGCTGGTGAGATGTAAAGTGGTGACAGCCAATAATGAGAATAGAAAGGAGCTGCGTTTAAAAGTAAAAATTGAGCCACCATTCCGTTCAGCAGGCCCACCGCTGAGACTCTCACCTGACAAGTCCAGAGTCGAGAAGGCACAGGCTTCAACAGCTGCACTGCAGGAATTTTCACAATAGCCAAGACACGGAAGCAACCAAAATGTCCATCACCATATCAGTTGAAAAAGAAGAAGTGGTCCATGTACACAATGGAATATTAGCCTTGGAAAACAATGAAACACTGCTCTTTCAGGCACCATAGTTGAGCCTAGAGATAATCACAGAACATGAGGTAAGTCGGAAAGCAAAAGACATATCCTATGATATCACTTACAGGCATTATCTAACAACTGACACAAATGAACATATTTGCACAGAGAAAGACACTCACACACTTAGAAAACAAACTAGGCTTATCTAAAAGGAAAGGTGGGGGGAATGGAAAAATTAAGATTAGGGTTACGATACGTGTACAAATACCTATTAAATACACATAACAAAAAGACCGACCATATAGCAAGGGAGGTCTATGGAACACTCTGCTATAATTTACATGGGAAGGGGATCTGTGCATGAATATATATATATATATATATATATATATATATATATATATATATATATATATATGTTAGGCACAAATGAACCAGATTGTGTACACCTAGGACAAACCATATTCTAATCATTGCCCCTATTAAAAAAACTAAAACAACAAACAAGAAATAATGTAACATAAACTTATGGGGTTTTCTCCTGGCACATTCCATTTTAATTTACAACCTAGGAACAGGGATTCCAGATCGGCTCTGCTGCCCTAGTAACGAGATTTGTGAATGGAGAAATGCTGCCGCCTAGTGGCTGCTTACCACAACAGCAGCTTTAAACCCAGTGCTAATGGTCACTAAATATTCACACTCATTACAGGCCTGTGAATGACACCTGCCCTCAAAAACAATCCTGGGAGCAAATATTGACCAAAAAATTCAATTTTGAGGGCAACCTTTCAAGAAGACAATTTCAAGAGGTTAATTGTATTCTACGTTTTTTTCATTTGTTCGTTAACAGAAATTTAAAAAGGTGTGGAAAAATGAACCTTAGAAAGAATTAAGGACATGCAAATCCAAATTACAAAAATCCTATCAGCTCACAACAGTCAGAATGACCATCAGCAAAAATTCTGCAAACAATAAATGCTGAAGGGGTTGTGGAAAAATGCCTAGGCTTGGTTCAACGTGGGACATGCTAAGAGCCAGTAAGGAAAACACAAAGGAGGTGCATTGAAAAGGTAAGTACTGAGCTACCATTCAATCAAGCATGCCCACTGCTGGCCCTATCGCCTGAGAGGATGAGAATCAAAAAGACACAGGCTGGACTTCACTGGTGGCGCAGTGGTTGAGAGTCCGCCGCCGAAGCAGGGGACACGGGTTTATGCCCCGGTTCGGGAAAATCACACATGCCGTGGAGCGGCTGGTCCCGTGAGATATGGCTGCTGGGCCTGTGCGTCCAGAGCCTGTGCTCTGCAATCGGAGTGGCCATGGCAGTGAGTGGCCTACGTACTGCAAAACAAGAAAAAAACAGTCTGGCAATCCTGCCCTCCAGCAATATTTATCATAGCCAAAACTTGGAAGCTACGAAAATGTCCATCAACAGAGGAATGCACAAAGAAGAAGTGGTCCATGTACACAATGGAATATGACTCCAATAAAAAAAATAAACTCAATCTAGAAAACAAACAAAAGTAAAAAAAAAACACATCAGCTTTTGGGGGTTTATCCAGGCACATTCCACTCTAATTTATAACCGAGAAATACCACTGCAAGGTAGTCTGTTTCCCTAGTTAAAAGCTTGTGAAAAGCAGAAATGCTGCCACCCTCTGGCCGTGACCTGCAACAGCAGCTTTCAAAACTGTGCTAAGGGTCACTTCATATGCACCAGTACTGGAGGGCTGTAAATGAAACCTGCCCTCAGAATGTCATTAGGGAGGTAATGGCCAAAATATTTCTAAATGTCACACATACTTCACGAAAACAATTGGAAGAGGTAAGCTCTACTCACAGTTTGAAGAAAAAAAGGACATGCCAGAAAGCTCAATTTCAATGGATTATGAGACGCATGCAAATCCAACCACAAACATATAGCGGCTCACACTTGTCAGAATAAACTTCAGCAAAAAAAAACTACAAACAATAAATGCTGAAGGTGTTGTGCAGAAGTGCATACCCTCAACTTTAAGTGGGATGTGACCTGGTAAGAGCCACTAATGAGAACAGAATGGAGGTGCTTTTACTACGTAAATATTTTTCTACCATATGATCCAGCAGGCCCACTCCTGGGCCTATAACCTAAGAAGACAGAATTGGAAAGACACAGGGAGGCGAATGTGCATTGCCGCAGCATTACAATTGCCAAGTCATGGAAGCAAGCAAAAAGTCCATCAACATATGAGTGGACAAAGAAAACTGGTACATGTACAGACGGAGTATTGGCCAAGGAAAAAAAGGACACGATGTCATTTGCAGCACTGTAGATGAGTCTAGAGGCAATCACACAACGTGTAGTATGTCAGAAAGAGAAAGACACATATCGTATGATATCACTTTTAGGTATTGCCTATAAATAGATAGCAGTGAAGATATTTCCACAGAGAAGGGCAACCACTGATTCATTCAACAAACTTATAGTTCACAAATGGAAATTTGTGAGGATTGGATACATTAGGATATTGGGGTTAACAGACATATACAAACACAGGTGAAATATATCATCACCAAAGACCTACGGAATACCAAGAGAAGACTACTCAACATCCTGTCATAACGTACATGGGAAAAGGATTCCAGGAAGAATAGACATATGTTTATGTGTAAAAGAACCACATCTTGCACACCTAGAACAAGCCAAACATTGTAATCAAACTTGCTGTGATAAAAATAAAAATTAAATTAAATAAACGAACAAGAAGTAGTGAGACATATACTTAAGGGGCTTTTCCCTGGCACACGCCATTCTAAATTACAACCTAGAACACAACTTCCATTGAGGCTCTGTTGCCCTAGTAACCAGATTTGGTAAAGTAGAACAGCTGCCACCTTGTGGGCGTTTCACACGACAGCAGCTTTAATCCCAGCGTTAATGCTCAGTTGATATTCAAAATAATTGCAGGCCTGTAAATCACACCTGCACTGAAAACAAATCCTGGGGTCGTATATCGACCAAAAAAATTCAAAGGCATCCATATTTCAAACCGACAGTTTCAAGAGGCATAATTTATGCACATTTGTCTTCTGTTTCTTTTTCTTTCTTTCTTTTTTCTTTTTTTTTCAGCTTTCAAACCACTATTTATTTAATCATGTGTTCATTCCACAGATAATTTTTAAAGTGTCTACTATGTACTAATTGCAAGTTAGGTCCCAGGATTACAGCAGTGAGTTAAACAGATAAAATCCCCTGACCTTATGGAACTTAAAGCCTAGTGGGTGACTCGGTCAATAATCCACTTCATAGATAACTACGTAGTTATAATACAGGGTACAGTGAGAGGGCTAACAAAGGGCTCTAATTTAGGCTGGAGTTCAGAGAGGTTCCCCATGAAGAAATGATAGTTTACTTCTCAGGTACTTAATAAACAAAAGTGGTAAAATTAAATGGAAGTGTTTAAATGAACAGAGTTAGGCACCACTTTTAATTACATACATACATATACACACACATAAAATAGATCCCAACTTTCTAAATAAATTATTAGTAAATTGAACGCAAAATTTGTTAATAATGATAAAGTAGTACATATTCCAGAAATAAAGTCACGATGAGTAGCAAAAAAATCTAGGTACTGTTAATGTTATCACATTAATACATGTTTTAATGGTGATTTCAATGGCTATAGAAAAGGCATCTATGAAAAAAAAACTGCTTAAATTAGTAAAATAGTAAATTAGTAAAATAAGGAAATTCCTTAACCTAACGAGAGAAGGATTTTTTAAAGATCCTTTAGCAAATATATTTAATGATAAAACTTTAAAGTTAAAGTTTGGAGACCACAACTATTGCACATTGTTCTATAAGTCCTAGTCAATAGAATAAGAAAAGAATAAGCAGTGTAAGAATTAGAGAATGTGTCAGATAGACTGCACATCAGTCAATCTGTTGTGGTTTGAAAATTTAAAAAGTTAACCACATTGTCCACTTCTGAAAGGAAGAGAAAGTTTGTCATTATTTGCAAATGATATGATAATCTTATCAAAATCAAGGCAAGGAATGGAAAAACTATGAATAAGATAATTCAGCAGAAATTTCCGGTAAGATATAAAGTCAGCATAACAACTCAAAATTATTTCTTTTACCAATTTTTTATACCAAGTCATTCTCAAGAGCAGCAAATATTATAAATAATTTTTTTTTATGGTACACGGGCCTCTCACTGTTGTGGCCTCTCCTGCTGCGGAGCACAGGCTCCTGATGCGCAGGCTCAGTGGCCATGGCTCATGGGCCCAGACGCTCCAAGGCATGTGGGATCTTCCTGGACCGGGGCATGAACCCGCGTCTCCTGCATCAGCAGGCAGACTCTCAACCACTGCGCCACCAGGGAAGCCCGCAAATACTATATAATGTCAAGAAATTAATTTTTTCAATGTTAGATTTTTATAGAGAAATTCTGAAATTTTGTGAAGGGCATAATAAGAAAATCTGAATAAATAAAGATTATTTTCAAGGAAGAAAGGGCACATTTTAATAAAAATATCTCCTTACGTTAAGCTACATATTTAATAAGTTCCAATAAAATTACAAAATGATTTCTTCAGCAAATTTGATAACCTGAATCCAAAGTTCATGTAAGTCAAAATACATGAATAGCTAAGGCAATTTTTTTTTATCTCCCTGAAGGACCTTCTCTCTTATTTCTTTTTTTTAATTTATTTTTTATTTTTTTTAATTTTTTTATTTTTTTATTTTTATTTTATTTAATTTTTTGCTTTATAACAAATTTAATCAGTTATACATATACGTGTTTCCATATCCCCTCCCTTTTGCATCTCCCTCCCACTCTTTCTTTTTTCTTAAAACAACGGGAATGGAAAAAGGCTGAACATCAGGAATCAATAAAGCCATGCAAATCCAGTGTACACAAACGTTCACCTGACAGCCGTCAGAATGATCATCAGCAAAACAAGTCTACAAAAAATAAATGCTGAAGGGGTTTTAGAGAACTGCGTACCCTTTAGCTGCTGGTGGGTTGCAACCTGGTAAGAGCCAGTCGTGAGAACAGAATGGAGGTGTGTTTAAGGGTAAAAATGGAGCTACCATGTGATCTGGTAGGCCCACTCATGGGCCTATCACCTGAATAGACCAGAATCAAAAACACACAGGCTGGCAATCCTGCACTGCAGCAAGGTGTACCATAGCCAAACCTGGAAGAAACCAAAATGTGCATCAACAGAAAAATGCACCAAGAAGAAGTCGTCCATGTACACAATGGAATCTTAGCCATGAAAAAGCATGGAACAGTGCCGTTGGCACCACCATAGAAGGACCTAGCGATAATCACCACACTGGAAGTAAGAAAGAAACCGTAAGACAGACATCCTATGACATCACTTATAGGTGTTACCTAAGAATTGATACCCATGAAATAATTTCCAAGAGAAGGACACGCATAGATTCAGAAAACCAAATTATGTTTAACCAAATGGAAAGGTGTAAGGAATGTATGAATTAGGATATGGGGGTTAACAGACATATACTAATACATAGGAAATATATAATCACAAAATACCTAAGGAATACAAAGAGAGGTCTACTCAACACTCTATAATAACATACATGGGAATGGATCCAAAGAGGAATATAGACAGATACATTGATAGGATGAACCAGAAACTGTACACCTCGGAGAATCTACATTTTGATCAAATTTCCTCTGATAATTAAATTTAAAAAGCAAACAACAATTTAGGAGATATAAGCTCTTGGTGCTTTGCACTGGCACATTGCAATCTAATTCGCAGCTTACTACCACGATTGCCACGAAAGCTCTGTGGCCCAAAATCCCAGAGTTGGAAATGTAGAAATGCTGCCGCCTTGTGGCCGTTTCCCACAAGAGCGGCTTTGAACCCACAGCTAATGGTCACTTAACATTCACAGGGATTCAGGGCTGTAAAGGACACCTGCCCTAAAAAATTGTGCGGAGTTAGGGAATGGCCAAAAAAATTCAAAAGTGTTAAATTTTTCAAGGAGATTGGATGGAGGGGTAAGTTTTACTCACTCATTTTCAAAAAAGAGGAAAATGGATAAAAGCTCAACATCAGTAATTATTACACTCATGCAAATCTAACCTCCAAAATGATTCCAACTCACACATGTCAACTACCATCAGCTGCAAGTCTACAAACATTAAATGCTGAAGGTGTTTTAGAGAACTGTGTACCCTCTAGCTGCTGGTGAGATGTAAAGTGGTGACAGCCAATAATGAGAATAGAAAGGAGCTGCGTTTAAAAGTAAAAATTGAGCCACCATTCCGTTCAGCAGGCCCACCGCTGAGACTCTCACCTGACAAGTCCAGAGTCGAGAAGGCACAGGCTTCAACAGCTGCACTGCAGGAATTTTCACAATAGCCAAGACACGGAAGCAACCAAAATGTCCATCACCATATCAGTTGAAAAAGAAGAAGTGGTCCATGTACACAATGGAATATTAGCCATGGAAAACAATGAAACACTGCTCTTTCAGGCACCATAGTTGAGCCTAGAGATAATCACAGAACATGAGGTAAGTCGGAAAGCAAAAGACATATCCTATGATATCACTTACAGGCATTATCTAACAACTGACACAAATGAACATATTTGCACAGAGAAAGACACTCACACACTTAGAAAACAAACTAGGCTTATCTAAAAGGAAAGGTGGGGGGAATGGAAAAATTAAGATTAGGGTTACCATACGTGTACAAATACCTATTAAATACACATAACAAAAAGACCGACCATATAGCAAGGGAGGTCTATGGAACACTCTGCAATAATTTACATGGGAAGGGGATCTGTGCATGAATATATATATGTTAGGCACAAATGAATCAGATTGTGTACACCTAGGACAAACAATATTCTAATCATTGCCCCTATTAAAAAAACTAAAACAACAAACAAGAAATAATGTAACATAAACTTATGGGGTTTTCTCCTGGCACATTCCATTTTAATTTACAACCTAGGAACAGGGATTCCAGAATGGCTCTGCTGCCCTAGTAACGAGATTTGTGAATGGAGAAATGCTGCCGCCTAGTGGCTGCTTACCACAACAGCAGCTTTAAACCCAGTGCTAATGGTCACTAAATATTCACACTCATTACAGGCCTGTGAATGACACCTGCCCTCAAAAACAATCCTGGGAGCGAATATTGACCAAAAAATTCAATTTTGAGGGCAACCTTTCAAGAAGACAATTTCAAGAGGTTAATTGTATTCTACGTTTTTTTCATTTGTTCGTTAACAGAAATTTAAAAAGGTGTGGAAAAATGAACCTTAGAAAGAATTAAGGACATGCAAATCCAAATTACAACAATCCTATCAGCTCACAACAGTCAGAATGACCATCAGCAAAAATTCTGCAAACAATAAATGCTGAAGGGGTTGTGGAAAAATGCCTAGGCTTGGTTCAACGTGGGACATGCTAAGAGCCAGTAAGGAAAACACAAAGGAGGTGCATTGAAAAGGTAAGTACTGAGCTACCATTCAATCAAGCATGCCCACTGCTGGCCCTATCGCCTGAGAGGATGAGAATCAAAAAGACACAGGCTGGACTTCACTGGTGGCGCAGTGGTTGAGAGTCCGCCGCCGAAGCAGGGGACACGGGTTTATGCCCCGGTTCGGGAAAATCACACATGCTGTGGAGCGGCTGGTCCCGTGAGCTATGGCTGCTGGGCCTGTGCGTCCAGAGCCTGTGCTCTGCAATCGGAGTGGCCATGGCAGTGAGTGGCCTACGTACTGCAAAACAAGAAAAAAACAGTCTGGCAATCCTGCCCTCCAGCAATATTTATCATAGCCAAAACTTGGAAGCTACGAAAATGTCCATCAACAGAGGAATGCACAAAGAAGAAGTGGTCCATGTACACAATGGAATATGACTCCAATAAAAAAAATAAACTCAATCTAGAAAACAAACAAAAGTAAAAAAAAAACACATCAGCTTTTGGGGGTTTATCCAGGCACATTCCACTCTAATTTATAACCGAGAAATACCACTGCAAGGTAGTCTGTTTCCCTAGTTAAAAGCTTGTGAAAAGCAGAAATGCTGCCACCCTCTGGCCGTGACCTGCAACAGCAGCTTTAAAAACTGTGCTAAGGGTCACTTCATATGCACCAGTACTGGAGGGCTGTAAATGAAACCTGCCCTCAGAATGTCATTAGGGAGGTAATGGCCAAAATATTTCTAAATGTCACACATACTTCACGAAAACAATTGGAAGAGGTAAGCTCTACTCACAGTTTGAAGAAAAAAAGGACATGCCAGAAAGCTCAATTTCAATGGATTATGAGACGCATGCAAATCCAACCACAAACATATAGCGGCTCACACTTGTCAGAATAAACTTCAGCAAAAAAAAACTACAAACAATAAATGCTGAAGGTGTTGTGCAGAAGTGCATACCCTCAACTTTAAGTGGGATGTGACCTGGTAAGAGCCACTAACGAGAACAGAATGGAGGTGCTTTTACTACGTAAATATTTTTCTACCATATGATCCAGCAGGCCCACTCCTGGGCCTATAACCTAAGAAGACAGAATTGGAAAGACACAGGGAGGCGAATGTGCATTGCCGCAGCATTACAATTGCCAAGTCATGGAAGCAAGCAAAAAGTCCATCAACATATGAGTGGACAAAGAAAACTGGTACATGTACAGACGGAGTATTGGCCAAGGAAAAAAAGGACACGATGTCATTTGCAGCACTGTAGATGAGTCTAGAGGCAATCACACAACGTGTAGTATGTCAGAAAGAGAAAGACACATATCGTATGATATCACTTTTAGGTATTACCTATAAATGGATACCAGTGAAGATATTTCCACAGAGAAGGGCAACCACTGATTCATTCAACAAACTTATGGTTCACCAATGGAAATTTGTGAGGATTGGATACATTAGGATATTGGGGTTAACAGACATATACAAACACAGGTGAAATATATCATCACCAAAGACCTACGGAATACCAAGAGAAGACTACTCAACATCCTGTCATAACGTACATGGGAAAAGGATTCCAGGAAGAATAGACATATGTTTATGTGTAAAAGAACCACATCTTGCACACCTAGAACAAGCCAAACATTGTAATCAAACTTGCTGTGATAAAAATAAAAATTAAATTAAATAAACGAACAAGAAGTAGTGAGACATATACTTAAGGGGCTTTTCCCTGGCACACGCCATTCTAAATTACAACCTAGAACACAACTTCCATTGAGGCTCTGTTGCCCTAGTAACCAGATTTGGTAAAGTAGAACAGCTGCCACCTTGTGGGCATTTCACACGACAGCAGCTTTAATCCCAGCGTTAATGGTCAGTTGATATTCAAAATAATTGCAGGCCTGTAAATCACACCTGCACTGAAAACAAATCCTGGGGTCGTATATCGACCAAAAAAATTCAAAGGCATCCATATTTCAAACCGACAGTTTCAAGAGGCATAATTTATGCACATTTGTCTTCTGTTTCTTTTTCTTTCTTTCTTTTTTCTTTTTTTTTCAGCTTTCAAACCACTATTTATTTAATCATGTGTTCATTCCACAGATAATTTTTAAAGTGTCAACTATGTACTAATTGCAAGTTAGGTCCCAGGATTACAGCAGTGAGTTAAACAGATAAAATCCCCGGACCTTATGGAACTTAAAGCCTAGTGGGTGACTCGGTCAATAATCCACTTCATAGATAACTACGTAGTTATAATACAGGGTACAGTGAGAGGGCTAACAAAGGGCTCTAATTTAGGCTGGAGTTCAGAGAGGTTCCCCATGAAGAAATGATAGTTTACTTCTCAGGTACTTAATAAACAAAAGTGGTAAAATTAAATGGAAGTGTTTAAATGAACAGAGTTAGGCACCACTTTTAATTACATACATACATATACACACACATAAAATAGATCCCAACTTTCTAAATAAATTATTAGTAAATTGAACGCAAAATTTGTTAATAATGATAAAGTAGTACATATTGCAGAAATAAAGTCACGATGAGTAGCAAAAAAATCTAGGTACTGTTAATGTTATCACATTAATACATGTTTTAATGGTGATTTCAATGGCTATAGAAAAGGCATCTATGAAAAAAAACTGCTTAGTAAATTAGTGAAATAAGGAAATTCCTTAACCTAACGAGAGAAGGATTTTTTAAAGATCCTTTAGCAAATATATTTAATGATAAAACTTTAAAGTTAAAGTTTGGAGACCACAACTATTGCACATTGTTCTATAAGTCCTAGTCAATAGAATAAGAAAAGAATAAGCAGTGTAAGAATTAGAGAATGTGTCAGATAGACTGCACATCAGTCAATCTGTTGTGGTTTGGAAATTTAAAAAGTTAACCACATTGTCCACTTCTGAAAGGAAGAGAAAGTTTGTCATTATTTGCAAATGATATGATAATCTTATCAAAATCAAGGCAAGGAATGGAAAAACTATGAATAAGATAATTCAGCAGAAATTTCCGGTAAGATATAAAGTCAGCATAACAACTCAAAAGTATGTATTTTACCAATTTTTTATACCAAGTCATTCTCAAGAGCAGCAAATATTATAAATACTTTTTTTTTGTGGTACACGGGCCTCTCACTGTTGTGGCCTCTCCCGCTGCAGAGCACAGGCTCCTGATGCGCAGGCTCAGTGGCCATGGCTCATGGGCCCAGACGCTCCACGGCATGTGGGATCTTCCTGGACCGGGGCATGAACCCGCGTCCCCTGCATCAGCAGGCGGACTCTCAACCACTGCACCACCAGGGAAGCCCGCAAATATTATAAAATGTCAAGAAATTAATTTTTTCAATGTTAGATTTTTATAGAGAAATTCTGAAATTTTGTGAAGGGCATAATAAGAAAATCTGAATAAATAAAGATTATTTTCAAGGAAGAAAGGGCACATTTTAATAAAAATATCTCCTTACGTTAAGCTACATATTTAATAAGTTCCAATAAAATTACAAAATGATTTCTTCAGCAAATTTGATAACCTGAATCCAAAGTTCATGTAAGTCAAAATACATGAATAGCTATGGCAATTTTTTTTTATCTCCCTGAAGGACCTTCTCTCTTATTTCTTTTTTTTTATTTATTTTTAATTTTTTTAAATTTTTTATTTTTTATTTTTATTTTTTTTAATTTTTTGCTTTATAACAAATTTAATCAGTTATACATATACGTGTTTCCATATCCCCTCCCTTTTGCGTCTCCCTCCCACTCTTTCTTTTTTCTTAAAACAACGGGAATGGAAAAAGGCTGAACATCAGGAATCAATAAAGCCATGCAAATCCAGTGTACACAAACGTTCACCTGACAGCCGTCAGAATGATCATCAGCAAAACAAGTCTACAAAAATTAAATGCTGAAGGGGTTTTAGAGAACTGCGTACCCTTTAGCTGCTGGTGGGTTGCAACCTGGTAAGAGCCAGTCGTGAGAACAGAATGGAGGTGCGTTTAAGGGTAAAAATGGAGCTACCATGTGATCTGGTAGGCCCACTCATGGGCCTATCACCTGAGTAGACCAGAATCAAAAACACACAGGCTGGCAATCCTGCACTGCAGCAAGGTGTACCATAGCCAAACCTGGAAGAAACCAAAATGTGCATCAACAGAAAAATGCACCAAGAAGAAGTCGTCCATGTACACAATGGAATCTTAGCCATGAAAAAGCATGGAACAGTGCCGTTGGCACCACCATAGAAGGACCTAGCGATAATCATCACACTGGAAGTAAGAAAGAAACCGTAAGACAGACATCCTATGACATCACTTATAGGTGTTACCTAAGAATTGATACCCATGAAATAATTTCCAAGAGAAGGACACGCATAGATTCAGAAAACCAAATTATGTTTAACCAAATGGAAAGGTGTAAGGAATGTATGAATTAGGATATGGGGGTTAACAGACATATACTAATACATAGGAAATATATAATCACAAAATACCTAAGGAATACAAAGAGAGGTCTACTCAACACTCTATAATAACATACACGGGAATGGATCCAAAGAGGAATATAGACAGATACATTGATAGGATGAACCAGAAACTGTACACCTAGGAGAATCTACATTTTGATCAAATTTCCTCTGATAATTAAATTTAAAAAGCAAACAACAATTTAGGAGATATAAGCTCTTGGTGCTTTGCACTGGCACATTGCACTCTAATTCGCAGCTTACTACCACGATTGCCACGAAAGCTCTGTGGCCCAAAATCCCAGAGTTGGAAATGTAGAAATGCTGCCGCCTTGTGGCCGTTTCCCACAAGAGCGGCTTTGAACCCACAGCTAATGGTCACTTAACATTCACAAGGATTCAGGGCTGTAAAGGACACCTGCCCTAAAAAATTGTGCGGAGGTAGGGAATGGCCAAAAAAATTCAAAAGTGTTAAATTTTTCAAGGAGATTGGATGGAGGGGTAAGTTTTACTCACTCATTTTCAAAAAAGAGGAAAATGGATAAAAGCTCAACATCAGTAATTATTAGACTCATGCAAATCTAACCTCCAAAATGATTCCAACTCACACATGTCAACTACCATCAGCTGCAAGTCTACAAACATTAAATGCTGAAGGTGTTTTAGAGAACTGTGTAACCTCTAGCTGCTGGTGAGATGTAAAGTGGTGACAGCCAATAATAAGAATAGAAAGGAGCTGCGTTTAAAAGTAAAAATTGAGCCACCATTCCGTTCAGCAGGCCCACCGCTGAGACTCTCACCTGACAAGTCCAGAGTCGAGAAGGCACAGGCTTCAACAGCTGCACTGCAGGAATTTTCACAATAGCCAAGACACGGAAGCAACCAAAATGTCCATCACCATATCAGTTGAAAAAGAAGAAGTGGTCCATGTACACAATGGAATATTAGCCATGGAAAACAATGAAACACTGCTCTTTCAGGCACCACAGTTGAGCCTAGAGATAATCACAGAACATGAGGTAAGTCGGAAAGCAAAAGACATATCCTATGATATCACTTACAGGCATTATCTAACAACTGACACAAATGAACATATTTGCACAGAGAAAGACACTCACACACTTAGAAAACAAACTAGGCTTATCTAAAAGGAAAGGTGGGGGGAATGGAAAAATTAAGATTAGGGTTACCATACGTGTACAAATACCTATTAAATACACATAACAAAAAGACCGACCATATAGCAAGGGAGGTCTATGGAACACTCTGCAATAATTGACATGGGAAGGGGATCTGTGCATGAATATATATATATATATATATATATATATATATATATATATGTTAGGCACAAATGAACCAGATTGTGTACACCTAGGACAAACCATATTCTAATCATTGCCCCTATTAAAAAAACTAAAACAACAAACAAGAAATAATGTAACATAAACTTATGGGGTTTTCTCCTGGCACATTCCATTTTAATTTACAACCTAGGAACAGGGATTCCAGAACGGCTCTGCTGCCCTAGTAACGAGATTTGTGAATGGAGAAATGCTGCCGCCTAGTGGCTGCTTACCACAACAGCAGCTTTAAACCCAGTGCTAATGGTCACTAAATATTCACACTCATTACAGGCCTGTGAATGACACCTGCCCTCAAAAACAATCCTGGGAGCAAATATTGACCAAAAAATTCAATTTTGAGGGCAACCTTTCAAGAAGACAATTTCAAGAGGTTAATTGTATTCTACGTTTTTTTCATTTGTTCGTTAACAGAAATTTAAAAAGGTGTGGAAAAATGAAACTTAGAAAGAATTAAGGACATGCAAATCCAAATTACAAAAATCCTATCAGCTCACAACAGTCAGAATGACCATCAGCAAAAATTCTGCAAACAATAAATGCTGAAGGGGTTGTGGAAAAATGCCTAGGCTTGGTTCAACGTGGGACATGCTAAGAGCCAGTAAGGAAAACACAAAGGAGGTGCATTGAAAAGGTAAGTACTGAGCTACCATTCAATCAAGCATGCCCACTGCTGGCCCTATCGCCTGAGAGGATGAGAATCAAAAAGACACAGGCTGGACTTCACTGGTGGCGCAGTGGTTGAGAGTCCGCCGCCGAAGCAGGGGACACGGGTTTATGCCCCGGTTCGGGAAAATCACACATGCCGTGGAGCGGCTGGTCCCGTGAGCTATGGCTGCTGGGCCTGTGCGTCCAGAGCCTGTGCTCTGCAATCGGAGTGGCCATGGCAGTGAGTGGCCTACGTACTGCAAAACAAGAAAAAAACAGTCTGGCAATCCTGCCCTCCAGCAATATTTATCATAGCCAAAACTTGGAAGCTACGAAAATGTCCATCAACAGAGGAATGCACAAAGAAGAAGTGGTCCATGTACACAATGGAATATGACTCCAATAAAAAAAATAAACTCAATCTAGAAAACAAACAAAAGTAAAAAAAAAACACATCAGCTTTTGGGGGTTTATCCAGGCACATTCCACTCTAATTTATAACCGAGAAATACCACTGCAAGGTAGTCTGTTTCCCTAGTTAAAAGCTTGTGAAAAGCAGAAATGCTGCCACCCTCTGGCCGTGACCTGCAACAGCAGCTTTCAAAACTGTGCTAAGGGTCACTTCATATGCACCAGTACTGGAGGGCTGTAAATGAAACCTGCCCTCAGAATGTCATTAGGGAGGTAATGGCCAAATTATTTCTAAATGTCACACATACTTCACGAAAACAATTGGAAGAGGTAAGCTCTACTCACAGTTTGAAGAAAAAAAGGACATGCCAGAAAGCTCAATTTCAATGGATTATGAGACGCATGCAAATCCCACCACAAACATATAGCGGCTCACACTTGTCAGAATAAACTTCAGCAAAAAAAAACTACAAACAATAAATGCTGAAGGTGTTGTGCAGAAGTGCATACCCTCAACTTTAAGTGGGATGTGACCTGGTAAGAGCCACTAACGAGAACAGAATGGAGGTGCTTTTACTACGTAAATATTTTTCTACCATATGATCCAGCAGGCCCACTCCTGCGCCTATAACCTAAGAAGACAGAATTGGAAAGACACAGGGAGGCGAATGTGCATTGCCGCAGCATTACAATTGCCAAGTCATGGAAGCAAGCAAAAAGTCCATCAACATATGAGTGGACAAAGAAAACTGGTACATGTACAGACGGAGTATTGGCCAAGGAAAAAAAGGACACGATGTCATTTGCAGCACTGTAGATGAGTCTAGAGGCAATCACACAACGTGTAGTATGTCAGAAAGAGAAAGACACATATCGTATGATATCACTTTTAGGTATTACCTATAAATGGATACCAGTGAAGATATTTCCACAGAGAAGGGCAACCACTGATTCATTCAACAAACTTATGGTTCACCAATGGAAATTTGTGAGGATTGGATACATTAGGATATTGGGGTTAACAGACATATACAAACACAGGTGAAATATATCATCACCAAAGACCTACGGAATACCAAGAGAAGACTACTCAACATCCTGTCATAACGTACATGGGAAAAGGATTCCAGGAAGAATAGACATATGTTTATGTGTAAAAGAACCACATCTTGCACACCTAGAACAAGCCAAACATTGTAATCAAACTTGCTGTGATAAAAATAAAAATTAAATTAAATAAACGAACAAGAAGTAGTGAGACATATACTTAAGGGGCTTTTCCCTGGCACACGCCATTCTAAATTACAACCTAGAACACAACTTCCATTGAGGCTCTGTTGCCCTAGTAACCAGATTTGGTAAAGTAGAACAGCTGCCACCTTGTGGGCGTTTCACACGACAGCAGCTTTAATCCCAGCGTTAATGCTCAGTTGATATTCAAAATAATTGCAGGCCTGTAAATCACACCTGCACTGAAAACAAATCCTGGGGTCGTATATCGACCAAAAAAATTCAAAGGCATCCATATTTCAAACCGACAGTTTCAAGAGGCATAATTTATGCACATTTGTCTTCTGTTTCTTTTTCTTTCTTTCTTTTTTCTTTTTTTTTCAGCTTTCAAACCACTATTTATTTAATCATGTGTTCATTCCACAGATAATTTTTAAAGTGTCTACTATGTACTAATTGCAAGTTAGGTCCCAGGATTACAGCAGTGAGTTAAACAGATAAAATCCCCTGACCTTATGGAACTTAAAGCCTAGTGGGTGACTCGGTCAATAATCCACTTCATAGATAACTACGTAGTTATAATACAGGGTACAGTGAGAGGGCTAACAAAGGGCTCTAATTTAGGCTGGAGTTCAGAGAGGTTCCCCATGAAGAAATGATAGTTTACTTCTCAGGTACTTAATAAACAAAAGTGGTAAAATTAAATGGAAGTGTTTAAATGAACAGAGTTAGGCACCACTTTTAATTACATACATACATATACACACACATAAAATAGATCCCAACTTTCTAAATAAATTATTAGTAAATTGAACGCAAAATTTGTTAATAATGATAAAGTAGTACATATTGCAGAAATAAAGTCACGATGAGTAGCAAAAAAATCTAGGTACTGTTAATGTTATCACATTAATACATGTTTTAATGGTGATTTCAATGGCTATAGAAAAGGCATCTATGAAAAAAAACTGCTTAGTAAATTAGTAAAATAAGGAAATTCCTTAACCTAACGAGAGAAGGATTTTTTAAAGATCCTTTAGCAAATATATTTAATGATAAAACTTTAAAGTTAAAGTTTGGAGACCACAACTATTGCACATTGTTCTATAAGTCCTAGTCAATAGAATAAGAAAAGAATAAGCAGTGTAAGAATTAGAGAATGTGTCAGATAGACTGCACATCAGTCAATCTGTTGTGGTTTGGAAATTTAAAAAGTTAACCACATTGTCCACTTCTGAAAGGAAGAGAAAGTTTGTCATTATTTGCAAATGATATGATAATCTTATCAAAATCAAGGCAAGGAATGGAAAAACTATGAATAAGATAATTCAGCAGAAATTTCCGGTAAGATATAAAGTCAGCATAACAACTCAAAAGTATGTATTTTACCAATTTTTTATACCAAGTCATTCTCAAGAGCAGCAAATATTATAAATACTTTTTTTTTGTGGTACACGGGCCTCTCACTGTTGTGGCCTCTCCCGCTGCAGAGCACAGGCTCCTGATGCGCAGGCTCAGTGGCCATGGCTCATGGGCCCAGACGCTCCACGGCATGTGGGATCTTCCTGGACCGGGGCATGAACCCGCGTCCCCTGCATCAGCAGGCGGACTCTCAACCACTGCACCACCAGGGAAGCCCGCAAATATTATAAAATGTCAAGAAATTAATTTTTTCAATGTTAGATTTTTATAGAGAAATTCTGAAATTTTGTGAAGGGCATAATAAGAAAATCTGAATAAATAAAGATTATTTTCAAGGAAGAAAGGGCACATTTTAATAAAAATATCTCCTTACGTTAAGCTACATATTTAATAAGTTCCAATAAAATTACAAAATGATTTCTTCAGCAAATTTGATAACCTGAATCCAAAGTTCATGTAAGTCAAAATACATGAATAGCTATGGCAATTTTTTTTTATCTCCCTGAAGGACCTTCTCTCTTATTTCTTTTTTTTTATTTATTTTTAATTTTTTTTAATTTTTTATTTTTTATTTTTATTTTTTTTAATTTTTTGCTTTATAACAAATTTAATCAGTTATACATATACGTGTTTCCATATCCCCTCCCTTTTGCGTCTCCCTCCCACTCTTTCTTTTTTCTTAAAACAACGGGAATGGAAAAAGGCTGAACATCAGGAATCAATAAAGCCATGCAAATCCAGTGTACACAAACGTTCACCTGACAGCCGTCAGAATGATCATCAGCAAAACAAGTCTACAAAAAATAAATGCTGAAGGGGTTTTAGAGAACTGCGTACCCTTTAGCTGCTGGTGGGTTGCAACCTGGTAAGAGCCAGTCGTGAGAACAGAATGGAGGTGCGTTTAAGGGTAAAAATGGAGCTACCATGTGATCTGGTAGGCCCACTCATGGGCCTATCACCTGAGTAGACCAGAATCAAAAACACACAGGCTGGCAATCCTGCACTGCAGCAAGGTGTACCATAGCCATACCTGGAAGAAACCAAAATGTGCATCAACAGAAAAATGCACCAAGAAGAAGTCGTCCATGTACACAATGGAATCTTAGCCATGAAAAAGCATGGAACAGTGCCGTTGGCACCACCATAGAAGGACCTAGCGATAATCATCACACTGGAAGTAAGAAAGAAACCGTAAGACAGACATCCTATGACATCACTTATAGGTGTTACCTAAGAATTGATACCCATGAAATAATTTCCAAGAGAAGGACACGCATAGATTCAGAAAACCAAATTATGTTTAACCAAATGGAAAGGTGTAAGGAATGTATGAATTAGGATATGGGGGTTAACAGACATATACTAATACATAGGAAATATATAATCACAAAATACCTAAGGAATACAAAGAGAGGTCTACTCAACACTCTATAATAACATACACGGGAATGGATCCAAAGAGGAATATAGACAGATACATTGATAGGATGAACCAGAAACTGTACACCTAGGAGAATCTACATTTTGATCAAATTTCCTCTGATAATTAAATTTAAAAAGCAAACAACAATTTAGGAGATATAAGCTCTTGGGGGTTTGCACTGGCACATTGCACTCTAATTCGCAGCTTACTACCACGATTGCCACGAAAGCTCTGTGGCCCAAAATCCCAGAGTTGGAAATGTAGAAATGCTGCCGCCTTGTGGCCGTTTCCCACAAGAGCGGCTTTGAACCCACAGCTAATGGTCACTTAACATTCACAAGGATTCAGGGCTGTAAAGGACACCTGCCCTAAAAAATTGTGCGGAGGTAGGGAATGGCCAAAAAAATTCAAAAGTGTTAAATTTTTCAAGGAGATTGGATGGAGGGGTAAGTTTTACTCACTCATTTTCAAAAAAGAGGAAAATGGATAAAAGCTCAACATCAGTAATTATTAGACTCATGCAAATCTAACCTCCAAAATGATTCCAACTCACACATGTCAACTACCATCAGCTGCAAGTCTACAAACATTAAATGCTGAAGGTGTTTTAGAGAACTGTGTACCCTCTAGCTGCTGGTGAGATGTAAAGTGGTGACAGCCAATAATGAGAATAGAAAGGAGCTGCGTTTAAAAGTAAAAATTGAGCCACCATTCCGTTCAGCAGGCCCACCGCTGAGACTCTCACCTGACAAGTCCAGAGTCGAGAAGGCACAGGCTTCAACAGCTGCACTGCAGGAATTTTCACAATAGCCAAGACACGGAAGCAACCAAAATGTCCATCACCATATCAGTTGAAAAAGAAGAAGTGGTCCATGTACACAATGGAATATTAGCCATGGAAAACAATGAAACACTGCTCTTTCAGGCACCATAGTTGAGCCTAGAGATAATCACAGAACATGAGGTAATTCGGAAAGCAAAAGACATATCCTATGATATCACTTACAGGCATTATCTAACAACTGACACAAATGAACATATTTGCACAGAGAAAGACACTCACACACTTAGAAAACAAACTAGGCTTATCTAAAAGGAAAGGTGGGGGGAATGGAAAAATTAAGATTAGGGTTACCATACGTGTACAAATACCTATTAAATACACATAACAAAAAGACCGACCATATAGCAAGGGAGGTCTATGGAACACTCTGCAATAATTGACATGGGAAGGGGATCTGTGCATGAATATATATATATATATATATATATATATATATATATATATATATATATATATATATATATATATATATATATGTTAGGCACAAATGAACCAGATTGTGTACACCTAGGACAAACCATATTCTAATCATTGCCCCTATTAAAAAAACTAAAACAACAAACAAGAAATAATGTAACATAAACTTATGGGGTTTTCTCCTGGCACATTCCATTTTAATTTACAACCTAGGAACAGGGATTCCAGAACGGCTCTGCTGCCCTAGTAACGAGATTTGTGAATGGAGAAATGCTGCCGCCTAGTGGCTGCTTACCACAACAGCAGCTTTAAACCCAGTGCTAATGGTAACTAAATATTCACACTCATTACAGGCCTGTGAATGACACCTGCCCTCAAAAACAATCCTGGGAGCGAATATTGACCAAAAAATTCAATTTTGAGGGCAACCTTTCAAGAAGACAATTTCAAGAGGTTAATTGTATTCTACGTTTTTTTCATTTGTTCGTTAACAGAAATTTTAAAAGGTGTGGAAAAATGAACCTTAGAAAGAATTAAGGACATGCAAATCCAAATTACAAAAATCCTATCAGCTCACAACAGTCAGAATGACCATCAGCAAAAATTCTGCAAACAATAAATGCTGAAGGGGTTGTGGAAAAATGCCTAGGCTTGGTTCAACGTGGGACATGCTAAGAGCCAGTAAGGAAAACACAAAGGAGGTGCATTGAAAAGGTAAGTACTGAGCTACCATTCAATCAAGCATGCCCACTGCTGGCCCTATCGCCTGAGAGGATGAGAATCAAAAAGACACAGGCTGGACTTCACTGGTGGCGCAGTGGTTGAGAGTCCGCCGCCGAAGCAGGGGACACGGGTTTATGCCCCGGTTCGGGAAAATCACACATGCCGTGGAGCGGCTGGTCCCGTGAGCTATGGCTGCTGGGCCTGTGCGTCCAGAGCCTGTGCTCTGCAATCGGAGTGGCCATGGCAGTGAGTGGCCTACGTACTGCAAAACAAGAAAAAAACAGTCTGGCAATCCTGCCCTCCAGCAATATTTATCATAGCCAAAACTTGGAAGCTACGAAAATGTCCATCAACAGAGGAATGCACAAAGAAGAAGTGGTCCATGTACACAATGGAATATGACTCCAATAAAAAAAATAAACTCAATCTAGAAAACAAACAAAAGTAAAAAAAAAACACATCAGCTTTTGGGGGTTTATCCAGGCACATTCCACTCTAATTTATAACCGAGAAATACCACTGCAAGGTAGTCTGTTTCCCTAGTTAAAAGCTTGTGAAAAGCAGAAATGCTGCCACCCTCTGGCCGTGACCTGCAACAGCAGCTTTAAAAACTGTGCTAAGGGTCACTTCATATGCACCAGTACTGGAGGGCTGTAAATGAAACCTGCCCTCAGAATGTCATTAGGGAGGTAATGGCCAAAATATTTCTAAATGTCACACATACTTCACGAAAACAATTGGAAGAGGTAAGCTCTACTCACAGTTTGAAGAAAAAAAGGACATGCCAGAAAGCTCAATTTCAATGGATTATGAGACACATGCAAATCCCACCACAAACATATAGCGGCTCACACTTGTCAGAATAAACTTCAGCAAAAAAAACTACAAACAATAAATGCTGAAGGTGTTGTGCAGAAGTGCATACCCTCAACTTTAAGTGGGATGTGACCTGGTAAGAGCCACTAACGAGAACAGAATGGAGGTGCTTTTACTACGTAAATATTTTTCTACCATATGATCCAGCAGGCCCACTCCTGGGCCTATAACCTAAGAAGACAGAATTGGAAAGACACAGGGAGGCGAATGTGCATTGCCGCAGCATTACAATTGCCAAGTCATGGAAGCAAGCAAAAAGTCCATCAACATATGAGTGGACAAAGAAAACTGGTACATGTACAGACGGAGTATTGGCCAAGGAAAAAAAGGACACGATGTCATTTGCAGCACTGTAGATGAGTCTAGAGGCAATCACACAACGTGTAGTATGTCAGAAAGAGAAAGACACATATCGTATGATATCACTTTTAGGTATTACCTATAAATGGATACCAGTGAAGATATTTCCACAGAGAAGGGCAACCACTGATTCATTCAACAAACTTATGGTTCACCAATGGAAATTTGTGAGGATTGGATACATTAGGATATTGGGGTTAACAGACATATACAAACACAGGTGAAATATATCATCACCAAAGACCTACGGAATACCAAGAGAAGACTACTCAACATCCTGTCATAACGTACATGGGAAAAGGATTCCAGGAAGAATAGACATATGTTTATGTGTAAAAGAACCACATCTTGCACACCTAGAACAAGCCAAACATTGTAATCAAACTTGCTGTGATAAAAATAAAAATTAAATTAAATAAACGAACAAGAAGTAGTGAGACATATACTTAAGGGGCTTTTCCCTGGCACACGCCATTCTAAATTACAACCTAGAACACAACTTCCATTGAGGCTCTGTTGCCCTAGTAACCAGATTTGGTAAAGTAGAACAGCTGCCACCTTGTGGGCGTTTCACACGACAGCAGCTTTAATCCCAGCGTTAATGCTCAGTTGATATTCAAAATAATTGCAGGCCTGTAAATCACACCTGCACTGAAAACAAATCCTGGGGTCGTATATCGACCAAAAAAATTCAAAGGCATCCATATTTCAAACCGACAGTTTCAAGAGGCATAATTTATGCACATTTGTCTTCTGTTTCTTTTTCTTTCTTTCTTTTTTCTTTTTTTTTCAGCTTTCAAACCACTATTTATTTAATCATGTGTTCATTCCACAGATAATTTTTAAAGTGTCTACTATGTACTAATTGCAAGTTAGGTCCCAGGATTACAGCAGTGAGTTAAACAGATAAAATCCCCGGACCTTATGGAACTTAAAGCCTAGTGGGTGACTCGGTCAATAATCCACTTCATAGATAACTACGTAGTTATAATACAGGGTACAGTGAGAGGGCTAACAAAGGGCTCTAATTTAGGCTGGAGTTCAGAGAGGTTCCCCATGAAGAAATGATAGTTTACTTCTCAGGTACTTAATAAACAAAAGTGGTAAAATTAAATGGAAGTGTTTAAATGAACAGAGTTAGGCACCACTTTTAATTACATACATACATATACACACACATAAAATAGATCCCAACTTTCTAAATAAATTATTAGTAAATTGAACGCAAAATTTGTTAATAATGATAAAGTAGTACATATTGCAGAAATAAAGTCACGATGAGTAGCAAAAAAATCTAGGTACTGTTAATGTTATCACATTAATACATGTTTTAATGGTGATTTCAATGGCTATAGAAAAGGCATCTATGAAAAAAAACTGCTTAGTAAATTAGTGAAATAAGGAAATTCCTTAACCTAACGAGAGAAGGATTTTTTAAAGATCCTTTAGCAAATATATTTAATGATAAAACTTTAAAGTTAAAGTTTGGAGACCACAACTATTGCACATTGTTCTATAAGTCCTAGTCAATAGAATAAGAAAAGAATAAGCAGTGTAAGAATTAGAGAATGTGTCAGATAGACTGCACATCAGTCAATCTGTTGTGGTTTGGAAATTTAAAAAGTTAACCACATTGTCCACTTCTGAAAGGAAGAGAAAGTTTGTCATTATTTGCAAATGATATGATAATCTTATCAAAATCAAGGCAAGGAATGGAAAAACTATGAATAAGATAATTCAGCAGAAATTTCCGGTAAGATATAAAGTCAGCATAACAACTCAAAAGTATGTATTTTACCAATTTTTTATACCAAGTCATTCTCAAGAGCAGCAAATATTATAAATACTTTTTTTTTGTGGTACACGGGCCTCTCACTGTTGTGGCCTCTCCCGCTGCAGAGCACAGGCTCCTGATGCGCAGGCTCAGTGGCCATGGCTCATGGGCCCAGACGCTCCACGGCATGTGGGATCTTCCTGGACCGGGGCATGAACCCGCGTCCCCTGCATCAGCAGGCGGACTCTCAACCACTGCACCACCAGGGAAGCCCGCAAATATTATAAAATGTCAAGAAATTAATTTTTTCAATGTTAGATTTTTATAGAGAAATTCTGAAATTTTGTGAAGGGCATAATAAGAAAATCTGAATAAATAAAGATTATTTTCAAGGAAGAAAGGGCACATTTTAATAAAAATATCTCCTTACGTTAAGCTACATATTTAATAAGTTCCAATAAAATTACAAAATGATTTCTTCAGCAAATTTGATAACCTGAATCCAAAGTTCATGTAAGTCAAAATACATGAATAGCTATGGCAATTTTTTTTTATCTCCCTGAAGGACCTTCTCTCTTATTTCTTTTTTTTTATTTATTTTTAATTTTTTTAAATTTTTTATTTTTTATTTTTATTTTTTTTAATTTTTTGCTTTATAACAAATTTAATCAGTTATACATATACGTGTTTCCATATCCCCTCCCTTTTGCGTCTCCCTCCCACTCTTTCTTTTTTTTTAAAACAACGGGAATGGAAAAAGGCTGAACATCAGGAATCAATAAAGCCATGCAAATCCAGTGTACACAAACGTTCACCTGACAGCCGTCAGAATGATCATCAGCAAAACAAGTCTACAAAAAATAAATGCTGAAGGGGTTTTAGAGAACTGCGTACCCTTTAGCTGCTGGTGGGTTGCAACCTGGTAAGAGCCAGTCGTGAGAACAGAATGGAGGTGCGTTTAAGGGTAAAAATGGAGCTACCATGTGATCTGGTAGGCCCACTCATGGGCCTATCACCTGAGTAGACCAGAATCAAAAACACACAGGCTGGCAATCCTGCACTGCTGCAAGGTGTACCATAGCCATACCTGGAAGAAACCAAAATGTGCATCAACAGAAAAATGCACCAAGAAGAAGTCGTCCATGTACACAATGGAATCTTAGCCATGAAAAAGCATGGAACAGTGCCGTTGGCACCACCATAGAAGGACCTAGCGATAATCATCACACTGGAAGTAAGAAAGAAACCGTAAGACAGACATCCTATGACATCACTTATAGGTGTTACCTAAGAATTGATACCCATGAAATAATTTCCAAGAGAAGGACACGCATAGATTCAGAAAACCAAATTATGTTTAACCAAATGGAAAGGTGTAAGGAATGTATGAATTAGGATATGGGGGTTAACAGACATATACTAATACATAGGAAATATATAATCACAAAATACCTAAGGAATACAAAGAGAGGTCTACTCAACACTCTATAATAACATACACGGGAATGGATCCAAAGAGGAATATAGACAGATACATTGATAGGATGAACCAGAAACTGTACACCTAGGAGAATCTACATTTTGATCAAATTTCCTCTGATAATTAAATTTAAAAAGCAAACAACAATTTAGGAGATATAAGCTCTTGGGGGTTTGCACTGGCACATTGCACTCTAATTCGCAGCTTACTACCACGATTGCCACGAAAGCTCTGTGGCCCAAAATCCCAGAGTTGGAAATGTAGAAATGCTGCCGCCTTGTGGCCGTTTCCCACAAGAGCGGCTTTGAACCCACAGCTAATGGTCACTTAACATTCACAAGGATTCAGGGCTGTAAAGGACACCTGCCCTAAAAAATTGTGCGGAGGTAGGGAATGGCCAAAAAAATTCAAAAGTGTTAAATTTTTCAAGGAGATTGGATGGAGGGGTAAGTTTTACTCACTCATTTTCAAAAAAGAGGAAAATGGATAAAAGCTCAACATCAGTAATTATTAGACTCATGCAAATCTAACCTCCAAAATGATTCCAACTCACACATGTCAACTACCATCAGCTGCAAGTCTACAAACATTAAATGCTGAAGGTGTTTTAGAGAACTGTGTACCCTCTAGCTGCTGGTGAGATGTAAAGTGGTGACAGCCAATAATGAGAATAGAAAGGAGCTGCGTTTAAAAGTAAAAATTGAGCCACCATTCCGTTCAGCAGGCCCACCGCTGAGACTCTCACCTGACAAGTCCAGAGTCGAGAAGGCACAGGCTTCAACAGCTGCACTGCAGGAATTTTCACAATAGCCAAGACACGGAAGCAACCAAAATGTCCATCACCATATCAGTTGAAAAAGAAGAAGTGGTCCATGTACACAATGGAATATTAGCCATGGAAAACAATGAAACACTGCTCTTTCAGGCACCATAGTTGAGCCTAGAGATAATCACAGAACATGAGGTAATTCGAAAAGCAAAAGACATATCCTATGATATCACTTACAGGCATTATCTAACAACTGACACAAATGAACATATTTGCACAGAGAAAGACACTCACACACTTAGAAAACAAACTAGGCTTATCTAAAAGGAAAGGTGGGGGGAATGGAAAAATTAAGATTAGGGTTACCATACGTGTACAAATACCTATTAAATACACATAACAAAAAGACCGACCATATAGCAAGGGAGGTCTATGGAACACTCTGCAATAATTGACATGGGAAGGGGATCTGTGCATGAATATATATATATATATATATATATATATATATATATATATATATATATATATATGTTAGGCACAAATGAACCAGATTGTGTACACCTAGGACAAACCATATTCTAATCATTGCCCCTATTAAAAAAACTAAAACAACAAACAAGAAATAATGTAACATAAACTTATGGGGTTTTCTCCTGGCACATTCCATTTTAATTTACAACCTAGGAACAGGGATTCCAGAACGGCTCTGCTGCCCTAGTAACGAGATTTGTGAATGGAGAAATGCTGCCGCCTAGTGGCTGCTTACCACAACAGCAGCTTTAAACCCAGTGCTAATGGTCACTAAATATTCACACTCATTACAGGCCTGTGAATGACACCTGCCCTCAAAAACAATCCTGGGAGCGAATATTGACCAAAAAATTCAATTTTGAGGGCAACCTTTCAAGAAGACAATTTCAAGAGGTTAATTGTATTCTACGTTTTTTTCATTTGTTCGTTAACAGAAATTTTAAAAGGTGTGGAAAAATGAACCTTAGAAAGAATTAAGGACATGCAAATCCAAATTACAAAAATCCTATCAGCTCACAACAGTCAGAATGACCATCAGCAAAAATTCTGCAAACAATAAATGCTGAAGGGGTTGTGGAAAAATGCCTAGGCTTGGTTCAACGTGGGACATGCTAAGAGCCAGTAAGGAAAACACAAAGGAGGTGCATTGAAAAGGTAAGTACTGAGCTACCATTCAATCAAGCATGCCCACTGCTGGCCCTATCGCCTGAGAGGATGAGAATCAAAAAGACACAGGCTGGACTTCACTGGTGGCGCAGTGGTTGAGAGTCCGCCGCCGAAGCAGGGGACACGGGTTTATGCCCCGGTTCGGGAAAATCACACATGCCGTGGAGCGGCTGGTCCCGTGAGCTATGGCTGCTGGGCCTGTGCGTCCAGAGCCTGTGCTCTGCAATCGGTGTGGCCATGGCAGTGAGTGGCCTACGTACTGCAAAACAAGAAAAAAACAGTCTGGCAATCCTGCCCTCCAGCAATATTTATCATAGCCAAAACTTGGAAGCTACGAAAATGTCCATCAACAGAGGAATGCACAAAGAAGAAGTGGTCCATGTACACAATGGAATATGACTCCAATAAAAAAAATAAACTCAATCTAGAAAACAAACAAAAGTAAAAAAAAAACACATCAGCTTTTGGGGGTTTATCCAGGCACATTCCACTCTAATTTATAACCGAGAAATACCACTGCAAGGTAGTCTGTTTCCCTAGTTAAAAGCTTGTGAAAAGCAGAAATGCTGCCACCCTCTGGCCGTGACCTGCAACAGCAGCTTTAAAAACTGTGCTAAGGGTCACTTCATATGCACCAGTACTGGAGGGCTGTAAATGAAACCTGCCCTCAGAATGTCATTAGGGAGGTAATGGCCAAAATATTTCTAAATGTCACACATACTTCACGAAAACAATTGGAAGAGGTAAGCTCTACTCACAGTTTGAAGAAAAAAAGGACATGCCAGAAAGCTCAATTTCAATGGATTATGAGACACATGCAAATCCCACCACAAACATATAGCGGCTCACACTTGTCAGAATAAACTTCAGCAAAAAAAAACTACAAACAATAAATGCTGAAGGTGTTGTGCAGAAGTGCATACCCTCAACTTTAAGTGGGATGTGACCTGGTAAGAGCCACTAACGAGAACAGAATGGAGGTGCTTTTACTACGTAAATATTTTTCTACCATATGATCCTGCAGGCCCACTCCTGGGCCTATAACCTAAGAAGACAGAATTGGAAAGACACAGGGAGGCGAATGTGCATTGCCGCAGCATTACAATTGCCAAGTCATGGAAGCAAGCAAAAAGTCCATCAACATATGAGTGGACAAAGAAAACTGGTACATGTACAGACGGAGTATTGGCCAAGGAAAAAAAGGACACGATGTCATTTGCAGCACTGTAGATGAGTCTAGAGGCAATCACACAACGTGTAGTATGTCAGAAAGAGAAAGACACATATCGTATGATATCACTTTTAGGTATTACCTATAAATGGATACCAGTGAAGATATTTCCACAGAGAAGGGCAACCACTGATTCATTCAACAAACTTATGGTTCACCAATGGAAATTTGTGAGGATTGGATACATTAGGATATTGGGGTTAACAGACATATACAAACACAGGTGAAATATATCATCACCAAAGACCTACGGAATACCAAGAGAAGACTACTCAACATCCTGTCATAACGTACATGGGAAAAGGATTCCAGGAAGAATAGACATATGTTTATGTGTAAAAGAACCACATCTTGCACACCTAGAACAAGCCAAACATTGTAATCAAACTTGCTGTGATAAAAATAAAAATTAAATTAAATAAACGAACAAGAAGTAGTGAGACATATACTTAAGGGGCTTTTCCCTGGCACACGCCATTCTAAATTACAACCTAGAACACAACTTCCATTGAGGCTCTGTTGCCCTAGTAACCAGATTTGGTAAAGTAGAACAGCTGCCACCTTGTGGGCGTTTCACACGACAGCAGCTTTAATCCCAGCGTTAATGCTCAGTTGATATTCAAAATAATTGCAGGCCTGTAAATCACACCTGCACTGAAAACAAATCCTGGGGTCGTATATCGACCAAAAAAATTCAAAGGCATCCATATTTCAAACCGACAGTTTCAAGAGGCATAATTTATGCACATTTGTCTTCTGTTTCTTTTTCTTTCTTTCTTTTTTCTTTTTTTTCAGCTTTCAAACCACTATTTATTGAATCATGTGTTCATTCCACAGATAATTTTTAAAGTGTCTACTATGTACTAATTGCAAGTTAGGTCCCAGGATTACAGCAGTGAGTTAAACAGATAAAATCCCCTGACCTTATGGAACTTAAAGCCTAGTGGGTGACTCGGTCAATAATCCACTTCATAGATAACTACGTAGTTATAATACAGGGTACAGTGAGAGGGCTAACAAAGGGCTCTAATTTAGGCTGGAGTTCAGAGAGGTTCCCCATGAAGAAATGATAGTTTACTTCTCAGGTACTTAATAAACAAAAGTGGTAAAATTAAATGGAAGTGTTTAAATGAACAGAGTTAGGCACCACTTTTAATTACATACATACATATACACACACATAAAATAGATCCCAACTTTCTAAATAAATTATTAGTAAATTGAACGCAAAATTTGTTAATAATGATAAAGTAGTACATATTGCAGAAATAAAGTCACGATGAGTAGCAAAAAAATCTAGGTACTGTTAATGTTATCACATTAATACATGTTTTAATGGTGATTTCAATGGCTATAGAAAAGGCATCTATGAAAAAAAACTGCTTAGTAAATTAGTAAAATAAGGAAATTCCTTAACCTAACGAGAGAAGGATTTTTTAAAGATCCTTTAGCAAATATATTTAATGATAAAACTTTAAAGTTAAAGTTTGGAGACCACAACTATTGCACATTGTTCTATAAGTCCTAGTCAATAGAATAAGAAAAGAATAAGCAGTGTAAGAATTAGAGAATGTGTCAGATAGACTGCACATCAGTCAATCTGTTGTGGTTGGAAATTTATAAAGTTAACCACATTGTCCACTTCTGAAAGGAAGAGAAAGTTTGTCATTATTTGCAAATGATATGATAATCTTATCAAAACCAAGGCAAGGAATGGAAAAACTATGAATAAGATAATTCAGCAGAAATTTCCGGTAAGATAAAAAGTCAGCATAACAACTCAAAAGTATGTCTTTTACCAATTTTTTTATACCAAGTCATTCTCAAGAGCAGCAAATATTATAAATACTTTTTTTTTTTTGCGGTACATGGGCCTCTCACTGTTGTGGCCTCTCCCGCTGCAGAGCACAGGCTCCTGATGCGCAGGCTCAGTGGCTATGGCTCATGGGCCCAGACGCTCCAAGGGCATGTGGGATCTTCCTGGACCGGGGCATGAACCCGCGTCCCCTGCATCAGCACGCGGACTCTCAACCACTGCGCCAACAGGGAAGCCCACAAATATTATAAAATGTCAAGAAATTAATTTTTTTCAATGTTAGATTTTTATAGAGAAATTCTGAAATTTTGTGAAGGGCATAATAAGAAAATCTGAATAAATAAAGATTATTTTCAAGGAAGAAAGGGCACATTTTAATAAAAATATCTCCTTACGTTAAGCTACATATTTAATGTTCCAATAAAATTACAAAATGATTTCTTCAGCAAATTTGATAACCTGAATCCAAAGTTCATGTAAGTCAAAATACATGAATAGCTAAGGCAATTTTTTTTATCTCCCTGAAGGACCTTCTCTCTTATTTCTTTTTTCTTATTTTTTTTATTTTTTATTTTTTATTTTTATTTTTTTTAATTTTTTGCTTTATAACAAATTTGATCAGTTATACATATACATGTTTCCATATCCCCTCCCTTTTGCGTCTCCCTCCCACTCTTTCTATTTTCTTTAAACAACGGGAATGGAAAAAGGCTGAACATCAGGAATCAATAAAGCCATGCAAATCCAGTGTACACAAACGTTCACCTGACAGCCGTCAGAATGATCATCAGCAAAACAAGTCTACAAAAAATAAATGCTGAAGGGGTTTTAGAGAACTGTGTACCCTTTAGCTGCTGGTGGGTTGCAACCTGGTAAGAGCCAGTCGTGAGAACAGAATGGAGGTGCGTTTAAGGGTAAAAATGGAGCTACCATGTGATCTGGTAGGCCCACTCATGGGCCTATCACCTGAGTAGACCAGAATCAAAAACACACAGGCTGGCAATCCTGCACTGCAGCAAGGTGTACCATAGCCAAACCTGGAAGAAACCAAAATGTGCATCAACAGAAAAATGCACCAAGAAGAAGTCGTCCATGTACACAATGGAATATTAGCCATGAGAAAGCATGGAACAGTGCCGTTGGCACCACCATAGAAGGACCTAGCGATAATCACCACACTGGAAGTAAGAAAGAAACCGTAAGACAGACATCCTATGACATCACATATAGGTGTTACCTAAGAATTGATACCCATGAAATAATTTCCAAGAGAAGGACACGCATAGATTCAGAAAACCAAATTATGTTTAACCAAATGGAAAGGTGTAAGGAATGTATGAATTAGGATATGGGGGTTAACAGACATATACTAATACATAGGAAATATATAATCACAAAATACCTAAGGAATACAAAGAGAGGTCTACTCAACACTCTATAATAACATACACGGGAATGGATCCAAAGAGGAATATAGACAGATACATTGATAGGATGAACCAGAAACTGTACACCTCGGAGAATCTACATTTTGATCAAATTTCCTCTGATAATTAAATTTAAAAAGCAAACAACAATTTAGGAGATATAAGCTCTTGGGGGTTTGCACTGGCACATTGCACTCTAATTCGCAGCTTACTACCACGATTGCCACGAAAGCTCTGTGGCCCAAAATCCCAGAGTTGGAAATGTAGAAATGCTGCTGCCTTGTGGCCGTTTCCCACAAGAGCGGCTTTGAACCCACAGCTAATGGTCACTTAACATTCACAAGGATTCAGGGCTGTAAAGGACACCTGCCCTAAAAAATTGTGCGGAGGTAGGGAATGGCCAAAAAATTCAAAAGTGTTAAATTTTTCAAGGAGGTTGGATGCAGGGGTAAGTTTTACTCACTCATTTTCAAAAAAGAGGAAAATGGATAAAAGCTCAACATCAGTAATTATTAGACTCATGCAAATCTAACCTCCAAAATGATTCCAACTCACACATGTCAACTACCATCAGCTGCAAGTCTACAAACATTAAATGCTGAAGGTGTTTTAGAGAACTGTGTACCCTCTAGCTGCTGGTGAGATGTAAAGTGGTGACAGCCAATAATGAGAATAGAAAGGAGCTGTGTTTAAAAGTAAAAATTGAGCCACCATTCCGTTCAGCAGGCCCACCGCTGAGACTCTCACCTGACAAGTCCAGAGTCGAGAAGGCACAGGCTTCAACAGCTGCACTGCAGGAATTTTCACAATAGCCAAGACACGGAAGCAACCAAAATGTCCATCACCATATCAGTTGAAAAAGAAGAAGTGGTCCATGTACACAATGGAATATTAGCCATGGAAAACAATGAAACACTGCTCTTTCAGGCACCATAGTTGAGCCTAGAGATAATCACAGAACATGAGGTAAGTCGGAAAGCAAAAGACATATCCTATGATATCACTTACAGGCATTATCTAACAACTGACACAAATGAACATATTTGCACAGAGAAAGACACTCACACACTTAGAAAACAAACTAGGCTTATCTAAAAGGAAAGGTGGGGGGAATGGAAAAATTAAGACTAGGGTTACCATACGTGTACAAATACCTATTAAATACACATAACAAAGAGACCGACCATATAGCAAGGGAGGTATATGGAACACTCTGCAATAATTTACATGGGAAGGGGATCTGTGCATGAATATAAATATATATATATATATATATATATATATATATATATATATATATACATATATATACAAATATATATATATATATATATATATATGTTAGGCAAAAATGAACCAGATTGTGTACACCTAGGACAAACAATATTCTAATCATTGCCCCTATTAAAAAAACTAAAACAACAAACAAGAAATAATGTAACATAAACTTATGGGGTTTTCTCCTGACACATTCCATTTTAATTTACAACCTAGGAACAGGGATTCCAGAACGGCTCTGCTGCCCTAGTAACGAGATTTGTGAATGGAGAAATGCTGCCGCCTAGTGGCTGTTTACCACAACAGCAGCTTTAAACCCAGTGCTAATGGTCACTAAATATTCACACTCATTACAGGCCTGTGAATGACACCTGCCCTCAAAAACAATCCTGGGAGCGAATATTGACCAAACAATTCAATTTTGAGGGCAACCTTTCAAGAAGACAATTTCAAGAGGTTAATTGTATTCTACGTTTTTTTCATTTGTTCATTAACAGAAATTTTAAAAGGTGTGGAAAAATGAATCTTAGAAAGAATTAAGGACATGCAAGTCCAAATTACAAAAATCCTGTCAGCTCACAACAGTCAGAATGACCATCAGCAAAAATTCTGCAAACAATAAATGCTGAAGGGGTTGTGGAAAAATGCCTAGGCTTGGTTCAACGTGGGACATGCTAAGAGCCAGTAAGGAAAACACAAAGGAGGTGCATTGAAAAGGTAAGTACTGAGCTACCATTCAATCAAGCATACCCACTGCTGGGCCTATCGCCTGAGAGGATGAGAATCAAAAAGACACAGGCTGGACTTCACTGGTGGCGCAGTGGTTGAGAGTCCGCTGCCGAAGCAGGGGACACGGGTTTATGCCCCGGTTCGGGAAAATCACACATGCCGTGGAGCGGCTGGTCCCGTGAGCTATGGCTGCTGGGCCTGTGCGTCCAGAGCCTGTGCTCTGCAATCGGAGTGGCCATGGCAGTGAGTGGCCTACGTACTGCAAAACAAGAAAAAAACAGCCTGGCAATCCTGCCCTCCAGCAATATTTATCATAGCCAAAACTTGGAAGCTACGAAAATGTCCATCAAGAGAGGAATGCACAAAGAAGAAGTGGTCCATGTACACAATGGAATATGACTCCAATAAAAAAATATAAACTCAATCTAGAAAACAAACAAAAGTAAAAAAAAAACACATCAGCTTTTGGGGGTTTATCCAGGCACATTCCACTCTAATTTATAACCGAGAAATACCACTGCAAGGTAGTCTGTTTCCCTAGTTAAAAGCTTGTGAAAAGCAGAAATGCTGCCACCCTCTGGCCGTGACCTGCAACAGCAGCTTTAAAAACTGTGCTAAGGGTCACTTCATATGCACCAGTACTGGAGGGCTGTAAATGAAACCTGCCCTCAGAATGTCATTAGGGAGGTAATGGCCAAAATATTTCTAAATGTCACACATACTTCACGAAAACAATTGGAAGAGGTAAGCTCTACTCACAGTTTGAAGAAAAAAAGGACATGCCAGAAAGCTCAATTTCAATGGATTATGAGACGCGTGCAAATCCAACCACAAACATATAGCGGCTCACACTTGTCAGAATAAACTTCAGCAAAAAAAAAACTACAAACAATAAATGCTGAAGGTGTTGTGCAGAAGTGCATACCCTCAACTTTAAGTGGGATGTGACCTGGTAAGAGCCACTAACGAAAACAGAATGGAGGTGCTTTTACTACGTAAATATTTTTCTACCATATGATCCAGCAGGCCCACTCCTGGGCCTATAACCTAAGAAGACAGAATTGGAAAGACACAGGGAGGCGAATGTGCATTGCCGCAGCATTACAATTGCCAAGTCATGGAAGCAACCAAAAAGTCCATCAACATATGAGTGGACAAAGAAAACTGGTACATGTACAGACGGAGTATTGGACAAGGAAAAAAAGGACACGATGTCATTTGCAGCACTGTAGATGAGTCTAGAGGCAATCACACAACGTGTAGTATGTCAGAAAGAGAAAGACACATATCGTATGATATCACTTTTAGGTATTACCTATAAATGGATAGCAGTGAAGATATTTCCACAGAGAAGGGCAACCACTGATTCATTCAACAAACTTATGGTTCACCAATGGAAATTTGTGAGGATTGGATACATTAGGATATTGGGGTTAACAGACATATACAAACACAGGTGAAATATATCATCACCAAAGACCTACGGAATACCAAGAGAAGACTACTCAACATCCTGTCATAACGTACATGGGAAAAGGATTCCAGGAAGAATAGACATATGTTTATGTGTCAAAGAACCACATCTTGCACACCTAGAACAAGCCAAACATTGTAATCAAACTTGCTGTGATAAAAATAAAAATTAAATTAAATAAACGAACAAGAAGTAGTGAGACATATACTTAAGGGGCTTTTCCCTGGCACACGCCATTCTAAATTACAACCTAGAACACAACTTCCATTGAGGCTCTGTTGCCCTAGTAACCAGATTTGGTAAAGTAGAACAGCTGCCACCTTGTGGGCGTTTCATAAGACAGCAGCTTTAATCCCAGCGTTAATGGTCAGTTGATATTCAAAATAATTGCAGGCCTGTAAATCACACCTGCACTGAAAACAAATCCTGGGGTCGTATATCGACCAAAAAAATTCAAAGGCATCCATATTTCAAACCGACAGTTTCAAGAGGCATAATTTATGCACATTTGTCTTCTGTTTCTTTTTCTTTCTTTCTTTTTTCTTTTTTTTTCAGCTTTCAAACTACTATTTATTTTATCATGTGTTCATTCCACAGATAATTTTTAAAGTGTCCACTATGTACTAAATGCAAGTTAGGTCCCAGGACTATAGCAGTGAGTTAAACAGATAAAATCCCCTGACCTTATGGAACTTAAAGCCTAGTAGGTGACTGGGTCAATAATCCACTTCATAGATAACTACGTAGTTATAATACAGGGTACAGTGAGAGGGCTAACAAAGGGCTCTAATTTAGGCTGGAGTTCAGAGAGGTTCCCCATGAAGAAATGATAGTTTACTTCTCAGGTACTTAATAAACAAAAGTGGTAAAATTAAATGGAAGTGTTTAAATGAACAGAGTTAGGCACCACTTTTAATTACATACATACATATACACACACATAAAATAGATCCCAACTTTCTAAATAAATTATAAGTAAATTGAACGCAAAATTTGTTAATAATGATAAAGTAGTACATATTGCAGAAATAAAGTCACGATGAGTAGCAAAAAAATCTAGGTACTGTTAATGTTATCACATTAATACATGTTTTAATGGTGATTTCAATGGCTATAGAAAAGGCATCTATGAAAAGAAACTGCTTAGTAAATTAGTAAAATAAGGAAATTCCTTAACCTAACGAGAGAAGGATTTTTTAAAGATCCTTTAGCAAATATATTTAATGATAAAACTTTAAAGTTAAAGTTTGGAGACCACAACTATTGCACATTGTTCTATAAGTCCTAGTCAATAGAATAAGAAAAGAATAAGCAGTGTAAGAATTAGAGAATGTGTCAGATAGACTGCACATCAGTCAATCTGTTGTGGTTTGGAAATTTAAAAAGTTAACCACATTGTCCACTTCTGAAAGGAAGAGAAAGTTTGTCATTATTTGCAAATGATATGATAATCTTATCAAAATCAAGGCAAGGAATGGAAAAACTATGAATAAGATAATTCAGCAGAAATTTCCGGTAAGATAAAAAGTCAGCATAACAACTCAAAAGTATTACTTTTACCAATTTTTTATACCAAGTCATTCTCAAGAGCAGCAAATATTATAAATACTTTCTTTTTGTGGTACACGTGCCTCTCACTGTTGTGGCCTCTCCCAATGCGGAGCACAGGCTCCTGATGCTCAGGCTCAGTGGCCATGGCTCATGGGCCCAGACGCTCCACGGCATGTGGGATCTTCCTGGACCGGGGCATGAACCCGCGTCCCCTGCATCAGCAGGCGGACTCTCAACCACTGCGCCACCAGGGAAGCCCGCAAATGTTATAAAATGTCAAGAAATTAATTTTTTCAATGTTAGATTTTTATAGAGAAATTCTGAAATTTTGTGAAGGGCATAATAAGAAAATCTGAATAAATAAAGATTATTTTCAAGGAAGAAAGGGCACATTTTAATAAAAATATCTCCTTACGTTAAGCTACATATTTAATAAGTTCCAATAAAATTACAAAATGATTTCTTCAGCAAATTTGATAACCTGAATCCAAAGTTCATGTAAGTCAAAATACATGAATAGCTAAGGCAATTTTTTTTTATCTCCCTGAAGGACCTTCTCTCTTATTTCTTTTTTTAATTTTTTTTTATTTTTTTTAATTTTTTTATTTTTTATTTTTATTTTTTTTAATTTTTTGCTTTATAACAAATTTAATCAGTTATACATATACATGTTTCCATATCCCCACCCTTTTGCGTCTCCCTCCCACTCTTTCTTTTTTCTTAAAACAACGGGAATGGAAAAAGGCTGAACATCAGGAATCAATAAAGCCATGCAAATCCAGTGTACACAAACGTTCACCTGACAGCCGTCAGAATGATCATCAGCAAAAAGTCTACAAAAAATAAATGCTGAAGGGGTTTTAGAGAACTTCGTACCCTTTAGCTGCTGGTGGGTTGCAACCTGGTAAGAGCAAGTCGTGAGAACAGAATGGAGGTGCGTTTAAGGGTAAAAATGGAGCTACCATGTGATCTGGTAGGCCCACTCATGGGTCTATCACCTGAGTAGACCAGAATCAAAAACACACAGGCTGGCAATCCTGCACTGCAGCAAGGTGTACCATAGCCAAACCTGGAAGAAACCAAAATGTGCATCAACAGAAAAATGCACCAAGAAGAAGTCGTCCATGTACACAATGGAATCTTAGCCATGAAAAAGCATGGAACAGTGCCGTTGGCACCACCATAGAAGGACCTAGCGAGAATCACCACACTGGAAGTAAGAAAGAAACCGTAAGACAGACATCCTATGACATCACTTATAGGTGTTACCTAAGAATTGATACCCATGAAATAATTTCCAAGAGAAGGACACGCATAGATTCAGAAAACCAAATTATGTTTAACCAAATGGAAAGGTGTAAGGAATGTATGAATTAGGATATGGGGGTTAACAGACATATACTAATACATAGGAAATATATAATCACAAAATACCTAAGGAATACAAAGAGAGGTCTACTCAACACTCTATAATAACATACATGGGAATGGATCCAAAGAGGAATATAGACAGATACATTGATAGGATGAACCAGAAACTGTACACCTCGGAGAATCTACATTTTGATCAAATTTCCTCTGATAATTAAATTTAAAAAGCAAACAACAATTTAGGAGATATAAGCTCTTGGTGCTTTGCACTGGCACATTGCACTCTAATTCGCAGCTTACTACCACGATTGCCACGAAAGCTCTGTGGCCCAAAATCCCAGAGTTGGAAATGTAGAAATGCTGCCGCCTTGTGGCCGTTTCCCACAAGAGCGGCTTTGAACCCACAGCTAATGGTCACTTAACATTCACAGGGATTCAGGGCTGTAAAGGACACCTGCCCTAAAAAATTGTGCGGAGGTAGGGAATGGCCAAAAAAATTCAAAAGTGTTAAATTTTTCAAGGAGATTGGATGGAGGGGTAAGTTTTACTCACTCATTTTCAAAAAAGAGGAAAATGGATAAAAGCTCAACATCAGTAATTATTACACTCATGCAAATCTAACCTCCAAAATGATTCCAACTCACACATGTCAACTACCATCAGCTGCAAGTCTACAAACATTAAATGCTGAAGGTGTTTTAGAGAACTGTGTACCCTCTAGCTGCTGGTGAGATGTAAAGTGGTGACAGCCAATAATGAGAATAGAAAGGAGCTGCGTTTAAAAGTAAAAATTGAGCCACCATTCCGTTCAGCAGGCCCACCGCTGAGACTCTCACCTGACAAGTCCAGAGTCGAGAAGGCACAGGCTTCAACAGCTGCACTGCAGGAATTTTCACAATAGCCAAGACACGGAAGCAACCAAAATGTCCATCACCATATCAGTTGAAAAAGAAGAAGTGGTCCATGTACACAATGGAATATTAGCCATGGAAAACAATGAAACACTGCTCTTTCAGGCACCATAGTTGAGCCTAGAGATAATCACAGAACATGAGGTAAGTCGGAAAGCAAAAGACATATCCTATGATATCACTTACAGGCATTATCTAACAACTGACACAAATGAACATATTTGCACAGAGAAAGACACTCACACACTTAGAAAACAAACTAGGCTTATCTAAAAGGAAAGGTGGGGGGAATGGAAAAATTAAGATTAGGGTTACCATACGTGTACAAATACCTATTAAATACACATAACAAAAAGACCGACCATATAGCAAGGGAGGTCTATGGAACACTCTGCAATAATTTACATGGGAAGGGGATCTGTGCATGAATATATATATGTTAGGCACAAATGAATCAGATTGTGTACACCTAGGACAAACAATATTCTAATCATTGCCCCTATTAAAAAAACTAAAACAACAAACAAGAAATAATGTAACATAAACTTATGGGGTTTTCTCCTGGCACATTCCATTTTAATTTACAACCTAGGAACAGGGATTCCAGAATGGCTCTGCTGCCCTAGTAACGAGATTTGTGAATGGAGAAATGCTGCCGCCTAGTGGCTGCTTACCACAACAGCAGCTTTAAACCCAGTGCTAATGGTCACTAAATATTCACACTCATTACAGGCCTGTGAATGACACCTGCCCTCAAAAACAATCCTGGGAGCGAATATTGACCAAAAAATTCAATTTTGAGGGCAACCTTTCAAGAAGACAATTTCAAGAGGTTAATTGTATTCTACGTTTTTTTCATTTGTTCGTTAACAGAAATTTAAAAAGGTGTGGAAAAATGAACCTTAGAAAGAATTAAGGACATGCAAATCCAAATTACAACAATCCTATCAGCTCACAACAGTCAGAATGACCATCAGCAAAAATTCTGCAAACAATAAATGCTGAAGGGGTTGTGGAAAAATGCCTAGGCTTGGTTCAACGTGGGACATGCTAAGAGCCAGTAAGGAAAACACAAAGGAGGTGCATTGAAAAGGTAAGTACTGAGCTACCATTCAATCAAGCATGCCCACTGCTGGCCCTATCGCCTGAGAGGATGAGAATCAAAAAGACACAGGCTGGACTTCACTGGTGGCGCAGTGGTTGAGAGTCCGCCGCCGAAGCAGGGGACACGGGTTTATGCCCCGGTTCGGGAAAATCACACATGCTGTGGAGCGGCTGGTCCCGTGAGCTATGGCTGCTGGGCCTGTGCGTCCAGAGCCTGTGCTCTGCAATCGGAGTGGCCATGGCAGTGAGTGGCCTACGTACTGCAAAACAAGAAAAAAACAGTCTGGCAATCCTGCCCTCCAGCAATATTTATCATAGCCAAAACTTGGAAGCTACGAAAATGTCCATCAACAGAGGAATGCACAAAGAAGAAGTGGTCCATGTACACAATGGAATATGACTCCAATAAAAAAAATAAACTCAATCTAGAAAACAAACAAAAGTAAAAAAAAAACACATCAGCTTTTGGGGGTTTATCCAGGCACATTCCACTCTAATTTATAACCGAGAAATACCACTGCAAGGTAGTCTGTTTCCCTAGTTAAAAGCTTGTGAAAAGCAGAAATGCTGCCACCCTCTGGCCGTGACCTGCAACAGCAGCTTTAAAAACTGTGCTAAGGGTCACTTCATATGCACCAGTACTGGAGGGCTGTAAATGAAACCTGCCCTCAGAATGTCATTAGGGAGGTAATGGCCAAAATATTTCTAAATGTCACACATACTTCACGAAAACAATTGGAAGAGGTAAGCTCTACTCACAGTTTGAAGAAAAAAAGGACATGCCAGAAAGCTCAATTTCAATGGATTATGAGACGCATGCAAATCCAACCACAAACATATAGCGGCTCACACTTGTCAGAATAAACTTCAGCAAAAAAAAACTACAAACAATAAATGCTGAAGGTGTTGTGCAGAAGTGCATACCCTCAACTTTAAGTGGGATGTGACCTGGTAAGAGCCACTAACGAGAACAGAATGGAGGTGCTTTTACTACGTAAATATTTTTCTACCATATGATCCAGCAGGCCCACTCCTGGGCCTATAACCTAAGAAGACAGAATTGGAAAGACACAGGGAGGCGAATGTGCATTGCCGCAGCATTACAATTGCCAAGTCATGGAAGCAAGCAAAAAGTCCATCAACATATGAGTGGACAAAGAAAACTGGTACATGTACAGACGGAGTATTGGCCAAGGAAAAAAAGGACACGATGTCATTTGCAGCACTGTAGATGAGTCTAGAGGCAATCACACAACGTGTAGTATGTCAGAAAGAGAAAGACACATATCGTATGATATCACTTTTAGGTATTACCTATAAATGGATACCAGTGAAGATATTTCCACAGAGAAGGGCAACCACTGATTCATTCAACAAACTTATGGTTCACCAATGGAAATTTGTGAGGATTGGATACATTAGGATATTGGGGTTAACAGACATATACAAACACAGGTGAAATATATCATCACCAAAGACCTACGGAATACCAAGAGAAGACTACTCAACATCCTGTCATAACGTACATGGGAAAAGGATTCCAGGAAGAATAGACATATGTTTATGTGTCAAAGAACCACATCTTGCACACCTAGAACAAGCCAAACATTGTAATCAAACTTGCTGTGATAAAAATAAAAATTAAATTAAATAAACGAACAAGAAGTAGTGAGACATATACTTAAGGGGCTTTTCCCTGGCACACGCCATTCTAAATTACAACCTAGAACACAACTTCCATTGAGGCTCTGTTGCCCTAGTAACCAGATTTGGTAAAGTAGAACAGCTGCCACCTTGTGGGCATTTCACACGACAGCAGCTTTAATCCCAGCGTTAATGGTCAGTTGATATTCAAAATAATTGCAGGCCTGTAAATCACACCTGCACTGAAAACAAATCCTGGGGTCGTATATCGACCAAAAAAATTCAAAGGCATCCATATTTCAAACCGACAGTTTCAAGAGGCATAATTTATGCACATTTGTCTTCTGTTTCTTTTTCTTTCTTTCTTTTTTCTTTTTTTTTCAGCTTTCAAACCACTATTTATTTAATCATGTGTTCATTCCACAGATAATTTTTAAAGTGTCAACTATGTACTAATTGCAAGTTAGGTCCCAGGATTACAGCAGTGAGTTAAACAGATAAAATCCCCGGACCTTATGGAACTTAAAGCCTAGTGGGTGACTCGGTCAATAATCCACTTCATAGATAACTACGTAGTTATAATACAGGGTACAGTGAGAGGGCTAACAAAGGGCTCTAATTTAGGCTGGAGTTCAGAGAGGTTCCCCATGAAGAAATGATAGTTTACTTCTCAGGTACTTAATAAACAAAAGTGGTAAAATTAAATGGAAGTGTTTAAATGAACAGAGTTAGGCACCACTTTTAATTACATACATACATATACACACACATAAAATAGATCCCAACTTTCTAAATAAATTATTAGTAAATTGAACGCAAAATTTGTTAATAATGATAAAGTAGTACATATTGCAGAAATAAAGTCACGATGAGTAGCAAAAAAATCTAGGTACTGTTAATGTTATCACATTAATACATGTTTTAATGGTGATTTCAATGGCTATAGAAAAGGCATCTATGAAAAAAAACTGCTTAGTAAATTAGTGAAATAAGGAAATTCCTTAACCTAACGAGAGAAGGATTTTTTAAAGATCCTTTAGCAAATATATTTAATGATAAAACTTTAAAGTTAAAGTTTGGAGACCACAACTATTGCACATTGTTCTATAAGTCCTAGTCAATAGAATAAGAAAAGAATAAGCAGTGTAAGAATTAGAGAATGTGTCAGATAGACTGCACATCAGTCAATCTGTTGTGGTTTGGAAATTTAAAAAGTTAACCACATTGTCCACTTCTGAAAGGAAGAGAAAGTTTGTCATTATTTGCAAATGATATGATAATCTTATCAAAATCAAGGCAAGGAATGGAAAAACTATGAATAAGATAATTCAGCAGAAATTTCCGGTAAGATATAAAGTCAGCATAACAACTCAAAAGTATTTCTTTTACCAATTTTTTATACCAAGTCATTCTCAAGAGCAGCAAATATTATAAATACTTTTTTTTTGTGGTACACGGGCCTCTCACTGTTGTGGCCTCTCCCGCTGCAGAGCACAGGCTCCTGATGCGCAGGCTCAGTGGCCATGGCTCATGGGCCCAGACGCTCCACGGCATGTGGGATCTTCCTGGACCGGGGCATGAACCCGCGTCCCCTGCATCAGCAGGCGGACTCTCAACCACTGCACCACCAGGGAAGCCCGCAAATATTATAAAATGTCAAGAAATTAATTTTTTCAATGTTAGATTTTTATAGAGAAATTCTGAAATTTTGTGAAGGGCATAATAAGAAAATCTGAATAAATAAAGATTATTTTCAAGGAAGAAAGGGCACATTTTAATAAAAATATCTCCTTACGTTAAGCTACATATTTAATAAGTTCCAATAAAATTACAAAATGATTTCTTCAGCAAATTTGATAACCTGAATCCAAAGTTCATGTAAGTCAAAATACATGAATAGCTATGGCAATTTTTTTTTATCTCCCTGAAGGACCTTCTCTCTTATTTCTTTTTTTTTATTTATTTTTAATTTTTTTAAATTTTTTATTTTTTATTTTTATTTTTTTTAATTTTTTGCTTTATAACAAATTTAATCAGTTATACATATACGTGTTTCCATATCCCCTCCCTTTTGCGTCTCCCTCCCACTCTTTCTTTTTTCTTAAAACAACGGGAATGGAAAAAGGCTGAACATCAGGAATCAATAAAGCCATGCAAATCCAGTGTACACAAACGTTCACCTGACAGCCGTCAGAATGATCATCAGCAAAACAAGTCTACAACAATTAAATGCTGAAGGGGTTTTAGAGAACTGCGTACCCTTTAGCTGCTGGTGGGTTGCAACCTGGTAAGAGCCAGTCGTGAGAACAGAATGGAGGTGCGTTTAAGGGTAAAAATGGAGCTACCATGTGATCTGGTAGGCCCACTCATGGGCCTATCACCTGAGTAGACCAGAATCAAAAACACACAGGCTGGCAATCCTGCACTGCAGCAAGGTGTACCATAGCCAAACCTGGAAGAAACCAAAATGTGCATCAACAGAAAAATGCACCAAGAAGAAGTCGTCCATGTACACAATGGAATCTTAGCCATGAAAAAGCATGGAACAGTGCCGTTGGCACCACCATAGAAGGACCTAGCGATAATCATCACACTGGAAGTAAGAAAGAAACCGTAAGACAGACATCCTATGACATCACTTATAGGTGTTACCTAAGAATTGATACCCATGAAATAATTTCCAAGAGAAGGACACGCATAGATTCAGAAAACCAAATTATGTTTAACCAAATGGAAAGGTGTAAGGAATGTATGAATTAGGATATGGGGGTTAACAGACATATACTAATACATAGGAAATATATAATCACAAAATACCTAAGGAATACAAAGAGAGGTCTACTCAACACTCTATAATAACATACACGGGAATGGATCCAAAGAGGAATATAGACAGATACATTGATAGGATGAACCAGAAACTGTACACCTAGGAGAATCTACATTTTGATCAAATTTCCTCTGATAATTAAATTTAAAAAGCAAACAACAATTTAGGAGATATAAGCTCTTGGTGCTTTGCACTGGCACATTGCACTCTAATTCGCAGCTTACTACCACGATTGCCACGAAAGCTCTGTGGCCCAAAATCCCAGAGTTGGAAATGTAGAAATGCTGCCGCCTTGTGGCCGTTTCCCACAAGAGCGGCTTTGAACCCACAGCTAATGGTCACTTAACATTCACAAGGATTCAGGGCTGTAAAGGACACCTGCCCTAAAAAATTGTGCGGAGGTAGGGAATGGCCAAAAAAATTCAAAAGTGTTAAATTTTTCAAGGAGATTGGATGGAGGGGTAAGTTTTACTCACTCATTTTCAAAAAAGAGGAAAATGGATAAAAGCTCAACATCAGTAATTATTAGACTCATGCAAATCTAACCTCCAAAATGATTCCAACTCACACATGTCAACTACCATCAGCTGCAAGTCTACAAACATTAAATGCTGAAGGTGTTTTAGAGAACTGTGTAACCTCTAGCTGCTGGTGAGATGTAAAGTGGTGACAGCCAATAATAAGAATAGAAAGGAGCTGCGTTTAAAAGTAAAAATTGAGCCACCATTCCGTTCAGCAGGCCCACCGCTGAGACTCTCACCTGACAAGTCCAGAGTCGAGAAGGCACAGGCTTCAACAGCTGCACTGCAGGAATTTTCACAATAGCCAAGACACGGAAGCAACCAAAATGTCCATCACCATATCAGTTGAAAAAGAAGAAGTGGTCCATGTACACAATGGAATATTAGCCATGGAAAACAATGAAACACTGCTCTTTCAGGCACCACAGTTGAGCCTAGAGATAATCACAGAACATGAGGTAAGTCGGAAAGCAAAAGACATATCCTATGATATCACTTACAGGCATTATCTAACAACTGACACAAATGAACATATTTGCACAGAGAAAGACACTCACACACTTAGAAAACAAACTAGGCTTATCTAAAAGGAAAGGTGGGGGGAATGGAAAAATTAAGATTAGGGTTACCATACGTGTACAAATACCTATTAAATACACATAACAAAAAGACCGACCATATAGCAAGGGAGGTCTATGGAACACTCTGCAATAATTGACATGGGAAGGGGATCTGTGCATGAATATATATATATATATATATATATATATATATATATATATATATGTTAGGCACAAATGAACCAGATTGTGTACACCTAGGACAAACCATATTCTAATCATTGCCCCTATTAAAAAAACTAAAACAACAAACAAGAAATAATGTAACATAAACTTATGGGGTTTTCTCCTGGCACATTCCATTTTAATTTACAACCTAGGAACAGGGATTCCAGAACGGCTCTGCTGCCCTAGTAACGAGATTTGTGAATGGAGAAATGCTGCCGCCTAGTGGCTGCTTACCACAACAGCAGCTTTAAACCCAGTGCTAATGGTCACTAAATATTCACACTCATTACAGGCCTGTGAATGACACCTGCCCTCAAAAACAATCCTGGGAGCGAATATTGACCAAAACATTCAATTTTGAGGGCAACCTTTCAAGAAGACAATTTCAAGAGGTTAATTGTATTCTACGTTTTTTTCATTTGTTCGTTAACAGAAATTTAAAAAGGTGTGGAAAAATGAAACTTAGAAAGAATTAAGGACATGCAAATCCAAATTACAAAAATCCTATCAGCTCACAACAGTCAGAATGACCATCAGCAAAAATTCTGCAAACAATAAATGCTGAAGGGGTTGTGGAAAAATGCCTAGGCTTGGTTCAACGTGGGACATGCTAAGAGCCAGTAAGGAAAACACAAAGGAGGTGCATTGAAAAGGTAAGTACTGAGCTACCATTCAATCAAGCATGCCCACTGCTGGCCCTATCGCCTGAGAGGATGAGAATCAAAAAGACACAGGCTGGACTTCACTGGTGGCGCAGTGGTTGAGAGTCCGCCGCCGAAGCAGGGGACACGGGTTTATGCCCCGGTTCGGGAAAATCACACATGCCGTGGAGCGGCTGGTCCCGTGAGCTATGGCTGCTGGGCCTGTGCGTCCAGAGCCTGTGCTCTGCAATCGGAGTGGCCATGGCAGTGAGTGGCCTACGTACTGCAAAACAAGAAAAAAACAGTCTGGCAATCCTGCCCTCCAGCAATATTTATCATAGCCAAAACTTGGAAGCTACGAAAATGTCCATCAACAGAGGAATGCACAAAGAAGAAGTGGTCCATGTACACAATGGAATATGACTCCAATAAAAAAAATAAACTCAATCTAGAAAACAAACAAAAGTAAAAAAAAAACACATCAGCTTTTGGGGGTTTATCCAGGCACATTCCACTCTAATTTATAACCGAGAAATACCACTGCAAGGTAGTCTGTTTCCCTAGTTAAAAGCTTGTGAAAAGCAGAAATGCTGCCACCCTCTGGCCGTGACCTGCAACAGCAGCTTTCAAAACTGTGCTAAGGGTCACTTCATATGCACCAGTACTGGAGGGCTGTAAATGAAACCTGCCCTCAGAATGTCATTAGGGAGGTAATGGCCAAATTATTTCTAAATGTCACACATACTTCACGAAAACAATTGGAAGAGGTAAGCTCTACTCACAGTTTGAAGAAAAAAAGGACATGCCAGAAAGCTCAATTTCAATGGATTATGAGACGCATGCAAATCCCACCACAAACATATAGCGGCTCACACTTGTCAGAATAAACTTCAGCAAAAAAAAACTACAAACAATAAATGCTGAAGGTGTTGTGCAGAAGTGCATACCCTCAACTTTAAGTGGGATGTGACCTGGTAAGAGCCACTAACGAGAACAGAATGGAGGTGCTTTTACTACGTAAATATTTTTCTACCATATGATCCAGCAGGCCCACTCCTGCGCCTATAACCTAAGAAGACAGAATTGGAAAGACACAGGGAGGCGAATGTGCATTGCCGCAGCATTACAATTGCCAAGTCATGGAAGCAAGCAAAAAGTCCATCAACATATGAGTGGACAAAGAAAACTGGTACATGTACAGACGGAGTATTGGCCAAGGAAAAAAAGGACACGATGTCATTTGCAGCACTGTAGATGAGTCTAGAGGCAATCACACAACGTGTAGTATGTCAGAAAGAGAAAGACACATATCGTATGATATCACTTTTAGGTATTACCTATAAATGGATACCAGTGAAGATATTTCCACAGAGAAGGGCAACCACTGATTCATTCAACAAACTTATGGTTCACCAATGGAAATTTGTGAGGATTGGATACATTAGGATATTGGGGTTAACAGACATATACAAACACAGGTGAAATATATCATCACCAAAGACCTACGGAATACCAAGAGAAGACTACTCAACATCCTGTCATAACGTACATGGGAAAAGGATTCCAGGAAGAATAGACATATGTTTATGTGTAAAAGAACCACATCTTGCACACCTAGAACAAGCCAAACATTGTAATCAAACTTGCTGTGATAAAAATAAAAATTAAATTAAATAAACGAACAAGAAGTAGTGAGACATATACTTAAGGGGCTTTTCCCTGGCACACGCCATTCTAAATTACAACCTAGAACACAACTTCCATTGAGGCTCTGTTGCCCTAGTAACCAGATTTGGTAAAGTAGAACAGCTGCCACCTTGTGGGCGTTTCACACGACAGCAGCTTTAATCCCAGCGTTAATGCTCAGTTGATATTCAAAATAATTGCAGGCCTGTAAATCACACCTGCACTGAAAACAAATCCTGGGGTCGTATATCGACCAAAAAAATTCAAAGGCATCCATATTTCAAACCGACAGTTTCAAGAGGCATAATTTATGCACATTTGTCTTCTGTTTCTTTTTCTTTCTTTCTTTTTTCTTTTTTTTTCAGCTTTCAAACCACTATTTATTTAATCATGTGTTCATTCCACAGATAATTTTTAAAGTGTCTACTATGTACTAATTGCAAGTTAGGTCCCAGGATTACAGCAGTGAGTTAAACAGATAAAATCCCCTGACCTTATGGAACTTAAAGCCTAGTGGGTGACTCGGTCAATAATCCACTTCATAGATAACTACGTAGTTATAATACAGGGTACAGTGAGAGGGCTAACAAAGGGCTCTAATTTAGGCTGGAGTTCAGAGAGGTTCCCCATGAAGAAATGATAGTTTACTTCTCAGGTACTTAATAAACAAAAGTGGTAAAATTAAATGGAAGTGTTTAAATGAACAGAGTTAGGCACCACTTTTAATTACATACATACATATACACACACATAAAATAGATCCCAACTTTCTAAATAAATTATTAGTAAATTGAACGCAAAATTTGTTAATAATGATAAAGTAGTACATATTGCAGAAATAAAGTCACGATGAGTAGCAAAAAAATCTAGGTACTGTTAATGTTATCACATTAATACATGTTTTAATGGTGATTTCAATGGCTATAGAAAAGGCATCTATGAAAAAAAACTGCTTAGTAAATTAGTAAAATAAGGAAATTCCTTAACCTAACGAGAGAAGGATTTTTTAAAGATCCTTTAGCAAATATATTTAATGATAAAACTTTAAAGTTAAAGTTTGGAGACCACAACTATTGCACATTGTTCTATAAGTCCTAGTCAATAGAATAAGAAAAGAATAAGCAGTGTAAGAATTAGAGAATGTGTCAGATAGACTGCACATCAGTCAATCTGTTGTGGTTTGGAAATTTAAAAAGTTAACCACATTGTCCACTTCTGAAAGGAAGAGAAAGTTTGTCATTATTTGCAAATGATATGATAATCTTATCAAAATCAAGGCAAGGAATGGAAAAACTATGAATAAGATAATTCAGCAGAAATTTCCGGTAAGATATAAAGTCAGCATAACAACTCAAAAGTATGTATTTTACCAATTTTTTATACCAAGTCATTCTCAAGAGCAGCAAATATTATAAATACTTTTTTTTTGTGGTACACGGGCCTCTCACTGTTGTGGCCTCTCCCGCTGCAGAGCACAGGCTCCTGATGCGCAGGCTCAGTGGCCATGGCTCATGGGCCCAGACGCTCCACGGCATGTGGGATCTTCCTGGACCGGGGCATGAACCCGCGTCCCCTGCATCAGCAGGCGGACTCTCAACCACTGCACCACCAGGGAAGCCCGCAAATATTATAAAATGTCAAGAAATTAATTTTTTCAATGTTAGATTTTTATAGAGAAATTCTGAAATTTTGTGAAGGGCATAATAAGAAAATCTGAATAAATAAAGATTATTTTCAAGGAAGAAAGGGCACATTTTAATAAAAATATCTCCTTACGTTAAGCTACATATTTAATAAGTTCCAATAAAATTACAAAATGATTTCTTCAGCAAATTTGATAACCTGAATCCAAAGTTCATGTAAGTCAAAATACATGAATAGCTATGGCAATTTTTTTTTATCTCCCTGAAGGACCTTCTCTCTTATTTCTTTTTTTTTATTTATTTTTAATTTTTTTAAATTTTTTATTTTTTATTTTTATTTTTTTTAATTTTTTGCTTTATAACAAATTTAATCAGTTATACATATACGTGTTTCCATATCCCCTCCCTTTTGCGTCTCCCTCCCACTCTTTCTTTTTTCTTAAAACAACGGGAATGGAAAAAGGCTGAACATCAGGAATCAATAAAGCCATGCAAATCCAGTGTACACAAACGTTCACCTGACAGCCGTCAGAATGATCATCAGCAAAACAAGTCTACAAAAAATAAATGCTGAAGGGGTTTTAGAGAACTGCGTACCCTTTAGCTGCTGGTGGGTTGCAACCTGGTAAGAGCCAGTCGTGAGAACAGAATGGAGGTGCGTTTAAGGGTAAAAATGGAGCTACCATGTGATCTGGTAGGCCCACTCATGGGCCTATCACCTGAGTAGACCAGAATCAAAAACACACAGGCTGGCAATCCTGCACTGCAGCAAGGTGTACCATAGCCATACCTGGAAGAAACCAAAATGTGCATCAACAGAAAAATGCACCAAGAAGAAGTCGTCCATGTACACAATGGAATCTTAGCCATGAAAAAGCATGGAACAGTGCCGTTGGCACCACCATAGAAGGACCTAGCGATAATCATCACACTGGAAGTAAGAAAGAAACCGTAAGACAGACATCCTATGACATCACTTATAGGTGTTACCTAAGAATTGATACCCATGAAATAATTTCCAAGAGAAGGACACGCATAGATTCAGAAAACCAAATTATGTTTAACCAAATGGAAAGGTGTAAGGAATGTATGAATTAGGATATGGGGGTTAACAGACATATACTAATACATAGGAAATATATAATCACAAAATACCTAAGGAATACAAAGAGAGGTCTACTCAACACTCTATAATAACATACACGGGAATGGATCCAAAGAGGAATATAGACAGATACATTGATAGGATGAACCAGAAACTGTACACCTAGGAGAATCTACATTTTGATCAAATTTCCTCTGATAATTAAATTTAAAAAGCAAACAACAATTTAGGAGATATAAGCTCTTGGGGGTTTGCACTGGCACATTGCACTCTAATTCGCAGCTTACTACCACGATTGCCACGAAAGCTCTGTGGCCCAAAATCCCAGAGTTGGAAATGTAGAAATGCTGCCGCCTTGTGGCCGTTTCCCACAAGAGCGGCTTTGAACCCACAGCTAATGGTCACTTAACATTCACAAGGATTCAGGGCTGTAAAGGACACCTGCCCTAAAAAATTGTGCGGAGGTAGGGAATGGCCAAAAAAATTCAAAAGTGTTAAATTTTTCAAGGAGATTGGATGGAGGGGTAAGTTTTACTCACTCATTTTCAAAAAAGAGGAAAATGGATAAAAGCTCAACATCAGTAATTATTAGACTCATGCAAATCTAACCTCCAAAATGATTCCAACTCACACATGTCAACTACCATCAGCTGCAAGTCTACAAACATTAAATGCTGAAGGTGTTTTAGAGAACTGTGTACCCTCTAGCTGCTGGTGAGATGTAAAGTGGTGACAGCCAATAATGAGAATAGAAAGGAGCTGCGTTTAAAAGTAAAAATTGAGCCACCATTCCGTTCAGCAGGCCCACCGCTGAGACTCTCACCTGACAAGTCCAGAGTCGAGAAGGCACAGGCTTCAACAGCTGCACTGCAGGAATTTTCACAATAGCCAAGACACGGAAGCAACCAAAATGTCCATCACCATATCAGTTGAAAAAGAAGAAGTGGTCCATGTACACAATGGAATATTAGCCATGGAAAACAATGAAACACTGCTCTTTCAGGCACCATAGTTGAGCCTAGAGATAATCACAGAACATGAGGTAATTCGGAAAGCAAAAGACATATCCTATGATATCACTTACAGGCATTATCTAACAACTGACACAAATGAACATATTTGCACAGAGAAAGACACTCACACACTTAGAAAACAAACTAGGCTTATCTAAAAGGAAAGGTGGGGGGAATGGAAAAATTAAGATTAGGGTTACCATACGTGTACAAATACCTATTAAATACACATAACAAAAAGACCGACCATATAGCAAGGGAGGTCTATGGAACACTCTGCAATAATTGACATGGGAAGGGGATCTGTGCATGAATATATATATATATATATATATATATATATATATATATATATATATATATATATATATATATATATATATATGTTAGGCACAAATGAACCAGATTGTGTACACCTAGGACAAACCATATTCTAATCATTGCCCCTATTAAAAAAACTAAAACAACAAACAAGAAATAATGTAACATAAACTTATGGGGTTTTCTCCTGGCACATTCCATTTTAATTTACAACCTAGGAACAGGGATTCCAGAACGGCTCTGCTGCCCTAGTAACGAGATTTGTGAATGGAGAAATGCTGCCGCCTAGTGGCTGCTTACCACAACAGCAGCTTTAAACCCAGTGCTAATGGTAACTAAATATTCACACTCATTACAGGCCTGTGAATGACACCTGCCCTCAAAAACAATCCTGGGAGCGAATATTGACCAAAAAATTCAATTTTGAGGGCAACCTTTCAAGAAGACAATTTCAAGAGGTTAATTGTATTCTACGTTTTTTTCATTTGTTCGTTAACAGAAATTTTAAAAGGTGTGGAAAAATGAACCTTAGAAAGAATTAAGGACATGCAAATCCAAATTACAAAAATCCTATCAGCTCACAACAGTCAGAATGACCATCAGCAAAAATTCTGCAAACAATAAATGCTGAAGGGGTTGTGGAAAAATGCCTAGGCTTGGTTCAACGTGGGACATGCTAAGAGCCAGTAAGGAAAACACAAAGGAGGTGCATTGAAAAGGTAAGTACTGAGCTACCATTCAATCAAGCATGCCCACTGCTGGCCCTATCGCCTGAGAGGATGAGAATCAAAAAGACACAGGCTGGACTTCACTGGTGGCGCAGTGGTTGAGAGTCCGCCGCCGAAGCAGGGGACACGGGTTTATGCCCCGGTTCGGGAAAATCACACATGCCGTGGAGCGGCTGGTCCCGTGAGCTATGGCTGCTGGGCCTGTGCGTCCAGAGCCTGTGCTCTGCAATCGGAGTGGCCATGGCAGTGAGTGGCCTACGTACTGCAAAACAAGAAAAAAACAGTCTGGCAATCCTGCCCTCCAGCAATATTTATCATAGCCAAAACTTGGAAGCTACGAAAATGTCCATCAACAGAGGAATGCACAAAGAAGAAGTGGTCCATGTACACAATGGAATATGACTCCAATAAAAAAAATAAACTCAATCTAGAAAACAAACAAAAGTAAAAAAAAAACACATCAGCTTTTGGGGGTTTATCCAGGCACATTCCACTCTAATTTATAACCGAGAAATACCACTGCAAGGTAGTCTGTTTCCCTAGTTAAAAGCTTGTGAAAAGCAGAAATGCTGCCACCCTCTGGCCGTGACCTGCAACAGCAGCTTTAAAAACTGTGCTAAGGGTCACTTCATATGCACCAGTACTGGAGGGCTGTAAATGAAACCTGCCCTCAGAATGTCATTAGGGAGGTAATGGCCAAAATATTTCTAAATGTCACACATACTTCACGAAAACAATTGGAAGAGGTAAGCTCTACTCACAGTTTGAAGAAAAAAAGGACATGCCAGAAAGCTCAATTTCAATGGATTATGAGACACATGCAAATCCCACCACAAACATATAGCGGCTCACACTTGTCAGAATAAACTTCAGCAAAAAAAACTACAAACAATAAATGCTGAAGGTGTTGTGCAGAAGTGCATACCCTCAACTTTAAGTGGGATGTGACCTGGTAAGAGCCACTAACGAGAACAGAATGGAGGTGCTTTTACTACGTAAATATTTTTCTACCATATGATCCAGCAGGCCCACTCCTGGGCCTATAACCTAAGAAGACAGAATTGGAAAGACACAGGGAGGCGAATGTGCATTGCCGCAGCATTACAATTGCCAAGTCATGGAAGCAAGCAAAAAGTCCATCAACATATGAGTGGACAAAGAAAACTGGTACATGTACAGACGGAGTATTGGCCAAGGAAAAAAAGGACACGATGTCATTTGCAGCACTGTAGATGAGTCTAGAGGCAATCACACAACGTGTAGTATGTCAGAAAGAGAAAGACACATATCGTATGATATCACTTTTAGGTATTACCTATAAATGGATACCAGTGAAGATATTTCCACAGAGAAGGGCAACCACTGATTCATTCAACAAACTTATGGTTCACCAATGGAAATTTGTGAGGATTGGATACATTAGGATATTGGGGTTAACAGACATATACAAACACAGGTGAAATATATCATCACCAAAGACCTACGGAATACCAAGAGAAGACTACTCAACATCCTGTCATAACGTACATGGGAAAAGGATTCCAGGAAGAATAGACATATGTTTATGTGTAAAAGAACCACATCTTGCACACCTAGAACAAGCCAAACATTGTAATCAAACTTGCTGTGATAAAAATAAAAATTAAATTAAATAAACGAACAAGAAGTAGTGAGACATATACTTAAGGGGCTTTTCCCTGGCACACGCCATTCTAAATTACAACCTAGAACACAACTTCCATTGAGGCTCTGTTGCCCTAGTAACCAGATTTGGTAAAGTAGAACAGCTGCCACCTTGTGGGCGTTTCACACGACAGCAGCTTTAATCCCAGCGTTAATGCTCAGTTGATATTCAAAATAATTGCAGGCCTGTAAATCACACCTGCACTGAAAACAAATCCTGGGGTCGTATATCGACCAAAAAAATTCAAAGGCATCCATATTTCAAACCGACAGTTTCAAGAGGCATAATTTATGCACATTTGTCTTCTGTTTCTTTTTCTTTCTTTCTTTTTTCTTTTTTTTTCAGCTTTCAAACCACTATTTATTTAATCATGTGTTCATTCCACAGATAATTTTTAAAGTGTCTACTATGTACTAATTGCAAGTTAGGTCCCAGGATTACAGCAGTGAGTTAAACAGATAAAATCCCCGGACCTTATGGAACTTAAAGCCTAGTGGGTGACTCGGTCAATAATCCACTTCATAGATAACTACGTAGTTATAATACAGGGTACAGTGAGAGGGCTAACAAAGGGCTCTAATTTAGGCTGGAGTTCAGAGAGGTTCCCCATGAAGAAATGATAGTTTACTTCTCAGGTACTTAATAAACAAAAGTGGTAAAATTAAATGGAAGTGTTTAAATGAACAGAGTTAGGCACCACTTTTAATTACATACATACATATACACACACATAAAATAGATCCCAACTTTCTAAATAAATTATTAGTAAATTGAACGCAAAATTTGTTAATAATGATAAAGTAGTACATATTGCAGAAATAAAGTCACGATGAGTAGCAAAAAAATCTAGGTACTGTTAATGTTATCACATTAATACATGTTTTAATGGTGATTTCAATGGCTATAGAAAAGGCATCTATGAAAAAAAACTGCTTAGTAAATTAGTGAAATAAGGAAATTCCTTAACCTAACGAGAGAAGGATTTTTTAAAGATCCTTTAGCAAATATATTTAATGATAAAACTTTAAAGTTAAAGTTTGGAGACCACAACTATTGCACATTGTTCTATAAGTCCTAGTCAATAGAATAAGAAAAGAATAAGCAGTGTAAGAATTAGAGAATGTGTCAGATAGACTGCACATCAGTCAATCTGTTGTGGTTTGGAAATTTAAAAAGTTAACCACATTGTCCACTTCTGAAAGGAAGAGAAAGTTTGTCATTATTTGCAAATGATATGATAATCTTATCAAAATCAAGGCAAGGAATGGAAAAACTATGAATAAGATAATTCAGCAGAAATTTCCGGTAAGATATAAAGTCAGCATAACAACTCAAAAGTATGTATTTTACCAATTTTTTATACCAAGTCATTCTCAAGAGCAGCAAATATTATAAATACTTTTTTTTTGTGGTACACGGGCCTCTCACTGTTGTGGCCTCTCCCGCTGCAGAGCACAGGCTCCTGATGCGCAGGCTCAGTGGCCATGGCTCATGGGCCCAGACGCTCCACGGCATGTGGGATCTTCCTGGACCGGGGCATGAACCCGCGTCCCCTGCATCAGCAGGCGGACTCTCAACCACTGCACCACCAGGGAAGCCCGCAAATATTATAAAATGTCAAGAAATTAATTTTTTCAATGTTAGATTTTTATAGAGAAATTCTGAAATTTTGTGAAGGGCATAATAAGAAAATCTGAATAAATAAAGATTATTTTCAAGGAAGAAAGGGCACATTTTAATAAAAATATCTCCTTACGTTAAGCTACATATTTAATAAGTTCCAATAAAATTACAAAATGATTTCTTCAGCAAATTTGATAACCTGAATCCAAAGTTCATGTAAGTCAAAATACATGAATAGCTATGGCAATTTTTTTTTATCTCCCTGAAGGACCTTCTCTCTTATTTCTTTTTTTTTATTTATTTTTAATTTTTTTAAATTTTTTATTTTTTATTTTTATTTTTTTTAATTTTTTGCTTTATAACAAATTTAATCAGTTATACATATACGTGTTTCCATATCCCCTCCCTTTTGCGTCTCCCTCCCACTCTTTCTTTTTTTTTAAAACAACGGGAATGGAAAAAGGCTGAACATCAGGAATCAATAAAGCCATGCAAATCCAGTGTACACAAACGTTCACCTGACAGCCGTCAGAATGATCATCAGCAAAACAAGTCTACAAAAAATAAATGCTGAAGGGGTTTTAGAGAACTGCGTACCCTTTAGCTGCTGGTGGGTTGCAACCTGGTAAGAGCCAGTCGTGAGAACAGAATGGAGGTGCGTTTAAGGGTAAAAATGGAGCTACCATGTGATCTGGTAGGCCCACTCATGGGCCTATCACCTGAGTAGACCAGAATCAAAAACACACAGGCTGGCAATCCTGCACTGCTGCAAGGTGTACCATAGCCATACCTGGAAGAAACCAAAATGTGCATCAACAGAAAAATGCACCAAGAAGAAGTCGTCCATGTACACAATGGAATCTTAGCCATGAAAAAGCATGGAACAGTGCCGTTGGCACCACCATAGAAGGACCTAGCGATAATCATCACACTGGAAGTAAGAAAGAAACCGTAAGACAGACATCCTATGACATCACTTATAGGTGTTACCTAAGAATTGATACCCATGAAATAATTTCCAAGAGAAGGACACGCATAGATTCAGAAAACCAAATTATGTTTAACCAAATGGAAAGGTGTAAGGAATGTATGAATTAGGATATGGGGGTTAACAGACATATACTAATACATAGGAAATATATAATCACAAAATACCTAAGGAATACAAAGAGAGGTCTACTCAACACTCTATAATAACATACACGGGAATGGATCCAAAGAGGAATATAGACAGATACATTGATAGGATGAACCAGAAACTGTACACCTAGGAGAATCTACATTTTGATCAAATTTCCTCTGATAATTAAATTTAAAAAGCAAACAACAATTTAGGAGATATAAGCTCTTGGGGGTTTGCACTGGCACATTGCACTCTAATTCGCAGCTTACTACCACGATTGCCACGAAAGCTCTGTGGCCCAAAATCCCAGAGTTGGAAATGTAGAAATGCTGCCGCCTTGTGGCCGTTTCCCACAAGAGCGGCTTTGAACCCACAGCTAATGGTCACTTAACATTCACAAGGATTCAGGGCTGTAAAGGACACCTGCCCTAAAAAATTGTGCGGAGGTAGGGAATGGCCAAAAAAATTCAAAAGTGTTAAATTTTTCAAGGAGATTGGATGGAGGGGTAAGTTTTACTCACTCATTTTCAAAAAAGAGGAAAATGGATAAAAGCTCAACATCAGTAATTATTAGACTCATGCAAATCTAACCTCCAAAATGATTCCAACTCACACATGTCAACTACCATCAGCTGCAAGTCTACAAACATTAAATGCTGAAGGTGTTTTAGAGAACTGTGTACCCTCTAGCTGCTGGTGAGATGTAAAGTGGTGACAGCCAATAATGAGAATAGAAAGGAGCTGCGTTTAAAAGTAAAAATTGAGCCACCATTCCGTTCAGCAGGCCCACCGCTGAGACTCTCACCTGACAAGTCCAGAGTCGAGAAGGCACAGGCTTCAACAGCTGCACTGCAGGAATTTTCACAATAGCCAAGACACGGAAGCAACCAAAATGTCCATCACCATATCAGTTGAAAAAGAAGAAGTGGTCCATGTACACAATGGAATATTAGCCATGGAAAACAATGAAACACTGCTCTTTCAGGCACCATAGTTGAGCCTAGAGATAATCACAGAACATGAGGTAATTCGAAAAGCAAAAGACATATCCTATGATATCACTTACAGGCATTATCTAACAACTGACACAAATGAACATATTTGCACAGAGAAAGACACTCACACACTTAGAAAACAAACTAGGCTTATCTAAAAGGAAAGGTGGGGGGAATGGAAAAATTAAGATTAGGGTTACCATACGTGTACAAATACCTATTAAATACACATAACAAAAAGACCGACCATATAGCAAGGGAGGTCTATGGAACACTCTGCAATAATTGACATGGGAAGGGGATCTGTGCATGAATATATATATATATATATATATATATATATATATATATATATATATATATATGTTAGGCACAAATGAACCAGATTGTGTACACCTAGGACAAACCATATTCTAATCATTGCCCCTATTAAAAAAACTAAAACAACAAACAAGAAATAATGTAACATAAACTTATGGGGTTTTCTCCTGGCACATTCCATTTTAATTTACAACCTAGGAACAGGGATTCCAGAACGGCTCTGCTGCCCTAGTAACGAGATTTGTGAATGGAGAAATGCTGCCGCCTAGTGGCTGCTTACCACAACAGCAGCTTTAAACCCAGTGCTAATGGTCACTAAATATTCACACTCATTACAGGCCTGTGAATGACACCTGCCCTCAAAAACAATCCTGGGAGCGAATATTGACCAAAAAATTCAATTTTGAGGGCAACCTTTCAAGAAGACAATTTCAAGAGGTTAATTGTATTCTACGTTTTTTTCATTTGTTCGTTAACAGAAATTTTAAAAGGTGTGGAAAAATGAACCTTAGAAAGAATTAAGGACATGCAAATCCAAATTACAAAAATCCTATCAGCTCACAACAGTCAGAATGACCATCAGCAAAAATTCTGCAAACAATAAATGCTGAAGGGGTTGTGGAAAAATGCCTAGGCTTGGTTCAACGTGGGACATGCTAAGAGCCAGTAAGGAAAACACAAAGGAGGTGCATTGAAAAGGTAAGTACTGAGCTACCATTCAATCAAGCATGCCCACTGCTGGCCCTATCGCCTGAGAGGATGAGAATCAAAAAGACACAGGCTGGACTTCACTGGTGGCGCAGTGGTTGAGAGTCCGCCGCCGAAGCAGGGGACACGGGTTTATGCCCCGGTTCGGGAAAATCACACATGCCGTGGAGCGGCTGGTCCCGTGAGCTATGGCTGCTGGGCCTGTGCGTCCAGAGCCTGTGCTCTGCAATCGGTGTGGCCATGGCAGTGAGTGGCCTACGTACTGCAAAACAAGAAAAAAACAGTCTGGCAATCCTGCCCTCCAGCAATATTTATCATAGCCAAAACTTGGAAGCTACGAAAATGTCCATCAACAGAGGAATGCACAAAGAAGAAGTGGTCCATGTACACAATGGAATATGACTCCAATAAAAAAAATAAACTCAATCTAGAAAACAAACAAAAGTAAAAAAAAAACACATCAGCTTTTGGGGGTTTATCCAGGCACATTCCACTCTAATTTATAACCGAGAAATACCACTGCAAGGTAGTCTGTTTCCCTAGTTAAAAGCTTGTGAAAAGCAGAAATGCTGCCACCCTCTGGCCGTGACCTGCAACAGCAGCTTTAAAAACTGTGCTAAGGGTCACTTCATATGCACCAGTACTGGAGGGCTGTAAATGAAACCTGCCCTCAGAATGTCATTAGGGAGGTAATGGCCAAAATATTTCTAAATGTCACACATACTTCACGAAAACAATTGGAAGAGGTAAGCTCTACTCACAGTTTGAAGAAAAAAAGGACATGCCAGAAAGCTCAATTTCAATGGATTATGAGACACATGCAAATCCCACCACAAACATATAGCGGCTCACACTTGTCAGAATAAACTTCAGCAAAAAAAAACTACAAACAATAAATGCTGAAGGTGTTGTGCAGAAGTGCATACCCTCAACTTTAAGTGGGATGTGACCTGGTAAGAGCCACTAACGAGAACAGAATGGAGGTGCTTTTACTACGTAAATATTTTTCTACCATATGATCCTGCAGGCCCACTCCTGGGCCTATAACCTAAGAAGACAGAATTGGAAAGACACAGGGAGGCGAATGTGCATTGCCGCAGCATTACAATTGCCAAGTCATGGAAGCAAGCAAAAAGTCCATCAACATATGAGTGGACAAAGAAAACTGGTACATGTACAGACGGAGTATTGGCCAAGGAAAAAAAGGACACGATGTCATTTGCAGCACTGTAGATGAGTCTAGAGGCAATCACACAACGTGTAGTATGTCAGAAAGAGAAAGACACATATCGTATGATATCACTTTTAGGTATTACCTATAAATGGATACCAGTGAAGATATTTCCACAGAGAAGGGCAACCACTGATTCATTCAACAAACTTATGGTTCACCAATGGAAATTTGTGAGGATTGGATACATTAGGATATTGGGGTTAACAGACATATACAAACACAGGTGAAATATATCATCACCAAAGACCTACGGAATACCAAGAGAAGACTACTCAACATCCTGTCATAACGTACATGGGAAAAGGATTCCAGGAAGAATAGACATATGTTTATGTGTAAAAGAACCACATCTTGCACACCTAGAACAAGCCAAACATTGTAATCAAACTTGCTGTGATAAAAATAAAAATTAAATTAAATAAACGAACAAGAAGTAGTGAGACATATACTTAAGGGGCTTTTCCCTGGCACACGCCATTCTAAATTACAACCTAGAACACAACTTCCATTGAGGCTCTGTTGCCCTAGTAACCAGATTTGGTAAAGTAGAACAGCTGCCACCTTGTGGGCGTTTCACACGACAGCAGCTTTAATCCCAGCGTTAATGCTCAGTTGATATTCAAAATAATTGCAGGCCTGTAAATCACACCTGCACTGAAAACAAATCCTGGGGTCGTATATCGACCAAAAAAATTCAAAGGCATCCATATTTCAAACCGACAGTTTCAAGAGGCATAATTTATGCACATTTGTCTTCTGTTTCTTTTTCTTTCTTTCTTTTTTCTTTTTTTTTCAGCTTTCAAACCACTATTTATTTAATCATGTGTTCATTCCACAGATAATTTTTAAAGTGTCTACTATGTACTAATTGCAAGTTAGGTCCCAGGATTACAGCAGTGAGTTAAACAGATAAAATCCCCGGACCTTATGGAACTTAAAGCCTAGTGGGTGACTCGGTCAATAATCCACTTCATAGATAACTACGTAGTTATAATACAGGGTACAGTGAGAGGGCTAACAAAGGGCTCTAATTTAGGCTGGAGTTCAGAGAGGTTCCCCATGAAGAAATGATAGTTTACTTCTCAGGTACTTAATAAACAAAAGTGGTAAAATTAAATGGAAGTGTTTAAATGAACAGAGTTAGGCACCACTTTTAATTACATACATACATATACACACACATAAAATAGATCCCAACTTTCTAAATAAATTATTAGTAAATTGAACGCAAAATTTGTTAATAATGATAAAGTAGTACATATTGCAGAAATAAAGTCACGATGAGTAGCAAAAAAATCTAGGTACTGTTAATGTTATCACATTAATACATGTTTTAATGGTGATTTCAATGGCTATAGAAAAGGCATCTATGAAAAAAAACTGCTTAGTAAATTAGTGAAATAAGGAAATTCCTTAACCTAACGAGAGAAGGATTTTTTAAAGATCCTTTAGCAAATATATTTAATGATAAAACTTTAAAGTTAAAGTTTGGAGACCACAACTATTGCACATTGTTCTATAAGTCCTAGTCAATAGAATAAGAAAAGAATAAGCAGTGTAAGAATTAGAGAATGTGTCAGATAGACTGCACATCAGTCAATCTGTTGTGGTTTGGAAATTTAAAAAGTTAACCACATTGTCCACTTCTGAAAGGAAGAGAAAGTTTGTCATTATTTGCAAATGATATGATAATCTTATCAAAATCAAGGCAAGGAATGGAAAAACTATGAATAAGATAATTCAGCAGAAATTTCCGGTAAGATATAAAGTCAGCATAACAACTCAAAAGTATGTATTTTACCAATTTTTTATACCAAGTCATTCTCAAGAGCAGCAAATATTATAAATACTTTTTTTTTGTGGTACACGGGCCTCTCACTGTTGTGGCCTCTCCCGCTGCAGAGCACAGGCTCCTGATGCGCAGGCTCAGTGGCCATGGCTCATGGGCCCAGACGCTCCACGGCATGTGGGATCTTCCTGGACCGGGGCATGAACCCGCGTCCCCTGCATCAGCAGGCGGACTCTCAACCACTGCACCACCAGGGAAGCCCGCAAATATTATAAAATGTCAAGAAATTAATTTTTTCAATGTTAGATTTTTATAGAGAAATTCTGAAATTTTGTGAAGGGCATAATAAGAAAATCTGAATAAATAAAGATTATTTTCAAGGAAGAAAGGGCACATTTTAATAAAAATATCTCCTTACGTTAAGCTACATATTTAATAAGTTCCAATAAAATTACAAAATGATTTCTTCAGCAAATTTGATAACCTGAATCCAAAGTTCATGTAAGTCAAAATACATGAATAGCTATGGCAATTTTTTTTTATCTCCCTGAAGGACCTTCTCTCTTATTTCTTTTTTTTTATTTATTTTTAATTTTTTTAAATTTTTTATTTTTTATTTTTATTTTTTTTAATTTTTTGCTTTATAACAAATTTAATCAGTTATACATATACGTGTTTCCATATCCCCTCCCTTTTGCGTCTCCCTCCCACTCTTTCTTTTTTTTTAAAACAACGGGAATGGAAAAAGGCTGAACATCAGGAATCAATAAAGCCATGCAAATCCAGTGTACACAAACGTTCACCTGACAGCCGTCAGAATGATCATCAGCAAAACAAGTCTACAAAAAATAAATGCTGAAGGGGTTTTAGAGAACTGCGTACCCTTTAGCTGCTGGTGGGTTGCAACCTGGTAAGAGCCAGTCGTGAGAACAGAATGGAGGTGCGTTTAAGGGTAAAAATGGAGCTACCATGTGATCTGGTAGGCCCACTCATGGGCCTATCACCTGAGTAGACCAGAATCAAAAACACACAGGCTGGCAATCCTGCACTGCTGCAAGGTGTACCATAGCCATACCTGGAAGAAACCAAAATGTGCATCAACAGAAAAATGCACCAAGAAGAAGTCGTCCATGTACACAATGGAATCTTAGCCATGAAAAAGCATGGAACAGTGCCGTTGGCACCACCATAGAAGGACCTAGCGATAATCATCACACTGGAAGTAAGAAAGAAACCGTAAGACAGACATCCTATGACATCACTTATAGGTGTTACCTAAGAATTGATACCCATGAAATAATTTCCAAGAGAAGGACACGCATAGATTCAGAAAACCAAATTATGTTTAACCAAATGGAAAGGTGTAAGGAATGTATGAATTAGGATATGGGGGTTAACAGACATATACTAATACATAGGAAATATATAATCACAAAATACCTAAGGAATACAAAGAGAGGTCTACTCAACACTCTATAATAACATACACGGGAATGGATCCAAAGAGGAATATAGACAGATACATTGATAGGATGAACCAGAAACTGTACACCTAGGAGAATCTACATTTTGATCAAATTTCCTCTGATAATTAAATTTAAAAAGCAAACAACAATTTAGGAGATATAAGCTCTTGGGGGTTTGCACTGGCACATTGCACTCTAATTCGCAGCTTACTACCACGATTGCCACGAAAGCTCTGTGGCCCAAAATCCCAGAGTTGGAAATGTAGAAATGCTGCCGCCTTGTGGCCGTTTCCCACAAGAGCGGCTTTGAACCCACAGCTAATGGTCACTTAACATTCACAAGGATTCAGGGCTGTAAAGGACACCTGCCCTAAAAAATTGTGCGGAGGTAGGGAATGGCCAAAAAAATTCAAAAGTGTTAAATTTTTCAAGGAGATTGGATGGAGGGGTAAGTTTTACTCACTCATTTTCAAAAAAGAGGAAAATGGATAAAAGCTCAACATCAGTAATTATTAGACTCATGCAAATCTAACCTCCAAAATGATTCCAACTCACACATGTCAACTACCATCAGCTGCAAGTCTACAAACATTAAATGCTGAAGGTGTTTTAGAGAACTGTGTACCCTCTAGCTGCTGGTGAGATGTAAAGTGGTGACAGCCAATAATGAGAATAGAAAGGAGCTGCGTTTAAAAGTAAAAATTGAGCCACCATTCCGTTCAGCAGGCCCACCGCTGAGACTCTCACCTGACAAGTCCAGAGTCGAGAAGGCACAGGCTTCAACAGCTGCACTGCAGGAATTTTCACAATAGCCAAGACACGGAAGCAACCAAAATGTCCATCACCATATCAGTTGAAAAAGAAGAAGTGGTCCATGTACACAATGGAATATTAGCCATGGAAAACAATGAAACACTGCTCTTTCAGGCACCATAGTTGAGCCTAGAGATAATCACAGAACATGAGGTAATTCGAAAAGCAAAAGACATATCCTATGATATCACTTACAGGCATTATCTAACAACTGACACAAATGAACATATTTGCACAGAGAAAGACACTCACACACTTAGAAAACAAACTAGGCTTATCTAAAAGGAAAGGTGGGGGGAATGGAAAAATTAAGATTAGGGTTACCATACGTGTACAAATACCTATTAAATACACATAACAAAAAGACCGACCATATAGCAAGGGAGGTCTATGGAACACTCTGCAATAATTGACATGGGAAGGGGATCTGTGCATGAATATATATATATATATATATATATATATATATATATATATATATATATATATATGTTAGGCACAAATGAACCAGATTGTGTACACCTAGGACAAACCATATTCTAATCATTGCCCCTATTAAAAAAACTAAAACAACAAACAAGAAATAATGTAACATAAACTTATGGGGTTTTCTCCTGGCACATTCCATTTTAATTTACAACCTAGGAACAGGGATTCCAGAACGGCTCTGCTGCCCTAGTAACGAGATTTGTGAATGGAGAAATGCTGCCGCCTAGTGGCTGCTTACCACAACAGCAGCTTTAAACCCAGTGCTAATGGTCACTAAATATTCACACTCATTACAGGCCTGTGAATGACACCTGCCCTCAAAAACAATCCTGGGAGCGAATATTGACCAAAAAATTCAATTTTGAGGGCAACCTTTCAAGAAGACAATTTCAAGAGGTTAATTGTATTCTACGTTTTTTTCATTTGTTCGTTAACAGAAATTTTAAAAGGTGTGGAAAAATGAACCTTAGAAAGAATTAAGGACATGCAAATCCAAATTACAAAAATCCTATCAGCTCACAACAGTCAGAATGACCATCAGCAAAAATTCTGCAAACAATAAATGCTGAAGGGGTTGTGGAAAAATGCCTAGGCTTGGTTCAACGTGGGACATGCTAAGAGCCAGTAAGGAAAACACAAAGGAGGTGCATTGAAAAGGTAAGTACTGAGCTACCATTCAATCAAGCATGCCCACTGCTGGCCCTATCGCCTGAGAGGATGAGAATCAAAAAAAGACACAGGCTGGACTTCACTGGTGGCGCAGTGGTTGAGAGTCCGCCGCCGAAGCAGGGGACACGGGTTTATGCCCCGGTTCGGGAAAATCACACATGCCGTGGAGCGGCTGGTCCCGTGAGCTATGGCTGCTGGGCCTGTGCGTCCAGAGCCTGTGCTCTGCAATCGGTGTGGCCATGGCAGTGAGTGGCCTACGTACTGCAAAACAAGAAAAAAACAGTCTGGCAATCCTGCCCTCCAGCAATATTTATCATAGCCAAAACTTGGAAGCTACGAAAATGTCCATCAACAGAGGAATGCACAAAGAAGAAGTGGTCCATGTACACAATGGAATATGACTCCAATAAAAAAAATAAACTCAATCTAGAAAACAAACAAAAGTAAAAAAAAAACACATCAGCTTTTGGGGGTTTATCCAGGCACATTCCACTCTAATTTATAACCGAGAAATACCACTGCAAGGTAGTCTGTTTCCCTAGTTAAAAGCTTGTGAAAAGCAGAAATGCTGCCACCCTCTGGCCGTGACCTGCAACAGCAGCTTTAAAAACTGTGCTAAGGGTCACTTCATATGCACCAGTACTGGAGGGCTGTAAATGAAACCTGCCCTCAGAATGTCATTAGGGAGGTAATGGCCAAAATATTTCTAAATGTCACACATACTTCACGAAAACAATTGGAAGAGGTAAGCTCTACTCACAGTTTGAAGAAAAAAAGGACATGCCAGAAAGCTCAATTTCAATGGATTATGAGACACATGCAAATCCCACCACAAACATATAGCGGCTCACACTTGTCAGAATAAACTTCAGCAAAAAAAAACTACAAACAATAAATGCTGAAGGTGTTGTGCAGAAGTGCATACCCTCAACTTTAAGTGGGATGTGACCTGGTAAGAGCCACTAACGAGAACAGAATGGAGGTGCTTTTACTACGTAAATATTTTTCTACCATATGATCCTGCAGGCCCACTCCTGGGCCTATAACCTAAGAAGACAGAATTGGAAAGACACAGGGAGGCGAATGTGCATTGCCGCAGCATTACAATTGCCAAGTCATGGAAGCAAGCAAAAAGTCCATCAACATATGAGTGGACAAAGAAAACTGGTACATGTACAGACGGAGTATTGGCCAAGGAAAAAAAGGACACGATGTCATTTGCAGCACTGTAGATGAGTCTAGAGGCAATCACACAACGTGTAGTATGTCAGAAAGAGAAAGACACATATCGTATGATATCACTTTTAGGTATTACCTATAAATGGATACCAGTGAAGATATTTCCACAGAGAAGGGCAACCACTGATTCATTCAACAAACTTATGGTTCACCAATGGAAATTTGTGAGGATTGGATACATTAGGATATTGGGGTTAACAGACATATACAAACACAGGTGAAATATATCATCACCAAAGACCTACGGAATACCAAGAGAAGACTACTCAACATCCTGTCATAACGTACATGGGAAAAGGATTCCAGGAAGAATAGACATATGTTTATGTGTAAAAGAACCACATCTTGCACACCTAGAACAAGCCAAACATTGTAATCAAACTTGCTGTGATAAAAATAAAAATTAAATTAAATAAACGAACAAGAAGTAGTGAGACATATACTTAAGGGGCTTTTCCCTGGCACACGCCATTCTAAATTACAACCTAGAACACAACTTCCATTGAGGCTCTGTTGCCCTAGTAACCAGATTTGGTAAAGTAGAACAGCTGCCACCTTGTGGGCGTTTCACACGACAGCAGCTTTAATCCCAGCGTTAATGCTCAGTTGATATTCAAAATAATTGCAGGCCTGTAAATCACACCTGCACTGAAAACAAATCCTGGGGTCGTATATCGACCAAAAAAATTCAAAGGCATCCATATTTCAAACCGACAGTTTCAAGAGGCATAATTTATGCACATTTGTCTTCTGTTTCTTTTTCTTTCTTTCTTTTTTCTTTTTTTTCAGCTTTCAAACCACTATTTATTGAATCATGTGTTCATTCCACAGATAATTTTTAAAGTGTCTACTATGTACTAATTGCAAGTTAGGTCCCAGGATTACAGCAGTGAGTTAAACAGATAAAATCCCCTGACCTTATGGAACTTAAAGCCTAGTGGGTGACTCGGTCAATAATCCACTTCATAGATAACTACGTAGTTATAATACAGGGTACAGTGAGAGGGCTAACAAAGGGCTCTAATTTAGGCTGGAGTTCAGAGAGGTTCCCCATGAAGAAATGATAGTTTACTTCTCAGGTACTTAATAAACAAAAGTGGTAAAATTAAATGGAAGTGTTTAAATGAACAGAGTTAGGCACCACTTTTAATTACATACATACATATACACACACATAAAATAGATCCCAACTTTCTAAATAAATTATTAGTAAATTGAACGCAAAATTTGTTAATAATGATAAAGTAGTACATATTGCAGAAATAAAGTCACGATGAGTAGCAAAAAAATCTAGGTACTGTTAATGTTATCACATTAATACATGTTTTAATGGTGATTTCAATGGCTATAGAAAAGGCATCTATGAAAAAAAACTGCTTAGTAAATTAGTAAAATAAGGAAATTCCTTAACCTAACGAGAGAAGGATTTTTTAAAGATCCTTTAGCAAATATATTTAATGATAAAACTTTAAAGTTAAAGTTTGGAGACCACAACTATTGCACATTGTTCTATAAGTCCTAGTCAATAGAATAAGAAAAGAATAAGCAGTGTAAGAATTAGAGAATGTGTCAGATAGACTGCACATCAGTCAATCTGTTGTGGTTGGAAATTTATAAAGTTAACCACATTGTCCACTTCTGAAAGGAAGAGAAAGTTTGTCATTATTTGCAAATGATATGATAATCTTATCAAAACCAAGGCAAGGAATGGAAAAACTATGAATAAGATAATTCAGCAGAAATTTCCGGTAAGATAAAAAGTCAGCATAACAACTCAAAAGTATGTCTTTTACCAATTTTTTTATACCAAGTCATTCTCAAGAGCAGCAAATATTATAAATACTTTTTTTTTTTTGCGGTACATGGGCCTCTCACTGTTGTGGCCTCTCCCGCTGCAGAGCACAGGCTCCTGATGCGCAGGCTCAGTGGCTATGGCTCATGGGCCCAGACGCTCCAAGGGCATGTGGGATCTTCCTGGACCGGGGCATGAACCCGCGTCCCCTGCATCAGCACGCGGACTCTCAACCACTGCGCCAACAGGGAAGCCCACAAATATTATAAAATGTCAAGAAATTAATTTTTTTCAATGTTAGATTTTTATAGAGAAATTCTGAAATTTTGTGAAGGGCATAATAAGAAAATCTGAATAAATAAAGATTATTTTCAAGGAAGAAAGGGCACATTTTAATAAAAATATCTCCTTACGTTAAGCTACATATTTAATGTTCCAATAAAATTACAAAATGATTTCTTCAGCAAATTTGATAACCTGAATCCAAAGTTCATGTAAGTCAAAATACATGAATAGCTAAGGCAATTTTTTTTATCTCCCTGAAGGACCTTCTCTCTTATTTCTTTTTTCTTATTTTTTTTATTTTTTATTTTTTATTTTTATTTTTTTTAATTTTTTGCTTTATAACAAATTTGATCAGTTATACATATACATGTTTCCATATCCCCTCCCTTTTGCGTCTCCCTCCCACTCTTTCTATTTTCTTTAAACAACGGGAATGGAAAAAGGCTGAACATCAGGAATCAATAAAGCCATGCAAATCCAGTGTACACAAACGTTCACCTGACAGCCGTCAGAATGATCATCAGCAAAACAAGTCTACAAAAAATAAATGCTGAAGGGGTTTTAGAGAACTGTGTACCCTTTAGCTGCTGGTGGGTTGCAACCTGGTAAGAGCCAGTCGTGAGAACAGAATGGAGGTGCGTTTAAGGGTAAAAATGGAGCTACCATGTGATCTGGTAGGCCCACTCATGGGCCTATCACCTGAGTAGACCAGAATCAAAAACACACAGGCTGGCAATCCTGCACTGCAGCAAGGTGTACCATAGCCAAACCTGGAAGAAACCAAAATGTGCATCAACAGAAAAATGCACCAAGAAGAAGTCGTCCATGTACACAATGGAATATTAGCCATGAGAAAGCATGGAACAGTGCCGTTGGCACCACCATAGAAGGACCTAGCGATAATCACCACACTGGAAGTAAGAAAGAAACCGTAAGACAGACATCCTATGACATCACATATAGGTGTTACCTAAGAATTGATACCCATGAAATAATTTCCAAGAGAAGGACACGCATAGATTCAGAAAACCAAATTATGTTTAACCAAATGGAAAGGTGTAAGGAATGTATGAATTAGGATATGGGGGTTAACAGACATATACTAATACATAGGAAATATATAATCACAAAATACCTAAGGAATACAAAGAGAGGTCTACTCAACACTCTATAATAACATACACGGGAATGGATCCAAAGAGGAATATAGACAGATACATTGATAGGATGAACCAGAAACTGTACACCTCGGAGAATCTACATTTTGATCAAATTTCCTCTGATAATTAAATTTAAAAAGCAAACAACAATTTAGGAGATATAAGCTCTTGGGGGTTTGCACTGGCACATTGCACTCTAATTCGCAGCTTACTACCATGATTGCCACGAAAGCTCTGTGGCCCAAAATCCCAGAGTTGGAAATGTAGAAATGCTGCCGCCTTGTGGCCGTTTCCCACAAGAGCGGCTTTGAACCCACAGCTAATGGTCACTTAACATTCACAAGGATTCAGGGCTGTAAAGGACACCTGCCCTAAAAAATTGTGCGGAGGTAGGGAATGGCCAAAAAATTCAAAAGTGTTAAATTTTTCAAGGAGGTTGGATGCAGGGGTAAGTTTTACTCACTCATTTTCAAAAAAGAGGAAAATGGATAAAAGCTCAACATCAGTAATTATTAGACTCATGCAAATCTAACCTCCAAAATGATTCCAACTCACACATGTCAACTACCATCAGCTGCAAGTCTACAAACATTAAATGCTGAAGGTGTTTTAGAGAACTGTGTACCCTCTAGCTGCTGGTGAGATGTAAAGTGGTGACAGCCAATAATGAGAATAGAAAGGAGCTGTGTTTAAAAGTAAAAATTGAGCCACCATTCCGTTCAGCAGGCCCACCGCTGAGACTCTCACCTGACAAGTCCAGAGTCGAGAAGGCACAGGCTTCAACAGCTGCACTGCAGGAATTTTCACAATAGCCAAGACACGGAAGCAACCAAAATGTCCATCACCATATCAGTTGAAAAAGAAGAAGTGGTCCATGTACACAATGGAATATTAGCCATGGAAAACAATGAAACACTGCTCTTTCAGGCACCATAGTTGAGCCTAGAGATAATCACAGAACATGAGGTAAGTCGGAAAGCAAAAGACATATCCTATGATATCACTTACAGGCATTATCTAACAACTGACACAAATGAACATATTTGCACAGAGAAAGACACTCACACACTTAGAAAACAAACTAGGCTTATCTAAAAGGAAAGGTGGGGGGAATGGAAAAATTAAGACTAGGGTTACCATACGTGTACAAATACCTATTAAATACACATAACAAAAAGACCGACCATATAGCAAGGGAGGTATATGGAACACTCTGCAATAATTTACATGGGAAGGGGATCTGTGCATGAATATAAATATATATATATATATATATATATATATATATATATATATATATACATATATATACAAATATATATATATATATATATATATGTTAGGCAAAAATGAACCAGATTGTGTACACCTAGGACAAACAATATTCTAATCATTGCCCCTATTAAAAAAACTAAAACAACAAACAAGAAATAATGTAACATAAACTTATGGGGTTTTCTCCTGACACATTCCATTTTAATTTACAACCTAGGAACAGGGATTCCAGAACGGCTCTGCTGCCCTAGTAACGAGATTTGTGAATGGAGAAATGCTGCCGCCTAGTGGCTGTTTACCACAACAGCAGCTTTAAACCCAGTGCTAATGGTCAGTAAATATTCACACTCATTACAGGCCTGTGAATGACACCTGCCCTCAAAAACAATCCTGGGAGCGAATATTGACCAAACAATTCAATTTTGAGGGCAACCTTTCAAGAAGACAATTTCAAGAGGTTAATTGTATTCTACGTTTTTTTCATTTGTTCATTAACAGAAATTTTAAAAGGTGTGGAAAAATGAATCTTAGAAAGAATTAAGGACATGCAAGTCCAAATTACAAAAATCCTGTCAGCTCACAACAGTCAGAATGACCATCAGCAAAAATTCTGCAAACAATAAATGCTGAAGGGGTTGTGGAAAAATGCCTAGGCTTGGTTCAACGTGGGACATGCTAAGAGCCAGTAAGGAAAACACAAAGGAGGTGCATTGAAAAGGTAAGTACTGAGCTACCATTCAATCAAGCATACCCACTGCTGGGCCTATCGCCTGAGAGGATGAGAATCAAAAAGACACAGGCTGGACTTCACTGGTGGCGCAGTGGTTGAGAGTCCGCTGCCGAAGCAGGGGACACGGGTTTATGCCCCGGTTCGGGAAAATCACACATGCCGTGGAGCGGCTGGTCCCGTGAGCTATGGCTGCTGGGCCTGTGCGTCCAGAGCCTGTGCTCTGCAATCGGAGTGGCCATGGCAGTGAGTGGCCTACGTACTGCAAAACAAGAAAAAAACAGCCTGGCAATCCTGCCCTCCAGCAATATTTATCATAGCCAAAACTTGGAAGCTACGAAAATGTCCATCAACAGAGGAATGCACAAAGAAGAAGTGGTCCATGTACACAATGGAATATGACTCCAATAAAAAAATATAAACTCAATCTAGAAAACAAACAAAAGTAAAAAAAAAACACATCAGCTTTTGGGGGTTTATCCAGGCACATTCCACTCTAATTTATAACCGAGAAATACCACTGCAAGGTAGTCTGTTTCCCTAGTTAAAAGCTTGTGAAAAGCAGAAATGCTGCCACCCTCTGGCCGTGACCTGCAACAGCAGCTTTAAAAACTGTGCTAAGGGTCACTTCATATGCACCAGTACTGGAGGGCTGTAAATGAAACCTGCCCTCAGAATGTCATTAGGGAGGTAATGGCCAAAATATTTCTAAATGTCACACATACTTCACGAAAACAATTGGAAGAGGTAAGCTCTACTCACAGTTTGAAGAAAAAAAGGACATGCCAGAAAGCTCAATTTCAATGGATTATGAGACGCGTGCAAATCCAACCACAAACATATAGCGGCTCACACTTGTCAGAATAAACTTCAGCAAAAAAAAAACTACAAACAATAAATGCTGAAGGTGTTGTGCAGAAGTGCATACCCTCAACTTTAAGTGGGATGTGACCTGGTAAGAGCCACTAACGAAAACAGAATGGAGGTGCTTTTACTACGTAAATATTTTTCTACCATATGATCCAGCAGGCCCACTCCTGGGCCTATAACCTAAGAAGACAGAATTGGAAAGACACAGGGAGGCGAATGTGCATTGCCGCAGCATTACAATTGCCAAGTCATGGAAGCAACCAAAAAGTCCATCAACATATGAGTGGACAAAGAAAACTGGTACATGTACAGACGGAGTATTGGACAAGGAAAAAAAGGACACGATGTCATTTGCAGCACTGTAGATGAGTCTAGAGGCAATCACACAACGTGTAGTATGTCAGAAAGAGAAAGACACATATCGTATGATATCACTTTTAGGTATTACCTATAAATGGATAGCAGTGAAGATATTTCCACAGAGAAGGGCAACCACTGATTCATTCAACAAACTTATGGTTCACCAATGGAAATTTGTGAGGATTGGATACATTAGGATATTGGGGTTAACAGACATATACAAACACAGGTGAAATATATCATCACCAAAGACCTACGGAATACCAAGAGAAGACTACTCAACATCCTGTCATAACGTACATGGGAAAAGGATTCCAGGAAGAATAGACATATGTTTATGTGTCAAAGAACCACATCTTGCACACCTAGAACAAGCCAAACATTGTAATCAAACTTGCTGTGATAAAAATAAAAATTAAATTAAATAAACGAACAAGAAGTAGTGAGACATATACTTAAGGGGCTTTTCCCTGGCACACGCCATTCTAAATTACAACCTAGAACACAACTTCCATTGAGGCTCTGTTGCCCTAGTAACCAGATTTGGTAAAGTAGAACAGCTGCCACCTTGTGGGCGTTTCACACGACAGCAGCTTTAATCCCAGCGTTAATGGTCAGTTGATATTCAAAATAATTGCAGGCCTGTAAATCACACCTGCACTGAAAACAAATCCTGGGGTCGTATATCGACCAAAAAAATTCAAAGGCATCCATATTTCAAACCGACAGTTTCAAGAGGCATAATTTATGCACATTTGTCTTCTGTTTCTTTTTCTTTCTTTCTTTTTTCTTTTTTTTTCAGCTTTCAAACTACTATTTATTTTATCATGTGTTCATTCCACAGATAATTTTTAAAGTGTCCACTATGTACTAAATGCAAGTTAGGTCCCAGGACTATAGCAGTGAGTTAAACAGATAAAATCCCCTGACCTTATGGAACTTAAAGCCTAGTAGGTGACTGGGTCAATAATCCACTTCATAGATAACTACGTAGTTATAATACAGGGTACAGTGAGAGGGCTAACAAAGGGCTCTAATTTAGGCTGGAGTTCAGAGAGGTTCCCCATGAAGAAATGATAGTTTACTTCTCAGGTACTTAATAAACAAAAGTGGTAAAATTAAATGGAAGTGTTTAAATGAACAGAGTTAGGCACCACTTTTAATTACATACATACATATACACACACATAAAATAGATCCCAACTTTCTAAATAAATTATAAGTAAATTGAACGCAAAATTTGTTAATAATGATAAAGTAGTACATATTGCAGAAATAAAGTCACGATGAGTAGCAAAAAAATCTAGGTACTGTTAATGTTATCACATTAATACATGTTTTAATGGTGATTTCAATGGCTATAGAAAAGGCATCTATGAAAAGAAACTGCTTAGTAAATTAGTAAAATAAGGAAATTCCTTAACCTAACGAGAGAAGGATTTTTTAAAGATCCTTTAGCAAATATATTTAATGATAAAACTTTAAAGTTAAAGTTTGGAGACCACAACTATTGCACATTGTTCTATAAGTCCTAGTCAATAGAATAAGAAAAGAATAAGCAGTGTAAGAATTAGAGAATGTGTCAGATAGACTGCACATCAGTCAATCTGTTGTGGTTTGGAAATTTAAAAAGTTAACCACATTGTCCACTTCTGAAAGGAAGAGAAAGTTTGTCATTATTTGCAAATGATATGATAATCTTATCAAAATCAAGGCAAGGAATGGAAAAACTATGAATAAGATAATTCAGCAGAAATTTCCGGTAAGATAAAAAGTCAGCATAACAACTCAAAAGTATTACTTTTACCAATTTTTTATACCAAGTCATTCTCAAGAGCAGCAAATATTATAAATACTTTCTTTTTGTGGTACACGTGCCTCTCACTGTTGTGGCCTCTCCCAATGCGGAGCACAGGCTCCTGATGCTCAGGCTCAGTGGCCATGGCTCATGGGCCCAGACGCTCCACGGCATGTGGGATCTTCCTGGACCGGGGCATGAACCCGCGTCCCCTGCATCAGCAGGCGGACTCTCAACCACTGCGCCACCAGGGAAGCCCGCAAATGTTATAAAATGTCAAGAAATTAATTTTTTCAATGTTAGATTTTTATAGAGAAATTCTGAAATTTTGTGAAGGGCATAATAAGAAAATCTGAATAAATAAAGATTATTTTCAAGGAAGAAAGGGCACATTTTAATAAAAATATCTCCTTACGTTAAGCTACATATTTAATAAGTTCCAATAAAATTACAAAATGATTTCTTCAGCAAATTTGATAACCTGAATCCAAAGTTCATGTAAGTCAAAATACATGAATAGCTAAGGCAATTTTTTTTTTATCTCCCTGAAGGACCTTCTCTCTTATTTCTTTTTTTAATTTTTTTTTATTTTTTTTAATTTTTTTATTTTTTATTTTTATTTTTTTTAATTTTTTGCTTTATAACAAATTTAATCAGTTATACATATACATGTTTCCATATCCCCACCCTTTTGCGTCTCCCTCCCACTCTTTCTTTTTTCTTAAAACAACGGGAATGGAAAAAGGCTGAACATCAGGAATCAATAAAGCCATGCAAATCCAGTGTACACAAACGTTCACCTGACAGCCGTCAGAATGATCATCAGCAAAAAGTCTACAAAAAATAAATGCTGAAGGGGTTTTAGAGAACTTCGTACCCTTTAGCTGCTGGTGGGTTGCAACCTGGTAAGAGCAAGTCGTGAGAACAGAATGGAGGTGCGTTTAAGGGTAAAAATGGAGCTACCATGTGATCTGGTAGGCCCACTCATGGGTCTATCACCTGAGTAGACCAGAATCAAAAACACACAGGCTGGCAATCCTGCACTGCAGCAAGGTGTACCATAGCCAAACCTGGAAGAAACCAAAATGTGCATCAACAGAAAAATGCACCAAGAAGAAGTCGTCCATGTACACAATGGAATCTTAGCCATGAAAAAGCATGGAACAGTGCCGTTGGCACCACCATAGAAGGACCTAGCGAGAATCACCACACTGGAAGTAAGAAAGAAACCGTAAGACAGACATCCTATGACATCACTTATAGGTGTTACCTAAGAATTGATACCCATGAAATAATTTCCAAGAGAAGGACACGCATAGATTCAGAAAACCAAATTATGTTTAACCAAATGGAAAGGTGTAAGGAATGTATGAATTAGGATATGGGGGTTAACAGACATATACTAATACATAGGAAATATATAATCACAAAATACCTAAGGAATACAAAGAGAGGTCTACTCAACACTCTATAATAACATACATGGGAATGGATCCAAAGAGGAATATAGACAGATACATTGATAGGATGAACCAGAAACTGTACACCTCGGAGAATCTACATTTTGATCAAATTTCCTCTGATAATTAAATTTAAAAAGCAAACAACAATTTAGGAGATATAAGCTCTTGGTGCTTTGCACTGGCACATTGCACTCTAATTCGCAGCTTACTACCACGATTGCCACGAAAGCTCTGTGGCCCAAAATCCCAGAGTTGGAAATGTAGAAATGCTGCCGCCTTGTGGCCGTTTCCCACAAGAGCGGCTTTGAACCCACAGCTAATGGTCACTTAACATTCACAGGGATTCAGGGCTGTAAAGGACACCTGCCCTAAAAAATTGTGCGGAGGTAGGGAATGGCCAAAAAAATTCAAAAGTGTTAAATTTTTCAAGGAGATTGGATGGAGGGGTAAGTTTTACTCACTCATTTTCAAAAAAGAGGAAAATGGATAAAAGCTCAACATCAGTAATTATTACACTCATGCAAATCTAACCTCCAAAATGATTCCAACTCACACATGTCAACTACCATCAGCTGCAAGTCTACAAACATTAAATGCTGAAGGTGTTTTAGAGAACTGTGTACCCTCTAGCTGCTGGTGAGATGTAAAGTGGTGACAGCCAATAATGAGAATAGAAAGGAGCTGCGTTTAAAAGTAAAAATTGAGCCACCATTCCGTTCAGCAGGCCCACCGCTGAGACTCTCACCTGACAAGTCCAGAGTCGAGAAGGCACAGGCTTCAACAGCTGCACTGCAGGAATTTTCACAATAGCCAAGACACGGAAGCAACCAAAATGTCCATCACCATATCAGTTGAAAAAGAAGAAGTGGTCCATGTACACAATGGAATATTAGCCATGGAAAACAATGAAACACTGCTCTTTCAGGCACCATAGTTGAGCCTAGAGATAATCACAGAACATGAGGTAAGTCGGAAAGCAAAAGACATATCCTATGATATCACTTACAGGCATTATCTAACAACTGACACAAATGAACATATTTGCACAGAGAAAGACACTCACACACTTAGAAAACAAACTAGGCTTATCTAAAAGGAAAGGTGGGGGGAATGGAAAAATTAAGATTAGGGTTACCATACGTGTACAAATACCTATTAAATACACATAACAAAAAGACCGACCATATAGCAAGGGAGGTCTATGGAACACTCTGCAATAATTTACATGGGAAGGGGATCTGTGCATGAATATATATATATATATATATATATATATATATATATATATATACATATATATATATATATATATATATATATATATATATATATATATATGTTAGGCACAAATGAACCAGATTGTGTACACCTAGGACAAACAATATTCTAATCATTGCCCCTATTAAAAAAACTAAAACAACAAACAAGAAATAATGTAACATAAACTTATGGGGTTTTCTCCTGGCACATTCCATTTTAATTTACAACCTAGGAACAGGGATTCCAGAATGGCTCTGCTGCCCTAGTAACGAGATTTGTGAATGGAGAAATGCTGCCGCCTAGTGGCTGCTTACCACAACAGCAGCTTTAAACCCAGTGCTTATGGTCACTAAATATTCACACTCATTACAGGCCTGTGAATGACACCTGCCCTCAAAAACAATCCTGGGAGCGAATATTGACCAAAAAATTCAATTTTGAGGGCAACCTTTCAAGAAGACAATTTCAAGAGGTTAATTGTATTCTACGTTTTTTTCATTTGTTCGTTAACAGAAATTTTAAAAGCTGTGGAAAAATGAATCTTAGAAAGAATTAAGGACATGCAAGTCCAAATTACAAAAATCCTATCAGCTCACAACAGTCAGAATGACCATCAGCAAAAATTCTGCAAACAATAAATGCTGAAGGGGTTGTGGAAAAATGCCTAGGCTTGGTTCAACGTGGGACATGCTAAGAGCCAGTAAGGAAAACACAAAGGAGGTGCATTGAAAAGGTAAGTACTGAGCTACCATTCAATCAAGCATACCCACTGCTGGGCCTATCGCCTGAGAGGATGAGAATCAAAAAGACACAGGCTGGACTTCACTGGTGGCGCAGTGGTTGAGAGTCTGCCGCCGAAGCAGGGGACACGGGTTTATGCCCCGGTTCGGGAAAATCACACATGCCGTGGAGCGGCTGGTCCCGTGAGCTATGGCTGCTGGGCCTGTGCGTCCAGAGCCTGTGCTCTGCAATCGGAGTGGCCATGGCAGTGAGTGGCCTACGTACTGCAAAACAAGAAAAAAACAGCCTGGCAATGCTCCCCTCCAGCAATAATTATCATAGCCAAAACTTGGAAGCTACGAAAATGTCCATCAACAGAGGAATGCACAAAGAAGAAGTGGTCCATGTACACAATGGAATATGACTCCAATAAAAAAATATAAACTCAATCTAGAAAACAAACAAAAGTAAAAAAAAAACACATCAGCTTTTGGGGGTTTATCCAGGCACATTCCTCTCTAATTTATAACCGAGAAATACCACTGCAAGGTAGTCTGTTTCCCTAGTTAAAAGCTTGTGTGAAGCAGAAATGCTGCCACCCTCTGGCCGTGACCTGCAACAGCAGCTTTAAAAACTGTGCTAAGGGTCACTTCATATGCACCAGTACTGGAGGGCTGTAAATGAAACCTGCCCTCAGAATGTCATTAGGGAGGTAATGGCCAAAATATTTCTAAATGTCACACATACTTCACGAAAACAATTGGAAGAGGTAAGCTCTACTCACAGTTTGAAGAAAAAAAGGACATGCCAGAAAGCTCAATTTCAATGGATTATGAGACGCATGCAAATCCAACCACAAACATATAGCGGCTCACACTTGTCAGAATAAACTTCAGCAAAAAAATCTACAAACAATAAATGCTGAAGGTGTTGTGCAGAAGTGCATACCCTCAACTTTAAGTGGGATGTGACCTGGTAAGAGCCACTAACGAGAACAGAATGGAGGTGCTTTTACTACGTAAATATTTTTCTACCATATGATCCAGCAGGCCCACTCCTGGGCCTATAACCTAAGAAGACAGAATTGGAAAGACACAGGGAGGCGAATGTGCATTGCCACAGCATTACAATTGCCAAGTCATGGAAGCAAGCAAAAAGTCCATCAACATATGAGTGGACAAAGAAAACTGGTACATGTACAGACGGAGTATTGGCCAAGGAAAAAAGGGACACGATGTCATTTGCAGCACTGTAGATGAGTCTAGAGGCAATCACACAACGTGTAGTATGTCAGAAAGAGAAAGACACATATCGTATGATATCACTTTTAGGTATTACCTATAAATGGATACCAGTGAAGATATTTCCACAGAGAAGGGCAACCACTGATTCATTCAACAAACTTATGGTTCACCAATGGAAATTTGTGAGGATTGGATACATTAGGATATTGGGGTTAACAGACATATACAAACACAGGTGAAATATATCATCACCAAAGACCTACGGAATACCAAGAGAAGACTACTCAACATCCTGTCATAACGTACATGGGAAAAGGATTCCAGGAAGAATAGACATATGTTTATGTGTAAAAGAACCACATCTTGCACACCTAGAACAAGCCAAACATTGTAATCAAACTTGCTGTGATAAAAATAAAAATTAAATTAAATAAACGAACAAGAAGTAGTGAGACATATACTTAAGGGGCTTTTCCCTGGCACACGCCATTCTAAATTACAACCTAGAACACAACTTCCATTGAGGCTCTGTTGCCCTAGTAACCAGATTTGGTAAAGTAGAACAGCTGCCACCTTGTGGGCATTTCACACGACAGCAGCTTTAATCCCAGCGTTAATGGTCAGTTGATATTCAAAATAATTGCAGGCCTGTAAATCACACCTGCACTGAAAACAAATCCTGGGGTCGTATATCGACCAAAAAAATTCAAAGGCATCCATATTTCAAACCGACAGTTTCAAGAGGCATAATTTATGCACATTTGTCTTCTGTTTCTTTTTCTTTCTTTCTTTTTTCTTTTTTTTTTCAGCTTTCAAACCACTATTTATTTAATCATGTGTTCATTCCACAGATAATTTTTAAAGTGTCTACTATGTACTAATTGCAAGTTAGGTCCCAGGATTACAGCAGTGAGTTAAACAGATAAAATCCCCTGACCTTATGGAACTTAAAGCCTAGTGGGTGACTCGGTCAATAATCCACTTCATAGATAACTACGTAGTTATAATACAGGGTACAGTGAGAGGGCTAACAAAGGGCTCTAATTTAGGCTGGAGTTCAGAGAGGTTCCCCATGAAGAAATGATAGTTTACTTCTCAGGTACTTAATAAACAAAAGTGGTAAAATTAAATGGAAGTGTTTAAATGAACAGAGTTAGGCACCACTTTTAATTACATACATACATATACACACACATAAAATAGATCCCAACTTTCTAAATAAATTATTAGTAAATTGAACGCAAAATTTGTTAATAATGATAAAGTAGTACATATTCCAGAAATAAAGTCACGATGAGTAGCAAAAAAATCTAGGTACTGTTAATGTTATCACATTAATACATGTTTTAATGGTGATGTCAATGGCTAGAGAAAAGGCATCTATGAAAAAAAACTGATTAGTAAATTAGTAAAATAAGGAAATTCCTTAACCTAACGAGAGAAGGATTTTTTAAAGATCCTTTAGCAAATATATTTAATGATAAAACTTTAAAGTTAAAGTTTGGAGACCACAACTATTGCACATTGTTCTATAAGTCCTAGTCAATAGAATAAGAAAAGAATAAGCAGTGTAAGAATTAGAGAATGTGTCAGATAGACTGCACATCAGTCAATCTGTGGTGGTTTGGAAATTTAAAAAGTTAACCACATTGTCCACTTCTGAAAGGAAGAGAAAGTTTGTCATTATTTGCAAATGATATGATAATCTTATCAAAATCAAGGCAAGGAATGGAAAAACTATGAATAAGATAATTCAGCAGAAATTTCCCGTAAGATATAAAGTCAGCATAACAACTCAAAATTATTTCTTTTACCAATTTTTTATACCAAGTCATTCTCAAGAGCAGCAAATATTATAAATAATTTTTTTTTATGGTACACGGGCCTCTCACTGTTGTGGCCTCTCCTGCTGCGGAGCACAGGCTCCTGATGCGCAGGCTCAGTGGCCATGGCTCATGGGCCCAGACGCTCCACGGCATGTGGGATCTTCCTGGACCGGGGCATGAACCCGCGTCTCCTGCATCAGCAGGCAGACTCTCAACCACTGCGCCACCAGGGAAGCCCGCAAATACTATATAATGTCAAGAAATTAATTTTTTCAATGTTAGATTTTTATAGAGAAATTCTGAAATTTTGTGAAGGGCATAATAAGAAAATCTGAATAAATAAAGATTATTTTCAAGGAAGAAAGGGCACATTTTAATAAAAATATCTCCTTACGTTAAGCTACATATTTAATAAGTTCCAATAAAATTACAAAATGATTTCTTCAGCAAATTTGATAACCTGAATCCAAAGTTCATGTAAGTCAAAATACATGAATAGCTAAGGCAATTTTTTTTATCTCCCTGAAGGACCTTCTCTCTTATTTCTTTTTTTTAATTTATTTTTTATTTTTTTTAATTTTTTATTTTTTTATTTTTATTTTATTTAATTTTTTGCTTTATAACAAATTTAATCAGTTATACATATACGTGTTTCCATATCCCCTCCCTTTTGCATCTCCCTCCCACTCTTTCTTTTTTCTTAAAACAACGGGAATGGAAAAAGGCTGAACATCAGGAATCAATAAAGCCATGCAAATCCAGTGTACACAAACGTTCACCTGACAGCCGTCAGAATGATCATCAGCAAAACAAGTCTACAAAAAATAAATGCTGAAGGGGTTTTAGAGAACTGCGTACCCTTTAGCTGCTGGTGGGTTGCAACCTGGTAAGAGCCAGTCGTGAGAACAGAATGGAGGTGCGTTTAAGGGTAAAAATGGAGCTACCATGTGATCTGGTAGGCCCACTCATGGGCCTATCACCTGAATAGACCAGAATCAAAAACACACAGGCTGGCAATCCTGCACTGCAGCAAGGTGTACCATAGCCAAACCTGGAAGAAACCAAAATGTGCATCAACAGAAAAATGCACCAAGAAGAAGTCGTCCATGTACACAATTGAATATTAGCCATGAAAAAGCATGGAACAGTGCCGTTGGCACCACCATAGAAGGACCTAGCGATAATCACCACACTGGAAGTAAGAAAGAAACCGTAAGACAGACATCCTATGACATCACTTATAGGTGTTACCTAAGAATTGATACCCATGAAATAATTTCCAAGAGAAGGACACGCATAGATTCAGAAAACCAAATTATGTTTAACCAAATGGAAAGGTGTAAGGAATGTATGAATTAGGATATGGGGGTTAACAGACATATACTAATACATAGGAAATATATAATCACAAAATACCTAAGGAATACAAAGAGAGGTCTACTCAACACTCTATAATAACATACATGGGAATGGATCCAAAGAGGAATATAGACAGATACATTGATAGGATGAACCAGAAACTGTACACCTCGGAGAATCTACATTTTGATCAAATTTCCTCTGATAATTAAATTTAAAAAGCAAACAACAATTTAGGAGATATAAGCTCTTGGTGCTTTGCACTGGCACATTGCACTCTAATTCGCAGCTTACTACCACGATTGCCACGAAAGCTCTGTGGCCCAAAATCCCAGAGTTGGAAATGTAGAAATGCTGCCGCCTTGTGGCCGTTTCCCACAAGAGCGGCTTTGAACCCACAGCTAATGGTCACTTAACATTCACAGGGATTCAGGGCTGTAAAGGACACCTGCCCTAAAAAATTGTGCGGAGGTAGGGAATGGCCAAAAAAATTCAAAAGTGTTAAATTTTTCAAGGAGATTGGATGGAGGGGTAAGTTTTACTCACTCATTTTCAAAAAAGAGGAAAATGGATAAAAGCTCAACATCAGTAATTATTACACTCATGCAAATCTAACCTCCAAAATGATTCCAACTCACACATGTCAACTACCATCAGCTGCAAGTCTACAAACATTAAATGCTGAAGGTGTTTTAGAGAACTGTGTACCCTCTAGCTGCTGGTGAGATGTAAAGTGGTGACAGCCAATAATGAGAATAGAAAGGAGCTGCGTTTAAAAGTAAAAATTGAGCCACCATTCCGTTCAGCAGGCCCACCGCTGAGACTCTCACCTGACAAGTCCAGAGTCGAGAAGGCACAGGCTTCAACAGCTGCACTGCAGGAATTTTCACAATAGCCAAGACACGGAAGCAACCAAAATGTCCATCACCATATCAGTTGAAAAAGAAGAAGTGGTCCATGTACACAATGGAATATTAGCCATGGAAAACAATGAAACACTGCTCTTTCAGGCACCATAGTTGAGCCTAGAGATAATCACAGATCATGAGGTAAGTCGGAAAGCAAAAGACATATCCTATGATATCACTTACAGGCATTATCTAACAACTGACACAAATGAACATATTTGCACAGAGAAAGACACTCACACACTTAGAAAACAAACTAGGCTTATCTAAAAGGAAAGGTGGGGGGAATGGAAAAATTAAGATTAGGGTTACCATACGTGTACAAATACCTATTAAATACACATAACAAAAAGACCGACCATATAGCAAGGGAGGTCTATGGAACACTCTGCAATAATTTACATGGGAAGGGGATCTGTGCATGAATATATATATGTTAGGCACAAATGAATCAGATTGTGTACACCTAGGACAAACAATATTCTAATCATTGCCCCTATTAAAAAAACTAAAACAACAAACAAGAAATAATGTAACATAAACTTATGGGGTTTTCTCCTGGCACATTCCATTTTAATTTACAACCTAGGAACAGGGATTCCAGAATGGCTCTGCTGCCCTAGTAACGAGATTTGTGAATGGAGAAATGCTGCCGCCTAGTGGCTGCTTACCACAACAGCAGCTTTAAACCCAGTGCTAATGGTCACTAAATATTCACACTCATTACAGGCCTGTGAATGACACCTGCCCTCAAAAACAATCCTGGGAGCGAATATTGACCAAAAAATTCAATTTTGAGGGCAACCTTTCAAGAAGACAATTTCAAGAGGTTAATTGTATTCTACGTTTTTTTCATTTGTTCGTTAACAGAAATTTAAAAAGGTGTGGAAAAATGAACCTTAGAAAGAATTAAGGACATGCAAATCCAAATTACAACAATCCTATCAGCTCACAACAGTCAGAATGACCATCAGCAAAAATTCTGCAAACAATAAATGCTGAAGGGGTTGTGGAAAAATGCCTAGGCTTGGTTCAACGTGGGACATGCTAAGAGCCAGTAAGGAAAACACAAAGGAGGTGCATTGAAAAGGTAAGTACTGAGCTACCATTCAATCAAGCATGCCCACTGCTGGCCCTATCGCCTGAGAGGATGAGAATCAAAAAGACACAGGCTGGACTTCACTGGTGGCGCAGTGGTTGAGAGTCCGCCGCCGAAGCAGGGGACACGGGTTTATGCCCCGGTTCGGGAAAATCACACATGCTGTGGAGCGGCTGGTCCCGTGAGCTATGGCTGCTGGGCCTGTGCGTCCAGAGCCTGTGCTCTGCAATCGGAGTGGCCATGGCAGTGAGTGGCCTACGTACTGCAAAACAAGAAAAAAACAGTCTGGCAATCCTGCCCTCCAGCAATATTTATCATAGCCAAAACTTGGAAGCTACGAAAATGTCCATCAACAGAGGAATGCACAAAGAAGAAGTGGTCCATGTACACAATGGAATATGACTCCAATAAAAAAAATAAACTCAATCTAGAAAACAAACAAAAGTAAAAAAAAAACACATCAGCTTTTGGGGGTTTATCCAGGCACATTCCACTCTAATTTATAACCGAGAAATACCACTGCAAGGTAGTCTGTTTCCCTAGTTAAAAGCTTGTGAAAAGCAGAAATGCTGCCACCCTCTGGCCGTGACCTGCAACAGCAGCTTTAAAAACTGTGCTAAGGGTCACTTCATATGCACCAGTACTGGAGGGCTGTAAATGAAACCTGCCCTCAGAATGTCATTAGGGAGGTAATGGCCAAAATATTTCTAAATGTCACACATACTTCACGAAAACAATTGGAAGAGGTAAGCTCTACTCACAGTTTGAAGAAAAAAAGGACATGCCAGAAAGCTCAATTTCAATGGATTATGAGACGCATGCAAATCCAACCACAAACATATAGCGGCTCACACTTGTCAGAATAAACTTCAGCAAAAAAAAACTACAAACAATAAATGCTGAAGGTGTTGTGCAGAAGTGCATACCCTCAACTTTAAGTGGGATGTGACCTGGTAAGAGCCACTAACGAGAACAGAATGGAGGTGCTTTTACTACGTAAATATTTTTCTACCATATGATCCAGCAGGCCCACTCCTGGGCCTATAACCTAAGAAGACAGAATTGGAAAGACACAGGGAGGCGAATGTGCATTGCCGCAGCATTACAATTGCCAAGTCATGGAAGCAAGCAAAAAGTCCATCAACATATGAGTGGACAAAGAAAACTGGTACATGTACAGACGGAGTATTGGCCAAGGAAAAAAAGGACACGATGTCATTTGCAGCACTGTAGATGAGTCTAGAGGCAATCACACAACGTGTAGTATGTCAGAAAGAGAAAGACACATATCGTATGATATCACTTTTAGGTATTACCTATAAATGGATACCAGTGAAGATATTTCCGCAGAGAAGGGCAACCACTGATTCATTCAACAAACTTATGGTTCACCAATGGAAATTTGTGAGGATTGGATACATTAGGATATTGGGGTTAACAGACATATACAAACACAGGTGAAATATATCATCACCAAAGACCTACGGAATACCAAGAGAAGACTACTCAACATCCTGTCATAACGTACATGGGAAAAGGATTCCAGGAAGAATAGACATATGTTTATGTGTAAAAGAACCACATCTTGCACACTTAGAACAAGCCAAACATTGTAATCAAACTTGCTGTGATAAAAATAAAAATTAAATTAAATAAACGAACAAGAAGTAGTGAGACATATACTTAAGGGGCTTTTCCCTGGCACACGCCATTCTAAATTACAACCTAGAACACAACTTCCATTGAGGCTCTGTTGCCCTAGTAACCAGATTTGGTAAAGTAGAACAGCTGCCACCTTGTGGGCATTTCACATGACAGCAGCTTTAATCCCAGCGTTAATGGTCAGTTGATATTCAAAATAATTGCAGGCCTGTAAATCACACCTGCACTGAAAACAAATCCTGGGGTCGTATATCGACCAAAAAAATTCAAAGGCATCCATATTTCAAACCGACAGTTTCAAGAGGCATAATTTATGCACATTTGTCTTCTGTTTCTTTTTCTTTCTTTCTTTTTTCTTTTTTTTTCAGCTTTCAAACCACTATTTATTTAATCATGTGTTCATTCCACAGATAATTTTTAAAGTGTCAACTATGTACTAATTGCAAGTTAGGTCCCAGGATTACAGCAGTGAGTTAAACAGATAAAATCCCCGGACCTTATGGAACTTAAAGCCTAGTGGGTGACTCGGTCAATAATCCACTTCATAGATAACTACGTAGTTATAATACAGGGTACAGTGAGAGGGCTAACAAAGGGCTCTAATTTAGGCTGGAGTTCAGAGAGGTTCCCCATGAAGAAATGATAGTTTACTTCTCAGGTACTTAATAAACAAAAGTGGTAAAATTAAATGGAAGTGTTTAAATGAACAGAGTTAGGCACCACTTTTAATTACATACATACATATACACACACATAAAATAGATCCCAACTTTCTAAATAAATTATTAGTAAATTGAACGCAAAATTTGTTAATAATGATAAAGTAGTACATATTGCAGAAATAAAGTCACGATGAGTAGCAAAAAAATCTAGGTACTGTTAATGTTATCACATTAATACATGTTTTAATGGTGATTTCAATGGCTATAGAAAAGGCATCTATAAAAAAAAACTGCTTAGTAAATTAGTGAAATAAGGAAATTCCTTAACCTAACGAGAGAAGGATTTTTTAAAGATCCTTTAGCAAATATATTTAATGATAAAACTTTAAAGTTAAAGTTTGGAGACCACAACTATTGCACATTGTTCTATAAGTCCTAGTCAATAGAATAAGAAAAGAATAAGCAGTGTAAGAATTAGAGAATGTGTCAGATAGACTGCACATCAGTCAATCTGTTGTGGTTTGGAAATTTAAAAAGTTAACCACATTGTCCACTTCTGAAAGGAAGAGAAAGTTTGTCATTATTTGCAAATGATATGATAATCTTATCAAAATCAAGGCAAGGAATGGAAAAACTATGAATAAGATAATTCAGCAGAAATTTCCGGTAAGATATAAAGTCAGCATAACAACTCAAAAGTATTTCTTTTACCAATTTTTTATACCAAGTCATTCTCAAGAGCAGCAAATATTATAAATACTTTTTTTTTGTGGTACACGGGCCTCTCACTGTTGTGGCCTCTCCCGCTGCAGAGCACAGGCTCCTGATGCGCAGGCTCAGTGGCCATGGCTCATGGGCCCAGACGCTCCACGGCATGTGGGATCTTCCTGGACCGGGGCATGAACCCGCGTCCCCTGCATCAGCAGGCGGACTCTCAACCACTGCACCACCAGGGAAGCCCGCAAATATTATAAAATGTCAAGAAATTAATTTTTTCAATGTTAGATTTTTATAGAGAAATTCTGAAATTTTGTGAAGGGCATAATAAGAAAATCTGAATAAATAAAGATTATTTTCAAGGAAGAAAGGGCACATTTTAATAAAAATATCTCCTTACGTTAAGCTACATATTTAATAAGTTCCAATAAAATTACAAAATGATTTCTTCAGCAAATTTGATAACCTGAATCCAAAGTTCATGTAAGTCAAAATACATGAATAGCTATGGCAATTTTTTTTTATCTCCCTGAAGGACCTTCTCTCTTATTTCTTTTTTTTTATTTATTTTTAATTTTTTTAAATTTTTTATTTTTTATTTTTATTTTTTTTAATTTTTTGCTTTATAACAAATTTAATCAGTTATACATATACGTGTTTCCATATCCCCTCCCTTTTGCGTCTCCCTCCCACTCTTTCTTTTTTCTTAAAACAACGGGAATGGAAAAAGGCTGAACATCAGGAATCAATAAAGCCATGCAAATCCAGTGTACACAAACGTTCACCTGACAGCCGTCAGAATGATCATCAGCAAAACAAGTCTACAAAAATTAAATGCTGAAGGGGTTTTAGAGAACTGCGTACCCTTTAGCTGCTGGTGGGTTGCAACCTGGTAAGAGCCAGTCGTGAGAACAGAATGGAGGTGCGTTTAAGGGTAAAAATGGAGCTACCATGTGATCTGGTAGGCCCACTCATGGGCCTATCACCTGAGTAGACCAGAATCAAAAACACACAGGCTGGCAATCCTGCACTGCAGCAAGGTGTACCATAGCCAAACCTGGAAGAAACCAAAATGTGCATCAACAGAAAAATGCACCAAGAAGAAGTCGTCCATGTACACAATGGAATCTTAGCCATGAAAAAGCATGGAACAGTGCCGTTGGCACCACCATAGAAGGACCTAGCGATAATCATCACACTGGAAGTAAGAAAGAAACCGTAAGACAGACATCCTATGACATCACTTATAGGTGTTACCTAAGAATTGATACCCATGAAATAATTTCCAAGAGAAGGACACGCATAGATTCAGAAAACCAAATTATGTTTAACCAAATGGAAAGGTGTAAGGAATGTATGAATTAGGATATGGGGGTTAACAGACATATACTAATACATAGGAAATATATAATCACAAAATACCTAAGGAATACAAAGAGAGGTCTACTCAACACTCTATAATAACATACACGGGAATGGATCCAAAGAGGAATATAGACAGATACATTGATAGGATGAACCAGAAACTGTACACCTAGGAGAATCTACATTTTGATCAAATTTCCTCTGATAATTAAATTTAAAAAGCAAACAACAATTTAGGAGATATAAGCTCTTGGTGCTTTGCACTGGCACATTGCACTCTAATTCGCAGCTTACTACCACGATTGCCACGAAAGCTCTGTGGCCCAAAATCCCAGAGTTGGAAATGTAGAAATGCTGCCGCCTTGTGGCCGTTTCCCACAAGAGCGGCTTTGAACCCACAGCTAATGGTCACTTAACATTCACAAGGATTCAGGGCTGTAAAGGACACCTGCCCTAAAAAATTGTGCGGAGGTAGGGAATGGCCAAAAAAATTCAAAAGTGTTAAATTTTTCAAGGAGATTGGATGGAGGGGTAAGTTTTACTCACTCATTTTCAAAAAAGAGGAAAATGGATAAAAGCTCAACATCAGTAATTATTAGACTCATGCAAATCTAACCTCCAAAATGATTCCAACTCACACATGTCAACTACCATCAGCTGCAAGTCTACAAACATTAAATGCTGAAGGTGTTTTAGAGAACTGTGTAACCTCTAGCTGCTGGTGAGATGTAAAGTGGTGACAGCCAATAATAAGAATAGAAAGGAGCTGCGTTTAAAAGTAAAAATTGAGCCACCATTCCGTTCAGCAGGCCCACCGCTGAGACTCTCACCTGACAAGTCCAGAGTCGAGAAGGCACAGGCTTCAACAGCTGCACTGCAGGAATTTTCACAATAGCCAAGACACGGAAGCAACCAAAATGTCCATCACCATATCAGTTGAAAAAGAAGAAGTGGTCCATGTACACAATGGAATATTAGCCATGGAAAACAATGAAACACTGCTCTTTCAGGCACCACAGTTGAGCCTAGAGATAATCACAGAACATGAGGTAAGTCGGAAAGCAAAAGACATATCCTATGATATCACTTACAGGCATTATCTAACAACTGACACAAATGAACATATTTGCACAGAGAAAGACACTCACACACTTAGAAAACAAACTAGGCTTATCTAAAAGGAAAGGTGGGGGGAATGGAAAAATTAAGATTAGGGTTACCATACGTGTACAAATACCTATTAAATACACATAACAAAAAGACCGACCATATAGCAAGGGAGGTCTATGGAACACTCTGCAATAATTGACATGGGAAGGGGATCTGTGCATGAATATATATATATATATATATATATATATATATATATATATATATATGTTAGGCACAAATGAACCAGATTGTGTACACCTAGGACAAACCATATTCTAATCATTGCCCCTATTAAAAAAACTAAAACAACAAACAAGAAATAATGTAACATAAACTTATGGGGTTTTCTCCTGGCACATTCCATTTTAATTTACAACCTAGGAACAGGGATTCCAGAACGGCTCTGCTGCCCTAGTAACGAGATTTGTGAATGGAGAAATGCTGCCGCCTAGTGGCTGCTTACCACAACAGCAGCTTTAAACCCAGTGCTAATGGTCACTAAACACTCATTACAGGCCTGTGAATGACACCTGCCCTCAAAAACAATCCTGGGAGCAAATATTGACCAAAAAATTCAATTTTGAGGGCAACCTTTCAAGAAGACAATTTCAAGAGGTTAATTGTATTCTACGTTTTTTTCATTTGTTCGTTAACAGAAATTTAAAAAGGTGTGGAAAAATGAAACTTAGAAAGAATTAAGGACATGCAAATCCAAATTACAAAAATCCTATCAGCTCACAACAGTCAGAATGACCATCAGCAAAAATTCTGCAAACAATAAATGCTGAAGGGGTTGTGGAAAAATGCCTAGGCTTGGTTCAACGTGGGACATGCTAAGAGCCAGTAAGGAAAACACAAAGGAGGTGCATTGAAAAGGTAAGTACTGAGCTACCATTCAATCAAGCATGCCCACTGCTGGCCCTATCGCCTGAGAGGATGAGAATCAAAAAGACACAGGCTGGACTTCACTGGTGGCGCAGTGGTTGAGAGTCCGCCGCCGAAGCAGGGGACACGGGTTTATGCCCCGGTTCGGGAAAATCACACATGCCGTGGAGCGGCTGGTCCCGTGAGCTATGGCTGCTGGGCCTGTGCGTCCAGAGCCTGTGCTCTGCAATCGGAGTGGCCATGGCAGTGAGTGGCCTACGTACTGCAAAACAAGAAAAAAACAGTCTGGCAATCCTGCCCTCCAGCAATATTTATCATAGCCAAAACTTGGAAGCTACGAAAATGTCCATCAACAGAGGAATGCACAAAGAAGAAGTGGTCCATGTACACAATGGAATATGACTCCAATAAAAAAAATAAACTCAATCTAGAAAACAAACAAAAGTAAAAAAAAAACACATCAGCTTTTGGGGGTTTATCCAGGCACATTCCACTCTAATTTATAACCGAGAAATACCACTGCAAGGTAGTCTGTTTCCCTAGTTAAAAGCTTGTGAAAAGCAGAAATGCTGCCACCCTCTGGCCGTGACCTGCAACAGCAGCTTTCAAAACTGTGCTAAGGGTCACTTCATATGCACCAGTACTGGAGGGCTGTAAATGAAACCTGCCCTCAGAATGTCATTAGGGAGGTAATGGCCAAATTATTTCTAAATGTCACACATACTTCACGAAAACAATTGGAAGAGGTAAGCTCTACTCACAGTTTGAAGAAAAAAAGGACATGCCAGAAAGCTCAATTTCAATGGATTATGAGACGCATGCAAATCCCACCACAAACATATAGCGGCTCACACTTGTCAGAATAAACTTCAGCAAAAAAAAACTACAAACAATAAATGCTGAAGGTGTTGTGCAGAAGTGCATACCCTCAACTTTAAGTGGGATGTGACCTGGTAAGAGCCACTAACGAGAACAGAATGGAGGTGCTTTTACTACGTAAATATTTTTCTACCATATGATCCAGCAGGCCCACTCCTGCGCCTATAACCTAAGAAGACAGAATTGGAAAGACACAGGGAGGCGAATGTGCATTGCCGCAGCATTACAATTGCCAAGTCATGGAAGCAAGCAAAAAGTCCATCAACATATGAGTGGACAAAGAAAACTGGTACATGTACAGACGGAGTATTGGCCAAGGAAAAAAAGGACACGATGTCATTTGCAGCACTGTAGATGAGTCTAGAGGCAATCACACAACGTGTAGTATGTCAGAAAGAGAAAGACACATATCGTATGATATCACTTTTAGGTATTACCTATAAATGGATACCAGTGAAGATATTTCCACAGAGAAGGGCAACCACTGATTCATTCAACAAACTTATGGTTCACCAATGGAAATTTGTGAGGATTGGATACATTAGGATATTGGGGTTAACAGACATATACAAACACAGGTGAAATATATCATCACCAAAGACCTACGGAATACCAAGAGAAGACTACTCAACATCCTGTCATAACGTACATGGGAAAAGGATTCCAGGAAGAATAGACATATGTTTATGTGTAAAAGAACCACATCTTGCACACCTAGAACAAGCCAAACATTGTAATCAAACTTGCTGTGATAAAAATAAAAATTAAATTAAATAAACGAACAAGAAGTAGTGAGACATATACTTAAGGGGCTTTTCCCTGGCACACGCCATTCTAAATTACAACCTAGAACACAACTTCCATTGAGGCTCTGTTGCCCTAGTAACCAGATTTGGTAAAGTAGAACAGCTGCCACCTTGTGGGCGTTTCACACGACAGCAGCTTTAATCCCAGCGTTAATGCTCAGTTGATATTCAAAATAATTGCAGGCCTGTAAATCACACCTGCACTGAAAACAAATCCTGGGGTCGTATATCGACCAAAAAAATTCAAAGGCATCCATATTTCAAACCGACAGTTTCAAGAGGCATAATTTATGCACATTTGTCTTCTGTTTCTTTTTCTTTCTTTCTTTTTTCTTTTTTTTTCAGCTTTCAAACCACTATTTATTTAATCATGTGTTCATTCCACAGATAATTTTTAAAGTGTCTACTATGTACTAATTGCAAGTTAGGTCCCAGGATTACAGCAGTGAGTTAAACAGATAAAATCCCCTGACCTTATGGAACTTAAAGCCTAGTGGGTGACTCGGTCAATAATCCACTTCATAGATAACTACGTAGTTATAATACAGGGTACAGTGAGAGGGCTAACAAAGGGCTCTAATTTAGGCTGGAGTTCAGAGAGGTTCCCCATGAAGAAATGATAGTTTACTTCTCAGGTACTTAATAAACAAAAGTGGTAAAATTAAATGGAAGTGTTTAAATGAACAGAGTTAGGCACCACTTTTAATTACATACATACATATACACACACATAAAATAGATCCCAACTTTCTAAATAAATTATTAGTAAATTGAACGCAAAATTTGTTAATAATGATAAAGTAGTACATATTGCAGAAATAAAGTCACGATGAGTAGCAAAAAAATCTAGGTACTGTTAATGTTATCACATTAATACATGTTTTAATGGTGATTTCAATGGCTATAGAAAAGGCATCTATGAAAAAAAACTGCTTAGTAAATTAGTAAAATAAGGAAATTCCTTAACCTAACGAGAGAAGGATTTTTTAAAGATCCTTTAGCAAATATATTTAATGATAAAACTTTAAAGTTAAAGTTTGGAGACCACAACTATTGCACATTGTTCTATAAGTCCTAGTCAATAGAATAAGAAAAGAATAAGCAGTGTAAGAATTAGAGAATGTGTCAGATAGACTGCACATCAGTCAATCTGTTGTGGTTTGGAAATTTAAAAAGTTAACCACATTGTCCACTTCTGAAAGGAAGAGAAAGTTTGTCATTATTTGCAAATGATATGATAATCTTATCAAAATCAAGGCAAGGAATGGAAAAACTATGAATAAGATAATTCAGCAGAAATTTCCGGTAAGATATAAAGTCAGCATAACAACTCAAAAGTATGTATTTTACCAATTTTTTATACCAAGTCATTCTCAAGAGCAGCAAATATTATAAATACTTTTTTTTTGTGGTACACGGGCCTCTCACTGTTGTGGCCTCTCCCGCTGCAGAGCACAGGCTCCTGATGCGCAGGCTCAGTGGCCATGGCTCATGGGCCCAGACGCTCCACGGCATGTGGGATCTTCCTGGACCGGGGCATGAACCCGCGTCCCCTGCATCAGCAGGCGGACTCTCAACCACTGCACCACCAGGGAAGCCCGCAAATATTATAAAATGTCAAGAAATTAATTTTTTCAATGTTAGATTTTTATAGAGAAATTCTGAAATTTTGTGAAGGGCATAATAAGAAAATCTGAATAAATAAAGATTATTTTCAAGGAAGAAAGGGCACATTTTAATAAAAATATCTCCTTACGTTAAGCTACATATTTAATAAGTTCCAATAAAATTACAAAATGATTTCTTCAGCAAATTTGATAACCTGAATCCAAAGTTCATGTAAGTCAAAATACATGAATAGCTATGGCAATTTTTTTTTATCTCCCTGAAGGACCTTCTCTCTTATTTCTTTTTTTTTATTTATTTTTAATTTTTTTTAATTTTTTATTTTTTATTTTTATTTTTTTTAATTTTTTGCTTTATAACAAATTTAATCAGTTATACATATACGTGTTTCCATATCCCCTCCCTTTTGCGTCTCCCTCCCACTCTTTCTTTTTTCTTAAAACAACGGGAATGGAAAAAGGCTGAACATCAGGAATCAATAAAGCCATGCAAATCCAGTGTACACAAACGTTCACCTGACAGCCGTCAGAATGATCATCAGCAAAACAAGTCTACAAAAAATAAATGCTGAAGGGGTTTTAGAGAACTGCGTACCCTTTAGCTGCTGGTGGGTTGCAACCTGGTAAGAGCCAGTCGTGAGAACAGAATGGAGGTGCGTTTAAGGGTAAAAATGGAGCTACCATGTGATCTGGTAGGCCCACTCATGGGCCTATCACCTGAGTAGACCAGAATCAAAAACACACAGGCTGGCAATCCTGCACTGCAGCAAGGTGTACCATAGCCATACCTGGAAGAAACCAAAATGTGCATCAACAGAAAAATGCACCAAGAAGAAGTCGTCCATGTACACAATGGAATCTTAGCCATGAAAAAGCATGGAACAGTGCCGTTGGCACCACCATAGAAGGACCTAGCGATAATCATCACACTGGAAGTAAGAAAGAAACCGTAAGACAGACATCCTATGACATCACTTATAGGTGTTACCTAAGAATTGATACCCATGAAATAATTTCCAAGAGAAGGACACGCATAGATTCAGAAAACCAAATTATGTTTAACCAAATGGAAAGGTGTAAGGAATGTATGAATTAGGATATGGGGGTTAACAGACATATACTAATACATAGGAAATATATAATCACAAAATACCTAAGGAATACAAAGAGAGGTCTACTCAACACTCTATAATAACATACACGGGAATGGATCCAAAGAGGAATATAGACAGATACATTGATAGGATGAACCAGAAACTGTACACCTAGGAGAATCTACATTTTGATCAAATTTCCTCTGATAATTAAATTTAAAAAGCAAACAACAATTTAGGAGATATAAGCTCTTGGGGGTTTGCACTGGCACATTGCACTCTAATTCGCAGCTTACTACCACGATTGCCACGAAAGCTCTGTGGCCCAAAATCCCAGAGTTGGAAATGTAGAAATGCTGCCGCCTTGTGGCCGTTTCCCACAAGAGCGGCTTTGAACCCACAGCTAATGGTCACTTAACATTCACAAGGATTCAGGGCTGTAAAGGACACCTGCCCTAAAAAATTGTGCGGAGGTAGGGAATGGCCAAAAAAATTCAAAAGTGTTAAATTTTTCAAGGAGATTGGATGGAGGGGTAAGTTTTACTCACTCATTTTCAAAAAAGAGGAAAATGGATAAAAGCTCAACATCAGTAATTATTAGACTCATGCAAATCTAACCTCCAAAATGATTCCAACTCACACATGTCAACTACCATCAGCTGCAAGTCTACAAACATTAAATGCTGAAGGTGTTTTAGAGAACTGTGTACCCTCTAGCTGCTGGTGAGATGTAAAGTGGTGACAGCCAATAATGAGAATAGAAAGGAGCTGCGTTTAAAAGTAAAAATTGAGCCACCATTCCGTTCAGCAGGCCCACCGCTGAGACTCTCACCTGACAAGTCCAGAGTCGAGAAGGCACAGGCTTCAACAGCTGCACTGCAGGAATTTTCACAATAGCCAAGACACGGAAGCAACCAAAATGTCCATCACCATATCAGTTGAAAAAGAAGAAGTGGTCCATGTACACAATGGAATATTAGCCATGGAAAACAATGAAACACTGCTCTTTCAGGCACCATAGTTGAGCCTAGAGATAATCACAGAACATGAGGTAATTCGGAAAGCAAAAGACATATCCTATGATATCACTTACAGGCATTATCTAACAACTGACACAAATGAACATATTTGCACAGAGAAAGACACTCACACACTTAGAAAACAAACTAGGCTTATCTAAAAGGAAAGGTGGGGGGAATGGAAAAATTAAGATTAGGGTTACCATACGTGTACAAATACCTATTAAATACACATAACAAAAAGACCGACCATATAGCAAGGGAGGTCTATGGAACACTCTGCAATAATTGACATGGGAAGGGGATCTGTGCATGAATATATATATATATATATATATATATATATATATATATATATATATATATATATATATATATATATATATATGTTAGGCACAAATGAACCAGATTGTGTACACCTAGGACAAACCATATTCTAATCATTGCCCCTATTAAAAAAACTAAAACAACAAACAAGAAATAATGTAACATAAACTTATGGGGTTTTCTCCTGGCACATTCCATTTTAATTTACAACCTAGGAACAGGGATTCCAGAACGGCTCTGCTGCCCTAGTAACGAGATTTGTGAATGGAGAAATGCTGCCGCCTAGTGGCTGCTTACCACAACAGCAGCTTTAAACCCAGTGCTAATGGTAACTAAATATTCACACTCATTACAGGCCTGTGAATGACACCTGCCCTCAAAAACAATCCTGGGAGCGAATATTGACCAAAAAATTCAATTTTGAGGGCAACCTTTCAAGAAGACAATTTCAAGAGGTTAATTGTATTCTACGTTTTTTTCATTTGTTCGTTAACAGAAATTTTAAAAGGTGTGGAAAAATGAACCTTAGAAAGAATTAAGGACATGCAAATCCAAATTACAAAAATCCTATCAGCTCACAACAGTCAGAATGACCATCAGCAAAAATTCTGCAAACAATAAATGCTGAAGGGGTTGTGGAAAAATGCCTAGGCTTGGTTCAACGTGGGACATGCTAAGAGCCAGTAAGGAAAACACAAAGGAGGTGCATTGAAAAGGTAAGTACTGAGCTACCATTCAATCAAGCATGCCCACTGCTGGCCCTATCGCCTGAGAGGATGAGAATCAAAAAGACACAGGCTGGACTTCACTGGTGGCGCAGTGGTTGAGAGTCCGCCGCCGAAGCAGGGGACACGGGTTTATGCCCCGGTTCGGGAAAATCACACATGCCGTGGAGCGGCTGGTCCCGTGAGCTATGGCTGCTGGGCCTGTGCGTCCAGAGCCTGTGCTCTGCAATCGGAGTGGCCATGGCAGTGAGTGGCCTACGTACTGCAAAACAAGAAAAAAACAGTCTGGCAATCCTGCCCTCCAGCAATATTTATCATAGCCAAAACTTGGAAGCTACGAAAATGTCCATCAACAGAGGAATGCACAAAGAAGAAGTGGTCCATGTACACAATGGAATATGACTCCAATAAAAAAAATAAACTCAATCTAGAAAACAAACAAAAGTAAAAAAAAAACACATCAGCTTTTGGGGGTTTATCCAGGCACATTCCACTCTAATTTATAACCGAGAAATACCACTGCAAGGTAGTCTGTTTCCCTAGTTAAAAGCTTGTGAAAAGCAGAAATGCTGCCACCCTCTGGCCGTGACCTGCAACAGCAGCTTTAAAAACTGTGCTAAGGGTCACTTCATATGCACCAGTACTGGAGGGCTGTAAATGAAACCTGCCCTCAGAATGTCATTAGGGAGGTAATGGCCAAAATATTTCTAAATGTCACACATACTTCACGAAAACAATTGGAAGAGGTAAGCTCTACTCACAGTTTGAAGAAAAAAAGGACATGCCAGAAAGCTCAATTTCAATGGATTATGAGACACATGCAAATCCCACCACAAACATATAGCGGCTCACACTTGTCAGAATAAACTTCAGCAAAAAAAACTACAAACAATAAATGCTGAAGGTGTTGTGCAGAAGTGCATACCCTCAACTTTAAGTGGGATGTGACCTGGTAAGAGCCACTAACGAGAACAGAATGGAGGTGCTTTTACTACGTAAATATTTTTCTACCATATGATCCAGCAGGCCCACTCCTGGGCCTATAACCTAAGAAGACAGAATTGGAAAGACACAGGGAGGCGAATGTGCATTGCCGCAGCATTACAATTGCCAAGTCATGGAAGCAAGCAAAAAGTCCATCAACATATGAGTGGACAAAGAAAACTGGTACATGTACAGACGGAGTATTGGCCAAGGAAAAAAAGGACACGATGTCATTTGCAGCACTGTAGATGAGTCTAGAGGCAATCACACAACGTGTAGTATGTCAGAAAGAGAAAGACACATATCGTATGATATCACTTTTAGGTATTACCTATAAATGGATACCAGTGAAGATATTTCCACAGAGAAGGGCAACCACTGATTCATTCAACAAACTTATGGTTCACCAATGGAAATTTGTGAGGATTGGATACATTAGGATATTGGGGTTAACAGACATATACAAACACAGGTGAAATATATCATCACCAAAGACCTACGGAATACCAAGAGAAGACTACTCAACATCCTGTCATAACGTACATGGGAAAAGGATTCCAGGAAGAATAGACATATGTTTATGTGTAAAAGAACCACATCTTGCACACCTAGAACAAGCCAAACATTGTAATCAAACTTGCTGTGATAAAAATAAAAATTAAATTAAATAAACGAACAAGAAGTAGTGAGACATATACTTAAGGGGCTTTTCCCTGGCACACGCCATTCTAAATTACAACCTAGAACACAACTTCCATTGAGGCTCTGTTGCCCTAGTAACCAGATTTGGTAAAGTAGAACAGCTGCCACCTTGTGGGCGTTTCACACGACAGCAGCTTTAATCCCAGCGTTAATGCTCAGTTGATATTCAAAATAATTGCAGGCCTGTAAATCACACCTGCACTGAAAACAAATCCTGGGGTCGTATATCGACCAAAAAAATTCAAAGGCATCCATATTTCAAACCGACAGTTTCAAGAGGCATAATTTATGCACATTTGTCTTCTGTTTCTTTTTCTTTCTTTCTTTTTTCTTTTTTTTTCAGCTTTCAAACCACTATTTATTTAATCATGTGTTCATTCCACAGATAATTTTTAAAGTGTCTACTATGTACTAATTGCAAGTTAGGTCCCAGGATTACAGCAGTGAGTTAAACAGATAAAATCCCCGGACCTTATGGAACTTAAAGCCTAGTGGGTGACTCGGTCAATAATCCACTTCATAGATAACTACGTAGTTATAATACAGGGTACAGTGAGAGGGCTAACAAAGGGCTCTAATTTAGGCTGGAGTTCAGAGAGGTTCCCCATGAAGAAATGATAGTTTACTTCTCAGGTACTTAATAAACAAAAGTGGTAAAATTAAATGGAAGTGTTTAAATGAACAGAGTTAGGCACCACTTTTAATTACATACATACATATACACACACATAAAATAGATCCCAACTTTCTAAATAAATTATTAGTAAATTGAACGCAAAATTTGTTAATAATGATAAAGTAGTACATATTGCAGAAATAAAGTCACGATGAGTAGCAAAAAAATCTAGGTACTGTTAATGTTATCACATTAATACATGTTTTAATGGTGATTTCAATGGCTATAGAAAAGGCATCTATGAAAAAAAACTGCTTAGTAAATTAGTGAAATAAGGAAATTCCTTAACCTAACGAGAGAAGGATTTTTTAAAGATCCTTTAGCAAATATATTTAATGATAAAACTTTAAAGTTAAAGTTTGGAGACCACAACTATTGCACATTGTTCTATAAGTCCTAGTCAATAGAATAAGAAAAGAATAAGCAGTGTAAGAATTAGAGAATGTGTCAGATAGACTGCACATCAGTCAATCTGTTGTGGTTTGGAAATTTAAAAAGTTAACCACATTGTCCACTTCTGAAAGGAAGAGAAAGTTTGTCATTATTTGCAAATGATATGATAATCTTATCAAAATCAAGGCAAGGAATGGAAAAACTATGAATAAGATAATTCAGCAGAAATTTCCGGTAAGATATAAAGTCAGCATAACAACTCAAAAGTATGTATTTTACCAATTTTTTATACCAAGTCATTCTCAAGAGCAGCAAATATTATAAATACTTTTTTTTTGTGGTACACGGGCCTCTCACTGTTGTGGCCTCTCCCGCTGCAGAGCACAGGCTCCTGATGCGCAGGCTCAGTGGCCATGGCTCATGGGCCCAGACGCTCCACGGCATGTGGGATCTTCCTGGACCGGGGCATGAACCCGCGTCCCCTGCATCAGCAGGCGGACTCTCAACCACTGCACCACCAGGGAAGCCCGCAAATATTATAAAATGTCAAGAAATTAATTTTTTCAATGTTAGATTTTTATAGAGAAATTCTGAAATTTTGTGAAGGGCATAATAAGAAAATCTGAATAAATAAAGATTATTTTCAAGGAAGAAAGGGCACATTTTAATAAAAATATCTCCTTACGTTAAGCTACATATTTAATAAGTTCCAATAAAATTACAAAATGATTTCTTCAGCAAATTTGATAACCTGAATCCAAAGTTCATGTAAGTCAAAATACATGAATAGCTATGGCAATTTTTTTTTATCTCCCTGAAGGACCTTCTCTCTTATTTCTTTTTTTTTATTTATTTTTAATTTTTTTAAATTTTTTATTTTTTATTTTTATTTTTTTTAATTTTTTGCTTTATAACAAATTTAATCAGTTATACATATACGTGTTTCCATATCCCCTCCCTTTTGCGTCTCCCTCCCACTCTTTCTTTTTTTTTAAAACAACGGGAATGGAAAAAGGCTGAACATCAGGAATCAATAAAGCCATGCAAATCCAGTGTACACAAACGTTCACCTGACAGCCGTCAGAATGATCATCAGCAAAACAAGTCTACAAAAAATAAATGCTGAAGGGGTTTTAGAGAACTGCGTACCCTTTAGCTGCTGGTGGGTTGCAACCTGGTAAGAGCCAGTCGTGAGAACAGAATGGAGGTGCGTTTAAGGGTAAAAATGGAGCTACCATGTGATCTGGTAGGCCCACTCATGGGCCTATCACCTGAGTAGACCAGAATCAAAAACACACAGGCTGGCAATCCTGCACTGCTGCAAGGTGTACCATAGCCATACCTGGAAGAAACCAAAATGTGCATCAACAGAAAAATGCACCAAGAAGAAGTCGTCCATGTACACAATGGAATCTTAGCCATGAAAAAGCATGGAACAGTGCCGTTGGCACCACCATAGAAGGACCTAGCGATAATCATCACACTGGAAGTAAGAAAGAAACCGTAAGACAGACATCCTATGACATCACTTATAGGTGTTACCTAAGAATTGATACCCATGAAATAATTTCCAAGAGAAGGACACGCATAGATTCAGAAAACCAAATTATGTTTAACCAAATGGAAAGGTGTAAGGAATGTATGAATTAGGATATGGGGGTTAACAGACATATACTAATACATAGGAAATATATAATCACAAAATACCTAAGGAATACAAAGAGAGGTCTACTCAACACTCTATAATAACATACACGGGAATGGATCCAAAGAGGAATATAGACAGATACATTGATAGGATGAACCAGAAACTGTACACCTAGGAGAATCTACATTTTGATCAAATTTCCTCTGATAATTAAATTTAAAAAGCAAACAACAATTTAGGAGATATAAGCTCTTGGGGGTTTGCACTGGCACATTGCACTCTAATTCGCAGCTTACTACCACGATTGCCACGAAAGCTCTGTGGCCCAAAATCCCAGAGTTGGAAATGTAGAAATGCTGCCGCCTTGTGGCCGTTTCCCACAAGAGCGGCTTTGAACCCACAGCTAATGGTCACTTAACATTCACAAGGATTCAGGGCTGTAAAGGACACCTGCCCTAAAAAATTGTGCGGAGGTAGGGAATGGCCAAAAAAATTCAAAAGTGTTAAATTTTTCAAGGAGATTGGATGGAGGGGTAAGTTTTACTCACTCATTTTCAAAAAAGAGGAAAATGGATAAAAGCTCAACATCAGTAATTATTAGACTCATGCAAATCTAACCTCCAAAATGATTCCAACTCACACATGTCAACTACCATCAGCTGCAAGTCTACAAACATTAAATGCTGAAGGTGTTTTAGAGAACTGTGTACCCTCTAGCTGCTGGTGAGATGTAAAGTGGTGACAGCCAATAATGAGAATAGAAAGGAGCTGCGTTTAAAAGTAAAAATTGAGCCACCATTCCGTTCAGCAGGCCCACCGCTGAGACTCTCACCTGACAAGTCCAGAGTCGAGAAGGCACAGGCTTCAACAGCTGCACTGCAGGAATTTTCACAATAGCCAAGACACGGAAGCAACCAAAATGTCCATCACCATATCAGTTGAAAAAGAAGAAGTGGTCCATGTACACAATGGAATATTAGCCATGGAAAACAATGAAACACTGCTCTTTCAGGCACCATAGTTGAGCCTAGAGATAATCACAGAACATGAGGTAATTCGAAAAGCAAAAGACATATCCTATGATATCACTTACAGGCATTATCTAACAACTGACACAAATGAACATATTTGCACAGAGAAAGACACTCACACACTTAGAAAACAAACTAGGCTTATCTAAAAGGAAAGGTGGGGGGAATGGAAAAATTAAGATTAGGGTTACCATACGTGTACAAATACCTATTAAATACACATAACAAAAAGACCGACCATATAGCAAGGGAGGTCTATGGAACACTCTGCAATAATTGACATGGGAAGGGGATCTGTGCATGAATATATATATATATATATATATATATATATATATATATATATATATATATATATATGTTAGGCACAAATGAACCAGATTGTGTACACCTAGGACAAACCATATTCTAATCATTGCCCCTATTAAAAAAACTAAAACAACAAACAAGAAATAATGTAACATAAACTTATGGGGTTTTCTCCTGGCACATTCCATTTTAATTTACAACCTAGGAACAGGGATTCCAGAACGGCTCTGCTGCCCTAGTAACGAGATTTGTGAATGGAGAAATGCTGCCGCCTAGTGGCTGCTTACCACAACAGCAGCTTTAAACCCAGTGCTAATGGTCACTAAATATTCACACTCATTACAGGCCTGTGAATGACACCTGCCCTCAAAAACAATCCTGGGAGCGAATATTGACCAAAAAATTCAATTTTGAGGGCAACCTTTCAAGAAGACAATTTCAAGAGGTTAATTGTATTCTACGTTTTTTTCATTTGTTCGTTAACAGAAATTTTAAAAGGTGTGGAAAAATGAACCTTAGAAAGAATTAAGGACATGCAAATCCAAATTACAAAAATCCTATCAGCTCACAACAGTCAGAATGACCATCAGCAAAAATTCTGCAAACAATAAATGCTGAAGGGGTTGTGGAAAAATGCCTAGGCTTGGTTCAACGTGGGACATGCTAAGAGCCAGTAAGGAAAACACAAAGGAGGTGCATTGAAAAGGTAAGTACTGAGCTACCATTCAATCAAGCATGCCCACTGCTGGCCCTATCGCCTGAGAGGATGAGAATCAAAAAGACACAGGCTGGACTTCACTGGTGGCGCAGTGGTTGAGAGTCCGCCGCCGAAGCAGGGGACACGGGTTTATGCCCCGGTTCGGGAAAATCACACATGCCGTGGAGCGGCTGGTCCCGTGAGCTATGGCTGCTGGGCCTGTGCGTCCAGAGCCTGTGCTCTGCAATCGGTGTGGCCATGGCAGTGAGTGGCCTACGTACTGCAAAACAAGAAAAAAACAGTCTGGCAATCCTGCCCTCCAGCAATATTTATCATAGCCAAAACTTGGAAGCTACGAAAATGTCCATCAACAGAGGAATGCACAAAGAAGAAGTGGTCCATGTACACAATGGAATATGACTCCAATAAAAAAAATAAACTCAATCTAGAAAACAAACAAAAGTAAAAAAAAAACACATCAGCTTTTGGGGGTTTATCCAGGCACATTCCACTCTAATTTATAACCGAGAAATACCACTGCAAGGTAGTCTGTTTCCCTAGTTAAAAGCTTGTGAAAAGCAGAAATGCTGCCACCCTCTGGCCGTGACCTGCAACAGCAGCTTTAAAAACTGTGCTAAGGGTCACTTCATATGCACCAGTACTGGAGGGCTGTAAATGAAACCTGCCCTCAGAATGTCATTAGGGAGGTAATGGCCAAAATATTTCTAAATGTCACACATACTTCACGAAAACAATTGGAAGAGGTAAGCTCTACTCACAGTTTGAAGAAAAAAAGGACATGCCAGAAAGCTCAATTTCAATGGATTATGAGACACATGCAAATCCCACCACAAACATATAGCGGCTCACACTTGTCAGAATAAACTTCAGCAAAAAAAAACTACAAACAATAAATGCTGAAGGTGTTGTGCAGAAGTGCATACCCTCAACTTTAAGTGGGATGTGACCTGGTAAGAGCCACTAACGAGAACAGAATGGAGGTGCTTTTACTACGTAAATATTTTTCTACCATATGATCCTGCAGGCCCACTCCTGGGCCTATAACCTAAGAAGACAGAATTGGAAAGACACAGGGAGGCGAATGTGCATTGCCGCAGCATTACAATTGCCAAGTCATGGAAGCAAGCAAAAAGTCCATCAACATATGAGTGGACAAAGAAAACTGGTACATGTACAGACGGAGTATTGGCCAAGGAAAAAAAGGACACGATGTCATTTGCAGCACTGTAGATGAGTCTAGAGGCAATCACACAACGTGTAGTATGTCAGAAAGAGAAAGACACATATCGTATGATATCACTTTTAGGTATTACCTATAAATGGATACCAGTGAAGATATTTCCACAGAGAAGGGCAACCACTGATTCATTCAACAAACTTATGGTTCACCAATGGAAATTTGTGAGGATTGGATACATTAGGATATTGGGGTTAACAGACATATACAAACACAGGTGAAATATATCATCACCAAAGACCTACGGAATACCAAGAGAAGACTACTCAACATCCTGTCATAACGTACATGGGAAAAGGATTCCAGGAAGAATAGACATATGTTTATGTGTAAAAGAACCACATCTTGCACACCTAGAACAAGCCAAACATTGTAATCAAACTTGCTGTGATAAAAATAAAAATTAAATTAAATAAACGAACAAGAAGTAGTGAGACATATACTTAAGGGGCTTTTCCCTGGCACACGCCATTCTAAATTACAACCTAGAACACAACTTCCATTGAGGCTCTGTTGCCCTAGTAACCAGATTTGGTAAAGTAGAACAGCTGCCACCTTGTGGGCGTTTCACACGACAGCAGCTTTAATCCCAGCGTTAATGCTCAGTTGATATTCAAAATAATTGCAGGCCTGTAAATCACACCTGCACTGAAAACAAATCCTGGGGTCGTATATCGACCAAAAAAATTCAAAGGCATCCATATTTCAAACCGACAGTTTCAAGAGGCATAATTTATGCACATTTGTCTTCTGTTTCTTTTTCTTTCTTTCTTTTTTCTTTTTTTTCAGCTTTCAAACCACTATTTATTGAATCATGTGTTCATTCCACAGATAATTTTTAAAGTGTCTACTATGTACTAATTGCAAGTTAGGTCCCAGGATTACAGCAGTGAGTTAAACAGATAAAATCCCCTGACCTTATGGAACTTAAAGCCTAGTGGGTGACTCGGTCAATAATCCACTTCATAGATAACTACGTAGTTATAATACAGGGTACAGTGAGAGGGCTAACAAAGGGCTCTAATTTAGGCTGGAGTTCAGAGAGGTTCCCCATGAAGAAATGATAGTTTACTTCTCAGGTACTTAATAAACAAAAGTGGTAAAATTAAATGGAAGTGTTTAAATGAACAGAGTTAGGCACCACTTTTAATTACATACATACATATACACACACATAAAATAGATCCCAACTTTCTAAATAAATTATTAGTAAATTGAACGCAAAATTTGTTAATAATGATAAAGTAGTACATATTGCAGAAATAAAGTCACGATGAGTAGCAAAAAAATCTAGGTACTGTTAATGTTATCACATTAATACATGTTTTAATGGTGATTTCAATGGCTATAGAAAAGGCATCTATGAAAAAAAACTGCTTAGTAAATTAGTAAAATAAGGAAATTCCTTAACCTAACGAGAGAAGGATTTTTTAAAGATCCTTTAGCAAATATATTTAATGATAAAACTTTAAAGTTAAAGTTTGGAGACCACAACTATTGCACATTGTTCTATAAGTCCTAGTCAATAGAATAAGAAAAGAATAAGCAGTGTAAGAATTAGAGAATGTGTCAGATAGACTGCACATCAGTCAATCTGTTGTGGTTGGAAATTTATAAAGTTAACCACATTGTCCACTTCTGAAAGGAAGAGAAAGTTTGTCATTATTTGCAAATGATATGATAATCTTATCAAAACCAAGGCAAGGAATGGAAAAACTATGAATAAGATAATTCAGCAGAAATTTCCGGTAAGATAAAAAGTCAGCATAACAACTCAAAAGTATGTCTTTTACCAATTTTTTTATACCAAGTCATTCTCAAGAGCAGCAAATATTATAAATACTTTTTTTTTTTTGCGGTACATGGGCCTCTCACTGTTGTGGCCTCTCCCGCTGCAGAGCACAGGCTCCTGATGCGCAGGCTCAGTGGCTATGGCTCATGGGCCCAGACGCTCCAAGGGCATGTGGGATCTTCCTGGACCGGGGCATGAACCCGCGTCCCCTGCATCAGCACGCGGACTCTCAACCACTGCGCCAACAGGGAAGCCCACAAATATTATAAAATGTCAAGAAATTAATTTTTTTCAATGTTAGATTTTTATAGAGAAATTCTGAAATTTTGTGAAGGGCATAATAAGAAAATCTGAATAAATAAAGATTATTTTCAAGGAAGAAAGGGCACATTTTAATAAAAATATCTCCTTACGTTAAGCTACATATTTAATGTTCCAATAAAATTACAAAATGATTTCTTCAGCAAATTTGATAACCTGAATCCAAAGTTCATGTAAGTCAAAATACATGAATAGCTAAGGCAATTTTTTTTATCTCCCTGAAGGACCTTCTCTCTTATTTCTTTTTTCTTATTTTTTTTATTTTTTATTTTTTATTTTTATTTTTTTTAATTTTTTGCTTTATAACAAATTTGATCAGTTATACATATACATGTTTCCATATCCCCTCCCTTTTGCGTCTCCCTCCCACTCTTTCTATTTTCTTTAAACAACGGGAATGGAAAAAGGCTGAACATCAGGAATCAATAAAGCCATGCAAATCCAGTGTACACAAACGTTCACCTGACAGCCGTCAGAATGATCATCAGCAAAACAAGTCTACAAAAAATAAATGCTGAAGGGGTTTTAGAGAACTGTGTACCCTTTAGCTGCTGGTGGGTTGCAACCTGGTAAGAGCCAGTCGTGAGAACAGAATGGAGGTGCGTTTAAGGGTAAAAATGGAGCTACCATGTGATCTGGTAGGCCCACTCATGGGCCTATCACCTGAGTAGACCAGAATCAAAAACACACAGGCTGGCAATCCTGCACTGCAGCAAGGTGTACCATAGCCAAACCTGGAAGAAACCAAAATGTGCATCAACAGAAAAATGCACCAAGAAGAAGTCGTCCATGTACACAATGGAATATTAGCCATGAGAAAGCATGGAACAGTGCCGTTGGCACCACCATAGAAGGACCTAGCGATAATCACCACACTGGAAGTAAGAAAGAAACCGTAAGACAGACATCCTATGACATCACATATAGGTGTTACCTAAGAATTGATACCCATGAAATAATTTCCAAGAGAAGGACACGCATAGATTCAGAAAACCAAATTATGTTTAACCAAATGGAAAGGTGTAAGGAATGTATGAATTAGGATATGGGGGTTAACAGACATATACTAATACATAGGAAATATATAATCACAAAATACCTAAGGAATACAAAGAGAGGTCTACTCAACACTCTATAATAACATACACGGGAATGGATCCAAAGAGGAATATAGACAGATACATTGATAGGATGAACCAGAAACTGTACACCTCGGAGAATCTACATTTTGATCAAATTTCCTCTGATAATTAAATTTAAAAAGCAAACAACAATTTAGGAGATATAAGCTCTTGGGGGTTTGCACTGGCACATTGCACTCTAATTCGCAGCTTACTACCACGATTGCCACGAAAGCTCTGTGGCCCAAAATCCCAGAGTTGGAAATGTAGAAATGCTGCTGCCTTGTGGCCGTTTCCCACAAGAGCGGCTTTGAACCCACAGCTAATGGTCACTTAACATTCACAAGGATTCAGGGCTGTAAAGGACACCTGCCCTAAAAAATTGTGCGGAGGTAGGGAATGGCCAAAAAATTCAAAAGTGTTAAATTTTTCAAGGAGGTTGGATGCAGGGGTAAGTTTTACTCACTCATTTTCAAAAAAGAGGAAAATGGATAAAAGCTCAACATCAGTAATTATTAGACTCATGCAAATCTAACCTCCAAAATGATTCCAACTCACACATGTCAACTACCATCAGCTGCAAGTCTACAAACATTAAATGCTGAAGGTGTTTTAGAGAACTGTGTACCCTCTAGCTGCTGGTGAGATGTAAAGTGGTGACAGCCAATAATGAGAATAGAAAGGAGCTGTGTTTAAAAGTAAAAATTGAGCCACCATTCCGTTCAGCAGGCCCACCGCTGAGACTCTCACCTGACAAGTCCAGAGTCGAGAAGGCACAGGCTTCAACAGCTGCACTGCAGGAATTTTCACAATAGCCAAGACACGGAAGCAACCAAAATGTCCATCACCATATCAGTTGAAAAAGAAGAAGTGGTCCATGTACACAATGGAATATTAGCCATGGAAAACAATGAAACACTGCTCTTTCAGGCACCATAGTTGAGCCTAGAGATAATCACAGAACATGAGGTAAGTCGGAAAGCAAAAGACATATCCTATGATATCACTTACAGGCATTATCTAACAACTGACACAAATGAACATATTTGCACAGAGAAAGACACTCACACACTTAGAAAACAAACTAGGCTTATCTAAAAGGAAAGGTGGGGGGAATGGAAAAATTAAGACTAGGGTTACCATACGTGTACAAATACCTATTAAATACACATAACAAAGAGACCGACCATATAGCAAGGGAGGTATATGGAACACTCTGCAATAATTTACATGGGAAGGGGATCTGTGCATGAATATAAATATATATATATATATATATATATATATATATATATATATACATATATATACAAATATATATATATATATATATATATATGTTAGGCAAAAATGAACCAGATTGTGTACACCTAGGACAAACAATATTCTAATCATTGCCCCTATTAAAAAAACTAAAACAACAAACAAGAAATAATGTAACATAAACTTATGGGGTTTTCTCCTGACACATTCCATTTTAATTTACAACCTAGGAACAGGGATTCCAGAACGGCTCTGCTGCCCTAGTAACGAGATTTGTGAATGGAGAAATGCTGCCGCCTAGTGGCTGTTTACCACAACAGCAGCTTTAAACCCAGTGCTAATGGTCACTAAATATTCACACTCATTACAGGCCTGTGAATGACACCTGCCCTCAAAAACAATCCTGGGAGCGAATATTGACCAAACAATTCAATTTTGAGGGCAACCTTTCAAGAAGACAATTTCAAGAGGTTAATTGTATTCTACGTTTTTTTCATTTGTTCATTAACAGAAATTTTAAAAGGTGTGGAAAAATGAATCTTAGAAAGAATTAAGGACATGCAAGTCCAAATTACAAAAATCCTGTCAGCTCACAACAGTCAGAATGACCATCAGCAAAAATTCTGCAAACAATAAATGCTGAAGGGGTTGTGGAAAAATGCCTAGGCTTGGTTCAACGTGGGACATGCTAAGAGCCAGTAAGGAAAACACAAAGGAGGTGCATTGAAAAGGTAAGTACTGAGCTACCATTCAATCAAGCATACCCACTGCTGGGCCTATCGCCTGAGAGGATGAGAATCAAAAAGACACAGGCTGGACTTCACTGGTGGCGCAGTGGTTGAGAGTCCGCTGCCGAAGCAGGGGACACGGGTTTATGCCCCGGTTCGGGAAAATCACACATGCCGTGGAGCGGCTGGTCCCGTGAGCTATGGCTGCTGGGCCTGTGCGTCCAGAGCCTGTGCTCTGCAATCGGAGTGGCCATGGCAGTGAGTGGCCTACGTACTGCAAAACAAGAAAAAAACAGCCTGGCAATCCTGCCCTCCAGCAATATTTATCATAGCCAAAACTTGGAAGCTACGAAAATGTCCATCAAGAGAGGAATGCACAAAGAAGAAGTGGTCCATGTACACAATGGAATATGACTCCAATAAAAAAATATAAACTCAATCTAGAAAACAAACAAAAGTAAAAAAAAAACACATCAGCTTTTGGGGGTTTATCCAGGCACATTCCACTCTAATTTATAACCGAGAAATACCACTGCAAGGTAGTCTGTTTCCCTAGTTAAAAGCTTGTGAAAAGCAGAAATGCTGCCACCCTCTGGCCGTGACCTGCAACAGCAGCTTTAAAAACTGTGCTAAGGGTCACTTCATATGCACCAGTACTGGAGGGCTGTAAATGAAACCTGCCCTCAGAATGTCATTAGGGAGGTAATGGCCAAAATATTTCTAAATGTCACACATACTTCACGAAAACAATTGGAAGAGGTAAGCTCTACTCACAGTTTGAAGAAAAAAAGGACATGCCAGAAAGCTCAATTTCAATGGATTATGAGACGCGTGCAAATCCAACCACAAACATATAGCGGCTCACACTTGTCAGAATAAACTTCAGCAAAAAAAAAACTACAAACAATAAATGCTGAAGGTGTTGTGCAGAAGTGCATACCCTCAACTTTAAGTGGGATGTGACCTGGTAAGAGCCACTAACGAAAACAGAATGGAGGTGCTTTTACTACGTAAATATTTTTCTACCATATGATCCAGCAGGCCCACTCCTGGGCCTATAACCTAAGAAGACAGAATTGGAAAGACACAGGGAGGCGAATGTGCATTGCCGCAGCATTACAATTGCCAAGTCATGGAAGCAACCAAAAAGTCCATCAACATATGAGTGGACAAAGAAAACTGGTACATGTACAGACGGAGTATTGGACAAGGAAAAAAAGGACACGATGTCATTTGCAGCACTGTAGATGAGTCTAGAGGCAATCACACAACGTGTAGTATGTCAGAAAGAGAAAGACACATATCGTATGATATCACTTTTAGGTATTACCTATAAATGGATAGCAGTGAAGATATTTCCACAGAGAAGGGCAACCACTGATTCATTCAACAAACTTATGGTTCACCAATGGAAATTTGTGAGGATTGGATACATTAGGATATTGGGGTTAACAGACATATACAAACACAGGTGAAATATATCATCACCAAAGACCTACGGAATACCAAGAGAAGACTACTCAACATCCTGTCATAACGTACATGGGAAAAGGATTCCAGGAAGAATAGACATATGTTTATGTGTCAAAGAACCACATCTTGCACACCTAGAACAAGCCAAACATTGTAATCAAACTTGCTGTGATAAAAATAAAAATTAAATTAAATAAACGAACAAGAAGTAGTGAGACATATACTTAAGGGGCTTTTCCCTGGCACACGCCATTCTAAATTACAACCTAGAACACAACTTCCATTGAGGCTCTGTTGCCCTAGTAACCAGATTTGGTAAAGTAGAACAGCTGCCACCTTGTGGGCGTTTCATACGACAGCAGCTTTAATCCCAGCGTTAATGGTCAGTTGATATTCAAAATAATTGCAGGCCTGTAAATCACACCTGCACTGAAAACAAATCCTGGGGTCGTATATCGACCAAAAAAATTCAAAGGCATCCATATTTCAAACCGACAGTTTCAAGAGGCATAATTTATGCACATTTGTCTTCTGTTTCTTTTTCTTTCTTTCTTTTTTCTTTTTTTTTCAGCTTTCAAACTACTATTTATTTTATCATGTGTTCATTCCACAGATAATTTTTAAAGTGTCCACTATGTACTAAATGCAAGTTAGGTCCCAGGACTATAGCAGTGAGTTAAACAGATAAAATCCCCTGACCTTATGGAACTTAAAGCCTAGTAGGTGACTGGGTCAATAATCCACTTCATAGATAACTACGTAGTTATAATACAGGGTACAGTGAGAGGGCTAACAAAGGGCTCTAATTTAGGCTGGAGTTCAGAGAGGTTCCCCATGAAGAAATGATAGTTTACTTCTCAGGTACTTAATAAACAAAAGTGGTAAAATTAAATGGAAGTGTTTAAATGAACAGAGTTAGGCACCACTTTTAATTACATACATACATATACACACACATAAAATAGATCCCAACTTTCTAAATAAATTATAAGTAAATTGAACGCAAAATTTGTTAATAATGATAAAGTAGTACATATTGCAGAAATAAAGTCACGATGAGTAGCAAAAAAATCTAGGTACTGTTAATGTTATCACATTAATACATGTTTTAATGGTGATTTCAATGGCTATAGAAAAGGCATCTATGAAAAGAAACTGCTTAGTAAATTAGTAAAATAAGGAAATTCCTTAACCTAACGAGAGAAGGATTTTTTAAAGATCCTTTAGCAAATATATTTAATGATAAAACTTTAAAGTTAAAGTTTGGAGACCACAACTATTGCACATTGTTCTATAAGTCCTAGTCAATAGAATAAGAAAAGAATAAGCAGTGTAAGAATTAGAGAATGTGTCAGATAGACTGCACATCAGTCAATCTGTTGTGGTTTGGAAATTTAAAAAGTTAACCACATTGTCCACTTCTGAAAGGAAGAGAAAGTTTGTCATTATTTGCAAATGATATGATAATCTTATCAAAATCAAGGCAAGGAATGGAAAAACTATGAATAAGATAATTCAGCAGAAATTTCCGGTAAGATAAAAAGTCAGCATAACAACTCAAAAGTATTACTTTTACCAATTTTTTATACCAAGTCATTCTCAAGAGCAGCAAATATTATAAATACTTTCTTTTTGTGGTACACGTGCCTCTCACTGTTGTGGCCTCTCCCAATGCGGAGCACAGGCTCCTGATGCTCAGGCTCAGTGGCCATGGCTCATGGGCCCAGACGCTCCACGGCATGTGGGATCTTCCTGGACCGGGGCATGAACCCGCGTCCCCTGCATCAGCAGGCGGACTCTCAACCACTGCGCCACCAGGGAAGCCCGCAAATGTTATAAAATGTCAAGAAATTAATTTTTTCAATGTTAGATTTTTATAGAGAAATTCTGAAATTTTGTGAAGGGCATAATAAGAAAATCTGAATAAATAAAGATTATTTTCAAGGAAGAAAGGGCACATTTTAATAAAAATATCTCCTTACGTTAAGCTACATATTTAATAAGTTCCAATAAAATTACAAAATGATTTCTTCAGCAAATTTGATAACCTGAATCCAAAGTTCATGTAAGTCAAAATACATGAATAGCTAAGGCAATTTTTTTTTATCTCCCTGAAGGACCTTCTCTCTTATTTCTTTTTTTAATTTTTTTTTATTTTTTTTAATTTTTTTATTTTTTATTTTTATTTTTTTTAATTTTTTGCTTTATAACAAATTTAATCAGTTATACATATACATGTTTCCATATCCCCACCCTTTTGCGTCTCCCTCCCACTCTTTCTTTTTTCTTAAAACAACGGGAATGGAAAAAGGCTGAACATCAGGAATCAATAAAGCCATGCAAATCCAGTGTACACAAACGTTCACCTGACAGCCGTCAGAATGATCATCAGCAAAAAGTCTACAAAAAATAAATGCTGAAGGGGTTTTAGAGAACTTCGTACCCTTTAGCTGCTGGTGGGTTGCAACCTGGTAAGAGCAAGTCGTGAGAACAGAATGGAGGTGCGTTTAAGGGTAAAAATGGAGCTACCATGTGATCTGGTAGGCCCACTCATGGGTCTATCACCTGAGTAGACCAGAATCAAAAACACACAGGCTGGCAATCCTGCACTGCAGCAAGGTGTACCATAGCCAAACCTGGAAGAAACCAAAATGTGCATCAACAGAAAAATGCACCAAGAAGAAGTCGTCCATGTACACAATGGAATCTTAGCCATGAAAAAGCATGGAACAGTGCCGTTGGCACCACCATAGAAGGACCTAGCGAGAATCACCACACTGGAAGTAAGAAAGAAACCGTAAGACAGACATCCTATGACATCACTTATAGGTGTTACCTAAGAATTGATACCCATGAAATAATTTCCAAGAGAAGGACACGCATAGATTCAGAAAACCAAATTATGTTTAACCAAATGGAAAGGTGTAAGGAATGTATGAATTAGGATATGGGGGTTAACAGACATATACTAATACATAGGAAATATATAATCACAAAATACCTAAGGAATACAAAGAGAGGTCTACTCAACACTCTATAATAACATACATGGGAATGGATCCAAAGAGGAATATAGACAGATACATTGATAGGATGAACCAGAAACTGTACACCTCGGAGAATCTACATTTTGATCAAATTTCCTCTGATAATTAAATTTAAAAAGCAAACAACAATTTAGGAGATATAAGCTCTTGGTGCTTTGCACTGGCACATTGCACTCTAATTCGCAGCTTACTACCACGATTGCCACGAAAGCTCTGTGGCCCAAAATCCCAGAGTTGGAAATGTAGAAATGCTGCCGCCTTGTGGCCGTTTCCCACAAGAGCGGCTTTGAACCCACAGCTAATGGTCACTTAACATTCACAGGGATTCAGGGCTGTAAAGGACACCTGCCCTAAAAAATTGTGCGGAGGTAGGGAATGGCCAAAAAAATTCAAAAGTGTTAAATTTTTCAAGGAGATTGGATGGAGGGGTAAGTTTTACTCACTCATTTTCAAAAAAGAGGAAAATGGATAAAAGCTCAACATCAGTAATTATTACACTCATGCAAATCTAACCTCCAAAATGATTCCAACTCACACATGTCAACTACCATCAGCTGCAAGTCTACAAACATTAAATGCTGAAGGTGTTTTAGAGAACTGTGTACCCTCTAGCTGCTGGTGAGATGTAAAGTGGTGACAGCCAATAATGAGAATAGAAAGGAGCTGCGTTTAAAAGTAAAAATTGAGCCACCATTCCGTTCAGCAGGCCCACCGCTGAGACTCTCACCTGACAAGTCCAGAGTCGAGAAGGCACAGGCTTCAACAGCTGCACTGCAGGAATTTTCACAATAGCCAAGACACGGAAGCAACCAAAATGTCCATCACCATATCAGTTGAAAAAGAAGAAGTGGTCCATGTACACAATGGAATATTAGCCATGGAAAACAATGAAACACTGCTCTTTCAGGCACCATAGTTGAGCCTAGAGATAATCACAGAACATGAGGTAAGTCGGAAAGCAAAAGACATATCCTATGATATCACTTACAGGCATTATCTAACAACTGACACAAATGAACATATTTGCACAGAGAAAGACACTCACACACTTAGAAAACAAACTAGGCTTATCTAAAAGGAAAGGTGGGGGGAATGGAAAAATTAAGATTAGGGTTACCATACGTGTACAAATACCTATTAAATACACATAACAAAAAGACCGACCATATAGCAAGGGAGGTCTATGGAACACTCTGCAATAATTTACATGGGAAGGGGATCTGTGCATGAATATATATATGTTAGGCACAAATGAATCAGATTGTGTACACCTAGGACAAACAATATTCTAATCATTGCCCCTATTAAAAAAACTAAAACAACAAACAAGAAATAATGTAACATAAACTTATGGGGTTTTCTCCTGGCACATTCCATTTTAATTTACAACCTAGGAACAGGGATTCCAGAATGGCTCTGCTGCCCTAGTAACGAGATTTGTGAATGGAGAAATGCTGCCGCCTAGTGGCTGCTTACCACAACAGCAGCTTTAAACCCAGTGCTAATGGTCACTAAATATTCACACTCATTACAGGCCTGTGAATGACACCTGCCCTCAAAAACAATCCTGGGAGCGAATATTGACCAAAAAATTCAATTTTGAGGGCAACCTTTCAAGAAGACAATTTCAAGAGGTTAATTGTATTCTACGTTTTTTTCATTTGTTCGTTAACAGAAATTTAAAAAGGTGTGGAAAAATGAACCTTAGAAAGAATTAAGGACATGCAAATCCAAATTACAACAATCCTATCAGCTCACAACAGTCAGAATGACCATCAGCAAAAATTCTGCAAACAATAAATGCTGAAGGGGTTGTGGAAAAATGCCTAGGCTTGGTTCAACGTGGGACATGCTAAGAGCCAGTAAGGAAAACACAAAGGAGGTGCATTGAAAAGGTAAGTACTGAGCTACCATTCAATCAAGCATGCCCACTGCTGGCCCTATCGCCTGAGAGGATGAGAATCAAAAAGACACAGGCTGGACTTCACTGGTGGCGCAGTGGTTGAGAGTCCGCCGCCGAAGCAGGGGACACGGGTTTATGCCCCGGTTCGGGAAAATCACACATGCTGTGGAGCGGCTGGTCCCGTGAGCTATGGCTGCTGGGCCTGTGCGTCCAGAGCCTGTGCTCTGCAATCGGAGTGGCCATGGCAGTGAGTGGCCTACGTACTGCAAAACAAGAAAAAAACAGTCTGGCAATCCTGCCCTCCAGCAATATTTATCATAGCCAAAACTTGGAAGCTACGAAAATGTCCATCAACAGAGGAATGCACAAAGAAGAAGTGGTCCATGTACACAATGGAATATGACTCCAATAAAAAAAATAAACTCAATCTAGAAAACAAACAAAAGTAAAAAAAAAACACATCAGCTTTTGGGGGTTTATCCAGGCACATTCCACTCTAATTTATAACCGAGAAATACCACTGCAAGGTAGTCTGTTTCCCTAGTTAAAAGCTTGTGAAAAGCAGAAATGCTGCCACCCTCTGGCCGTGACCTGCAACAGCAGCTTTAAAAACTGTGCTAAGGGTCACTTCATATGCACCAGTACTGGAGGGCTGTAAATGAAACCTGCCCTCAGAATGTCATTAGGGAGGTAATGGCCAAAATATTTCTAAATGTCACACATACTTCACGAAAACAATTGGAAGAGGTAAGCTCTACTCACAGTTTGAAGAAAAAAAGGACATGCCAGAAAGCTCAATTTCAATGGATTATGAGACGCATGCAAATCCAACCACAAACATATAGCGGCTCACACTTGTCAGAATAAACTTCAGCAAAAAAAAACTACAAACAATAAATGCTGAAGGTGTTGTGCAGAAGTGCATACCCTCAACTTTAAGTGGGATGTGACCTGGTAAGAGCCACTAACGAGAACAGAATGGAGGTGCTTTTACTACGTAAATATTTTTCTACCATATGATCCAGCAGGCCCACTCCTGGGCCTATAACCTAAGAAGACAGAATTGGAAAGACACAGGGAGGCGAATGTGCATTGCCGCAGCATTACAATTGCCAAGTCATGGAAGCAAGCAAAAAGTCCATCAACATATGAGTGGACAAAGAAAACTGGTACATGTACAGACGGAGTATTGGCCAAGGAAAAAAAGGACACGATGTCATTTGCAGCACTGTAGATGAGTCTAGAGGCAATCACACAACGTGTAGTATGTCAGAAAGAGAAAGACACATATCGTATGATATCACTTTTAGGTATTACCTATAAATGGATACCAGTGAAGATATTTCCACAGAGAAGGGCAACCACTGATTCATTCAACAAACTTATGGTTCACCAATGGAAATTTGTGAGGATTGGATACATTAGGATATTGGGGTTAACAGACATATACAAACACAGGTGAAATATATCATCACCAAAGACCTACGGAATACCAAGAGAAGACTACTCAACATCCTGTCATAACGTACATGGGAAAAGGATTCCAGGAAGAATAGACATATGTTTATGTGTAAAAGAACCACATCTTGCACACCTAGAACAAGCCAAACATTGTAATCAAACTTGCTGTGATAAAAATAAAAATTAAATTAAATAAACGAACAAGAAGTAGTGAGACATATACTTAAGGGGCTTTTCCCTGGCACACGCCATTCTAAATTACAACCTAGAACACAACTTCCATTGAGGCTCTGTTGCCCTAGTAACCAGATTTGGTAAAGTAGAACAGCTGCCACCTTGTGGGCATTTCACACGACAGCAGCTTTAATCCCAGCGTTAATGGTCAGTTGATATTCAAAATAATTGCAGGCCTGTAAATCACACCTGCACTGAAAACAAATCCTGGGGTCGTATATCGACCAAAAAAATTCAAAGGCATCCATATTTCAAACCGACAGTTTCAAGAGGCATAATTTATGCACATTTGTCTTCTGTTTCTTTTTCTTTCTTTCTTTTTTCTTTTTTTTTCAGCTTTCAAACCACTATTTATTTAATCATGTGTTCATTCCACAGATAATTTTTAAAGTGTCAACTATGTACTAATTGCAAGTTAGGTCCCAGGATTACAGCAGTGAGTTAAACAGATAAAATCCCCGGACCTTATGGAACTTAAAGCCTAGTGGGTGACTCGGTCAATAATCCACTTCATAGATAACTACGTAGTTATAATACAGGGTACAGTGAGAGGGCTAACAAAGGGCTCTAATTTAGGCTGGAGTTCAGAGAGGTTCCCCATGAAGAAATGATAGTTTACTTCTCAGGTACTTAATAAACAAAAGTGGTAAAATTAAATGGAAGTGTTTAAATGAACAGAGTTAGGCACCACTTTTAATTACATACATACATATACACACACATAAAATAGATCCCAACTTTCTAAATAAATTATTAGTAAATTGAACGCAGAATTTGTTAATAATGATAAAGTAGTACATATTGCAGAAATAAAGTCACGATGAGTAGCAAAAAAATCTAGGTACTGTTAATGTTATCACATTAATACATGTTTTAATGGTGATTTCAATGGCTATAGAAAAGGCATCTATGAAAAAAAACTGCTTAGTAAATTAGTGAAATAAGGAAATTCCTTAACCTAACGAGAGAAGGATTTTTTAAAGATCCTTTAGCAAATATATTTAATGATAAAACTTTAAAGTTAAAGTTTGGAGACCACAACTATTGCACATTGTTCTATAAGTCCTAGTCAATAGAATAAGAAAAGAATAAGCAGTGTAAGAATTAGAGAATGTGTCAGATAGACTGCACATCAGTCAATCTGTTGTGGTTTGGAAATTTAAAAAGTTAACCACATTGTCCACTTCTGAAAGGAAGAGAAAGTTTGTCATTATTTGCAAATGATATGATAATCTTATCAAAATCAAGGCAAGGAATGGAAAAACTATGAATAAGATAATTCAGCAGAAATTTCCGGTAAGATATAAAGTCAGCATAACAACTCAAAAGTATGTATTTTACCAATTTTTTATACCAAGTCATTCTCAAGAGCAGCAAATATTATAAATACTTTTTTTTTGTGGTACACGGGCCTCTCACTGTTGTGGCCTCTCCCGCTGCAGAGCACAGGCTCCTGATGCGCAGGCTCAGTGGCCATGGCTCATGGGCCCAGACGCTCCACGGCATGTGGGATCTTCCTGGACCGGGGCATGAACCCGCGTCCCCTGCATCAGCAGGCGGACTCTCAACCACTGCACCACCAGGGAAGCCCGCAAATATTATAAAATGTCAAGAAATTAATTTTTTCAATGTTAGATTTTTATAGAGAAATTCTGAAATTTTGTGAAGGGCATAATAAGAAAATCTGAATAAATAAAGATTATTTTCAAGGAAGAAAGGGCACATTTTAATAAAAATATCTCCTTACGTTAAGCTACATATTTAATAAGTTCCAATAAAATTACAAAATGATTTCTTCAGCAAATTTGATAACCTGAATCCAAAGTTCATGTAAGTCAAAATACATGAATAGCTATGGCAATTTTTTTTTATCTCCCTGAAGGACCTTCTCTCTTATTTCTTTTTTTTTATTTATTTTTAATTTTTTTAAATTTTTTATTTTTTATTTTTATTTTTTTTAATTTTTTGCTTTATAACAAATTTAATCAGTTATACATATACGTGTTTCCATATCCCCTCCCTTTTGCGTCTCCCTCCCACTCTTTCTTTTTTCTTAAAACAACGGGAATGGAAAAAGGCTGAACATCAGGAATCAATAAAGCCATGCAAATCCAGTGTACACAAACGTTCACCTGACAGCCGTCAGAATGATCATCAGCAAAACAAGTCTACAACAATTAAATGCTGAAGGGGTTTTAGAGAACTGCGTACCCTTTAGCTGCTGGTGGGTTGCAACCTGGTAAGAGCCAGTCGTGAGAACAGAATGGAGGTGCGTTTAAGGGTAAAAATGGAGCTACCATGTGATCTGGTAGGCCCACTCATGGGCCTATCACCTGAGTAGACCAGAATCAAAAACACACAGGCTGGCAATCCTGCACTGCAGCAAGGTGTACCATAGCCAAACCTGGAAGAAACCAAAATGTGCATCAACAGAAAAATGCACCAAGAAGAAGTCGTCCATGTACACAATGGAATCTTAGCCATGAAAAAGCATGGAACAGTGCCGTTGGCACCACCATAGAAGGACCTAGCGATAATCATCACACTGGAAGTAAGAAAGAAACCGTAAGACAGACATCCTATGACATCACTTATAGGTGTTACCTAAGAATTGATACCCATGAAATAATTTCCAAGAGAAGGACACGCATAGATTCAGAAAACCAAATTATGTTTAACCAAATGGAAAGGTGTAAGGAATGTATGAATTAGGATATGGGGGTTAACAGACATATACTAATACATAGGAAATATATAATCACACAATACCTAAGGAATACAAAGAGAGGTCTACTCAACACTCTATAATAACATACACGGGAATGGATCCAAAGAGGAATATAGACAGATACATTGATAGGATGAACCAGAAACTGTACACCTCGGAGAATCTACATTTTGATCAAATTTCCTCTGATAATTAAATTTAAAAAGCAAACAACAATTTAGGAGATATAAGCTCTTGGTGCTTTGCACTGGCACATTGCACTCTAATTCGCAGCTTACTACCACGATTGCCACGAAAGCTCTGTGGCCCAAAATCCCAGAGTTGGAAATGTAGAAATGCTGCCGCCTTGTGGCCGTTTCCCACAAGAGCGGCTTTGAACCCACAGCTAATGGTCACTTAACATTCACAAGGATTCAGGGCTGTAAAGGACACCTGCCCTAAAAAATTGTGCGGAGGTAGGGAATGGCCAAAAAAATTCAAAAGTGTTAAATTTTTCAAGGAGATTGGATGGAGGGGTAAGTTTTACTCACTCATTTTCAAAAAAGAGGAAAATGGATAAAAGCTCAACATCAGTAATTATTAGACTCATGCAAATCTAACCTCCAAAATGATTCCAACTCACACATGTCAACTACCATCAGCTGCAAGTCTACAAACATTAAATGCTGAAGGTGTTTTAGAGAACTGTGTAACCTCTAGCTGCTGGTGAGATGTAAAGTGGTGACAGCCAATAATAAGAATAGAAAGGAGCTGCGTTTAAAAGTAAAAATTGAGCCACCATTCCGTTCAGCAGGCCCACCGCTGAGACTCTCACCTGACAAGTCCAGAGTCGAGAAGGCACAGGCTTCAACAGCTGCACTGCAGGAATTTTCACAATAGCCAAGACACGGAAGCAACCAAAATGTCCATCACCATATCAGTTGAAAAAGAAGAAGTGGTCCATGTACACAATGGAATATTAGCCATGGAAAACAATGAAACACTGCTCTTTCAGGCACCACAGTTGAGCCTAGAGATAATCACAGAACATGAGGTAAGTCGGAAAGCAAAAGACATATCCTATGATATCACTTACAGGCATTATCTAACAACTGACACAAATGAACATATTTGCACAGAGAAAGACACTCACACACTTAGAAAACAAACTAGGCTTATCTAAAAGGAAAGGTGGGGGGAATGGAAAAATTAAGATTAGGGTTACCATACGTGTACAAATACCTATTAAATACACATAACAAAAAGACCGACCATATAGCAAGGGAGGTCTATGGAACACTCTGCAATAATTGACATGGGAAGGGGATCTGTGCATGAATATATATATATATATATATATATATATATATATATATATGTTAGGCACAAATGAACCAGATTGTGTACACCTAGGACAAACCATATTCTAATCATTGCCCCTATTAAAAAAACTAAAACAACAAACAAGAAATAATGTAACATAAACTTATGGGGTTTTCTCCTGGCACATTCCATTTTAATTTACAACCTAGGAACAGGGATTCCAGAACGGCTCTGCTGCCCTAGTAACGAGATTTGTGAATGGAGAAATGCTGCCGCCTAGTGGCTGCTTACCACAACAGCAGCTTTAAACCCAGTGCTAATGGTCACTAAATATTCACACTCATTACAGGCCTGTGAATGACACCTGCCCTCAAAAACAATCCTGGGAGCGAATATTGACCAAAACATTCAATTTTGAGGGCAACCTTTCAAGAAGACAATTTCAAGAGGTTAATTGTATTCTACGTTTTTTTCATTTGTTCGTTAACAGAAATTTAAAAAGGTGTGGAAAAATGAAACTTAGAAAGAATTAAGGACATGCAAATCCAAATTACAAAAATCCTATCAGCTCACAACAGTCAGAATGACCATCAGCAAAAATTCTGCAAACAATAAATGCTGAAGGGGTTGTGGAAAAATGCCTAGGCTTGGTTCAACGTGGGACATGCTAAGAGCCAGTAAGGAAAACACAAAGGAGGTGCATTGAAAAGGTAAGTACTGAGCTACCATTCAATCAAGCATGCCCACTGCTGGCCCTATCGCCTGAGAGGATGAGAATCAAAAAGACACAGGCTGGACTTCACTGGTGGCGCAGTGGTTGAGAGTCCGCCGCCGAAGCAGGGGACACGGGTTTATGCCCCGGTTCGGGAAAATCACACATGCCGTGGAGCGGCTGGTCCCGTGAGCTATGGCTGCTGGGCCTGTGCGTCCAGAGCCTGTGCTCTGCAATCGGAGTGGCCATGGCAGTGAGTGGCCTACGTACTGCAAAACAAGAAAAAAACAGTCTGGCAATCCTGCCCTCCAGCAATATTTATCATAGCCAAAACTTGGAAGCTACGAAAATGTCCATCAACAGAGGAATGCACAAAGAAGAAGTGGTCCATGTACACAATGGAATATGACTCCAATAAAAAAAATAAACTCAATCTAGAAAACAAACAAAAGTAAAAAAAAAACACATCAGCTTTTGGGGGTTTATCCAGGCACATTCCACTCTAATTTATAACCGAGAAATACCACTGCAAGGTAGTCTGTTTCCCTAGTTAAAAGCTTGTGAAAAGCAGAAATGCTGCCACCCTCTGGCCGTGACCTGCAACAGCAGCTTTCAAAACTGTGCTAAGGGTCACTTCATATGCACCAGTACTGGAGGGCTGTAAATGAAACCTGCCCTCAGAATGTCATTAGGGAGGTAATGGCCAAATTATTTCTAAATGTCACACATACTTCACGAAAACAATTGGAAGAGGTAAGCTCTACTCACAGTTTGAAGAAAAAAAGGACATGCCAGAAAGCTCAATTTCAATGGATTATGAGACGCATGCAAATCCCACCACAAACATATAGCGGCTCACACTTGTCAGAATAAACTTCAGCAAAAAAAAACTACAAACAATAAATGCTGAAGGTGTTGTGCAGAAGTGCATACCCTCAACTTTAAGTGGGATGTGACCTGGTAAGAGCCACTAACGAGAACAGAATGGAGGTGCTTTTACTACGTAAATATTTTTCTACCATATGATCCAGCAGGCCCACTCCTGGGCCTATAACCTAAGAAGACAGAATTGGAAAGACACAGGGAGGCGAATGTGCATTGCCGCAGCATTACAATTGCCAAGTCATGGAAGCAAGCAAAAAGTCCATCAACATATGAGTGGACAAAGAAAACTGGTACATGTACAGACGGAGTATTGGCCAAGGAAAAAAAGGACACGATGTCATTTGCAGCACTGTAGATGAGTCTAGAGGCAATCACACAACGTGTAGTATGTCAGAAAGAGAAAGACACATATCGTATGATATCACTTTTAGGTATTACCTATAAATGGATACCAGTGAAGATATTTCCACAGAGAAGGGCAACCACTGATTCATTCAACAAACTTATGGTTCACCAATGGAAATTTGTGAGGATTGGATACATTAGGATATTGGGGTTAACAGACATATACAAACACAGGTGAAATATATCATCACCAAAGACCTACGGAATACCAAGAGAAGACTACTCAACATCCTGTCATAACGTACATGGGAAAAGGATTCCAGGAAGAATAGACATATGTTTATGTGTAAAAGAACCACATCTTGCACACCTAGAACAAGCCAAACATTGTAATCAAACTTGCTGTGATAAAAATAAAAATTAAATTAAATAAACGAACAAGAAGTAGTGAGACATATACTTAAGGGGCTTTTCCCTGGCACACGCCATTCTAAATTACAACCTAGAACACAACTTCCATTGAGGCTCTGTTGCCCTAGTAACCAGATTTGGTAAAGTAGAACAGCTGCCACCTTGTGGGCGTTTCACACGACAGCAGCTTTAATCCCAGCGTTAATGCTCAGTTGATATTCAAAATAATTGCAGGCCTGTAAATCACACCTGCACTGAAAACAAATCCTGGGGTCGTATATCGACCAAAAAAATTCAAAGGCATCCATATTTCAAACCGACAGTTTCAAGAGGCATAATTTATGCACATTTGTCTTCTGTTTCTTTTTCTTTCTTTCTTTTTTCTTTTTTTTTCAGCTTTCAAACCACTATTTATTTAATCATGTGTTCATTCCACAGATAATTTTTAAAGTGTCTACTATGTACTAATTGCAAGTTAGGTCCCAGGATTACAGCAGTGAGTTAAACAGATAAAATCCCCTGACCTTATGGAACTTAAAGCCTAGTGGGTGACTCGGTCAATAATCCACTTCATAGATAACTACGTAGTTATAATACAGGGTACAGTGAGAGGGCTAACAAAGGGCTCTAATTTAGGCTGGAGTTCAGAGAGGTTCCCCATGAAGAAATGATAGTTTACTTCTCAGGTACTTAATAAACAAAAGTGGTAAAATTAAATGGAAGTGTTTAAATGAACAGAGTTAGGCACCACTTTTAATTACATACATACATATACACACACATAAAATAGATCCCAACTTTCTAAATAAATTATTAGTAAATTGAACGCAAAATTTGTTAATAATGATAAAGTAGTACATATTGCAGAAATAAAGTCACGATGAGTAGCAAAAAAATCTAGGTACTGTTAATGTTATCACATTAATACATGTTTTAATGGTGATTTCAATGGCTATAGAAAAGGCATCTATGAAAAAAAACTGCTTAGTAAATTAGTAAAATAAGGAAATTCCTTAACCTAACGAGAGAAGGATTTTTTAAAGATCCTTTAGCAAATATATTTAATGATAAAACTTTAAAGTTAAAGTTTGGAGACCACAACTATTGCACATTGTTCTATAAGTCCTAGTCAATAGAATAAGAAAAGAATAAGCAGTGTAAGAATTAGAGAATGTGTCAGATAGACTGCACATCAGTCAATCTGTTGTGGTTTGGAAATTTAAAAAGTTAACCACATTGTCCACTTCTGAAAGGAAGAGAAAGTTTGTCATTATTTGCAAATGATATGATAATCTTATCAAAATCAAGGCAAGGAATGGAAAAACTATGAATAAGATAATTCAGCAGAAATTTCCGGTAAGATATAAAGTCAGCATAACAACTCAAAAGTATGTATTTTACCAATTTTTTATACCAAGTCATTCTCAAGAGCAGCAAATATTATAAATACTTTTTTTTTGTGGTACACGGGCCTCTCACTGTTGTGGCCTCTCCCGCTGCAGAGCACAGGCTCCTGATGCGCAGGCTCAGTGGCCATGGCTCATGGGCCCAGACGCTCCACGGCATGTGGGATCTTCCTGGACCGGGGCATGAACCCGCGTCCCCTGCATCAGCAGGCGGACTCTCAACCACTGCACCACCAGGGAAGCCCGCAAATATTATAAAATGTCAAGAAATTAATTTTTTCAATGTTAGATTTTTATAGAGAAATTCTGAAATTTTGTGAAGGGCATAATAAGAAAATCTGAATAAATAAAGATTATTTTCAAGGAAGAAAGGGCACATTTTAATAAAAATATCTCCTTACGTTAAGCTACATATTTAATAAGTTCCAATAAAATTACAAAATGATTTCTTCAGCAAATTTGATAACCTGAATCCAAAGTTCATGTAAGTCAAAATACATGAATAGCTATGGCAATTTTTTTTTATCTCCCTGAAGGACCTTCTCTCTTATTTCTTTTTTTTTATTTATTTTTAATTTTTTTAAATTTTTTATTTTTTATTTTTATTTTTTTTAATTTTTTGCTTTATAACAAATTTAATCAGTTATACATATACGTGTTTCCATATCCCCTCCCTTTTGCGTCTCCCTCCCACTCTTTCTTTTTTCTTAAAACAACGGGAATGGAAAAAGGCTGAACATCAGGAATCAATAAAGCCATGCAAATCCAGTGTACACAAACGTTCACCTGACAGCCGTCAGAATGATCATCAGCAAAACAAGTCTACAAAAAATAAATGCTGAAGGGGTTTTAGAGAACTGCGTACCCTTGAGCTGCTGGTGGGTTGCAACCTGGTAAGAGCCAGTCGTGAGAACAGAATGGAGGTGCGTTTAAGGGTAAAAATGGAGCTACCATGTGATCTGGTAGGCCCACTCATGGGCCTATCACCTGAGTAGACCAGAATCAAAAACACACAGGCTGGCAATCCTGCACTGCTGCAAGGTGTACCATAGCCATACCTGGAAGAAACCAAAATGTGCATCAACAGAAAAATGCACCAAGAAGAAGTCGTCCATGTACACAATGGAATCTTAGCCATGAGAAAGCATGGAACAGTGCCGTTGGCACCACCATAGAAGGACCTAGCGATAATCACCACACTGGAAGTAAGAAAGAAACCGTAAGACAGACATCCTATGACATCACTTATAGGTGTTACCTAAGAATTGATACCCATGAAATAATTTCCAAGAGAAGGACACGCATAGATTCAGAAAACCAAATTATGTTTAACCAAATGGAAAGGTGTAAGGAATGTATGAATTAGGATATGGGGGTTAACAGACATATACTAATACATAGGAAATATATAATCACACAATACCTAAGGAATACAAAGAGAGGTCTACTCAACACTCTATAATAACATACACGGGAATGGATCCAAAGAGGAATATAGACAGATACATTGATAGGATGAACCAGAAACTGTACACCTCGGAGAATCTACATTTTGATCAAATTTCCTCTGATAATTAAATTTAAAAAGCAAACAACAATTTAGGAGATATAAGCTCTTGGGGGTTTGCACTGGCACATTGCACTCTAATTCGCAGCTTACTACCACGATTGCCACGAAAGCTCTGTGGCCCAAAATCCCAGAGTTGGAAATGTAGAAATGCTGCCGCCTTGTGGCCGTTTCCCACAAGAGCGGCTTTGAACCCACAGCTAATGGTCACTTAACATTCACAAGGATTCAGGGCTGTAAAGGACACCTGCCCTAAAAAATTGTGCGGAGGTAGGGAATGGCCAAAAAAATTCAAAAGTGTTAAATTTTTCAAGGAGATTGGATGGAGGGGTAAGTTTTACTCACTCATTTTCAAAAAAGAGGAAAATGGATAAAAGCTCAACATCAGTAATTATTAGACTCATGCAAATCTAACCTCCAAAATGATTCCAACTCACACATGTCAACTACCATCAGCTGCAAGTCTACAAACATTAAATGCTGAAGGTGTTTTAGAGAACTGTGTACCCTCTAGCTGCTGGTGAGATGTAAAGTGGTGACAGCCAATAATGAGAATAGAAAGGAGCTGCGTTGAAAAGTAAAAATTGAGCCACCATTCCGTTCAGCAGGCCCACCGCTGAGACTCTCACCTGACAAGTCCAGAGTCGAGAAGGCACAGGCTTCAACAGCTGCACTGCAGGAATTTTCACAATAGCCAAGACACGGAAGCAACCAAAATGTCCATCACCATATCAGTTGAAAAAGAAGAAGTGGTCCATGTACACAATGGAATATTAGCCATGGAAAACAATGAAACACTGCTCTTTCAGGCACCATAGTTGAGCCTAGAGATAATCACAGAACATGAGGTAATTCGAAAAGCAAAAGACATATCCTATGATATCACTTACAGGCATTATCTAACAACTGACACAAATGAACATATTTGCACAGAGAAAGACACTCACACACTTAGAAAACAAACTAGGCTTATCTAAAAGGAAAGGTGGGGGGAATGGAAAAATTAAGATTAGGGTTACCATACGTGTACAAATACCTATTAAATACACATAACAAAAAGACCGACCATATAGCAAGGGAGGTCTATGGAACACTCTGCAATAATTGACATGGGAAGGGGATCTGTGCATGAATATATATATATATATATATATATATATATATATATATATATATATATATATGTTAGGCACAAATGAACCAGATTGTGTACACCTAGGACAAACCATATTCTAATCATTGCCCCTATTAAAAAAACTAAAACAACAAACAAGAAATAATGTAACATAAACTTATGGGGTTTTCTCCTGGCACATTCCATTTTAATTTACAACCTAGGAACAGGGATTCCAGAACGGCTCTGCTGCCCTAGTAACGAGATTTGTGAATGGAGAAATGCTGCCGCCTAGTGGCTGCTTACCACAACAGCAGCTTTAAACCCAGTGCTAATGGTCACTAAATATTCACACTCATTACAGGCCTGTGAATGACACCTGCCCTCAAAAACAATCCTGGGAGCGAATATTGACCAAAAAATTCAATTTTGAGGGCAACCTTTCAAGAAGACAATTTCAAGAGGTTAATTGTATTCTACGTTTTTTTCATTTGTTCGTTAACAGAAATTTTAAAAGCTGTGGAAAAATGAACCTTAGAAAGAATTAAGGACATGCAAGTCCAAATTACAAAAACCCTATCAGCTCACAACAGTCAGAATGACCATCAGCAAAAATTCTGCAAACAATAAATGCTGAAGGGGTTGTGGAAAAATGCCTAGGCTTGGTTCAACGTGGGACATGCTAAGAGCCAGTAAGGAAAACACAAAGGAGGTGCATTGAAAAGGTAAGTACTGAGCTACCATTCAATCAAGCATGCCCACTGCTGGCCCTATCGCCTGAGAGGATGAGAATCAAAAAGACACAGGCTGGACTTCACTGGTGGCGCAGTGGTTGAGAGTCCGCCGCCGAAGCAGGGGACACGGGTTTATGCCCCGGTTCGGGAAAATCACACATGCCGTGGAGCGGCTGGTCCCGTGAGCTATGGCTGCTGGGCCTGTGCGTCCAGAGCCTGTGCTCTGCAATCGGAGTGGCCATGGCAGTGAGTGGCCTACGTACTGCAAAACAAGAAAAAAACAGTCTGGCAATCCTGCCCTCCAGCAATATTTATCATAGCCAAAACTTGGAAGCTACGAAAATGTCCATCAACAGAGGAATGCACAAAGAAGAAGTGGTCCATGTACACAATGGAATATGACTCCAATAAAAAAAATAAACTCAATCTAGAAAACAAACAAAAGTAAAAAAAAAAAACACATCAGCTTTTGGGCATTTATCCAGGCACATTCCACTCTAATTTATAACCGAGAAATACCACTGCAAGGTAGTCTGTTTCCCTAGTTAAAAGCTTGTGAAAAGCAGAAATGCTGCCACCCTCTGGCCGTGACCTGCAACAGCAGCTTTCAAAACTGTGCTAAGGGTCACTTCATATGCACCAGTACTGGAGGGCTGTAAATGAAACCTGCCCTCAGAATGTCATTAGGGAGGTAATGGCCAAAATATTTCTAAATGTCACACATACTTCACGAAAACAATTGGAAGAGGTAAGCTCTACTCACAGTTTGAAGAAAAAAAGGACATGCCAGAAAGCTCAATTTCAATGGATTATGAGACGCATGCAAATCCCACCACAAACATATAGCGGCTCACACTTGTCAGAATAAACTTCAGCAAAAAAAAACTACAAACAATAAATGCTGAAGGTGTTGTGCAGAAGGGCATACCCTCAACTTTAAGTGGGATGTGACCTGGTAAGAGCCACTAACGAGAACAGAATGGAGGTGCTTTTACTACGTAAATATTTTTCTACCATATGATCCAGCAGGCCCACTCCTGGGCCTATAACCTAAGAAGACAGAATTGGAAAGACACAGGGAGGCGAATGTGCATTGCCGCAGCATTACAATTGCCAAGTCATGGAAGCAAGCAAAAAGTCCATCAACATATGAGTGGACAAAGAAAACTGGTACATGTACAGACGGAGTATTGGCCAAGGAAAAAAAGGACACAATGTCATTTGCAGCACTGTAGATGAGTCTAGAGGCAATCACACAACGTGTAGTATGTCAGAAAGAGAAAGACACATATCGTATGATATCACTTTTAGGTATTACCTATAAATGGATACCAGTGAAGATATTTCCACAGAGAAGGGCAACCACTGATTCATTCAACAAACTTATGGTTCACCAATGGAAATTTGTGAGGATTGGATACATTAGGATATTGGGGTTAACAGACATATACAAACACAGGTGAAATATATCATCACCAAAGACCTACGGAATACCAAGAGAAGACTACTCAACATCCTGTCATAACGTACATGGGAAAAGGATTCCAGGAAGAATAGACATATGTTTATGTGTAAAAGAACCACATCTTGCACACCTAGAACAAGCCAAACTTTGTAATCAAACTTGCTGTGATAAAAATAAAAATTAAATTAAATAAACGAACAAGAAGTAGTGAGACATATACTTAAGGGGCTTTTCCCTGGCACACGCCATTCTAAATTACAACCTAGAACACAACTTCCATTGAGGCTCTGTTGCCCTAGTAACCAGATTTGGTAAAGTAGAACAGCTGCCACCTTGTGGGCGTTTCACACGACAGCAGCTTTAATCCCAGCGTTAATGGTCAGTTGATATTCAAAATAATTGCAGGCCTGTAAATCACACCTGCACTGAAAACAAATCCTGGGGTCGTATATCGACCAAAAAAATTCAAAGGCATCCATATTTCAAACCGACAGTTTCAAGAGGCATAATTTATGCACATTTGTCTTCTGTTTCTTTTTCTTTCTTTCTTTTTTCTTTTTTTTTCAGCTTTCAAACCACTATTTATTTAATCATGTGTTCATTCCACAGATAATTTTTAAAGTGTCTACTATGTACTAATTGCAAGTTAGGTCCCAGGATTACAGCAGTGAGTTAAACAGATAAAATCCCCTGACCTTATGGAACTTAAAGCCTAGTGGGTGACTCGGTCAATAATCCACTTCATAGATAACTACGTAGTTATAATACAGGGTACAGTGAGAGGGCTAACAAAGGGCTCTAATTTAGGCTGGAGTTCAGAGAGGTTCCCCATGAAGAAATGATAGTTTACTTCTCAGGTACTTAATAAACAAAAGTGGTAAAATTAAATGGAAGTGTTTAAATGAACAGAGTTAGGCACCACTTTTAATTACATACATACATATACACACACATAAAATAGATCCCAACTTTCTAAATAAATTATTAGTAAATTGAACGCAAAATTTGTTAATAATGATAAAGTAGTACATATTGCAGAAATAAAGTCACGATGAGTAGCAAAAAAATCTAGGTACTGTTAATGTTATCACATTAATACATGTTTTAATGGTGATTTCAATGGCTATAGAAAAGGCATCTATGAAAAAAAACTGCTTAGTAAATTAGTAAAATAAGGAAATTCCTTAACCTAACGAGAGAAGGATTTTTTAAAGATCCTTTAGCAAATATATTTAATGATAAAACTTTAAAGTTAAAGTTTGGAGACCACAACTATTGCACATTGTTCTATAAGTCCTAGTCAATAGAATAAGAAAAGAATAAGCAGTGTAAGAATTAGAGAATGTGTCAGATAGACTGCACATCAGTCAATCTGTTGTGGTTTGGAAATTTAAAAAGTTAACCACATTGTCCACTTCTGAAAGGAAGAGAAAGTTTGTCATTATTTGCAAATGATATGATAATCTTATCAAAATCAAGGCAAGGAATGGAAAAACTATGAATAAGATAATTCAGCAGAAATTTCCGGTAAGATAAAAAGTCAGCATAACAACTCAAAAGTATTTCTTTTACCAATTTTTTATACCAAGTCATTCTCAAGAGCAGCAAATATTATAAATATTTTTTTTATGGTACACGGGCCTCTCACTGTTGTGGCCTCTCCCGCTGCGGAGCACAGGCTCCTGATGCGCAGGCTCAGTGGCCATGGCTCATGGGCCCAGACGCTCCACGGCATGTGGGATCTTCCTGGACCGGGGCATGAACCCGCATCCCCTGCATCAGCAGGCAGACTCTCAACCACTGCGCCACCAGGGAAGCCCGCAAATATTATAAAATGTCAAGAAATTAATTTTTTCAATGTGAGATTTTTATAGAGAAATTCTGAAATTTTGTGAAGGGCATAATAAGAAAATCTGAATAAATAAAGATTATTTTCAAGCAAGAAAGGGCACATTTTAATAAAAATATCTCCTTACGTTAAGCTACATATTTAATAAGTTCCAATAAAATTACAAAATGATTTCTTCAGCAAATTTGATAACCTGAATCCAAAGTTCATGTAAGTCAAAATACATGAATAGCTAAGGCAATTTTTTTTATCTCCCTGAAGGACCTTCTCTCTTATTTCTTTTTTCTTATTTTTTTAATTTTTTTTATTTTTTATTTTTTATTTTTATTTTTTTTAATTTTTTGCTTTATAACAAATTTAATCAGTTATACATATACATGTTTCCATATCCCCTCCCTTTTGCGTCTCCCTCCCACTCTTTCTTTTTTCTTAAAACAACGGGAATGGAAAAAGGCTGAACATCAGGAATCAATAAAGCCATGCAAATCCAGTGTACACAAACGTTCACCTGACAGCCGTCAGAATGATCATCAGCAAAACAAGTCTACAAAAAATAAATGCTGAAGGGGTTTTAGAGAACTGTGTACCCTTTAGCTGCTGGTGGGTTGCAACCTGGTAAGAGCCAGTCGTGAGAACAGAATGGAGGTGCGTTTAAGGGTAAAAATGGAGCTACCATGTGATCTGGTAGGCCCACTCATGGGCCTATCACCTGAGTAGACCAGAATCAAAAACACACAGGCTGGCAATCCTGCACTGCATCAAGGTGTACCATAGCCAAACCTGGAAGAAACCAAAATGTGCATCAACAGAAAAATGCACCAAGAAGAAGTCGTCCATGTACACAATGGAATATTAGCCATGAGAAAGCATGGAACAGTGCCGTTGGCACCACCATAGAAGGACCTAGCGATAATCACCACACTGGAAGTAAGAAAGAAACCGTAAGACAGACATCCTATGACATCACTTATAGGAGTTACCTAAGAATTGATACCCATGAAATAATTTCCAAGAGAAGGACACGCATAGATTCAGAAAACCAAATTATGTTTAACCAAATGGAAAGGTGTAAGGAATGTATGAATTAGGATATGGGGGTTAACAGACATATACTAATACATAGGAAATATATAATCACACAATACCTAAGGAATACAAAGAGAGGTCTACTCAACACTCTATAATAACATACACGGGAATGGATCCAAAGAGGAATATAGACAGATACATTGATAGGATGAACCAGAAACTGTACACCTCGGAGAATCTACATTTTGATCAAATTTCCTCTGATAATTAAATTTAAAAAGCAAACAACAATTTAGGAGATATAAGCTCTTGGGGGTTTGCACTGGCACATTGCACTCTAATTCGCAGCTTACTACCACGATTTCCACGAAAGCTCTGTGGCCCAAAATCCCAGAGTTGGAAATGTAGAAATGCTGCCGCCTTGTGGCCGTTTCCCACAAGAGCGGCTTTGAACCCACAGCTAATGGTCACTTAACATTCACAAGGATTCAGGGCTGTAAAGGACACCTGCCCTAAAAAATTGTGCGGAGGTAGGGAATGGCCAAAAAAATTCAAAAGTGTTAAATTTTTCAAGGAGATTGGATGGAGGGGTAAGTTTTACTCACTCATTTTCAAAAAAGAGGAAAATGGATAAAAGCTCAACATCAGTAATTATTAGACTCATGCAAATCTAACCTCCAAAATGATTCCAACTCACACATGTCAACTACCATCAGCTGCAAGTCTACAAACATTAAATGCTGAAGGTGTTTTAGAGAACTGTGTACCCTCTAGCTGCTGGTGAGATGTAAAGTGGTGACAGCCAATAATGAGAATAGAAAGGAGCTGCGTTTAAAAGTAAAAATTGAGCCACCATTCCGTTCAGCAGGCCCACCGCTGAGACTCTCACCTGACAAGTCCAGAGTCGAGAAGGCACAGGCTTCAACAGCTGCACTGCAGGAATTTTCACAATAGCCAAGACACGGAAGCAACCAAAATGTCCATCACCATATCAGTTGAAAAAGAAGAAGTGGTCCATGTACACAATGGAATATTAGCCATGGAAAACAATGAAACACTGCTCTTTCAGGCACCATAGTTGAGCCTAGAGATAATCACAGAACATGAGGTAAGTCGGAAAGCAAAAGACATATCCTATGATATCACTTACAGGCATTATCTAACAACTGACACAAATGAACATATTTGCACAGAGAAAGACACTCACACACTTAGAAAACAAACTAGGCTTATCTAAAAGGAAAGGTGGGGGGAATGGAAAAATTAAGATTAGGGTTACCATACGTGTACAAATACCTATTAAATACACATAACAAAAAGACCGACCATATAGCAAGGGAGGTCTATGGAACACTCTGCAATAATTTACATGGGAAGGGGATCTGTGCATGAATATATATATATATATATATATATATATATATATATATATATATATATATATATATATATATATATATGTTAGGCACAAATGAACCAGATTGTGTACACCTAGGACAAACAATATTCTAATCATTGCCCCTATTAAAAAAACTAAAACAACAAACAAGAAATAATGTAACATAAACTTATGGGGTTTTCTCCTGGCACATTCCATTTTAATTTACAACCTAGGAACAGGGATTCCAGAACGGCTCTGCTGCCCTAGTAACGAGATTTGTGAATGGAGAAATGCTGCCGCCTAGTGGCTGCTTACCACAACAGCAGCTTTAAACCCAGTGCTAATGGTCACTAAATATTCACACTCATTACAGGCCTGTGAATGACACCTGCCCTCAAAAACAATCCTGGGAGCGAATATTGACCAAAAAATTCAATTTTGAGGGCAACCTTTCAAGAAGACAATTTCAAGAGGTTAATTGTATTCTACGTTTTTTTCATTTGTTCGTTAACAGAAATTTTAAAAGCTGTGGAAAAATGAATCTTAGAAAGAATTAAGGACATGCAAGTCCAAATTACAAAAATCCTATCAGCTCACAACAGTCAGAATGACCATCAGCAAAAATTCTGCAAACAATAAATGCTGAAGTGGTTGTGGAAAAATGCCTAGGCTTGGTTCAACGTGGGACATGCTAAGAGCCAGTAAGGAAAACACAAAGGAGGTGCATTGAAAAGGTAAATACTGAGCTACCATTCAATCAAGCATACCCACTGCTGGGCCTATCGCCTGAGAGGATGAGAATCAAAAAGACACAGGCTGGACTTCACTGGTGGCGCAGTGGTTGAGAGTCCGCCGCCGAAGCAGGGGACACGGGTTTATGCCCCGGTTCGGGAAAATCACACATGCCGTGGAGCGGCTGGTCCCGTGAGCTATGGCTGCTGGGCCTGTGCGTCCAGAGCCTGTGCTCTGCAATCGGAGTGGCCATGGCAGTGAGTGGCCTACGTACTGCAAAACAAGAAAAAAACAGCCTGGCAATGCTCCCCTCCAGCAATAATTATCATAGCCAAAACTTGGAAGCTACGAAAATGTCCATCAACAGAGGAATGCACAAAGAAGAAGTGGTCCATGTACACAATGGAATATGACTCCAATAAAAAAATATAAACTCAATCTAGAAAACAAACAAAAGTAAAAAAAAAAAAACACATCAGCTTTTGGGGGTTTATCCAGGCACATTCCTCTCTAATTTATAACCGAGAAATACCACTGCAAGTTAGTCTGTTTCCCTAGTTAAAAGCTTGTGAAAAGCAGAAATGCTGCCACCCTCTGGCCGTGACCTGCAACAGCAGCTTTAAAAACTGTGCTAAGGGTCACTTCATATGCACCAGTACTGGAGGGCTGTAAATGAAACCTGCCCTCAGAATGTCATTAGGGAGGTAATGGCCAAAATATTTCTAAATGTCACACATACTTCACGAAAACAATTGGAAGAGGTAAGCTCTACTCACAGTTTGAAGAAAAAAAGGACATGCCAGAAAGCTCAATTTCAATGGATTATGAGACGCATGCAAATCCAACCACAAACATATAGCGGCTCACACTTGTCAGAATAAACTTCAGCAAAAAAATCTACAAACAATAAATGCTGAAGGTGTTGTGCAGAAGTGCATACCCTCAACTTTAAGTGGGATGTGACCTGGTAAGAGCCACTAACGAGAACAGAATGGAGGTGCTTTTACTACGTAAATATTTTTCTACCATATGATCCAGCAGGCCCACTCCTGGGCCTATAACCTAAGAAGACAGAATTGGAAAGACACAGGGAGGCGAATGTGCATTGCCACAGCATTACAATTGCCAAGTCATGGAAGCAAGCAAAAAGTCCATCAACATATGAGTGGACAAAGAAAACTGGTACATGTACAGACGGAGTATTGGCCAAGGAAAAAAAGGACACGATGTCATTTGCAGCACTGTAGATGAGTCTAGAGGCAATCACACAACGTGTAGTATGTCAGAAAGAGAAAGACACATATCGTATGATATCACTTTTAGGTATTACCTATAAATGGATACCAGTGAAGATATTTCCACAGAGAAGGGCAACCACTGATTCATTCAACAAACTTATGGTTCACCAATGGAAATTTGTGAGGATTGGATACATTAGGATATTGGGGTTAACAGACATATACAAACACAGGTGAAATATATCATCACCAAAGACCTACGGAATACCAAGAGAAGACTACTCAACATCCTGTCATAACGTACATGGGAAAAGGATTCCAGGAAGAATAGACATATGTTTATGTGTAAAAGAACCACATCCTGCACACCTAGAACAAGCCAAACATTGTAATCAAACTTGCTGTGATAAAAATAAAAATTAAATTAAATAAACGAACAAGAAGTAGTGAGACATATACTTAAGGGGCTTTTCCCTGGCACACGCCATTCTAAATTACAACCTAGAACACAACTTCCATTGAGGCTCTGTTGCCCTAGTAACCAGATTTGGTAAAGTAGAACAGCTGCCACCTTGTGGGCATTTCACACGACAGCAGCTTTAATCCCAGCGTTAATGGTCAGTTGATATTCAAAATAATTGCAGGCCTGTAAATCACACCTGCACTGAAAACAAATCCTGGGGTCGTATATCGACCAAAAAAATTCAAAGGCATCCATATTTCAAACCGACAGTTTCAAGAGGCATAATTTATGCACATTTGTCTTCTGTTTCTTTTTCTTTCTTTCTTTTTTCTTTTTTTTTTCAGCTTTCAAACCACTATTTATTTAATCATGTGTTCATTCCACAGATAATTTTTAAAGTGTCTACTATGTACTAATTGCAAGTTGGGTCCCAGGATTACAGCAGTGAGTTAAACAGATAAAATCCCCGGACCTTATGGAACTTAAAGCCTAGTGGGTGACTCGGTCAATAATCCACTTCATAGATAACTACGTAGTTATAATACAGGGTACAGTGAGAGGGCTAACAAAGGGCTCTAATTTAGGCTGGAGTTCAGAGAGGTTCCCCATGAAGAAATGATAGTTTACTTCTCAGGTACTTAATAAACAAAAGTGGTAAAATTAAATGGAAGTGTTTAAATGAACAGAGTTAGGCACCACTTTTAATTACATACATACATATACACACACATAAAATAGATCCCAACTTTCTAAATAAATTATTAGTAAATTGAACGCAAAATTTGTTAATAATGATAAAGTAGTACATATTCCAGAAATAAAGTCACGATGAGTAGCAAAAAAATCTAGGTACTGTTAATGTTATCACATTAATACATGTTTTAATGGTGATTTCAATGGCTATAGAAAAGGCATCTATGAAAAAAAACTGATTAGTAAATTAGTAAAATAAGGAAATTCCTTAACCTAACGAGAGAAGGATTTTTTAAAGATCCTTTAGCAAATATATTTAATGATAAAACTTTAAAGTTAAAGTTTGGAGACCACAACTATTGCACATTGTTCTATAAGTCCTAGTCAATAGAATAAGAAAAGAATAAGCAGTGTAAGAATTAGAGAATGTGTCAGATAGACTGCACATCAGTCAATCTGTTGTGGTTTGGAAATTTAAAAAGTTAACCACATTGTCCACTTCTGAAAGGAAGAGAAAGTTTGTCATTATTTGCAAATGATATGATAATCTTATCAAAATCAAGGCAAGGAATGGAAAAACTATGAATAAGATAATTCAGCAGAAATTTCCGGTAAGATATAAAGTCAGCATAACAACTCAAAAGTATTTCTTTTACCAATTTTTTATACCAAGTCATTCTCAAGAGCAGCAAATATTATAAATAATTTTTTTTATGGTACACGTGCCTCTCACTGTTGTGGCCTCTCCTGCTGCGTAGCACAGGCTCCTGATGCGCAGGCTCAGTGGCCATGGCTCATGGGCCCAGACGCTCCACGGCATGTGGGATCTTCCTGGACCGGGGCATGAACCCGCGTCTCCTGCATCAGCAGGCAGACTCTCAACCACTGCGCCACCAGGGAAGCCCGCAAATACTATATAATGTCAAGAAATTAATTTTTTCAATGTTAGATTTTTATAGAGAAATTCTGAAATTTTGTGAAGGGCATAATAAGAAAATCTGAATAAATAAAGATTATTTTCAAGGAAGAAAGGGCACATTTTAATAAAAATATCTCCTTACGTTAAGCTACATATTTAATAAGTTCCAATAAAATTACAAAATGATTTCTTCAGCAAATTTGATAACCTGAATCCAAAGTTCATGTAAGTCAAAATACATGAATAGCTAAGGCAATTTTTTTTATCTCCCTGAAGGACCTTCTCTCTTATTTCTTTTTTTTATTTCTTTTTAATTTTTTTTATTTTTTTTATTTTTTATTTTTATTTTTTTTAATTTTTTGCTTTATAACAAATTTAATCAGTTATACATATACGTGTTTCCATATCCCCTCCCTTTTGCGTCTCCCTCCAACTCTTTCATTTTTCTTAAAACAACGGGAATGGAAAAAGGCTGAACATCAGGAATCAATAAAGCCATGCAAATCCAGTGTACACAAACGTTCACCTGACAGCCGTCAGAATGATCATCAGCAAAACAAGTCTACAAAAAATAAATGCTGAAGGGGTTTTAGAGAACTGCGTACCCTTTAGCTGCTGGTGGGTTGCAACCTGGTAAGAGCCAGTCGTGAGAACAGAATGGAGGTGCGTTTAAGGGTAAAAATGGAGCTACCGTGTGATCTGGTAGGCCCACTCATGGGCCTATCACCTGAGTAGACCAGAATCAAAAACACACAGGCTGGCAATCCTGCACTGCAGCAAGGTGTACCATAGCCAAACCTGGAAGAAACCAAAATGTGCATCAACAGAAAAATGCACCAAGAAGAAGTCGTCCATGTACACAATGGAATATTAGCCATGAAAAAGCATGGAACAGTGCCGTTGGCACCACCATAGAAGGACCTAGCAATAATCACCACACTGGAAGTAAGAAAGAAACCGTAAGACAGATATCCTATGACATCACTTATAGGTGTTACCTAAGAATTGATACCCATGAAATAATTTCCAAGAGAAGGACACGCATAGATTCAGAAAACCAAATTATGTTTAACCAAATGGAAAGGTGTAAGGAATGTATGAATTAGGATATGGGGGTTAACAGACATATACTAATACATAGGAAATATATAATCACAAAATACCTAAGGAATACAAAGAGAGGTCTACTCAACACTCTATAATAACATACACGGGAATGGATCCAAAGAGGAATATAGACAGATACATTGATAGGATGAACCAGAAACTGTACACCTCGGAGAATCTACATTTTGATCAAATTTCCTCTGATAATTAAATTTAAAAAGCAAACAACAATTTAGGAGATATAAGCTCTTGGGGGTTTGCACTGGCACATTGCACTCTAATTCGCAGCTTACTACCACGATTGCCACGAAAGCTCTGTGGCCCAAAATCCCAGAGTTGGAAATGTAGAAATGCTGCCGCCTTGTGGCCGTTTCCCACAAGAGCGGCTTTGAACCCACAGCTAATGGTCACTTAACATTCACAAGGATTCAGGGCTGTAAAGGACACCTGCCCTAAAAAATTGTGCGGAGGTAGGGAATGGCCAAAAAAATTCAAAAGTGTTAAATTTTTCAAGGAGATTGGATGGAGGGGTAAGTTTTACTCACTCATTTTCAAAAAAGAGGAAAATGGATAAAAGCTCAACATCAGTAATTATTAGACTCATGCAAATCTAACCTCCAAAATGATTCCAACTCACACATGTCAACTACCATCAGCTGCAAGTCTACAAACATTAAATGCTGAAGGTGTTTTAGAGAACTGTGTACCCTCTAGCTGCTGGTGAGATGTAAAGTGGTGACAGCCAATAATAAGAATAGAAAGGAGCTGCGTTTAAAAGTAAAAATTGAGCCACCATTCCGTTCAGCAGGCCCACCGCTGAGACTCTCACCTGACAAGTCCAGAGTCGAGAAGGCACAGGCTTCAACAGCTGCACTGCAGGAATTTTCACAATAGCCAAGACACGGAAGCAACCAAAATGTCCATCACCATATCAGTTGAAAAAGAAAAAGTGGTCCATGTACACAATGGAATATTAGCCATGGAAAACAATGAAACACTGCTCTTTCAGGCACCATAGTTGAGCCTAGAGATAATCACAGAACATGAGGTAAGTCGGAAAGCAAAAGACATATCCTATGATATCACTTACAGGCATTATCTAACAACTGACACAAATGAACATATTTGCACAGAGAAAGACACTCACACACTTAGAAAACAAACTAGGCTTATCTAAAAGGAAAGGTGGGGGGAATGGAAAAATTAAGATTAGTGTTACCATACGTGTACAAATACCTATTAAATACACATAACAAAAAGACCGACCATATAGCAAGGGAGGTCTATGGAACACTCTGCAATAATTTACATGGAAAGGGGATCTGTGCATGAATATACATATATACATATATATATATATATATATACATATATATATATATATATATATATATATATATATGTTAGGCACAAATGGAGCAGATTGTGTACACCTAGGTCAAACAATATTCTAATCATTGCCCCTATTAAAAAAACTAAAACAACAAACAAGAAATAATGTAACATAAACTTATGGGGTTTTCTCCTGGCACATTCCATTTTAATTTACAACCTAGGAACAGGGATTCCAGAAAGGCTCTGCTGCCCTAGTAATGAGATTTGTGAATGGAGAAATGCTGCCGCCTAGTGGCTGCTTACCACAACAGCAGCTTTAAACCCAGTGCTAATGGTCACTAAATATTCACACTCATTACAGGCCTGTGAATGACACCTGCCCTCAAAAACAATCCTGGGAGCGAATATTGACCAAAAAATTCAATTTTGAGGGCAACCTTTCAAGAAGACAATTTCAAGAGGTTAATTGTATTCTACGTTTTTTTCATTTGTTCGTTAACAGAAATTTTAAAAGGTGTGGAAAAATGAATCTTAGAAAGAATTAAGGACATGCAAGTCCAAATTACAAAAATCCTATCAGCTCACAACAGTCAGAATGACCATCAGCAAAAATTCTGCAAACAATAAATGCTGAAGGGGTTGTGGAAAAATGCCTAGGCTTGGTTCAACGTGGGACATGCTAAGAGCCAGTAAGGAAAACACAAAGGAGGTGCATTGAAAAGGTAAGTACTGAGCTACCATTCAATCAAGCATGCCCACTGCTGGCCCTATCGCCTGAGAGGATGAGAATCAAAAAGACACAGGCTGGACTTCACTGGTGGCGCAGTGGTTGAGAGTCTGCCGCCGAAGCAGGGGACACGGGTTTATGCCCCGGTTCGGGAAAATCACACATGCCGTGGAGCGGCTGGTCCCATGAGCTATGGCTGCTGGGCCTGTGCGTCCAGAGCCTGTGCTCTGCAATCGGAGTGGCCATGGCAGTGAGTGGACTACGTACTGCAAAACAAGAAAAAAACAGCCTGGCAATCCTGCCCTCCAGCAATATTTATCATAGCCAAATCTTGGAAGCTACGAAAATGTCCACCAACAGAGGAATGCACAAAGAAGAAGTGGTCCATGTACACAATGGAATATGACTCCAATAAAAAAATATAAACTCAATCTAGAAAACAAACAAAAGTAAAAAAAAAAACACATCAGCTTTTGGGGGTTTATCCAGGCACATTCCACTCTAATTTATAACCGAGAAATACCACTGCAAGGTAGTCTGTTTCCCTAGTTAAAAGCTTGTGAAAAGCAGAAATGCTGCCACCCTCTGGCCGTGACCTGCAACAGCAGCTTTAAAAACTGTGCTAAGGGTCACTTCATATGCACCAGTACTGGAGGGCTGTAAATGAAACCTGCCCTCAGAATGTCATTAGGGAGGTAATGGCCAAAATATTTCTAAATGTCACACATACTTCACGAAAACAATTAGAAGAGGTAAGCTCTACTCACAGTTTGAAGAAAAAAAGGACATGCCAGAAAGCTCAATTTCAATGGATTATGAGACACATGCAAATCCAACCACAAACATATAGCAGCTCACACTTGTCAGAATAAACTTCAGCAAAAAAAAAAACTACAAACAATAAATGCTGAAGGTGTTGTGCAGAAGTGCATACCCTCAACTTTAAGTGGGATGTGACCTGGTAAGAGCCACTAACGAGAACAGAATGGAGGTGCTTTTACTACGTAAATATTTTTCTACCATATGATCCAGCAGGCCCACTCCTGGGCCTATAACCTAAGAAGACAGAATTGGAAAGACACAGGGAGGCGAATGTGCATTGCCGCAGCATTACAATTGCCAAGTCATGGAAGCAACCAAAAAGTCCATCAACATATGAGTGGACAAAGAAAACTGGTACATGTACAGACGGAGTATTGGCCAAGGAAAAAAGGGACACGATGTCATTTGCAGCACTGTAGATGAGTCTAGAGGCAATCACACAACGTGTAGTATGTCAGAAAGAGAAAGACACATATCGTATGATATCACTTTTAGGTATTACCTATAAATGGATACCAGTGAAGATATTTCCACAGAGAAGGGCAACCACTGATTCATTCAACAAACTTATGGTTCACCAATGGAAATTTGTGAGGATTGGATACATTAGGATATTGGGGTTAACAGACATATACAAACACAGGTGAAATATATCATCACCAAAGACCTACGGAATACCAAGAGAAGACTACTCAACATCCTGTCATAACGTACATGGGAAAAGGATTCCAGGAAGAATAGACATATGTTTATGTGTAAAAGAACCACATCTTGCACACCTAGAACAAGCCAAACATTGTAATCAAACTTGCTGTGATAAAAATAAAAATTAAATTAAATAAACGAACAAGAAGTAGTGAGACATATACTTAAGGGGCTTTTCCCTGGCACACGCCATTCTAAATTACAACCTAGAACACAACTTCCATTGAGGCTCTGTTGCCCTAGTAACCAGATTTGGTAAAGTAGAACAGCTGCCACCTTGTGGGCGTTTCACACGACAGCAGCTTTAATCCCAGCGTTAATGCTCAGTTGATATTCAAAATAATTGCAGGCCTGTAAATCACACCTGCACTGAAAACAAATCCTGGGGTCGTATATCGACCAAAAAAATTCAAAGGCATCCATATTTCAAACCGACAGTTTCAAGAGGCATAATTTATGCACATTTGTCTTCTGTTTCTTTTTCTTTCTTTCTTTTTTCTTTTTTTTCAGCTTTCAAACCACTATTTATTTAATCATGTGTTCATTCCACAGATAATTTTTAAAGTGTCTACTATGTACTAATTGCAAGTTAGGTCCCAGGATTACAGCAGTGAGTTAAACAGATAAAATCCCCTGACCTTATGGAACTTAAAGCCTAGTGGGTGACTCGGTCAATAATCCACTTCATAGATAACTATGTAGTTATAATACAGGGTACAGTGAGAGGGCTAACAAAGGGCTCTAATTTAGGCTGGAGTTCAGAGAGGTTCCCCATGAAGAAATGATAGTTTACTTCTCAGGTACTTAATAAACAAAAGTGGTAAAATTAAATGGAAGTGTTTAAATGAACAGAGTTAGGCACCACTTTTAATTACATACATACATATACACACACATAAAATAGATCCCAACTTTCTAAATAAATTATTAATAAATTGAACGCAAAATTTGTTAATAATGATAAAGTAGTACATATTCCAGAAATAAAGTCACGATGAGTAGCAAAAAAATCTAGGTACTGTTAATGTTATCACATTAATACATGTTTTAATGGTGATTTCAATGGCTATAGAAAAGGCATCTATGAAAAAAAAACTGCTTAGTAAATTAGTAAAATAAGGAAATTCCTTAACCTAACGAGAGAAGGATTTTTTAAAGATCCTTTAGCAAATATATTTAATGATAAAACTTTAAAGTTAAAGTTTGGAAACCACAACTATTGCACATTGTTCTATAAGTCCTAGTCAATAGAATAAGAAAAGAATAAGCAGTGTAAGAATTAGAGAATGTGTCAGATAGACTGCACATCAGTCAATCTGTTGTGGTTTGGAAATTTAAAAAGTTAACCACATTGTCCACTTCTGAAAGGAAGAGAAAGTTTGTCATTATTTGCAAATGATATGATAATCTTATCAAAATCAAGGCAAGGAATGGAAAAACTATGAATAAGATAATTCAGCAGAAATTTCCGGTAAGATATAAAGTCAGCATAACAACTCAAAAGTATTTCTTTTACCAATTTTTTATACCAAGTCATTCTCAAGAGCAGCAAATATTATAAATATTTTTTTTTTTATGGTACACGGGCCTCTCACTGTTGTGGCCTCTCCCGCGGCGGAGCACAGGCTCCTGATGCGCAGGCTCAGTGGCCATGGCTCATGGGCCCAGACGCTCCACGGCATGTGGGATCTTCCTGGACCGGGGCATGAACCCGCGTCCCCTGCATCAGCAGGCGGACTCTCAACCACTGCGCCACCAGGGAAGCCCGCAAATATTATAAAATGTCAAGAAATTAATTTTTTCAATGTTAGATTTTTATAGAGAAATTCTGAAATTTTGTGAAGGGCATAATAAGAAAATCTGAATAAATAAAGATTATTTTCAAGGAAGAAAGGGCACATTTTAATAAAAATATCTCCTTACGTTAAGCTACATATTTAATAAGTTCCAATAAAATTACAAAATGATTTCTTCAGCAAATTTGATAACCTGAATCCAAAGTTCATGTAAGTCAAAATACATGAATAGCTAAGGCAATTTTTTTTATCTCCCTGAAGGACCTTCTCTCTTATTTCTTTTTTTTATTTATTTTTAATTTTTTTTAATTTTTTTATTTTTTATTTTTATTTTTTTTAATTTTTTGCTTTATAACAAATTTAATCAGTTATACATATACGTGTTTCCATATCCCCTCCCTTTTGCGTCTCCCTCCCACTCTTTCATTTTTCTTAAAACAACGGGAATGGAAAAAGGCTGAACATCAGGAATCAATAAAGCCATGCAAATCCAGTGTACACAAACGTTCACCTGACAGCCGTCAGAATGATCATCAGCAAAACAAGTCTACAAAAAATAAATGCTGAAGGGGTTTTAGAGAACTGCGTACCCTTTAGCTGCTGGTGGGTTGCAACCTGGTAAGAGCCAGTCGTGAGAACAGAATGGAGGTGCGTTTAAGGGTAAAAATGGAGCTACCATGTGATCTGGTAGGCCCAGTCATGGGCCTATCACCTGAGTAGACCAGAATCAAAAACACACAGGCTGGCAATCCTGCACTGCAGCAAGGTGTACCATAGCCAAACCTGGAAGAAACCAAAATGTGCATCAACAGAAAAATGCACCAAGAAGAAGTCGTCCATGTACACAATGGAATATTAGCCATGAAAAAGCATGGAACAGTGCCGTTGGCACCACCATAGAAGGACCTAGCAATAATCACCACACTGGAAGTAAGAAAGAAACCGTAAGACAGATATCCTATGACATCACTTATAGGTGTTACCTAAGAATTGATACCCATGAAATAATTTCCAAGAGAAGGACACGCATAGATTCAGAAAACCAAATTATGTTTAACCAAATGGAAAGGTGTAAGGAATGTATGAATTAGGATATGGGGGTTAACAGACATATACTAATACATAGGAAATATATAATCACAAAATACCTAAGGAATACAAAGAGAGGTCTACTCAACACTCTATAATAACATACATGGGAATGGATCCAAAGAGGAATATAGACAGATACATTGATAGGATGAACCAGAAACTGTACACCTCGGAGAATCTACATTTTGATCAAATTTCCTCTGATAATTAAATTTAAAAAGCAAACAACAATTTAGGAGATATAAGCTCTTGGGGGTTTGCACTGGCACATTGCACTCTAATTCGCAGCTTACTACCACGATTGCCACGAAAGCTCTGTGGCCCAAAATCCCAGAGTTGGAAATGTAGAAATGCTGCCGCCTTGTGGCCGTTTCCCACAAGAGCGGCTTTGAACCCACAGCTAATGGTCACTTAACATTCACAAGGATTCAGGGCTGTAAAGGACACCTGCCCTAAAAAATTGTGCGGAGGTAGGGAATGGCCAAAAAAATTCAAAAGTGTTAAATTTTTCAAGGAGATTGGATGGAGGGGTAAGTTTTACTCACTCATTTTCAAAAAAGAGGAAAATGGATAAAAGCTCAACATCAGTAATTATTAGACTCATGCAAATCTAACCTCCAAAATGATTCCAACTCACACATGTCAACTACCATCAGCTGCAAGTCTACAAACATTAAATGCTGAAGGTGTTTTAGAGAACTGTGTACCCTCTAGCTGCTGGTGAGATGTAAAGTGGTGACAGCCAATAATGAGAATAGAAAGGAGCTGCGTTTAAAAGTAAAAATTGAGCCACCATTCCGTTCAGCAGGCCCACCGCTGAGACTCTCACCTGACAAGTCCAGAGTCGAGAAGGCACAGGCTTCAACAGCTGCACTGCAGGAATTTTCACAATAGCCAAGACACGGAAGCAACCAAAATGTCCATCACCATATCAGTTGAAAAAGAAGAAGTGGTCCATGTACACAATGGAATATTAGCCATGGAAAACAATGAAACACTGCTCTTTCAGGCACCATAGTTGAGCCTAGAGATAATCACAGAACATGAGGTAAGTCGGAAAGCAAAAGACATATCCTATGATATCACTTACAGGCATTATCTAACAACTGACACAAATGAACATATTTGCACAGAGAAAGACACTCACACACTTAGAAAACAAACTAGGCTTATCTAAAAGGAAAGGTGGGGGGAATGGAAAAATTAAGATTAGTGTTACCATACGTGTACAAATACCTATTAAAAAAACATAACAAAAAGACCGACCATATAGCAAGGGAGGTCTATGGAACACTCTGCAATAATTTACATGGAAAGGGGATCTGTGCATGAATATACATATATATATATATATATATATATATATATATATATACATATATATATATATATATATATATATATATATGTTAGGCACAAATGGACCAGATTGTGTACACCTAGGACAAACAATATTCTAATCATTGCCCCTATTAAAAAAACTAAAACAACAAACAAGAAATAATGTAATATAAACTTATGGGGTTTTCTCCTGGCACATTCCATTTTAATTTACAACCTAGGAACAGGGATTCCAGAACGGCTCTGCTGCCCTAGTAACGAGATTTGTGAATGGAGAAATGCTGCCGCCTAGTGGCTGCTTACCACAACAGCAGCTTTAAACCCAGTGCTAATGGTCACTAAATATTCACACTCATTACAGGCCTGTGAATGACACCTGCCCTCAAAAACAATCCTGGGAGCGAATATTGACCAAAAAATTCAATTTTGAGGGCAACCTTTCAAGAAGACAATTTCAAGAGGTTAATTGTATTCTACGTTTTTTTCATTTGTTCGTTAACAGAAATTTTAAAAGCTGTGGAAAAATGAATCTTAGAAAGAATTAAGGACATGCAAGTCCAAATTACAAAAATCCTATCAGCTCACAACAGTCAGAATGACCATCAGCAAAAATTCTGCAAACAATAAATGCTGAAGGGGTTGTTGAAAAATGCCTAGGCTTGGTTCAACGTGGGACATGCTAAGAGCCAGTAAGGAAAACACAAAGGAGGTGCATTGAAAAGGTAAGTACTGAGCTACCATTCAATCAAGCATACCCACTGCTGGGCCAATCGCCTGAGAGGATGAGAATCAAAAAGACACAGGCTGGACTTCACTGGTGGCGCAGTGGTTGAGAGTCCGCCGCCGAAGCAGGGGACACGGGTTTATGCCCCGGTTCGGGAAAATCACACATGCCGTGGAGCGGCTGGTCCCGTGAGCTATGGCTGCTGGGCCTGTGCGTCCAGAGCCTGTGCTCTGCAATCGGAGTGGCCATGGCAGTGAGTGGCCTACGTACTGCAAAACAAGAAAAAAAAGCAGCCTGGCAATGCTCCCCTCCAGCAATAATTATCATAGCCAAAACTTGGAAGCTACGAAAATGTCCATCAACAGAGGAATGCACAAAGAAGAAGTGGTCCATGTACACAATGGAATATGACTCCAATAAAAAAATATAAACTCAATCTAGAAAACAAACAAAAGTAAAAAAAAACACATCAGCTTTTGGGAGTTTATCAAGGCACATTCCTCTCTAATTTATAACCGAGAAATACCACTGCAAGGTAGTCTGTTTCCCTAGTTAAAAGCTTGTGAAAAGCAGAAAAGCTGCCACCCTCTGGCCGTGACCTGCAACAGCAGCTTTAAAAACTGTGCTAAGGGTCACTTCATATGCACCAGTACTGGAGGGCTGTAAATGAAACCTGCCCTCAGAATGTCATTAGGGAGGTAATGGCCAAAATATTTCTAAATGTCACACATACTTCACGAAAACAATTGGAAGAGGTAAGCTCTACTCACAGTTTGAAGAAAAAAAGGACATGCCAGAAAGCTCAATTTCAATGGATTATGAGACGCATGCAAATCCAACCACAAACATATAGCGGCTCACACTTGTCAGAATAAACTTCAGCAAAAAAATCTACAAACAATAAATGCTGAAGGTGTTGTGCAGAAGTGCATACCCTCAACTTTAAGTGGGATGTGACCTGGTAAGAGCCACTAACGAGAACAGAATGGAGGTGCTTTTACTACGTAAATATTTTTCTACCATATGATCCAGCAGGCCCACTCCTGGGCCTATAACCTAAGAAGACAGAATTGGAAAGACACAGGGAGGCGAATGTGCATTGCCACAGCATTACAATTGCCAAGTCATGGAAGCAAGCAAAAAGTCCATCAATATATGAGTGGACAAAGAAAACTGGTACATGTACAGACGGAGTATTGGCCAAGGAAAAAAAGGACACGATGTCATTTGCAGCACTGTAGATGAGTCTAGAGGCAATCACACAACGTGTAGTATGTCAGAAAGAGAAAGACACATATCGTATGATATCACTTTTAGGTATTACCTATAAATGGATACCAGTGAAGATATTTCCACAGAGAAGGGCAACCACTGATTCATTCAACAAACTTATGGTTCACCAATGGAAATTTGTGAGGATTGGATACATTAGGATATTGGGGTTAACAGACATATACAAACACAGGTGAAATATATCATCACCAAAGACCTACGGAATACCAAGAGAAGACTACTCAACATCCTGTCATAACGTACATGGGAAAAGGATTCCAGGAAGAATAGACATATGTTTATGTGTCAAAGAACCACATCTTGCACACCTAGAACAAGCCAAACTTTGTAATCAAACTTGCTGTGATAAAAATAAAAATTAAATTAAATAAACGAACAAGAAGTAGTGAGACATATACTTAAGGGGCTTTTCCCTGGCACACGCCATTCTAAATTACAACCTAGAACACAACTTCCATTGAGGCTCTGTTGCCCTAGTAACCAGATTTGGTAAAGTAGAACAGCTGCCACCTTGTGGGCATTTCACACGACAGCAGCTTTAATCCCAGCGTTAATGGTCAGTTGATATTCAAAATAATTGCAGGCCTGTAAATCACACCTGCACTGAAAACAAATCCTGGGGTCGTATATCGACCAAAAAAATTCAAAGGCATCCATATTTCAAACCGACAGTTTCAAGAGGCATAATTTATGCACATTTGTCTTCTGTTTCTTTTTCTTTCTTTCTTTTTTCTTTTTTTTCAGCTTTCAAACCACTATTTATTTAATCATGTGTTCATTCCACAGATAATTTTTAAAGTGTCTACTATGTACTAATTGCAAGTTAGGTCCCAGGATTACAGCAGTGAGTTAAACAGATAAAATCCCCTGACCTTATGGAACTTAAAGCCTAGTGGGTGACTCGGTCAATAATCCACTTCATAGATAACTACGTAGTTATAATACAGGGTACAGTGAGAGGGCTAACAAAGGGCTCTAATTTAGGCTGGAGTTCAGAGAGGTTCCCCATGAAGAAATGATAGTTTACTTCTCAGGTACTTAATAAACAAAAGTGGTAAAATTAAATGGAAGTGTTTAAATGAACAGAGTTAGGCACCACTTTTAATTACATACATACATATACACACACATAAAATAGATCCCAACTTTCTAAATAAATTATTAGTAAATTGAACGCAAAATTTGTTAATAATGATAAAGTAGTACATATTCCAGAAATAAAGTCACGATGAGTAGCAAAAAAATCTAGGTACTGTTAATGTTATCACATTAATACATGTTTTAATGGTGATTTCAATGGCTATAGAAAAGGCATCTATGAAAAAAAACTGCTTAGTAAATTAGTAAAATAAGGAAATTCCTTAACCTAACGAGAGAAGGATTTTTTAAAGATCCTTTAGCAAATATATTTAATGATAAAACTTTAAAGTTAAAGTTTGGAGACCACAACTATTGCACATTGTTCTATAAGTCCTAGTCAATAGAATAAGAAAAGAATAAGCAGTGTAAGAATTAGAGAATGTGTCAGATAGACTGCACATCAGTCAATCTGTTGTGGTTTGGAAATTTAAAAAGTTAACCACATTGTCCACTTCTGAAAGGAAGAGAAAGTTTGTCATTATTTGCAAATGATATGATAATCTTATCAAAATCAAGGCAAGGAATGGAAAAACTATGAATAAGATAATTCAGCAGAAATTTCCGGTAAGATATAAAGTCAGCATAACAACTCAAAATTATTTCTTTTACCAATTTTTTATACCAAGTCATTCTCAAGAGCAGCAAATATTATAAATAATTTTTTTTTATGGTACACGGGCCTCTCACTGTTGTGGCCTCTCCTGCTGCGGAGCACAGGCTCCTGATGCGCAGGCTCAGTGGCCATGGCTCATGGGCCCAGACGCTCCACGGCATGTGGGATCTTCCTGGACCGGGGCATGAACCCGCGTCTCCTGCATCAGCAGGCAGACTCTCAACCACTGCGCCACCAGGGAAGCCCGCAAATACTATATAATGTCAAGAAATTAATTTTTTCAAAGTTAGATTTTTATAGAGAAATTCTGAAATTTTGTGAAGGGCATAATAAGAAAATCTGAATAAATAAAGATTATTTTCAAGGAAGAAAGGGCACATTTTAATAAAAATATCTCCTTACGTTAAGCTACATATTTAATAAGTTCCAATAAAATTACAAAATGAATTCTTCAGCAAATTTGATAACCTGAATCCAAAGTTCATGTAAGTCAAAATACATGAATAGCTAAGGCAATTTTTTTTTATCTCCCTGAAGGACCTTCTCTCTTATTTCTTTTTTTTAATTTATTTTTAATTTTTTTTAATTTTTTTATTTGTTTATTTTTCTTTTATTTAATTTTTTGCTTTATAACAAATTTAATCAGTTATACATATACGTGTTTCCATATCCCCTCCCTTTTGCATCTCCCTCCCACTCTTTCTTTTTTCTTAAAACAACGGGAATGGAAAAAGGCTGAACATCAGGAATCAATAAAGACATGCAAATCCAGTGTACACAAACGTTCACCTGACAGCCGTCAGAATGATCATCAGCAAAACAAGTCTACAAAAAATAAATGCTGAAGGGGTTTTAGAGAACTGCGTACCCTTTAGCTGCTGGTGGGTTGCAACCTGGTAAGAGCCAGTCGTGAGAACAGAATGGAGGTGCGTTTAAGGGTAAAAATGGAGCTACCATGTGATCTGGTAGGCCCACTCATGGGCCTATCACCTGAATAGACCAGAATCAAAAACACACAGGCTGGCAATCCTGCACTGCAGCAAGGTGTACCATAGCCAAACCTGGAAGAAACCAAAATGTGCATCAACAGAAAAATGCACCAAGAAGAAGTCGTCCATGTACACAATGGAATATTAGCCATGAAAAAGCATGGAACAGTGCCGTTGGCACCACCATAGAAGGACCTAGCGATAATCACCACACTGGAAGTAAGAAAGAAACCGTAAGACAGACATCCTATGACATCACTTATAGGTGTTACCTAAGAATTGATACCCATGAAATAATTTCCAAGAGAAGGACACGCATAGATTCAGAAAACCAAATTATGTTTAACCAAATGGAAAGGTGTAAGGAATGTATGAATTAGGATATGGGGGTTAACAGACATATACTAATACATAGGAAATATATAATCACAAAATACCTAAGGAATACAAAGAGAGGTCTACTCAACACTCTATAATAAAATACATGGGAATGGATCCAAAGAGGAATATAGACAGATACATTGATAGGATGAACCAGAAACTGTACACCTCGGAGAATCTACATTTTGATCAAATTTCCTCTGATAATTAAATTTAAAAAGCAAACAACAATTTAGGAGATATAAGCTCTTGGTGCTTTGCACTGGCACATTGCACTCTAATTCGCAGCTTACTACCACGATTGCCACGAAAGCTCTGTGGCCCAAAATCCCAGAGTTGGAAATGTAGAAATGCTGCCGCCTTGTGGCCGTTTCCCACAAGAGCGGCTTTGAACCCACAGCTAATGATCACTTAACATTCACAGGGATTCAGGGCTGTAAAGGACACCTGCCCTAAAAAATTGTGCGGAGGTAGGGAATGGCCAAAAAAATTCAAAAGTGTTAAATTTTTCAAGGAGATTGGATGGAGGGGTAAGTTTTACTCACTCATTTTCAAAAAAGAGGAAAATGGATAAAAGCTCAACATCAGTAATTATTACACTCATGCAAATCTAACCTCCAAAATGATTCCAACTCACACATGTCAACTACCATCAGCTGCAAGTCTACAAACATTAAATGCTGAAGGTGTTTTAGAGAACTGTGTACCCTCTAGCTGCTGGTGAGATGTAAAGTGGTGACAGCCAATAATGAGAATAGAAAGGAGCTGCGTTTAAAAGTAAAAATTGAGCCACCATTCCGTTCAGCAGGCCCACCGCTGAGACTCTCACCTGACAAGTCCAGAGTCGAGAAGGCACAGGCTTCAACAGCTGCACTGCAGGAATTTTCACAATAGCCAAGACACGGAAGCAACCAAAATGTCCATCACCATATCAGTTGAAAAAGAAGAAGTGGTCCATGTACACAATGGAATATTAGCCATGGAAAACAATGAAACACTGCTCTTTCAGGCACCATAGTTGAGCCTAGAGATAATCACAGAACATGGGGTAAGTCGGAAAGCAAAAGACATATCCTATGATATCACTTACAGGCATTATCTAACAACTGACACAAATGAACATATTTGCACAGAGAAAGACACTCACACACTTAGAAAACAAACTAGGCTTATCTAAAAGGAAAGGTGGGGGGAATGGAAAAATTAAGATTAGGGTTACCATACGTGTACAAATACCTATTAAATACACATAACAAAAAGACCGACCATATAGCAAGGGAGGTCTATGGAACACTCTGCAATAATTTACATGGGAAGGGGATCTGTGCATGAATATATATATATATATATATATATATATATATATATATGTTAGGCACAAATGAACCAGATTGTGTACACCTAGGACAAACAATATTCTAATCATTGCCCCTATTAAAAAAACTAAAACAACAAACAAGAAATAATGTAACATAAACTTATGGGGTTTTCTCCTGGCACATTCCATTTTAATTTACAACCTAGGAACAGGGATTCCAGAACGGCTCTGCTGCCCTAGTAACGAGATTTGTGAATGGAGAAATGCTGCCGCCTAGTGGCTGCTTACCACAACAGCAGCTTTAAACCCAGTGCTAATGGTCACTAAATATTCACACTCATTACAGGCCTGTGAATGACACCTGCCCTCAAAAACAATCCTGGGAGCGAATATTGACCAAAAAATTCAATTTTGAGGGCAACCTTTCAAGAAGACAATTTCAAGAGGTTAATTGTATTCTACGTTTTTTTCATTTGTTCGTTAACAGAAATTTAAAAAGGTGTGGAAAAATGAACCTTAGAAAGAATTAAGGACATGCAAATCCAAATTACAAAAATCCTATCAGCTCACAACAGTCAGAATGACCATCAGCAAAAATTCTGCAAACAATAAATGCTGAAGGGGTTGTGGAAAAATGCCTAGGCTTGGTTCAACGTGGGACATGCTAAGAGCCAGTAAGGAAAACACAAAGGAGGTGCATTGAAAAGGTAAGTACTGAGCTACCATTCAATCAAGCATGCCCACTGCTGGCCCTATCGCCTGAGAGGATGAGAATCAAAAAGACACAGGCTGGACTTCACTGGTGGCGCAGTGGTTGAGAGTCCGCCGCCGAAGCAGGGGACACGGGTTTATGCCCCGGTTCGGGAAAATCACACATGCCGTGGAGCGGCTGGTCCCGTGAGATATGGCTGCTGGGCCTGTGCGTCCAGAGCCTGTGCTCTGCAATCGGAGTGGCCATGGCAGTGAGTGGCCTACGTACTGCAAAACAAGAAAAAAACAGTCTGGCAATCCTGCCCTCCAGCAATATTTATCATAGCCAAAACTTGGAAGCTACGAAAATGTCCATCAACAGAGGAATGCACAAAGAAGAAGTGGTCCATGTACACAATGGAATATGACTCCAATAAAAAAAATAAACTCAATCTAGAAAACAAACAAAAGTAAAAAAAAAACACATCAGCTTTTGGGGGTTTATCCAGGCACATTCCACTCTAATTTATAACCGAGAAATACCACTGCAAGGTAGTCTGTTTCCCTAGTTAAAAGCTTGTGAAAAGCAGAAATGCTGCCACCCTCTGGCCGTGACCTGCAACAGCAGCTTTAAAAACTGTGCTAAGGGTCACTTCATATGCACCAGTACTGGAGGGCTGTAAATGAAACCTGCCCTCAGAATGTCATTAGGGAGGTAATGGCCAAAATATTTCTAAATGTCACACATACTTCACGAAAACAATTGGAAGAGGTAAGCTCTACTCACAGTTTGAAGAAAAAAAGGACATGCCAGAAAGCTCAATTTCAATGGATTATGAGACGCATGCAAATCCCACCACAAACATATAGCGGCTCACACTTGTCAGAATAAACTTCAGCAAAAAAAAACTACAAACAATAAATGCTGAAGGTGTTGTGCAGAAGTGCATACCCTCAACTTTAAGTGGGATGTGACCTGGTAAGAGCCACTAACGAGAACAGAATGGAGGTGCTTTTACTACGTAAATATTTTTCTACCATATGATCCAGCAGGCCCACTCCTGGGCCTATAACCTAAGAAGACAGAATTGGAAAGACACAGGGAGGCGAATGTGCATTGCCGCAGCATTACAATTGCCAAGTCATGGAAGCAAGCAAAAAGTCCATCAACATATGAGTGGACAAAGAAAACTGGTACATGTACAGACGGAGTATTGGCCAAGGAAAAAAAGGACACGATGTCATTTGCAGCACTGTAGATGAGTCTAGAGGCAATCACACAACGTGTAGTATGTCAGAAAGAGAAAGACACATATCGTATGATATCACTTTTAGGTATTACCTATAAATGGATACCAGTGAAGATATTTCCACAGAGAAGGGCAACCACTGATTCATTCAACAAACTTATGGTTCACCAATGGAAATTTGTGAGGATTGGATACATTAGGATATTGGGGTTAACAGACATATACAAACACAGGTGAAATATATCATCACGAAAGACCTACGGAATACCAAGAGAAGACTACTCAACATCCTGTCATAACGTACATGGGAAAAGGATTCCAGGAAGAATAGACATATGTTTATGTGTAAAAGAACCACATCTTGCACACCTAGAACAAGCCAAACATTGTAATCAAACTTGCTGTGATAAAAATAAAAATTAAATTAAATAAACGAACAAGAAGTAGTGAGACATATACTTAAGGGGCTTTTCCCTGGCACACGCCATTCTAAATTACAACCTAGAACACAACTTCCATTGAGGCTCTGTTGCCCTAGTAACCAGATTTGGTAAAGTAGAACAGCTGCCACCTTGTGGGCGTTTCACACGACAGCAGCTTTAATCCCAGCGTTAATGCTCAGTTGATATTCAAAATACTTGCAGGCCTGTAAATCACACCTGCACTGAAAACAAATCCTGGGGTCGTATATCGACCAAAAAAATTCAAAGGCATCCATATTTCAAACCGACAGTTTCAAGAGGCATAATTTATGCACATTTGTCTTCTGTTTCTTTTTCTTTCTTTCTTTTTTCTTTTTTTTTCAGCTTTCAAACCACTATTTATTTAATCATGTGTTCATTCCACAGATAATTTTTAAAGTGTCTACTATGTACTAATTGCAAGTTAGGTCCCAGGATTACAGCAGTGAGTTAAACAGATAAAATCCCCTGACCTTATGGAACTTAAAGCCTAGTGGGTGACTCGGTCAATAATCCACTTCATAGATAACTACGTAGTTATAATACAGGGTACAGTGAGAGGGCTAACAAAGGGCTCTAATTTAGGCTGGAGTTCAGAGAGGTTCCCCATGAAGAAATGATAGTTTACTTCTCAGGTACTTAATAAACAAAAGTGGTAAAATTAAATGGAAGTGTTTAAATGAACAGAGTTAGGCACCACTTTTAATTACATACATACATATACACACACATAAAATAGATCCCAACTTTCTAAATAAATTATTAGTAAATTGAACGCAAAATTTGTTAATAATGATAAAGTAGTACATATTCCAGAAATAAAGTCACGATGAGTAGCAAAAAAATCTGGGTACTGTTAATGTTATCACATTAATACATGTTTTAATGGTGATTTCAATGGCTATAGAAAAGGCATCTATGAAAAAAAAACTGCTTAGTAAATTAGTAAAATAAGGAAATTCCTTAACCTAACGAGAGAAGGATTTTTTAAAGATCCTTTAGCAAATATATTTAATGATAAAACTTTAAAGTTAAAGTTTGGAAACCACAACTATTGCACATTGTTCTATAAGTCCTAGTCAATAGAATAAGAAAAGAATAAGCAGTGTAAGAATTAGAGAATGTGTCAGATAGACTGCACATCAGTCAATCTGTTGTGGTTTGGAAATTTAAAAAGTTAACCACATTGTCCACTTCTGAAAGGAAGAGAAAGTTTGTCATTATTTGCAAATGATATGATAATCTTATCAAAATCAAGGCAAGGAATGGAAAAACTATGAATAAGATAATTCAGCAGAAATTTCCGGTAAGATATAAAGTCAGCATAACAACTCAAAAGTATTTCTTTTACCAATTTTTTATACCAAGTCATTCTCAAGAGCAGCAAATATTATAAATAATTTTTTTTTTTATGGTACACGGGCCTCTCACTGTTGTGGCCTCTCCTGCTGCAGAGCACAGGCTCCTGATGCGCAGGCTCAGTGGCCATGGCTCATGGGCCCAGACGCTCCACGGCATGTGGGATCTTCCTGGACCGGGGCATGAACCCGCGTCTCCTGCATCAGCAGGCAGACTCTCAACCACTGCGCCACAAGGGAAGCCCGCAAATACTATATAATGTCAAGAAATTAATTTTTTCAATGTTAGATTTTTATAGAGAAATTCTGAAATTTTGTGAAGGGCATAATAAGAAAATCTGAATAAATAAAGATTATTTTCAAGGAAGAAAGGGCACATTTTAATAAAAATATCTCCTTACGTTAAGCTACATATTTAATAAGTTCCAATAAAATTACAAAATGATTTCTTCAGCAAATTTGATAACCTGAATCCAAAGTTCATGTAAGTCAAAATACATGAATAGCTAAGGCAATTTTTTTTTATCTCCCTGAAGGACCTTCTCTCTTATTTCTTTTTTTTAATTTATTTTTTATTTTTTTTAATTTTTTATTTTTTTATTTTTATTTTATTTAATTTTTTGCTTTATAACAAATTTAATCAGTTATACATATACGTGTTTCCATATCCCCTCCCTTTTGCATCTCCCTCCCACTCTTTCTTTTTTCTTAAAACAACGGGAATGGAAAAAGGCTGAACATCAGGAATCAATAAAGCCATGCAAATCCAGTGTACACAAACGTTCACCTGACAGCCGTCAGAATGATCATCAGCAAAACAAGTCTACAAAAAATAAATGCTGAAGGGGTTTTAGAGAACTGCGTACCCTTTAGCTGCTGGTGGGTTGCAACCTGGTAAGAGCCAGTCGTGAGAACAGAATGGAGGTGCGTTTAAGGGTAAAAATGGAGCTACCATGTGATCTGGTAGGCCCACTCATGGGCCTATCACCTGAATAGACCAGAATCAAAAACACACAGGCTGGCAATCCTGCACTGCAGCAAGGTGTACCATAGCCAAACCTGGAAGAAACCAAAATGTGCATCAACAGAAAAATGCACCAAGAAGAAGTCGTCCATGTACACAATGGAATATTAGCCATGAAAAAGCATGGAACAGTGCCGTTGGCACCACCATAGAAGTACCTAGCAATAATCACCACACTGGAAGTAAGAAAGAAACCGTAAGACAGATATCCTATGACATCACTTATAGGTGTTACCTAAGAATTGATACCCATGAAATAATTTCCAAGAGAAGGACACGCATAGATTCAGAAAACCAAATTATGTTTAACCAAATGGAAAGGTGTAAGGAATGTATGAATTAGGATATGGGGGTTAACAGACATATACTAATACATAGGAAATATATAATCACAAAATACCTAAGGAATACAAAGAGAGGTCTACTCAACACTCTATAATAACATACATGGGAATGGATCCAAAGAGGAATATAGACAGATACATTGATAGGATGAACCAGAAACTGTACACCTCGGAGAATCTACATTTTGATCAAATTTCCTCTGATAATTAAATTTAAAAAGCAAACAACAATTTAGGAGATATAAGCTCTTGGTGCTTTGCACTGGCACATTGCACTCTAATTCGCAGCTTACTACCACGATTGCCACGAAAGCTCTGTGGCCCAAAATCCCAGAGTTGGAAATGTAGAAATGCTGCCGCCTTGTGGCCGTTTCCCACAAGAGCGGCTTTGAACCCACAGCTAATGGTCACTTAACATTCACAGGGATTCAGGGCTGTAAAGGACACCTGCCCTAAAAAATTGTGCGGAGGTAGGGAATGGCCAAAAAAATTCAAAAGTGTTAAATTTTTCAAGGAGATTGGATGGAGGGGTAAGTTTTACTCACTCATTTTCAAAAAAGAGGAAAATGGATAAAAGCTCAACATCAGTAATTATTAGACTCATGCAAATCTAACCTCCAAAATGATTCCAACTCACACATGTCAACTACCATCAGCTGCAAGTCTACAAACATTAAATGCTGAAGGTGTTTTAGAGAACTGTGTACCCTCTAGCTGCTGGTGAGATGTAAAGTGGTGACAGCCAATAATGAGAATAGAAAGGAGCTGCGTTTAAAAGTAAAAATTGAGCCACCATTCCGTTCAGCAGGCCCACCGCTGAGACTCTCACCTGACAAGTCCAGAGTCGAGAAGGCACAGGCTTCAACAGCTGCACTGCAGGAATTTTCACAATAGCCAAGACACGGAAGCAACCAAAATGTCCATCACCATATCAGTTGAAAAAGAAGAAGTGGTCCATGTACACAATGGAATATTAGCCATGGAAAACAATGAAACACTGCTCTTTCAGGCACCATAGTTGAGCCTAGAGATAATCACAGAACATGAGGTAAGTCGGAAAGCAAAAGACATATCCTATGATATCACTTACAGGCATTATCTAACAACTGACACAAATGAACATATTTGCACAGAGAAAGACACTCACACACTTAGAAAACAAACTAGGCTTATCTAAAAGGAAAGGTGGGGGGAATGGAAAAATTAAGATTAGGGTTACCATACGTGTACAAATACCTATTAAATACACATAACAAAAAGACCGACCATATAGCAAGGGAGGTCTATGGAACACTCTGCAATAATTGACATGGGAAGGGGATCTGTGCATGAATATATATATATATATATATATATATATATATATATATATATATATATATATATATATATATATATATATATATATATATATATATATATATATGTTAGGCACAAATGAACCAGATTGTGTACACCTAGGACAAACCATATTCTAATCATTGCCCCTATTAAAAAAACTAAAACAACAAACAAGAAATAATGTAACATAAACTTATGGGGTTTTCTCCTGGCACATTCCATTTTAATTTACAACCTAGGAACAGGGATTCCAGAACGGCTCTGCTGCCCTAGTAACGAGATTTGTGAATGGAGAAATGCTGCCGCCTAGTGGCTGCTTACCACAACAGCAGCTTTAAACCCAGTGCTAATGGTCACTAAATATTCACACTCATTACAGGCCTGTGAATGACACCTGCCCTCAAAAACAATCCTGGGAGCGAATATTGACCAAAAAATTCAATTTTGAGGGCAACCTTTCAAGAAGACAATTTCAAGAGGTTAATTGTATTCTACGTTTTTTTCATTTGTTCGTTAACAGAAATTTAAAAAGGTGTGGAAAAATGAACCTTAGAAAGAATTAAGGACATGCAAATCCAAATTACAAAAATCCTATCAGCTCACAACAGTCAGAATGACCATCAGCAAAAATTCTGCAAACAATAAATGCTGAAGGGGTTGTGGAAAAATGCCTAGGCTTGGTTCAACGTGGGACATGCTAAGAGCCAGTAAGGAAAACACAAAGGAGGTGCATTGAAAAGGTAAGTACTGAGCTACCATTCAATCAAGCATGCCCACTGCTGGCCCTATCGCCTGAGAGGATGAGAATCAAAAAGACACAGGCTGGACTTCACTGGTGGCGCAGTGGTTGAGAGTCCGCCGCCGAAGCAGGGGACACGGGTTTATGCCCCGGTTCGGGAAAATCACACATGCCGTGGAGCGGCTGGTCCCGTGAGCTATGGCTGCTGGGCCTGTGCGTCCAGAGCCTGTGCTCTGCAATCGGAGTGGCCATGGCAGTGAGTGGCCTACGTACTGCAAAACAAGAAAAAAACAGCCTGGCAATCCTGCCCTCCAGCAATATTTATCATAGCCAAAACTTGGAAGCTACGAAAATGTCCATCAACAGAGGAATGCACAAAGAAGAAGTGGTCCATGTACACAATGGAATATGACTCCAATAAAAAAAATAAACTCAATCTAGAAAACAAACAAAAGTAAAAAAAAAACACATCAGCTTTTGGGGGTTTATCCAGGCACATTCCACTCTAATTTATGACCGAGAAATACCACTGCAAGGTAGTCTGTTTCCCTAGTTAAAAGCTTGTGAAAAGCAGAAATGCTGCCACCCTCTGGCCGTGACCTGCAACAGCAGCTTTAAAAACTGTGCTAAGGGTCACTTCATATGCACCAGTACTGGAGGGCTGTAAATGAAACCTGCCCTCAGAATGTCATTAGGGAGGTAATGGCCAAAATATTTCTAAATGTCACACATACTTCACGAAAACAATTGGAAGAGGTAAGCTCTACTCACAGTTTGAAGAAAAAAAGGACATGCCAGAAAGCTCAATTTCAATGGATTATGAGACGCATGCAAATCCAACCACAAACATATAGCGGCTCACACTTGTCAGAATAAACTTCAGCAAAAAAAAACTACAAACAATAAATGCTGAAGGTGTTGTGCAGAAGTGCATACCCTCAACTTTAAGTGGGATGTGACCTGGTAAGAGCCACTAACGAGAACAGAATGGAGGTGCTTTTACTACGTAAATATTTTTCTACCATATGATCCAGCAGGCCCACTCCTGGGACTATAACCTAAGAAGACAGAATTGGAAAGACACAGGGAGGCGAATGTGCATTGCCGCAGCATTACAATTGCCAAGTCATGGAAGCAACCAAAATGTCCATCAACATATGAGTGGACAAAGAAAACTGGTACATGTACAGACGGAGTATTGGCCAAGGAAAAAAAGGACACGATGTCATTTGCAGCACTGTAGATGAGTCTTGAGGCAATCACACAACGTGTAGTATGTCAGAAAGAGAAAGACACATATCGTATGATATCACTTTTAGGTATTACCTATAAATGGATAGCAGTGAAGATATTTCCACAGAGAAGGGCAACCACTGATTCATTCAACAAACTTATGGTTCACCAATGGAAATTTGTGAGGATTGGATACATTAGGATATTGGGGTTAACAGACATATACAAACACAGGTGAAATATATCATCACGAAAGACCTACGGAATACCAAGAGAAGACTACTCAACATCCTGTCATGACGTACATGGGAAAAGGATTCCAGGAAGAATAGACATATGTTTATGTGTAAAAGAACCACATCTTGCACACCTAGAACAAGCCAAACATTGTAATCAAACTTGCTGTGATAAAAATAAAAATTAAATTAAATAAACGAACAAGAAGTAGTGAGACATATACTTAAGGGGCTTTTCCCTGGCACACGCCATTCTAAATTACAACCTAGAACACAACTTCCATTGAGGCTCTGTTGCCCTAGTAACCAGATTTGGTAAAGTAGAACAGCTGCCACCTTGTGGGCGTTTCACACGACAGCAGCTTTAATCCCAGCGTTAATGCTCAGTTGATATTCAAAATACTTGCAGGCCTGTAAATCACACCTGCACTGAAAACAAATCCTGGGGTCGTATATCGACCAAAAAAATTCAAAGGCATCCATATTTCAAACCGACAGTTTCAAGAGGCATAATTTATGCACATTTGTCTTCTGTTTCTTTTTCTTTCTTTCTTTTTTCTTTTTTTTTCAGCTTTCAAACCACTATTTATTTAATCATGTGTTCATTCCACAGATAATTTTTAAAGTGTCTACTATGTACTAATTGCAAGTTAGGTCCCAGGATTACAGCAGTGAGTTAAACAGATAAAATCCCCTGACCTTATGGAACTTAAAGCCTAGTGGGTGACTCGGTCAATAATCCACTTCATAGATAACTACGTAGTTATAATACAGGGTACAGTGAGAGGGCTAACAAAGGGCTCTAATTTAGGCTGGAGTTCAGAGAGGTTCCCCATGAAGAAATGATAGTTTACTTCTCAGGTACTTAATAAACAAAAGTGGTAAAATTAAATGGAAGTGTTTAAATAAACAGAGTTAGGCACCACTTTTAATTACATACATACATATACACACACATAAAATAGATCCCAACTTTCTAAATAAATTATTAGTAAATTGAACGCAAAATTTGTTAATAATGATAAAGTAGTACATATTCCAGAAATAAAGTCACGATGAGTAGCAAAAAAATCTAGGTACTGTTAATGTTATCACATTAATACATGTTTTAATGGTGATTTCAATGGCTATAGAAAAGGCATCTATGAAAAAAAAACTGCTTAGTAAATTAGTAAAATAAGGAAATTCCTTAACCTAACGAGAGAAGGATTTTTTAAAGATCCTTTAGCAAATATATTTAATGATAAAACTTTAAAGTTAAAGTTTGGAAACCACAACTATTGCACATTGTTCTATAAGTCCTAGTCAATAGAATAAGAAAAGAATAAGCAGTGTAAGAATTAGAGAATGTGTCAGATAGACTGCACATCAGTCAATCTGTTGTGGTTTGGAAATTTAAAAAGTTAACCACATTGTCCACTTCTGAAAGGAAGAGAAAGTTTGTCATTATTTGCAAATGATATGATAATCTTATCAAAATCAAGGCAAGGAATGGAAAAACTATGAATAAGATAATTCAGCAGAAATTTCCGGTAAGATATAAAGTCAGCATAACAACTCAAAAGTATTTCTTTTACCAATTTTTTATACCAAGTCATTCTCAAGAGCAGCAAATATTATAAATAATTTTTTTTTTATGGTACACGGGCCTCTCACTGTTGTGGCCTCTCCTGCTGCGGAGCACAGGCTCCTGATGCGCAGGCTCAGTGGCCATGGCTCATGGGCCCAGACGCTCCACGGCATGTGGGATCTTCCTGGACCGGGGCATGAACCCGCGTCCCCTGCATCAGCAGGCAGACTCTCAACCACTGCGCCACCAGGGAAGCCCGCAAATATTATAAAATGTCAAGAAATTAATTTTTTCAATGTTAGATTTTTATAGAGAAATTCTGAAATTTTGTGAAGGGCATAATAAGAAAATCTGAATAAATAAAGATTATTTTCAAGGAAGAAAGGGCACATTTTAATAAAAATATCTCCTTACGTTAAGCTACATATTTAATAAGTTCCAATAAAATTACAAAATGATTTCTTCAGCAAATTTGATAACCTGAATCCAAAGTTCATGTAAGTCAAAATACATGAATAGCTAAGGCAATTTTTTTTATCTCCCTGAAGGACCTTCTCTCTTATTTCTTTTTTTTATTTATTTTTAATTTTTTTTAATTTTTTTATTTTTTATTTTTATTTTATTTAATTTTTTGCTTTATAACAAATTTAATCAGTTATACATATACGTGTTTCCATATCCCCTCCCTTTTGCGTCTCCCTCCCACTCTTTCTTTTTTCTTAAAACAACGGGAATGGAAAAAGGCTGAACATCAGGAATCAATAAAGCCATGCAAATCCAGTGTACACAAACGTTCACCTGACAGCCGTCAGAATGATCATCAGCAAAACAAGTCTACAAAAAATAAATGCTGAAGGGGTTTTAGAGAACTGCGTACCCTTTAGCTGCTGGTGGGTTGCAACCTGGTAAGAGCCAGTCGTGAGAACAGAATGGAGGTGCGTTTAAGGGTAAAAATGGAGCTACCATGTGATCTGGTAGGCCCACTCATGGGCCTATCACCTGAGTAGACCAGAATCAAAAACACACAGGCTGGCAATCCTGCACTGCAGGAAGGTGTACCATAGCCAAACCTGGAAGAAACCAAAATGTGCATCAACAGAAAAATGCACCAAGAAGAAGTCGTCCATGTACACAATGGAATATTAGCCATGAAAAAGCATGGAACAGTGCCGTTGGCACCACCATAGAAGGACCTAGCAATAATCACCACACTGGAAGTAAGAAAGAAACCGTAAGACAGATATCCTATGACATCACTTATAGGTGTTACCTAAGAATTGATACCCATGAAATAATTTCCAAGAGAAGGACACGCATAGATTCAGAAAACCAAATTATGTTTAACCAAATGGAAAGGTGTAAGGAATGTATGAATTAGGATATGGGGGTTAACAGACATATACTAATACATAGGAAATATATAATCACAAAATACCTAAGGAATACAAAGAGAGGTCTACTCAACACTCTATAATAACATACACGGGAATGGATCCAAAGAGGAATATAGACAGATACATTGATAGGATGAACCAGAAACTGTACACCTAGGAGAATCTACATTTTGATCAAATTTCCTCTGATAATTAAATTTAAAAAGCAAACAACAATTTAGGAGATATAAGCTCTTGGGGGTTTGCACTGGCACATTGCACTCTAATTCGCAGCTTACTACCACGATTGCCACGAAAGCTCTGTGGCCCAAAATCCCAGAGTTGGAAATGTAGAAATGCTGCCGCCTTGTGGCCGTTTCCCACAAGAGCGGCTTTGAACCCACAGCTAATGGTCACTTAACATTCACAAGGATTCAGGGCTGTAAAGGACACCTGCCCTAAAAAATTGTGCGGAGGTAGGGAATGGCCAAAAAAATTCAAAAGTGTTAAATTTTTCAAGGAGATTGGATGGAGGGGTAAGTTTTACTCACTCATTTTCAAAAAAGAGGAAAATGGATAAAAGCTCAACATCAGTAATTATTAGACTCATGCAAATCTAACCTCCAAAATGATTCCAACTCACACATGTCAACTACCATCAGCTGCAAGTCTACAAACATTAAATGCTGAAGGTGTTTTAGAGAACTGTGTACCCTCTAGCTGCTGGTGAGATGTAAAGTGGTGACAGCCAATAATGAGAATAGAAAGGAGCTGCGTTTAAAAGTAAAAATTGAGCCACCATTCCGTTCAGCAGGCCCACCGCTGAGACTCTCACCTGACAAGTCCAGAGTCGAGAAGGCACAGGCTTCAACAGCTGCACTGCAGGAATTTTCACAATAGCCAAGACACGGAAGCAACCAAAATGTCCATCACCATATCAGTTGAAAAAGAAGAAGTGGTCCATGTACACAATGGAATATTAGCCATGGAAAACAATGAAACACTGCTCTTTCAGGCACCATAGTTGAGCCTAGAGATAATCACAGAACATGAGGTAAGTCGGAAAGCAAAAGACATATCCTATGATATCACTTACAGGCATTATCTAACAACTGACACAAATGAACATATTTGCACAGAGAAAGACACTCACACACTTAGAAAACAAACTAGGCTTATCTAAAAGGAAAGGTGGGGGGAATGGAAAAATTAAGATTAGGGTTACCATACGTGTACAAATACCTATTAAATACACATAACAAAAAGACCGACCATATAGCAAGGGAGGTCTATGGAACACTCTGCAATAATTTACATGGGAAGGGGATCTGTGCATGAATATATATATATATATATATACATATATATATATATATATATATATATATATATATATATATATATATATATATATATATATATGTTAGGCACAAATGAACCAGATTGTGTACACCTAGGACAAACAATATTCTAATCATTGCCCCTATTAAAAAAACTAAAACAACAAACAAGAAATAATGTAACATAAACTTATGGGGTTTTCTCCTGGCACATTCCATTTTAATTTACAACCTAGGAACAGGGATTCCAGAACGGCTCTGCTGCCCTAGTAACGAGATTTGTGAATGGAGAAATGCTGCCGCCTAGTGGCTGCTTACCACAACAGCAGCTTTAAACCCAGTGCTAATGGTCACTAAATATTCACACTCATTACAGGCCTGTGAATGACACCTGCCCTCAAAAACAATCCTGGGAGCGAATATTGACCAAAAAATTCAATTTTGAGGGCAACCTTTCAAGAAGACAATTTCAAGAGGTTAATTGTATTCTACGTTTTTTTCATTTGTTCGTTAACAGAAATTTAAAAAGGTGTGGAAAAATGAACCTTAGAAAGAATTAAGGACATGCAAATCCAAATTACAAAAATCCTATCAGCTCACAACAGTCAGAATGACCATCAGCAAAAATTCTGCAAACAATAAATGCTGAAGGGGTTGTGGAAAAATGCCTAGGCTTGGTTCAACGTGGGACATGCTAAGAGCCAGTAAGGAAAACACAAAGGAGGTGCATTGAAAAGGTAAGTACTGAGCTACCATTCAATCAAGCATGCCCACTGCTGGCCCTATCGCCTGAGAGGATGAGAATCAAAAAGACACAGGCTGGACTTCACTGGTGGCGCAGTGGTTGAGAGTCCGCCGCCGAAGCAGGGGACACGGGTTTATGCCCCGGTTCGGGAAAATCACACATGCCGTGGAGCGGCTGGTCCCGTGAGCTATGGCTGCTGGGCCTGTGTGTCCAGAGCCTGTGCTCTGCAATCGGAGTGGCCATGGCAGTGAGTGGCCTACGTACTGCAAAACAAGAAAAAAACAGCCTGGCAATCCTGCCCTCCAGCAATATTTATCATAGCCAAAACTTGGAAGCTACGAAAATGTCCATCAACAGAGGAATGCACAAAGAAGAAGTGGTCCATGTACACAATGGAATATGACTCCAATAAAAAAAATAAACTCAATCTAGAAAACAAACAAAAGTAAAAAAAAAACATATCAGCTTTTGGGGGTTTATCCAGGCACATTCCACTCTAATTTATAACCGAGAAATACCACTGCAAGGTAGTCTGTTTCCCTAGTTAAAAGCTTGTGAAAGGCAGAAATGCTGCCACCCTCTGGCCGTGACCTGCAACAGCAGCTTTAAAAACTGTGCTAAGGGTCACTTCATATGCACCAGTACTGGAGGACTGTAAATGAAATCTGCCCTCAGAATGTCATTAGGGAGGTAATGGCCAAAATATTTCTAAATGTCACACATACTTCACGAAAACAATTGGAAGAGGTAAGCTCTACTCACAGTTTGAAGAAAAAAAGGACATGCCAGAAAGCTCAATTTCAATGGATTATGAGACGCATGCAAATCCAACCACAAACATATAGCGGCTCACACTTGTCAGAATAAACTTCAGCAAAAAAAAACTACAAACAATAAATGCTGAAGGTGTTGTGCAGAAGTGCATACCCTCAACTTTAAGTGGGATGTGACCTGGTAAGAGCCACTAATGAGAACAGAATGGAGGTGCTTTTACTACGTAAATATTTTTCTACCATATGATCCAGCAGGCCCACTCCTGGGACTATAACCTAAGAAGACAGAATTGGAAAGACACAGGGAGGCGAATGTGCATTGCCGCAGCATTACAATTGCCAAGTCATGGAAGCAACCAAAAAGTCCATCAACATATGAGTGGACAAAGAAAACTGGTACATGTACAGACGGAGTATTGGCCAAGGAAAAAAAGGACACGATGTCATTTGCAGCACTGTAGATGAGTCTAGAGGCAATCACACAACGTGTAGTATGTCAGAAAGAGAAAGACACATATCGTATGATATCACTTTTAGGTATTACCTATAAATGGATAGCAGTGAAGATATTTCCACAGAGAAGGGCAACCACTGATTCATTCAACAAACTTATGGTTCACCAATGGAAATTTGTGAGGATTGGATACATTAGGATATTGGGGTTAACAGACATATACAAACACAGGTGAAATATATCATCACCAAAGACCTACGGAATACCAAGAGAAGACTACTCAACATCCTGTCATAACGTACATGGGAAAAGGATTCCAGGAAGAATAGACATATGTTTATGTGTAAAAGAACCACATCTTGCACACCTAGAACAAGCCAAACATTGTAATCAAACTTGCTGTGATAAAAATAAAAATTAAATTAAATAAACGAACAAGAAGTAGTGAGACATATACTTAAGGGGCTTTTCCCTGGCACACGCCATTCTAAATTACAACCTAGAACACAACTTCCATTGAGGCTCTGTTGCCCTAGTAACCAGATTTGGTAAAGTAGAACAGCTGCCACCTTGTGGGCGTTTCACACGACAGCAGCTTTAATCCCAGCGTTAATGCTCAGTTGATATTCAAAATAATTGCAGGCCTGTAAATCACACCTGCACTGAAAACAAATCCTGGGGTTGTATATCGACCAAAAAAATTCAAAGGCATCCATATTTCAAACCGACAGTTTCAAGAGGCATAATTTATGCACATTTGTCTTCTGTTTCTTTTTCTTTCTTTCTTTTTTCTTTTTTTTTCAGCTTTCAAACCACTATTTATTTAATCATGTGTTCATTCCACAGATAATTTTTAAAGTGTCTACTATGTACTAATTGCAAGTTAGGTCCCAGGATTACAGCAGTGAGTTAAACAGATAAAATCCCCTGACCTTATGGAACTTAAAGCCTAGTGGGTGACTCGGTCAATAATCCACTTCATAGATAACTACGTAGTTATAATACAGGGTACAGTGAGAGGGCTAACAAAGGGCTCTAATTTAGGCTGGAGTTCAGAGAGGTTCCCCATGAAGAAATGATAGTTTACTTCTCAGGTACTTAATAAACAAAAGTGGTAAAATTAAATGGAAGTGTTTAAATGAACAGAGTTAGGCACCACTTTTAATTACATACATACATATACACACACATAAAATAGATCCCAACTTTCTAAATAAATTATTAGTAAATTGAACGCAAAATTTGTTAATAATGATAAAGTAGTACATATTCCAGAAATAAAGTCACGATGAGTAGCAAAAAAATCTAGGTACTGTTAATGTTATCACATTAATACATGTTTTAATGGTGATTTCAATGGCTATAGAAAAGGCATCTATGAAAAAAAAACTGCTTAGTAAATTAGTAAAATAAGGAAATTCCTTAACCTAACGAGAGAAGGATTTTTTAAAGATCCTTTAGCAAATATATTTAATGATAAAACTTTAAAGTTAAAGTTTGGAGACCACAACTATTGCACATTGTTCTATAAGTCCTAGTCAATAGAATAAGAAAAGAATAAGCAGTGTAAGAATTAGAGAATGTGTCAGATAGACTGCACATCAGTCAATCTGTTGTGGTTTGGAAATTTAAAAAGTTAACCACATTGTCCACTTCTGAAAGGAAGAGAAAGTTTGTCATTATTTGCAAATGATATGATAATCTTATCAAAATCAAGGCAAGGAATGGAAAAACTATGAATAAGATAATTCAGCAGAAATTTCCGGTAAGATATAAAGTCAGCATAACAACTCAAAAGTATTTCTTTTACCAATTTTTTATACCAAGTCATTCTCAAGAGCAGCAAATATTATAAATATTTTTTTTTTATGGTACACGGGCCTCTCACTGTTGTGGCCTCTCCTGCTGCGGAGCACAGGCTCCTGATGCGCAGGCTCAGTGGCCATGGCTCATGGGCCCAGACGCTCCACGGCATGTGGGATCTTCCTGGACCGGGGCATGAACCCGCGTCCCCTGCATCAGCAGGCAGACTCTCAACCACTGCGCCACCAGGGAAGCCCGCAAATATTATAAAATGTCAAGAAATTAATTTTTTCAATGTTAGATTTTTATAGAGAAATTCTGAAATTTTGTGAAGGGCATAATAAGAAAATCTGAATAAATAAAGATTATTTTCAAGGAAGAAAGGGCACATTTTAATAAAAATATCTCCTTACGTTAAGCTACATATTTAATAAGTTCCAATAAAATTACAAAATGATTTCTTCAGCAAATTTGATAACCTGAATCCAAAGTTCATGTAAGTCAAAATACATGAATAGCTAAGGCAATTTTTTTATCTCCCTGAAGGACCTTCTCTCTTATTTCTTTTTTTTATTTATTTTTAATTTTTTTTAATTTTTTTATTTTTTATTTTTATTTTTTTTTAATTTTTTGCTTTATAACAAATTTAATCAGTTATACATATACGTGTTTCCATACCCCTTCCTCTTGCGTCTCCCTCCCACTCTTTCATTTTTCTTAAAACAACGGGAATGGAAAAAGGCTGAACATCAGGAATCAATAAAGCCATGCAAATCCAGTGTACACAAACGTTCACCTGACAGCCGTCAGAATGATCATCAGCAAAACAAGTCTACAAAAAATAAATGCTGAAGGGGTTTTAGAGAACTGCGTACCCTTTAGCTGCTGGTGGGTTGCAACCTGGTAAGAGCCAGTCGTGAGAACAGAATGGAGGTGCGTTTAAGGGTAAAAATGGAGCTACCATGTGATCTGGTAGGCCCACTCATGGGCCTATCACCTGAGTAGACCAGAATCAAAAACACACAGGCTGGCAATCCTGCACTGCAGCAAGGTGTACCATAGCCAAACCTGGAAGAAACCAAAATGTGCATCAACAGAAAAATGCACCAAGAAGAAGTCGTCCATGTACACAATGGAATCTTAGCCATGAAAAAGCATGGAACAGTGCCGTTGGCGCCACCATAGAAGGACCTAGCAATAATCACCACACTGGAAGTAAGAAAGAAACCGTAAGACAGATATCCTATGACATCACTTATAGGTGTTACCTAAGAATTGATACCCATGAAATAATTTCCAAGAGAAGGACACGCATAGATTCAGAAAACCAAATTATGTTTAACCAAATGGAAAGGTGTAAGGAATGTATGAATTAGGATATGGGGGTTAACAGACATATACTAATACATAGGAAATATATAATCACAAAATACCTAAGGAATACAAAGAGAGGTCTACTCAACACTCTATAATAACATACACGGGAATGGATCCAAAGAGGAATATAGACAGATACATTGATAGGATGAACCAGAAACTGTACACCTAGGAGAATCTACATTTTGATCAAATTTCCTCTGATAATTAAATTTAAAAAGCAAACAACAATTTAGGAGATATAAGCTCTTGGGGGTTTGCACTGGCACATTGCACTCTAATTCGCAGCTTACTACCACGATTGCCACGAAAGCTCTGTGGCCCAAAATCCCAGAGTTGGAAATGTAGAAATGCTGCCGCCTTGTGGCCGTTTCCCACAAGAGCGGCTTTGAACCCACAGCTAATGGTCACTTAACATTCACAAGGATTCAGGGCTGTAAAGGACACCTGCCCTAAAAAATTGTGCGGAGGTAGGGAATGGCCAAAAAAATTCAAAAGTGTTAAATTTTTCAAGGAGATTGGATGGAGGGGTAAGTTTTACTCACTCATTTTCAAAAAAGAGGAAAATGGATAAAAGCTCAACATCAGTAATTATTAGACTCATGCAAATCTAACCTCCAAAATGATTCCAACTCACACATGTCAACTACCATCAGCTGCAAGTCTACAAACATTAAATGCTGAAGGTGTTTTAGAGAACTGTGTACCCTCTAGCTGCTGGTGAGATGTAAAGTGGTGACAGCCAATAATGAGAATAGAAAGGAGCTGCGTTTAAAAGTAAAAATTGAGCCACCATTCCGTTCAGCAGGCCCACCGCTGAGACTCTCACCTGACAAGTCCAGAGTCGAGAAGGCACAGGCTTCAACAGCTGCACTGCAGGAATTTTCACAATAGCCAAGACACGGAAGCAACCAAAATGTCCATCACCATATCAGTTGAAAAAGAAGAAGTGGTCCATGTACACAATGGAATATTAGCCATGGAAAACAATGAAACACTGCTCTTTCAGGCACCATAGTTGAGCCTAGAGATAATCACAGAACATGAGGTAAGTCGGAAAGCAAAAGACATATCCTATGATATCACTTACAGGCATTATCTAACAACTGACACAAATGAACATATTTGCACAGAGAAAGACACTCACACACTTAGAAAACAAACTAGGCTTATCTAAAAGGAAAGGTGGGGGGAATGGAAAAATTAAGATTAGGGTTACCATACGTGTACAAATACCTATTAAATACACATAACAAAAAGACCGACCATATAGCAAGGGAGGTCTATGGAACACTCTGCAATAATTTACATGGGAAGGGGATCTGTGCATGAATATATATATATATATATACATATATATATATATATATATATATATATATATATATATATATATATATATATATATATATATATGTTAGGCACAAATGAACCAGATTGTGTACACCTAGGACAAACAATATTCTAATCATTGCCCCTATTAAAAAAACTAAAACAACAAACAAGAAATAATGTAACATAAACTTATGGGGTTTTCTCCTGGCACATTCCATTTTAATTTACAACCTAGGAACAGGGATTCCAGAACGGCTCTGCTGCCCTAGTAACGAGATTTGTGAATGGAGAAATGCTGCCGCCTAGTGGCTGCTTACCACAACAGCAGCTTTAAACCCAGTGCTAATGGTCACTAAATATTCACACTCATTACAGGCCTGTGAATGACACCTGCCCTCAAAAACAATCCTGGGAGCGAATATTGACCAAAAAATTCAATTTTGAGGGCAACCTTTCAAGAAGACAATTTCAAGAGGTTAATTGTATTCTACGTTTTTTTCATTTGTTCGTTAACAGAAATTTAAAAAGGTGTGGAAAAATGAACCTTAGAAAGAATTAAGGACATGCAAATCCAAATTACAAAAATCCTATCAGCTCACAACAGTCAGAATGACCATCAGCAAAAATTCTGCAAACAATAAATGCTGAAGGGGTTGTGGAAAAATGCCTAGGCTTGGTTCAACGTGGGACATGCTAAGAGCCAGTAAGGAAAACACAAAGGAGGTGCATTGAAAAGGTAAGTACTGAGCTACCATTCAATCAAGCATGCCCACTGCTGGCCCTATCGCCTGAGAGGATGAGAATCAAAAAGACACAGGCTGGACTTCACTGGTGGCGCAGTGGTTGAGAGTCCGCCGCCGAAGCAGGGGACACGGGTTTATGCCCCGGTTCGGGAAAATCACACATGCCGTGGAGCGGCTGGTCCCGTGAGCTATGGCTGCTGGGCCTGTGTGTCCAGAGCCTGTGCTCTGCAATCGGAGTGGCCATGGCAGTGAGTGGCCTACGTACTGCAAAACAAGAAAAAAACAGCCTGGCAATCCTGCCCTCCAGCAATATTTATCATAGCCAAAACTTGGAAGCTACGAAAATGTCCATCAACAGAGGAATGCACAAAGAAGAAGTGGTCCATGTACACAATGGAATATGACTCCAATAAAAAAAATAAACTCAATCTAGAAAACAAACAAAAGTAAAAAAAAAACATATCAGCTTTTGGGGGTTTATCCAGGCACATTCCACTCTAATTTATAACCGAGAAATACCACTGCAAGGTAGTCTGTTTCCCTAGTTAAAAGCTTGTGAAAAGCAGAAATGCTGCCACCCTCTGGCCGTGACCTGCAACAGCAGCTTTAAAAACTGTGCTAAGGGTCACTTCATATGCACCAGTACTGGAGGACTGTAAATGAAATCTGCCCTCAGAATGTCATTAGGGAGGTAATGGCCAAAATATTTCTAAATGTCACACATACTTCACGAAAACAATTGGAAGAGGTAAGCTCTACTCACAGTTTGAAGAAAAAAAGGACATGCCAGAAAGCTCAATTTCAATGGATTATGAGACGCATGCAAATCCAACCACAAACATATAGCGGCTCACACTTGTCAGAATAAACTTCAGCAAAAAAAAACTACAAACAATAAATGCTGAAGGTGTTGTGCAGAAGTGCATACCCTCAACTTTAAGTGGGATGTGACCTGGTAAGAGCCACTAATGAGAACAGAATGGAGGTGCTTTTACTACGTAAATATTTTTCTACCATATGATCCAGCAGGCCCACTCCTGGGACTATAACCTAAGAAGACAGAATTGGAAAGACACAGGGAGGCGAATGTGCATTGCCGCAGCATTACAATTGCCAAGTCATGGAAGCAACCAAAAAGTCCATCAACATATGAGTGGACAAAGAAAACTGGTACATGTACAGACGGAGTATTGGCCAAGGAAAAAAAGGACACGATGTCATTTGCAGCACTGTAGATGAGTCTAGAGGCAATCACACAACGTGTAGTATGTCAGAAAGAGAAAGACACATATCGTATGATATCACTTTTAGGTATTACCTATAAATGGATAGCAGTGAAGATATTTCCACAGAGAAGGGCAACCACTGATTCATTCAACAAACTTATGGTTCACCAATGGAAATTTGTGAGGATTGGATACATTAGGATATTGGGGTTAACAGACATATACAAACACAGGTGAAATATATCATCACCAAAGACCTACGGAATACCAAGAGAAGACTACTCAACATCCTGTCATAACGTACATGGGAAAAGGATTCCAGGAAGAATAGACATATGTTTATGTGTAAAAGAACCACATCTTGCACACCTAGAACAAGCCAAACATTGTAATCAAACTTGCTGTGATAAAAATAAAAATTAAATTAAATAAACGAACAAGAAGTAGTGAGACATATACTTAAGGGGCTTTTCCCTGGCACACGCCATTCTAAATTACAACCTAGAACACAACTTCCATTGAGGCTCTGTTGCCCTAGTAACCAGATTTGGTAAAGTAGAACAGCTGCCACCTTGTGGGCGTTTCACACGACAGCAGCTTTAATCCCAGCGTTAATGCTCAGTTGATATTCAAAATAATTGCAGGCCTGTAAATCACACCTGCACTGAAAACAAATCCTGGGGTTGTATATCGACCAAAAAAATTCAAAGGCATCCATATTTCAAACCGACAGTTTCAAGAGGCATAATTTATGCACATTTGTCTTCTGTTTCTTTTTCTTTCTTTCTTTTTTCTTTTTTTTTCAGCTTTCAAACCACTATTTATTTAATCATGTGTTCATTCCACAGATAATTTTTAAAGTGTCTACTATGTACTAATTGCAAGTTAGGTCCCAGGATTACAGCAGTGAGTTAAACAGATAAAATCCCCTGACCTTATGGAACTTAAAGCCTAGTGGGTGACTCGGTCAATAATCCACTTCATAGATAACTACGTAGTTATAATACAGGGTACAGTGAGAGGGCTAACAAAGGGCTCTAATTTAGGCTGGAGTTCAGAGAGGTTCCCCATGAAGAAATGATAGTTTACTTCTCAGGTACTTAATAAACAAAAGTGGTAAAATTAAATGGAAGTGTTTAAATGAACAGAGTTAGGCACCACTTTTAATTACATACATACATATACACACACATAAAATAGATCCCAACTTTCTAAATAAATTATTAGTAAATTGAACGCAAAATTTGTTAATAATGATAAAGTAGTACATATTCCAGAAATAAAGTCACGATGAGTAGCAAAAAAATCTAGGTACTGTTAATGTTATCACATTAATACATGTTTTAATGGTGATTTCAATGGCTATAGAAAAGGCATCTATGAAAAAAAAACTGCTTAGTAAATTAGTAAAATAAGGAAATTCCTTAACCTAACGAGAGAAGGATTTTTTAAAGATCCTTTAGCAAATATATTTAATGATAAAACTTTAAAGTTAAAGTTTGGAGACCACAACTATTGCACATTGTTCTATAAGTCCTAGTCAATAGAATAAGAAAAGAATAAGCAGTGTAAGAATTAGAGAATGTGTCAGATAGACTGCACATCAGTCAATCTGTTGTGGTTTGGAAATTTAAAAAGTTAACCACATTGTCCACTTCTGAAAGGAAGAGAAAGTTTGTCATTATTTGCAAATGATATGATAATCTTATCAAAATCAAGGCAAGGAATGGAAAAACTATGAATAAGATAATTCAGCAGAAATTTCCGGTAAGATATAAAGTCAGCATAACAACTCAAAAGTATTTCTTTTACCAATTTTTTATACCAAGTCATTCTCAAGAGCAGCAAATATTATAAATATTTTTTTTTTTATGGTACACGGGCCTCTCACTGTTGTGGCCTCTCCTGCTGCGGAGCACAGGCTCCTGATGCGCAGGCTCAGTGGCCATGGCTCATGGGCCCAGACGCTCCACGGCATGTGGGATCTTCCTGGACCGGGGCATGAACCCGCGTCCCCTGCATCAGCAGGCAGACTCTCAACCACTGCGCCACCAGGGAAGCCCGCAAATATTATAAAATGTCAAGAAATTAATTTTTTCAATGTTAGATTTTTATAGAGAAATTCTGAAATTTTGTGAAGGGCATAATAAGAAAATCTGAATAAATAAAGATTATTTTCAAGGAAGAAAGGGCACATTTTAATAAAAATATCTCCTTACGTTAAGCTACATATTTAATAAGTTCCAATAAAATTACAAAATGATTTCTTCAGCAAATTTGATAACCTGAATCCAAAGTTCATGTAAGTCAAAATACATGAATAGCTAAGGCAATTTTTTTATCTCCCTGAAGGACCTTCTCTCTTATTTCTTTTTTTTATTTATTTTTAATTTTTTTTAATTTTTTTATTTTTTATTTTTATTTTTTTTTAATTTTTTGCTTTATAACAAATTTAATCAGTTATACATATACGTGTTTCCATACCCCTCCCTCTTGCGTCTCCCTCCCACTCTTTCATTTTTCTTAAAACAACGGGAATGGAAAAAGGCTGAACATCAGGAATCAATAAAGCCATGCAAATCCAGTGTACACAAACGTTCACCTGACAGCCGTCAGAATGATCATCAGCAAAACAAGTCTACAAAAAATAAATGCTGAAGGGGTTTTAGAGAACTGCGTACCCTTTAGCTGCTGGTGGGTTGCAACCTGGTAAGAGCCAGTCGTGAGAACAGAATGGAGGTGCGTTTAAGGGTAAAAATGGAGCTACCATGTGATCTGGTAGGCCCACTCATGGGCCTATCACCTGAGTAGACCAGAATCAAAAACACACAGGCTGGCAATCCTGCACTGCAGCAAGGTGTACCATAGCCAAACCTGGAAGAAACCAAAATGTGCATCAACAGAAAAATGCACCAAGAAGAAGTCGTCCATGTACACAATGGAATCTTAGCCATGAAAAAGCATGGAACAGTGCCTTTGGCGCCACCATAGAAGGACCTAGCAATAATCACCACACTGGAAGTAAGAAAGAAACCGTAAGACAGATATCCTATGACATCACTTATAGGTGTTACCTAAGAATTGATACCCATGAAATAATTTCCAAGAGAAGGACACGCATAGATTCAGAAAACCAAATTATGTTTAACCAAATGGAAAGGTGTAAGGAATGTATGAATTAGGATATGGGGGTTAACAGACATATACTAATACATAGGAAATATATAATCACAAAATACCTAAGGAATACAAAGAGAGGTCTACTCAACACTCTATAATAACATACACGGGAATGGATCCAAAGAGGAATATAGACAGATACATTGATAGGATGAACCAGAAACTGTACACCTAGGAGAATCTACATTTTGATCAAATTTCCTCTGATAATTAAATTTAAAAAGCAAACAACAATTTAGGAGATATAAGCTCTTGGGGGTTTGCACTGGCACATTGCACTCTAATTCGCAGCTTACTACCACAATTGCCACGAAAGCTCTGTGGCCCAAAATCCCAGAGTTGGAAATGTAGAAATGCTGCCGCCTTGTGGCCGTTTCCCACAAGAGCGGCTTTGAACCCACAGCTAATGGTCACTTAACATTCACAAGGATTCAGGGCTGTAAAGGACACCTGCCCTAAAAAATTGTGCGGAGGTAGGGAATGGCCAAAAAAATTCAAAAGTGTTAAATTTTTCAAGGAGATTGGATGGAGGGGTAAGTTTTACTCACTCATTTTCAAAAAAGAGGAAAATGGATAAAAGCTCAACATCAGTAATTATTACACTCATGCAAATCTAACCTCCAAAATGATTCCAACTCACACATGTCAACTACCATCAGCTGCAAGTCTACAAACATTAAATGCTGAAGGTGTTTTAGAGAACTGTGTACCCTCTAGCTGCTGGTGAGATGTAAAGTGGTGACAGCCAATAATGAGAATAGAAAGGAGCTGCGTTTAAAAGTAAAAATTGAGCCACCATTCCGTTCAGCAGGCCCACCGCTGAGACTCTCACCTGACAAGTCCAGAGTCGAGAAGGCACAGGCTTCAACAGCTGCACTGCAGGAATTTTCACAATAGCCAAGACACGGAAGCAACCAAAATGTCCATCACCATATCAGTTGAAAAAGAAGAAGTGGTCCATGTACACAATGGAATATTAGCCATGGAAAACAATGAAACACTGCTCTTTCAGGCACCATAGTTGAGCCTAGAGATAATCACAGAACATGAGGTAAGTCGGAAAGCAAAAGACATATCCTATGATATCACTTACAGGCATTATCTAACAACTGACACAAATGAACATATTTGCACAGAGAAAGACACTCACACACTTAGAAAACAAACTAGGCTTATCTAAAAGGAAAGGTGGGGGGAATGGAAAAATTAAGATTAGGGTTACCATACGTGTACAAATACCTATTAAATACACATAACAAAAAGACCGACCATATAGCAAGGGAGGTCTATGGAACACTCTGCAATAATTTACATGGGAAGGGGATCTGTGCATGAATATATATATATATATATATACATATATATATATATATATATATATATATATATATATATATATATATATATATATATATATATATATGTTAGGCACAAATGAACCAGATTGTGTACACCTAGGACAAACAATATTCTAATCATTGCCCCTATTAAAAAAACTAAAACAACAAACAAGAAATAATGTAACATAAACTTATGGGGTTTTCTCCTGGCACATTCCATTTTAATTTACAACCTAGGAACAGGGATTCCAGAACGGCTCTGCTGCCCTAGTAACGAGATTTGTGAATGGAGAAATGCTGCCGCCTAGTGGCTGCTTACCACAACAGCAGCTTTAAACCCAGTGCTAATGGTCACTAAATATTCACACTCATTACAGGCCTGTGAATGACACCTGCCCTCAAAAACAATCCTGGGAGCGAATATTGACCAAAAAATTCAATTTTGAGGGCAACCTTTCAAGAAGACAATTTCAAGAGGTTAATTGTATTCTACGTTTTTTTCATTTGTTCGTTAACAGAAATTTAAAAAGGTGTGGAAAAATGAACCTTAGAAAGAATTAAGGACATGCAAATCCAAATTACAAAAATCCTATCAGCTCACAACAGTCAGAATGACCATCAGCAAAAATTCTGCAAACAATAAATGCTGAAGGGGTTGTGGAAAAATGCCTAGGCTTGGTTCAACGTGGGACATGCTAAGAGCCAGTAAGGAAAACACAAAGGAGGTGCATTGAAAAGGTAAGTACTGAGCTACCATTCAATCAAGCATGCCCACTGCTGGCCCTATCGCCTGAGAGGATGAGAATCAAAAAGACACAGGCTGGACTTCACTGGTGGCGCAGTGGTTGAGAGTCCGCCGCCGAAGCAGGGGACACGGGTTTATGCCCCGGTTCGGGAAAATCACACATGCCGTGGAGCGGCTGGTCCCGTGAACTATGGCTGCTGGGCCTGTGCGTCCAGAGCCTGTGCTCTGCAATCGGAGTGGCCATGGCAGTGAGTGGCCTACGTACTGCAAAACAAGAAAAAAACAGCCTGGCAATGCTCCCCTCCAGCAATAATTATCATAGCCAAAACTTGGAAGCTACGAAAATGTCCATCAACAGAGGAATGCACAAAGAAGAAGTGGTCCATGTACACAATGGAATATGACTCCAATAAAAAAATATAAACTCAATCTAGAAAACAAACAAAAGTAAAAAAAAAACACATCAGCTTTTGGGGGTTTATCCAGGCACATTCCTCTCTAATTTATAACCGAGAAATACCACTGCAAGGTAGTCTGTTTCCCTAGTTAAAAGCTTGTGAAAAGCAGAAATGCTGCCACCCTCTGGCCGTGACCTGCAACAGCAGCTTTAAAAACTGTGCTAAGGGTCACTTCATATGCACCAGTACTGGAGGGCTGTAAATGAAACCTGCCCTCAGAATGTCATTAGGGAGGTAATGGCCAAAATATTTCTAAATGTCACACATACTTCACGAAAACAATTGGAAGAGGTAAGCTCTACTCACAGTTTGAAGAAAAAAAGGACATGCCAGAAAGCTCAATTTCAATGGATTATGAGATGCATGCAAATCCAACCACAAACATATAGCGGCTCACACTTGTCAGAATAAACTTCAGCAAAAAAATCTACAAACAATAAATGCTGAAGGTGTTGTGCAGAAGTGCATACCCTCAACTTTAAGTGGGATGTGACCTGGTAAGAGCCACTAACGAGAACAGAATGGAGGTGCTTTTACTACGTAAATATTTTTCTACCATATGATCCAGCAGGCCCACTCCTGGGCCTATAACCTAAGAAGACAGAATTGGAAAGACACAGGGAGGCGAATGTGCATTGCCACAGCATTACAATTGCCAAGTCATGGAAGCAAGCAAAAAGTCCATCAACATATGAGTGGACAAAGAAAATTGGTACATGTACAGACGGAGTATTGGCCAAGGAAAAAATGGACACGATGTCATTTGCAGCACTGTAGATGAGTCTAGAGGCAATCACACAACGTGTAGTATGTCAGAAAGAGAAAGACACATATCGTATGATATCACTTTTAGGTATTACCTATAAATGGATACCAGTGAAGATATTTCCAAAGAGAAGGGCAACCACTGATTCATTCAACAAACTTATGGTTCACCAATGGAAATTTGTGAGGATTGGATACATTAGGGTATTGGGGTTAACAGACATATACAAACACAGGTGAAATATATCATCACCAAAGACCTACGGAATACCAAGAGAAGACTACTCAACATCCTGTCATAACGTACATGGGAAAAGGATTCCAGGAAGAATAGACATATGTTTATGTGTCAAAGAACCACATCTTGCACACCTAGAACAAGCCAAACATTGTAATCAAACTTGCTGTGATAAAAATAAAAATTAAATTAAATAAACGAACAAGAAGTAGTGAGACATATACTTAAGGGGCTTTTCCCTGGCACACGCCATTCTAAATTACAACCTAGAACACAACTTCCATTGAGGCTCTGTTGCCCTAGTAACCAGATTTGGTAAAGTAGAACAGCTGCCACCTTGTGGGCATTTCACACGACAGCAGCTTTAATCCCAGCGTTAATGGTCAGTTGATATTCAAAATAATTGCAGGCCTGTAAATCACACCTGCACTGAAAACAAATCCTGGGGTCGTATATTGACCAAAAAAATTCAAAGGCATCCATATTTCAAACCGACAGTTTCAAGAGGCATAATTTATGCACATTTGTCTTCTGTTTCTTTTTCTTTCTTTCTTTTTTCTTTTTTTTTCAGCTTTCAAACCACTATTTATTTAATCATGTGTTCATTCCACAGATAATTTTTAAAGTGTCTACTATGTACTAATTGCAAGTTAGGTCCCAGGATTACAGCAGTGAGTTAAACAGATAAAATCCCCTGACCTTATGGAACTTAAAGCCTAGTGGGTGACTCGGTCAATAATCCACTTCATAGATAACTACGTAGTTATAATACAGGGTACAGTGAGAGGGCTAACAAAGGGCTCTAATTTAGGCTGGAGTTCAGAGAGGTTCCCCATGAAGAAATGATAGTTTACTTCTCAGGTACTTAATAAACAAAAGTGGTAAAATTAAATGGAAGTGTTTAAATGAACAGAGTTAGGCACCACTTTTAATTACATACATACATATACACACACATAAAATAGATCCCAACTTTCTAAATAAATTATTAGTAAATTGAACGCAAAATTTGTTAATAATGATAAAGTAGTACATATTGCAGAAATAAAGTCACGATGAGTAGCAAAAAAATCTAGGTACTGTTAATGTTATCACATTAATACATGTTTTAATGGTGATTTCAATGGCTATAGAAAAGGCATCTATGAAAAAAAACTGCTTAGTAAATTAGTAAAATAAGGAAATTCCTTAACCTAACGAGAGAAGGATTTTTTAAAGATCCTTTAGCAAATATATTTAATGATAAAACTTTAAAGTTAAAGTTTGGAGACCACAACTATTGCACATTGTTCTATAAGTCCTAGTCAATAGAATAAGAAAAGAATAAGCAGTGTAAGAATTAGAGAATGTGTCAGATAGACTGCACATCAGTCAATCTGTTGTGGTTTGGAAATTTAAAAAGTTAACCACATTGTCCACTTCTGAAAGGAAGAGAAAGTTTGTCATTATTTGCAAATGATATGATAATCTTATCAAAATCAAGGCAAGGAATGGAAAAACTATGAATAAGATAATTCAGCAGAAATTTCCGGTAAGATATAAAGTCAGCATAACAACTCAAAAGTATTTCTTTTACCAATTTTTTAGACCAAGTCATTCTCAAGAGCACCAAATATTATAAATAATTTTTTTTTATGGTACACGTGCCTCTCACTGTTGTGGCCTCTCCTGCTGCGGAGCACAGGCTCCTGATGCGCAGGCTCAGTGGCCATGGCTCATGGGCCCAGACGCTCCACGGCATGTGGGATCTTCCTGGACCGGGGCATGAACCCGCGTCCCCTGCATCAGCACGCGGACTCTCAACCACTGTGCCACCAGGGAAGCCCGCATATACTATAAAATGTCAAGAAATTAATTTTTTCAATGTTAGATTTTTATAGAGAAATTCTGAAATTTTGTGAAGGGCATAATAAGAAAATCTGAATAAATAAAGATTATTTTCAAGGAAGAAAGGGCACATTTTAATAAAAATATCTCCTTACGTTAAGCTACATATTTAATAAGTTCCAATAAAATTACAAAATGATTTCTTCAGCAAATTTGATAACCTGAATCCAAAGTTCATGTAAGTAAAAATACATGAATAGCTAAGGCAATTTTTTTTTATCTCCCTGAAGGACCTTCTCTCTTATTTCTTTTTTTTAATTTATTTTTTATTTTTTTTAATTTTTTTATTTTTTTATTTTTATTTTATTTAATTTTTTGCTTTATAACAAATTTAATCAGTTATACATATACGTGTTTCCATATCCCCTCCCTTTTGCGTCTCCCTCCCACTCTTTCTTTTTTCTTAAAACAACGGGAATGGAAAAAGGCTGAACATCAGGAATCAATAAAGCCATGCAAATCCAGTGTACACAAACGTTCACCTGACAGCCGTCAGAATGATCATCAGCAAAACAAGTCTACAAAAAATAAATGCTGAAGGGGTTTTAGAGAACTGCATACCCTTTAGCTGCTGGTGGGTTGCAACCTGGTAAGAGCCAGTCGTGAGAACAGAATGGAGGTGCGTTTAAGGGTAAAAATGGAGCTACCATGTGATCTGGTAGGCCCACTCATGGGCCTATCACCTGAGTAGACCAGAATCAAAAACACACAGGCTGGCAATCCTGCACTGCAGCAAGGTGTACCATAGCCAAACCTGGAAGAAACCAAAATGTGCATCAACAGAAAAATGCACCAAGAAGAAGTCGTCCATGTACACAATGGAATCTTAGCCATGAAAAAGCATGGAACAGTGCCGTTGGCACCACCATAGAAGGACCTAGCGATAATCACCACACTGGAAGTAAGAAAGAAACCGTAAGACAGACATCCTATGACATCACTTATAGGTGTTACCTAAGAATTGATACCCATGAAATAATTTCCAAGAGAAGGACACGCATAGATTCAGAAAACCAAATTATGTTTAACCAAATGGAAAGGTGTAAGGAATGTATGAATTAGGATATGGGGGTTAACAGACATATACTAATACATAGGAAATATATAATCACAAAATACCTAAGGAATACAAAGAGAGGTCTACTCAACACTCTATAATAACATACACGGGAATGGATCCAAAGAGGAATATAGACAGATACATTGATAGGATGAACCAGAAACTGTACACCTCGGAGAATCTACATTTTGATCAAATTTCCTCTGATAATTAAATTTAAAAAGCAAACAACAATTTAGGAGATATAAGCTCTTGGGGGTTTGCACTGGCACATTGCACTCTAATTCGCAGCTTACTACCACGATTGCCACGAAAGCTCTGTGGCCCCAAATCCCAGAGTTGGAAATGTAGAAATGCTGCCGCCTTGTGGCCGTTTCCCACAAGAGCGGCTTTGAACCCACAGCTAATGGTCACATAACATTCACAAGGATTCAGGGCTGTAAAGGACACCTGCCCTAAAAAATTGTGCGGAGGTAGGGAATGGCCAAAAAAATTCAAAAGTGTTAAATTTTTCAAGGAGATTGGATGGAGGGGTAAGTTTTACTCACTCATTTTCAAAAAAGAGGAAAATGGATAAAAGCTCAACATCAGTAATTATTAGACTCATGCAAATCTAACCTCCAAAATGATTCCAACTCACACATGTCAACTACCATCAGCTGCAAGTCTACAAACATTAAATGCTGAAGGTGTTTTAGAGAACTGTGTACCCTCTAGCTGCTGGTGAGATGTAAAGTGGTGACAGCCAATAATGAGAATAGAAAGGAGCTGCGTTTAAAAGTAAAAATTGAGCCACCATTCCGTTCAGCAGGCCCACCGCTGAGACTCTCACCTGACAAGTCCAGAGTCGAGAAGGCACAGGCTTCAACAGCTGCACTGCAGGAATTTTCACAATAGCCAAGACACGGAAGCAACCAAAATGTCCATCACCATATCAGTTGAAAAAGAAGAAGTGGTCCATGTACACAATGGAATATTAGCCATGGAAAACAATGAAACACTGCTCTTTCAGGCACCATAGTTGAGCCTAGAGATAATCACAGAACATGAGGTAAGTCGGAAAGCAAAAGACATATCCTATGATATCACTTACAGGCATTATCTAACAACTGACACAAATGAACATATTTGCACAGAGAAAGACACTCACACACTTAGAAAACAAACTAGGCTTATCTAAAAGGAAAGGTGGGGGGAATGGAAAAATTAAGATTAGGGTTACCATACGTGTACAAATACCTATTAAATACACATAACAAAAAGACCGACCATATAGCAAGGGAGGTCTATGGAACACTCTGCAATAATTGACATGGGAAGGGGATCTGTGCATGAATATATATATATATATATATATATATATATATATATATATATATATATATATATATATATATATATATATATATATGTTAGGCACAAATGAACCAGATTGTGTACACCTAGGACAAGCCATATTCTAATCATTGCCCCTATTAAAAAAACTAAAACAACAAACAAGAAATTATGTAACATAAACTTATGGGGTTTTCTCCTGGCACATTCCATTTTAATTTACAACCTAGGAACAGGGATTCCAGAACGGCTCTGCTGCCCTAGTAACGAGATTTGTGAATGGAGAAATGCTGCCGCCTAGTGGCTGCTTACCACAACAGCAGCTTTAAACCCAGTGCTAATGGTCACTAAATATTCACACTCATTACAGGCCTGTGAATGACACCTGCCCTCAAAAACAATCCTGGGAGCGAATATTGACCAAAAAATTCAATTTTGAGGGCAACCTTTCAAGAAGACAATTTCAAGAGGTTAATTGTATTCTACGTTTTTTTCATTTGTTCGTTAACACAAATTTTAAAAGGTGTGGAAAAATGAACCTTAGAAAGAATTAAGGACATGCAAATCCAAATTACAAAAATCCTATCAGCTCACAACAGTCAGAATGACCATCAGCAAAAATTCTGCAAACAATAAATGCTGAAGGGGTTGTGGAAAAATGCCTAGGCTTGGTTCAACGTGGGACATGCTAAGAGCCAGTAAGGAAAACACAAAGGAGGTGCATTGAACAGGTAAGTACTGAGCTACCATTCAATCAAGCATGCCCACTGCTGGCCCTATCGCCTGAGAGGATGAGAATCAAAAAGACACAGGCTGGACTTCACTGGTGGCGCAGTGGTTGAGAGTCTGCCGCCGAAGCAGGGGACACGGGTTTATGCCCCGGTTCTGGAAAATCACACATGCCGTGGAGCGGCTGGTCCCGTGAGCTATGGCTGCTGGGCCTGTGCGTCCAGAGCCTGTGCTCTGCAATCGGAGTGGCCATGGCAGTGAGTGGCCTACGTACTGCAAAACAAGAAAAAAATAGTCTGGCAATCCTGCCCTCCAGCAATATTTATCATAGCCAAAACTTGGAAGCTACGAAAATGTCCATCAACAGAGGAATGCACAAAGAAGAAGTGGTCCATGTACACAATGGAATATGACTCCAATAAAAAAAATAAACTCAATCTAGAAAACAAACAAAAGTAAAATAAAAACACATCAGCATTTGGGGGTTTATACAGGCACATTCCACTCTAATTTATAACCGAGAAATACCACTGCAAGGTAGTCTGTTTCCCTAGTTAAAAGCTTGTGAAAAGCAGAAATGCTGCCACCCTCTGGCCGTGACCTGCAACAGCAGCTTTAAAAACTGTGCTAAGGGTCACTTCATATGCACCAGTACTGGAGGGCTGTAAATGAAACCTGCCCTCAGAATGTCATTAGGGAGGTAATGGCCAAAATATTTCTAAATGTCACACATACTTCACGAAAACAATTGGAAGAGGTAAGCTCTACTCACAGTTTGAAGAAAAAAAGGACATGCCAGAAAGCTCAATTTCAATGGATTATGAGACACATGCAAATCCCACCACAAACATATAGCGGCTCACACTTGTCAGAATAAACTTCAGCAAAAAAAACTACAAACAATAAATGCTGAAGGTGTTGTGCAGAAGTGCATACCCTCAACTTTAAGTGGGATGTGACCTGGTAAGAGCCACTAACGAGAACAGAATGGAGGTGCTTTTACTACGTAAATATTTTTCTACCATATGATCCAGCAGGCCCACTCCTGGGCCTATAACCTAAGAAGACAGAATTGGAAAGACACAGGGAGGCGAATGTGCATTGCCGCAGCATTACAATTGCCAAGTCATGGAAGCAAGCAAAAAGTCCATCAACATATGAGTGGACAAAGAAAACTGGTACATGTACAGACGGAGTATTGGCCAAGGAAAAAAAGGACACGATGTCATTTGCAGCACTGTAGATGAGTCTAGAGGCAATCACACAACGTGTAGTATGTCAGAAAGAGAAAGACACATATCGTATGATATCACTTTTAGGTATTACCTATAAATGGATACCAGTGAAGATATTTCCACAGAGAAGGGCAACCACTGATTCATTCAACAAACTTATGGTTCACCAATGGAAATTTGTGAGGATTGGATACATTAGGATATTGGGGTTAACAGACATATACAAACACAGGTGAAATATATCATCACCAAAGACCTACGGAATACCAAGAGAAGACTACTCAACATCCTGTTATAACGTACATGGGAAAAGGATTCCAGGAAGAATAGACATATGTTTATGTGTAAAAGAACCACATCTTGCACACCTAGAACAAGCCAAACATTGTAATCAAACTTGCTGTGATAAAAATAAAAATTAAATTAAATAAACGAACAAGAAGTAGTGAGACATATACTTAAGGGGCTTTTCCCTGGCACACGCCATTCTAAATTACAACCTAGAACACAACTTCCATTGAGGCTCTGTTGCCCTAGTAACCAGATTTGGTAAAGTAGAACAGCTGCCACCTTGTGGGCGTTTCACACGACAGCAGCTTTAATCCCAGCGTTAATGGTCAGTTGATATTCAAAATAATTGCAGGCCTGTAAATCACACCTGCACTGAAAACAAATCCTGGGGTCGTATATCGACCAAAAAAATTCAAAGGCATCCATATTTCAAACCGACAGTTTCAAGAGGCATAATTTATGCACATTTGTCTTCTGTTTCTTTTTCTTTCTTTCTTTTTTCTTTTTTTTCAGCTTTCAAACCACTATTTATTTAATCATGTGTTCATTCCACAGATAATTTTTAAAGTGTCTACTATGTACTAATTGCAAGTTAGGTCCCAGGATTACAGCAGTGAGTTAAACAGATAAAATCCCCTGACCTTATGGAACTTAAAGCCTAGTGGGTGACTCGGTCAATAATCCACTTCATAGATAACTACGTAGTTATAATACAGGGTACAGTGAGAGGGCTAACAAAGGGCTCTAATTTAGGCTGGAGTTCAGAGAGGTTCCCCATGAAGAAATGATAGTTTACTTCTCAGGTACTTAATAAACAAAAGTGGTAAAATTAAATGGAAGTGTTTAAATGAACAGAGTTAGGCACCACTTTTAATTACATACATACATATACACACACATAAAATAGATCCCAACTTTCTAAATAAATTATTAGTAAATTGAACGCAAAATTTGTTAATAATGATAAAGTAGTACATATTGCAGAAATAAAGTCACGATGAGTAGCAAAAAAATCTAGGTACTGTTAATGTTATCACATTAATACATGTTTTAATGGTGATTTCAATGGCTATAGAAAAGGCATCTATGAAAAAAAACTGCTTAGTAAATTAGTAAAATAAGGAAATTCCTTAACCTAACGAGAGAAGGATTTTTTAAAGATCCTTTAGCAAATATATTTAATGATAAAACTTTAAAGTTAAAGTTTGGAGACCACAACTATTGCACATTGTTCTGTAAGTCCTAGTCAATAGAATAAGAAAAGAATAAGCAGTGTAAGAATTAGAGAATGTGTCAGATAGACTGCACATCAGTCAATCTGTTGTGGTTGGAAATTTATAAAGTTAACCACATTGTCCACTTCTGAAAGGAAGAGAAAGTTTGTCATTATTTGCAAATGATATGATAATCTTATCAAAATCAAGGCAAGGAATGGAAAAACTATGAATAAGATAATTCAGCAGAAATTTCCGGTAAGATAAAAAGTCAGCATAACAACTCAAAAGTATGTCTTTTACCAATTTTTTTATACCAAGTCATTCTCAAGAGCAGCAAATATTATAAATACTTTTTTTTTTTTGCGGTACATGGGCCTCTCACTGTTGTGGCCTCTCCCGCTGCAGAGCACAGGCTCCTGATGCGCAGGCTCAGTGGCTATGGCTCATGGGCCCAGACGCTCCAGGGCATGTGGGATCTTCCTCGACCGGGGCATGAACCCGCGTCCCCTGCATCAGCACGCGGACTCTCAACCACTGCGCCACCAGGGAAGCCCACAAATATTATAAAATGTCAAGAAATTAATTTTTTTCAATGTTAGATTTTTATAGAGAAATTCTGAAATTTTGTGAAGGGCATAATAAGAAAATCTGAATAAATAAAGATTATTTTCAAGGAAGAAAGGGCACATTTTAATAAAAATATCTCCTTACGTTAAGCTACATATTTAATGTTCCAATAAAATTACAAAATGATTTCTTCAGCAAATTTGATAACCTGAATCCAAAGTTCATGTAAGTCAAAATACATGAATAGCTAAGGCAATTTTTTTTATCTCCCTGAAGGACCTTCTCTCTTATTTCTTTTTTCTTATTTTTTTTATTTTTTATTTTTTATTTTTATTTTTTTTAATTTTTTGCTTTATAACAAATTTGATCAGTTATACATATACATGTTTCCATATCCCCTCCCTTTTGCGTCTCCCTCCCACTCTTTCTTTTTTCTTTAAACAACGGGAATGGAAAAAGGCTGAACATCAGGAATCAATAAAGCCATGCAAATCCAGTGTACACAAACGTTCACCTGACAGCCGTCAGTATGATCATCAGCAAAACAAGTCTACAAAAAATAAATGCTGAAGGGGTTTTAGAGAACTGTGTACCCTTTAGCTGCTGGTGGGTTGCAACCTGGTAAGAGCCAGTCGTGAGAACAGAATGGAGGTGCGTTTAAGGGTAAAAATGGAGCTACCATGTGAACTGGTAGGCCCACTCATGGGCCTATCACCTGAGTAGACCAGAATCAAAAACACACAGGCTGGCAATCCTGCACTGCAGCAAGGTGTACCATAGCCAAACCTGGAAGAAACCAAAATGTGCATCAACAGACAAATGCACCAAGAAGAAGTCGTCCATGTACACAATGGAATATTAGCCATGAGAAAGCATGGAACAGTGCCGTTGGCACCACCATAGAAGGACCTAGCGAGAATCACCACACTGGAAGTAAGAAAGAAACCGTAAGACAGACATCCTATGACATCACTTATAGGTGTTACCTAAGAATTGATACCCATGAAATAATTTCCAAGAGAAGGACACGCATAGATTCAGAAAACCAAATTATGTTTAACCAAATGGAAAGGTGTAAGGAATGTATGAATTAGGATATGGGGGTTAACAGACATATACTAATACATAGGAAATATATAATCACAAAATACCTAAGGAATACAAAGAGAGGTCTACTCAACACTCTATAATAACATACACGGGAATGGATCCAAAGAGGAATATAGACAGATACATTGATAGGATGAACCAGAAACTGTACACCTCGGAGAATCTACATTTTGATCAAATTTCCTCTGATAATTAAATTTAAAAAGCAAACAACAATTTAGGAGATATAAGCTCTTGGGGGTTTGCACTGGCACATTGCACTCTAATTCGCAGCTTACTAACACGATTGCCACGAAAGCTCTGTGGCCCCAAATCCCAGAGTTGGAAATGTAGAAATGCTGCCGCCTTGTGGCCGTTTCCCACAAGAGCGGCTTTGAAACCACAGCTAATGGTCACTTAACATTCACAAGGATTCAGGGCTGTAAAGGACACCTGCCCTAAAAAATTGTGCGGAGGTAGGGAATGGCCAAAAAAATTCAAAAGTGTTAAATTTTTCAAGGAGGTTGGATGCAGGGGTAAGTTTTACTCACTCATTTTCAAAAAAGAGGAAAATGGATAAAAGCTCAACATCAGTAATTATTAGACTCATGCAAATCTAACCTCCAAAATGATTCCAACTCACACATGTCAACTACCATCAGCTGCAAGTCTACAAACATTAAATGCTGAAGGTGTTTTAGAGAACTGTGTACCCTCTAGCTGCTGGTGAGACGTAAAGTGGTGACGGCCAATAATGAGAATAGAAAGGAGCTGCGTTTAAAAGTAAAAATTGAGCCACCATTCCGTTCAGCAGGCCCACCGCTGAGACTCTCACCTGACAAGTCCAGAGTCGAGAAGGCACAGGCTTCAACAGCTGCACTGCAGGAATTTTCACAATAGCCAAGACACGGAAGCAACCAAAATGTCCATCACCATATCAGTTGAAAAAGAAGAAGTGGTCCATGTACACAATGGAATATTAGCCATGGAAAACAATGAAACACTGCTCTTTCAGGCACCATAGTTGAGCCTAGAGATAATCACAGAACATGAGGTAAGTCGGAAAGCAAAAGACATATCCTATGATATCACTTACAGGCATTATCTAACAACTGACACAAATGAACATATTTGCACAGAGAAAGACACTCACACACTTAGAAAACAAACTAGGCTTATCTAAAAGGAAAGGTGGGGGGAATGGAAAAATTAAGACTAGGGTTACCATACGTGTACAAATACCTATTAAATACACATAACAAAAAGACCGACCATATAGCAAGGGAGGTCTATGGAACACTCTGCAATAATTTACATGGGAAGGGGATCTGTGCATGAATATATATATATATATATATATATATATATATGTTAGGCACAAATGAACCAGATTGTGTAAACCTAGGACAAACAATATTCTAATCATTGCCCCTATTAGAAAAACTAAAACAACAAACAAGAAATAATGTAACATAAACTTATGGGGTTTTCTCCTGGCACATTCCATTTTAATTTACAACCTAGGAACAGGGATTCCAGAACGGCTCTGCTGCCCTAGTAACGAGATTTGTGAATGGAGAAATGCTGCCGCCTAGTGGCTGCTTACCACAACATCAGCTTTAAACCCAGTGCTAATGGTCACTAAATATTCACACTCATTACAGGCCTGTGAATGACACCTGCCCTCAAAAACAATCCTGGGAGCGAATATTGACCAAAAAATTCAATTTTGAGGGCAACCTTTCAAGAAGACAATTTCAAGAGGTTAATTGTATTCTACGTTTTTTTCATTTGTTCGTTAACAGAAATTTTAAAAGGTGTGGAAAAATGAACCTTAGAAAGAATTAAGGACATGCAAATCCAAATTACAAAAATCCTATCAGCTCACAACAGTCAGAATGACCATCAGCAAAAATTCTGCAAACAATAAATGCTGAAGGGGTTGTGGAAAAATGCCTAGGCTTGGTTCAACGTGGGACATGCTAAGAGCCAGTAAGGAAAACACAAAGGAGGTGCATTGAAAAGGTAAGTACTGAGCTACCATTCAATCAAGCATGCCCACTGCTGGCCCTATCGCCTGAGAGGATGAGAATCAAAAAGACACAGGCTGGACTTCACTGGTGGCGCAGTGGTTGAGAGTCCGCCGCCGAAGCAGGGGACACGGGTTTATGCCCCGGTTCGGGAAAATCACACATGCCGTGGAGCGGCTGGTCCCGTGAGCTATGGCTGCTGGGCCTGTGCGTCCAGAGCCTGTGCTCTGCAATCGGAGTGGCCATGGCAGTGAGTGGCCTACGTACTGCAAAACAAGAAAAAAACAGCCTGGCAATCCTGCCCTCCAGCAATATTTATCATAGCCAAAACTTGGAAGCTACGAAAATGTCCATCAACAGAGGAATGCACAAAGAAGAAGTGGTCCATGTACACAATGGAATATGACTCCAATAAAAAAAATAAACTCAATCTAGAAAACAAACAAAAGTAAAAAAAAAACACATCAGCTTTTGGGGGTTTATCCAGGCACATTCCACTCTAATTTATGACCGAGAAATACCACTGCAAGGTAGTCTGTTTCCCTAGTTAAAAGCTTGTGAAAAGCAGAAATGCTGCCACCCTCTGGCCGTGACCTGCAACAGCAGCTTTAAAAACTGTGCTAAGGGTCACTTCATATGCACCAGTACTGGAGGGCTGTAAATGAAACCTGCCCTCAGAATGTCATTAGGGAGGTAATGGCCAAAATATTTCTAAATGTCACACATACTTCACGAAAACAATTGGAAGAGGTAAGCTCTACTCACAGTTTGAAGAAAAAAAGGACATGCCAGAAAGCTCAATTTCAATGGATTATGAGACGCATGCAAATCCAACCACAAACATATAGCGGCTCACACTTGTCAGAATAAACTTCAGCAAAAAAAAACTACAAACAATAAATGCTGAAGGTGTTGTGCAGAAGGGCATACCCTCAACTTTAAGTGGGATGTGACCTGGTAAGAGCCACTAACGAGAACAGAATGGAGGTGCTTTTACTACGTAAATATTTTTCTACCATATGATCCAGCAGGCCCACTCCTGGGCCTATAACCTAAGAAGACAGAATTGGAAAGACACAGGGAGGCGAATGTGCGTTGCCGCAGCATTACAATTGCCAAGTCATGGAAGCAACCAAAAAGTCCATCAACATATGAGTGGACAGAGAAAACTGGTACATGTACAGACGGAGTATTGGACAAGGAAAAAAGGGACACGATGTCATTTGCAGCACTGTAGATGAGTCTAGAGGCAATCACACAACGTGTAGTATGTCAGAAAGAGAAAGACACATATCGTATGATATCACTTTTAGGTATTACCTATAAATGGATACCAGTGAAGATATTTCCACAGAGAAGGGCAACCACTGATTCATTCAACAAACTTATGGTTCACCAATGGAAATTTGTGAGGATTGGATACATTAGGATATTGGGGTTAACAGACATATACAAACACAGGTGAAATATATCATCACCAAAGACCTACGGAATACCAAGAGAAGACTACTCAACATCCTGTCATAACGTACATGGGAAAAGGATTCCAGGAAGAATAGACATATGTTTATGTGTAAAAGAACCACATCTTGCACACCTAGAACAAGCCAAACATTGTAATCAAACTTGCTGTGATAAAAATAAAAATTAAATTAAATAAACGAACAAGAAGTAGTGAGACATATACTTAAGGGGCTTTTCCCTGGCACACGCCATTCTAAATTACAACCTAGAACACAACTTCCATTGAGGCTCTGTTGCCCTAGTAACCAGATTTGGTAAAGTAGAACAGCTGCCACCTTGTGGGCGTTTCACACGACAGCAGCTTTAATCCCAGCGTTAATGCTCAGTTGATATTCAAAATAATTGCAGGCCTGTAAATCACACCTGCACTGAAAACAAATCCTGGGGTCGAATATCGACCAAAAAAATTCAAAGGCATCCATATTTCAAACCGACAGTTTCAAGAGGCATAATTTATGCACATTTGTCTTCTGTTTCTTTTTCTTTCTTTCTTTTTTCTTTTTTTTCAGCTTTCAAACCACTATTTATTTAATCATGTGTTCATTCCACAGATAATTTTTAAAGTATCTACTATGTACTAATTGCAAGTTAGGTCCCAGGATTACAGCAGTGAGTTAAACAGATAAAATCCCCTGACCTTATGGAACTTAAAGCCTAGTGGGTGACTCGGTCAATAATCCACTTCATAGATAACTACGTAGTTATAATACAGGGTACAGTGAGAGGGCTAACAAAGGGCTCTAATTTAGGCTGGAGTTCAGAGAGGTTCCCCATGAAGAAATGATAGTTTACTTCTCAGGTACTTAATAAACAAAAGTGGTAAAATTAAATGGAAGTGTTTAAATGAACAGAGTTAGGCACCACTTTTAATTACATACATACATATACACACACATAAAATAGATCCCAACTTTCTAAATAAATTATTAGTAAATTGAACGCAAAATTTGTTAATAATGATAAAGTAGTACATATTGCAGAAATAAAGTCACGATGAGTAGCAAAAAAATCTAGGTACTGTTAATGTTATCACATTAATACATGTTTTAATGGTGATTTCAATGGCTATAGAAAAGGCATCTATGAAAAAAAACTGCTTAGTAAATTAGTAAAATAAGGAAATTCCTTAACCTAACGAGAGAAGGATTTTTTAAAGATCCTTTAGCAAATATATTTAATGATAAAACTTTAAAGTTAAAGTTTGGAGACCACAACTATTGCACATTGTTCTATAAGTCCTAGTCAATAGAATAAGAAAAGAACAAGCAGTGTAAGAATTAGAGAATGTGTCAGATAGACTGCACATCAGTCAATCTGTTGTGGTTGGAAATTTATAAAGTTAACCACATTGTCCACTTCTGAAAGGAAGAGAAAGTTTGTCATTATTTGCAAATGATATGATAATCTTATCAAAATCAAGGCAAGGAATGGAAAAACTATGAATAAGATAATTCAGCAGAAATTTCCCGTAAGATAAAAAGTCAGCATAACAACTCAAAAGTATGTCTTTTACCAATTTTTTTATACCAAGTCATTCTCAAGAGCAGCAAATATTATAAATACTTTTTTTTTTTGCGGTACATGGGCCTCTCACTGTTGTGGCCTCTCCCGCTGCAGAGCACAGGCTCCTGATGCGCAGGCTCAGTGGCTATGGCTCATGGGCCCAGACGCTCCACGGCATGTGGGATCTTCATGGACCGGGGCATGAACCCGCGTCCCCTGCATCAGCACGCGGACTCTCAACCACTGCGCCACCAGGGAAGCCCACAAATATTATAAAATGTCAAGAAATTAATTTTTTTCAATGTTAGATTTTTATAGAGAAATTCTGAAATTTTGTGAAGGGCATAATAAGAAAATCTGAATAAATAAAGATTATTTTCAAGGAAGAAAGGGCACATTTTAATAAAAATATCTCCTTACGTTAAGCTACATATTTAATAAGTTCCAATAAAATTACAAAATGATTTCTTCAGCAAATTTGATAACCTGAATCCAAAGTTCATGTAAGTCAAAATACATGAATAGCTAAGGCAATTTTTTTTATCTCCCTGAAGGACCTTCTCTCTTATTTCTTTTTTCTTATTTTTTTTATTTTTTTTATTTTTTATTTTTTATTTTTATTTTTTTTAATTTTTTGCTTTATAACAAATTTAATCAGTTATACATATACATGTTTCCATATCCCCTCCCTTTTGCGTCTCCCTCCCACTCTTTCTTTTTTCTTTAAACAACGGGAATGGAAAAAGGCTGAACATCAGGAATCAATAAAGCCATGCAAATCCAGTGTACACAAACGTTCACCTGACAGCCGTCAGAATGATCATCAGCAAAACAAGTCTACAAAAAATAAATGCTGAAGGGGTTTTAGAGAACTGTGTACCCTTTAGCTGCTGGTGGGTTGCAACCTGGTAAGAGCCAGTCGTGAGAACAGAATGGAGGTGCGTTTAAGGGTAAAAATGGAGCTACCATGTGATCTGGTAGGCCCACTCATGGGCCTATCACCTGAGTAGACCAGAATCAAAAACACACAGGCTGGCAATCCTGCACTGCATCAAGGTGTACCATAGCCAAACCTGGAAGAAACCAAAATGTGCATCAACAGAAAAATGCACCAAGAAGAAGTCGTCCATGTACACAATGGAATATTAGCCATGAGAAAGCATGGAACAGTGCCGTTGGCACCACCATAGAAGGACCTAGCGATAATCACCACACTGGAAGTAAGAAAGAAACCGTAAGACAGACATCCTATGACATCACTTATAGGTGTTACCTAAGAATTGATACCCATGAAATAATTTCCAAGAGAAGGACACGCATAGATTCAGAAAACCAAATTATGTTTAACCAAATGGAAAGGTGTAAGGAATGTATGAATTAGGATATGGGGGTTAACAGACATATACTAATACATAGGAAATATATAATCACACAATACCTAAGGAATACAAAGAGAGGTCTACTCAACACTCTATAATAACATACACGGGAATGGATCCAAAGAGGAATATAGACAGATACATTGATAGGATGAACCAGAAACTGTACACCTCGGAGAATCTACATTTTGATCAAATTTCCTCTGATAATTAAATTTAAAAAGCAAACAACAATTTAGGAGATATAAGCTCTTGGGGGTTTGCACTGGCACATTGCACTCTAATTCGCAGCTTACTACCACGATTGCCACGAAAGCTCTGTGGCCCAAAATCCCAGAGTTGGAAATGTAGAAATGCTGCCGCCTTGTGGCCGTTTCCCACAAGAGCGGCTTTGAACCCACAGCTAATGGTCACTTAACATTCACAAGGATTCAGGGCTGTAAAGGACACCTGCCCTAAAAAATTGTGCGGAGGTAGGGAATGGCCAAAAAAATTCAAAAGTGTTAAATTTTTCAAGGAGATTGGATGGAGGGGTAAGTTTTACTCACTCATTTTCAAAAAAGAGGAAAATGGATAAAAGCTCAACATCAGTAATTATTAGACTCATGCAAATCTAACCTCCAAAATGATTCCAACTCACACATGTCAACTACCATCAGCTGCAAGTCTACAAACATTAAATGCTGAAGGTGTTTTAGAGAACTGTGTACCCTCTAGCTGCTGGTGAGATGTAAAGTGGTGACAGCCAATAATGAGAATAGAAAGGAGCTGCGTTGAAAAGTAAAAATTGAGCCACCATTCCGTTCAGCAGGCCCACCGCTGAGACTCTCACCTGACAAGTCCAGAGTCGAGAAGGCACAGGCTTCAACAGCTGCACTGCAGGAATTTTCACAATAGCCAAGACACGGAAGCAACCAAAATGTCCATCACCATATCAGTTGAAAAAGAAGAAGTGGTCCATGTACACAATGGAATATTAGCCATGGAAAACAATGAAACACTGCTCTTTCAGGCACCATAGTTGAGCCTAGAGATAATCACAGAACATGAGGTAAGTCGGAAAGCAAAAGACATATCCTATGATATCACTTACAGGCATTATCTAACAACTGACACAAATGAACATATTTGCACAGAGAAAGACACTCACACACTTAGAAAACAAACTAGGCTTATCTAAAAGGAAAGGTGGGGGGAATGGAAAAATTAAGATTAGGGTTACCATACGTGTACAAATACCTATTAAATACACATAACAAAAAGACCGACCATATAGCAAGGGAGGTCTATGGAACACTCTGCAATAATTTACATGGGAAGGGGATCTGTGCATGAATATATATATATATATATACATATATATATATATATATATATATATATATATATATATATATATGTTAGGCACAAATGAACCAGATTGTGTACACCTAGGACAAACAATATTCTAATCATTGCCCCTATTAAAAAAACTAAAACAACAAACAAGAAATAATGTAACATAAACTTATGGGGTTTTCTCCTGGCACATTCCATTTTAATTTACAACCTAGGAACAGGGATTCCAGAACGGCTCTGCTGCCCTAGTAACGAGATTTGTGAATGGAGAAATGCTGCCGCCTAGTGGCTGCTTACCACAACAGCAGCTTTAAACCCAGTGCTAATGGTCACTAAATATTCACACTCATTACAGGCCTGTGAATGACACCTGCCCTCAAAAACAATCCTGGGAGCGAATGTTGACCAAAAAATTCAATTCTGAGGGCAACCTTTCAAGAAGACAATTTCAAGAGGTTAATTGTATTCTACGTTTTTTTCATTTGTTCGTTAACAGAAATTTTAAAAGCTGTGGAAAAATGAATCTTAGAAAGAATTAAGGACATGCAAGTCCAAATTACAAAAATCCTATCAGCTCACAACAGTCAGAATGACCATCAGCAAAAATTCTGCAAACAATAAATGCTGAAGGGGTTGTGGAAAAATGCCTAGGCTTGGTTCAACGTGGGACATGCTAAGAGCCAGTAAGGAAAACACAAAGGAGGTGCATTGAAAAGGTAAGTACTGAGCTACCATTCAATCAAGCATACCCACTGCTGGGCCTATCGCCTGAGAGGATGAGAATCAAAAAGACACAGGCTGGACTTCACTGGTGGCGCAGTGGTTGAGAGTCCGCCGCCGAAGCAGGGGACACGGGTTTATGCCCCGGTTCGGGAAAATCACACATGCCGTGGAGCGGCTGGTCCCGTGAACTATGGCTGCTGGGCCTGTGCGTCCAGAGCCTGTGCTCTGCAATCGGAGTGGCCATGGCAGTGAGTGGCCTACGTACTGCAAAACAAGAAAAAAACAGCCTGGCAATGCTCCCCTCCAGCAATAATTATCATAGCCAAAACTTGGAAGCTACGAAAATGTCCATCAACAGAGGAATGCACAAAGAAGAAGTGGTCCATGTACACAATGGAATATGACTCCAATAAAAAAATATAAACTCAATCTAGAAAACAAACAAAAGTAAAAAAAAAACACATCAGCTTTTGGGGGTTTTTCCAGGCACATTCCTCTCTAATTTATAACCGAGAAATACCACTGCAAGGTAGTCTGTTTCCCTAGTTAAAAGCTTGTGAAAAGCAGAAATGCTGCCACCCTCTGGCCGTGACCTGCAACAGCAGCTTTAAAAACTGTGCTAAGGGTCACTTCATATGCACCAGTACTGGAGGGCTGTAAATGAAACCTGCCCTCAGAATGTCATTAGGGAGGTAATGGCCAAAATATTTCTAAATGTCACACATACTTCACGAAAACAATTGGAAGAGGTAAGCTCTACTCACAGTTTGAAGAAAAAAAGGACATGCCAGAAAGCTCAATTTCAATGGATTATGAGATGCATGCAAATCCAACCACAAACATATAGCGGCTCACACTTGTCAGAATAAACTTCAGCAAAAAAATCTACAAACAATAAATGCTGAAGGTGTTGTGCAGAAGTGCATACCCTCAACTTTAAGTGGGATGTGACCTGGTAAGAGCCACTAACGAGAACAGAATGGAGGTGCTTTTACTACGTAAATATTTTTCTACCATATGATCCAGCAGGCCCACTCCTGGGCCTATAACCTAAGAAGACAGAATTGGAAAGACACAGGGAGGCGAATGTGCATTGCCACAGCATTACAATTGCCAAGTCATGGAAGCAAGCAAAAAGTCCATCAACATATGAGTGGACAAAGAAAATTGGTACATGTACAGACGGAGTATTGGCCAAGGAAAAAATGGACACGATGTCATTTGCAGCACTGTAGATGAGTCTAGAGGCAATCACACAACGTGTAGTATGTCAGAAAGAGAAAGACACATATCGTATGATATCACTTTTAGGTATTACCTATAAATGGATACCAGTGAAGATATTTCCACAGAGAAGGGCAACCACTGATTCATTCAACAAACTTATGGTTCACCAATGGAAATTTGTGAGGATTGGATACATTAGGATATTGGGGTTAACAGACATATACAAACACAGGTGAAATATATCATCACCAAAGACCTACGGAATACCAAGAGAAGACTACTCAACATCCTGTCATAACGTACATGGGAAAAGGATTCCAGGAAGAATAGACATATGTTTATGTGTCAAAGAACCACATCTTGCACACCTAGAACAAGCCAAACATTGTAATCAAACTTGCTGTGATAAAAATAAAAATTAAATTAAATAAACGAACAAGAAGTAGTGAGACATATACTTAAGGGGCTTTTCCCTGGCACACGCCATTCTAAATTACAACCTAGAACACAACTTCCATTGAGGCTCTGTTGCCCTAGTAACCAGATTTGGTAAAGTAGAACAGCTGCCACCTTGTGGGCGTTTCACACGACAGCAGCTTTAATCCCAGCGTTAATGGTCAGTTGATATTCAAAATAATTGCAGGCCTGTAAATCACACCTGCACTGAAAACAAATCCTGGGGTCGTATATCGACCAAAAAAATTCAAAGGCATCCATATTTCAAACCGACAGTTTCAAGAGGCATAATTTATGCACATTTGTCTTCTGTTTCTTTTTCTTTCTTTCTTTTTTCTTTTTTTTTTCAGCTTTCAAACCACTATTTATTTAATCATGTGTTCATTCCACAGATAATTTTTAAAGTGTCTACTATGTACTAATTGCAAGTTAGGTCCCAGGATTACAGCAGTGAGTTAAACAGATAAAATCCCCTGACCTTATGGAACTTAAAGCCTAGTGGGTGACTCGGTCAATAATCCACTTCATAGATAACTACGTAGTTATAATACAGGGTATAGTGAGAGGGCTAACAAAGGGCTCTAATTTAGGCTGGAGTTCAGAGAGGTTCCCCATGACGAAATGATAGTTTACTTCTCAGGTACTTAATAAACAAAAGTGGTAAAATTAAATGGAAGTGTTTAAATGAACAGAGTTAGGCACCACTTTTAATTACATACATACATATACACACACATAAAATAGATCCCAACTTTCTAAATAAATTATTAGTAAATTGAACGCAAAATTTGTTAATAATGATAAAGTAGTACATATTGCAGAAATAAAGTCACGATGAGTAGCAAAAAAATCTAGGTACTGTTAATGTTATCACATTAATACATGTTTTAATGGTGATTTCAATGGCTATAGAAAAGGCATCTATGAAAAAAAACTGCTTAGTAAATTAGTAAAATAAGGAAATTCCTTAACCTAACGAGAGAAGGATTTTTTAAAGATCCTTTAGCAAATATATTTAATGATAAAACTTTAAAGTTAAAGTTTGGAGACCACAACTATTGCACATTGTTCTATAAGTCCTAGTCAATAGAATAAGAAAAGAATAAGCAGTGTAAGAATTAGAGAATGTGTCAGATAGACTGCACATCAGTCAATCTGTTGTGGTTTGGAAATTTAAAAAGTTAACCACATTGTCCACTTCTGAAAGGAAGAGAAAGTTTGTCATTATTTGCAAATGATATGATAATCTTATCAAAATCAAGGCAAGGAATGGAAAAACTATGAATAAGATAATTCAGCAGAAATTTCCGGTAAGATATAAAGTCAGCATAACAACTCAAAAGTATTTCTTTTACCAATTTTTTAGACCAAGTCATTCTCAAGAGCACCAAATATTATAAATAATTTTTTTTTATGGTACACGTGCCTCTCACTGTTGTGGCCTCTCCTGCTGCGGAGCACAGGCTCCTGATGCGCAGGCTCAGTGGCCATGGCTCATGGGCCCAGACGCTCCACGGCATGTGGGATCTTCCTGGACCGGGGCATGAACCCGCGTCTCCAGCATCAGCAGGCAGACTCTCAACCACTGTGCCACCAGGGAAGCCCGCATATACTATAAAATGTCAAGAAATTAATTTTTTCAATGTTAGATTTTTATAGAGAAATTCTGAAATTTTGTGAAGGGCATAATAAGAAAATCTGAATAAATAAAGATTATTTTCAAGGAAGAAAGGGCACATTTTAATAAAAATATCTCCTTACGTTAAGCTACATATTTAATAAGTTCCAATAAAATTACAAAATGATTTCTTCAGCAAATTTGATAACCTGAATCCAAAGTTCATGTAAGTCAAAATACATGAATAGCTAAGGCAATTTTTTTTTATCTCCCTGAAGGACCTTCTCTCTTATTTCTTTTTTTTAATTTATTTTTTATTTTTTTTAATTTTTTAATTTTTTTATTTTTATTTTATTTAATTTTTTGCTTTATAACAAATTTAATCAGTTATACATATACGTGTTTCCATATCCCCTCCCTTTTGCGTCTCCCTCCCACTCTTTCTTTTTTCTTAAAACAACGGGAATGGAAAAAGGCTGAACATCAGGAATCAATAAAGCCATGCAAATCCAGTGTACACAAACGTTCACCTGACAGCCGTCAGAATGATCATCAGCAAAACAAGTCTACAAAAAATAAATGCTGAAGGGGTTTTAGAGAACTGCGTACCCTTTAGCTGCTGGTGGGTTGCAACCTGGTAAGAGCCAGTCGTGAGAACAGAATGGAGGTGCGTTTAAGGGTAAAAATGGAGCTACCATGTGATCTGGTAGGCCCACTCATGGGCCTATCACCTGAGTAGACCAGAATCAAAAACACACAGGCTGGCAATCCTGCACTGCAGCAAGGTGTACCATAGCCAAACCTGGAAGAAACCAAAATGTGCATCAACAGAAAAATGCACCAAGAAGAAGTCGTCCATGTACACAATGGAATCTTAGCCATGAAAAAGCATGGAACAGTGCCGTTGGCACCACCATAGAAGGACCTAGCGATAATCACCACACTGGAAGTAAGAAAGAAACCGTAAGACAGACATCCTATGACATCACTTATAGGTGTTACCTAAGAATTGATACCCATGAAATAATTTCCAAGCGAAGGACACGCATAGATTCAGAAAACCAAATTATGTTTAACCAAATGGAAAGGTGTAAGGAATGTATGAATTAGGATATGGGGGTTAACAGACATATACTAATACATAGGAAATATATAATCACAAAATACCTAAGGAATACAAAGAGAGGTCTACTCAACACTCTATAATAACATACACGGGAATGGATCCAAAGAGGAATATAGACAGATACATTGATAGGATGAACCAGAAACTGTACACCTCGGAGAATCTACATTTTGATCAAATTTCCTCTGATAATTAAATTTAAAAAGCAAACAACAATTTAGGAGATATAAGCTCTTGGGGGTTTGCACTGGCACATTGCACTCTAATTCGCAGCTTACTACCACGATTGCCACGAAAGCTCTGTGGCCCCAAATCCCAGAGTTGGAAATGTAGAAATGCTGCCGCCTTGTGGCCGTTTCCCACAAGAGCGGCTTTGAACCCACAGCTAATGGTCACATAACATTCACAAGGATTCAGGGCTGTAAAGGACACCTGCCCTAAAAAATTGTGCGGAGGTAGGGAATGGCCAAAAAAATTCAAAAGTGTTAAATTTTTCAAGGAGATTGGATGGAGGGGTAAGTTTTACTCACTCATTTTCAAAAAAGAGGAAAATGGATAAAAGCTCAACATCAGTAATTATTAGACTCATGCAAATCTAACCTCCAAAATGATTCCAACTCACACATGTCAACTACCATCAGCTGCAAGTCTACAAACATTAAATGCTGAAGGTGTTTTAGAGAACTGTGTACCCTCTAGCTGCTGGTGAGATGTAAAGTGGTGACAGCCAATAATGAGAATAGAAAGGAGCTGCGTTTAAAAGTAAAAATTGAGCCACCATTCCGTTCAGCAGGCCCACCGCTGAGACTCTCACCTGACAAGTCCAGAGTCGAGAAGGCACAGGCTTCAACAGCTGCACTGCAGGAATTTTCACAATAGCCAAGACACGGAAGCAACCAAAATGTCCATCACCATATCAGTTGAAAAAGAAGAAGTGGTCCATGTACACAATGGAATATTAGCCATGGAAAACAATGAAACACTGCTCTTTCAGGCACCATAGTTGAGCCTAGAGATAATCACAGAACATGAGGTAAGTCGGAAAGCAAAAGACATATCCTATGATATCACTTACAGGCATTATCTAACAACTGACACAAATGAACATATTTGCACAGAGAAAGACACTCACACACTTAGAAAACAAACTAGGCTTATCTAAAAGGAAAGGTGGGGGGAATGGAAAAATTAAGATTAGGGTTACCATACGTGTACAAATACCTATTAAATACACATAACAAAAAGACCGACCATATAGCAAGGGAGGTCTATGGAACACTCTGCAATAATTGACATGGGAAGGGGATCTGTGCATGAATATATATATATATATATATATATATATATATATATATATATATATATATATATATATATATATATATATATATATATATGTTAGGCACAAATGAACCAGATTGTGTACACCTAGGACAAACCATATTCTAATCATTGCCCCTATTAAAAAAACTAAAACAACAAACAAGAAATTATGTAACATAAACTTATGGGGTTTTCTCCTGGCACATTCCATTTTAATTTACAACCTAGGAACAGGGATTCCAGAACGGCTCTGCTGCCCTAGTAACGAGATTTGTGAATGGAGAAATGCTGCCGCCTAGTGGCTGCTTACCACAACAGCAGCTTTAAACCCAGTGCTAATGGTCACTAAATATTCACACTCATTACAGGCCTGTGAATGACACCTGCCCTCAAAAACAATCCTGGGAGCGAATATTGACCAAAAAATTCAATTTTGAGGGCAACCTTTCAAGAAGACAATTTCAAGAGGTTAATTGTATTCTACGTTTTTTTCATTTGTTCGTTAACACAAATTTTAAAAGGTGTGGAAAAATGAACCTTAGAAAGAATTAAGGACATGCAAATCCAAATTACAAAAATCCTATCAGCTCACAACAGTCAGAATGACCATCAGCAAAAATTCTGCAAACAATAAATGCTGAAGGGGTTGTGGAAAAATGCCTAGGCTTGGTTCAACGTGGGACATGCTAAGAGCCAGTAAGGAAAACACAAAGGAGGTGCATTGAACAGGTAAGTACTGAGCTACCATTCAATCAAGCATGCCCACTGCTGGCCCTATCGCCTGAGAGGATGAGAATCAAAAAGACACAGGCTGGACTTCACTGGTGGCGCAGTGGTTGAGAGTCTGCCGCCGAAGCAGGGGACACGGGTTTATGCCCCGGTTCGGGAAAATCACACATGCCGTGGAGCGGCTGGTCCCGTGAGCTATGGCTGCTGGGCCTGTGCGTCCAGAGCCTGTGCTCTGCAATCGGAGTGGCCATGGCAGTGAGTGGCCTACGTACTGCAAAACAAGAAAAAAATAGTCTGGCAATCCTGCCCTCCAGCAATATTTATCATAGCCAAAACTTGGAAGCTACGAAAATGTCCATCAACAGAGGAATGCACAAAGAAGAAGTGGTCCATGTACACAATGGAATATGACTCCAATAAAAAAAATAAACTCAATCTAGAAAACAAACAAAAGTAAAATAAAAACACATCAGCATTTGGGGGTTTATACAGGCACATTCCACTCTAATTTATAACCGAGAAATACCACTGCAAGGTAGTCTGTTTCCCTAGTTAAAAGCTTGTGAAAAGCAGAAATGCTGCCACCCTCTGGCCGTGACCTGCAACAGCAGCTTTAAAAACTGTGCTAAGGGTCACTTCATATGCACCAGTACTGGAGGGCTGTAAATGAAACCTGCCCTCAGAATGTCATTAGGGAGGTAATGGCCAAAATATTTCTAAATGTCACACATACTTCACGAAAACAATTGGAAGAGGTAAGCTCTACTCACAGTTTGAAGAAAAAAAGGACATGCCAGAAAGCTCAATTTCAATGGATTATGAGACACATGCAAATCCCACCACAAACATATAGCGGCTCACACTTGTCAGAATAAACTTCAGCAAAAAAAACTACAAACAATAAATGCTGAAGGTGTTGTGCAGAAGTGCATACCCTCAACTTTAAGTGGGATGTGACCTGGTAAGAGCCACTAACGAGAACAGAATGGAGGTGCTTTTACTACGTAAATATTTTTCTACCATATGATCCAGCAGGCCCACTCCTGGGCCTATAACCTAAGAAGACAGAATTGGAAAGACACAGGGAGGCGAATGTGCATTGCCGCAGCATTACAATTGCCAAGTCATGGAAGCAAGCAAAAAGTCCATCAACATATGAGTGGACAAAGAAAACTGGTACATGTACAGACGGAGTATTGGCCAAGGAAAAAAAGGACACGATGTCATTTGCAGCACTGTAGATGAGTCTAGAGGCAATCACACAACGTGTAGTATGTCAGAAAGAGAAAGACACATATCGTATGATATCACTTTTAGGTATTACCTATAAATGGATACCAGTGAAGATATTTCCACAGAGAAGGGCAACCACTGATTCATTCAACAAACTTATGGTTCACCAATGGAAATTTGTGAGGATTGGATACATTAGGATATTGGGGTTAACAGACATATACAAACACAGGTGAAATATATCATCACCAAAGACCTACGGAATACCAAGAGAAGACTACTCAACATCCTGTTATAACGTACATGGGAAAAGGATTCCAGGAAGAATAGACATATGTTTATGTGTAAAAGAACCACATCTTGCACACCTAGAACAAGCCAAACATTGTAATCAAACTTGCTGTGATAAAAATAAAAATTAAATTAAATAAACGAACAAGAAGTAGTGAGACATATACTTAAGGGGCTTTTCCCTGGCACACGCCATTCTAAATTACAACCTAGAACACAACTTCCATTGAGGCTCTGTTGCCCTAGTAACCAGATTTGGTAAAGTAGAACAGCTGCCACCTTGTGGGCGTTTCACACGACAGCAGCTTTAATCCCAGCGTTAATGGTCAGTTGATATTCAAAATAATTGCAGGCCTGTAAATCACACCTGCACTGAAAACAAATCCTGGGGTCGTATATCGACCAAAAAAATTCAAAGGCATCCATATTTCAAACCGACAGTTTCAAGAGGCATAATTTATGCACATTTGTCTTCTGTTTCTTTTTCTTTCTTTCTTTTTTCTTTTTTTTCAGCTTTCAAACCACTATTTATTTAATCATGTGTTCATTCCACAGATAATTTTTAAAGTGTCTACTATGTACTAATTGCAAGTTAGGTCCCAGGATTACAGCAGTGAGTTAAACAGATAAAATCCCCTGACCTTATGGAACTTAAAGCCTAGTGGGTGACTCGGTCAATAATCCACTTCATAGATAACTACGTAGTTATAATACAGGGTACAGTGAGAGGGCTAACAAAGGGCTCTAATTTAGGCTGGAGTTCAGAGAGGTTCCCCATGAAGAAATGATAGTTTACTTCTCAGGTACTTAATAAACAAAAGTGGTAAAATTAAATGGAAGTGTTTAAATGAACAGAGTTAGGCACCACTTTTAATTACATACATACATATACACACACATAAAATAGATCCCAACTTTCTAAATAAATTATTAGTAAATTGAACGCAAAATTTGTTAATAATGATAAAGTAGTACATATTGCAGAAATAAAGTCACGATGAGTAGCAAAAAAATCTAGGTACTGTTAATGTTATCACATTAATACATGTTTTAATGGTGATTTCAATGGCTATAGAAAAGGCATCTATGAAAAAAAACTGCTTAGTAAATTAGTAAAATAAGGAAATTCCTTAACCTAACGAGAGAAGGATTTTTTAAAGATCCTTTAGCAAATATATTTAATGATAAAACTTTAAAGTTAAAGTTTGGAGACCACAACTATTGCACATTGTTCTGTAAGTCCTAGTCAATAGAATAAGAAAAGAATAAGCAGTGTAAGAATTAGAGAATGTGTCAGATAGACTGCACATCAGTCAATCTGTTGTGGTTGGAAATTTATAAAGTTAACCACATTGTCCACTTCTGAAAGGAAGAGAAAGTTTGTCATTATTTGCAAATGATATGATAATCTTATCAAAATCAAGGCAAGGAATGGAAAAACTATGAATAAGATAATTCAGCAGAAATTTCCGGTAAGATAAAAAGTCAGCATAACAACTCAAAAGTATGTCTTTTACCAATTTTTTTATACCAAGTCATTCTCAAGAGCAGCAAATATTATAAATACTTTTTTTTTTTTGCGGTACATGGGCCTCTCACTGTTGTGGCCTCTCCCGCTGCAGAGCACAGGCTCCTGATGCGCAGGCTCAGTGGCTATGGCTCATGGGCCCAGACGCTCCAGGGCATGTGGGATCTTCCTGGACCGGGGCATGAACCCGCGTCCCCTGCATCAGCACGCGGACTCTCAACCACTGCGCCACCAGGGAAGCCCACAAATATTATAAAATGTCAAGAAATTAATTTTTTTCAATGTTAGATTTTTATAGAGAAATTCTGAAATTTTGTGAAGGGCATAATAAGAAAATCTGAATAAATAAAGATTATTTTCAAGGAAGAAAGGGCACATTTTAATAAAAATATCTCCTTACGTTAAGCTACATATTTAATGTTCCAATAAAATTACAAAATGATTTCTTCAGCAAATTTGATAACCTGAATCCAAAGTTCATGTAAGTCAAAATACATGAATAGCTAAGGCAATTTTTTTTATCTCCCTGAAGGACCTTCTCTCTTATTTCTTTTTTCTTATTTTTTTTATTTTTTTTATTTTTTATTTTTTATTTTTATTTTTTTTAATTTTTTGCTTTATAACAAATTTGATCAGTTATACATATACATGTTTCCATATCCCCTCCCTTTTGCGTCTCCCTCCCACTCTTTCTTTTTTCTTTAAACAACGGGAATGGAAAAAGGCTGAACATCAGGAATCAATAAAGCCATGCAAATCCAGTGTACACAAACGTTCACCTGACAGCCGTCAGTATGATCATCAGCAAAACAAGTCTACAAAAAATAAATGCTGAAGGGGTTTTAGAGAACTGTGTACCCTTTAGCTGCTGGTGGGTTGCAACCTGGTAAGAGCCAGTCGTGAGAACAGAATGGAGGTGCGTTTAAGGGTAAAAATGGAGCTACCATGTGAACTGGTAGGCCCACTCATGGGCCTATCACCTGAGTAGACCAGAATCAAAAACACACAGGCTGGCAATCCTGCACTGCAGCAAGGTGTACCATAGCCAAACCTGGAAGAAACCAAAATGTGCATCAACAGACAAATGCACCAAGAAGAAGTCGTCCATGTACACAATGGAATATTAGCCATGAGAAAGCATGGAACAGTGCCGTTGGCACCACCATAGAAGGACCTAGCGAGAATCACCACACTGGAAGTAAGAAAGAAACCGTAAGACAGACATCCTATGACATCACTTATAGGTGTTACCTAAGAATTGATACCCATGAAATAATTTCCAAGAGAAGGACACGCATAGATTCAGAAAACCAAATTATGTTTAACCAAATGGAAAGGTGTAAGGAATGTATGAATTAGGATATGGGGGTTAACAGACATATACTAATACATAGGAAATATATAATCACAAAATACCTAAGGAATACAAAGAGAGGTCTACTCAACACTCTATAATAACATACACGGGAATGGATCCAAAGAGGAATATAGACAGATACATTGATAGGATGAACCAGAAACTGTACACCTCGGAGAATCTACATTTTGATCAAATTTCCTCTGATAATTAAATTTAAAAAGCAAACAACAATTTAGGAGATATAAGCTCTTGGGGGTTTGCACTGGCACATTGCACTCTAATTCGCAGCTTACTAACACGATTGCCACGAAAGCTCTGTGGCCCCAAATCCCAGAGTTGGAAATGTAGAAATGCTGCCGCCTTGTGGCCGTTTCCCACAAGAGCGGCTTTGAACCCACAGCTAATGGTCACTTAACATTCACAAGGATTCAGGGCTGTAAAGGACACCTGCCCTAAAAAATTGTGCGGAGGTAGGGAATGGCCAAAAAAATTCAAAAGTGTTAAATTTTTCAAGGAGGTTGGATGCAGGGGTAAGTTTTACTCACTCATTTTCAAAAAAGAGGAAAATGGATAAAAGCTCAACATCAGTAATTATTAGACTCATGCAAATCTAACCTCCAAAATGATTCCAACTCACACATGTCAACTACCATCAGCTGCAAGTCTACAAACATTAAATGCTGAAGGTGTTTTAGAGAACTGTGTACCCTCTAGCTGCTGGTGAGACGTAAAGTGGTGACGGCCAATAATGAGAATAGAAAGGAGCTGCGTTTAAAAGTAAAAATTGAGCCACCATTCCGTTCAGCAGGCCCACCGCTGAGACTCTCACCTGACAAGTCCAGAGTCGAGAAGGCACAGGCTTCAACAGCTGCACTGCAGGAATTTTCACAATAGCCAAGACACGGAAGCAACCAAAATGTCCATCACCATATCAGTTGAAAAAGAAGAAGTGGTCCATGTACACAATGGAATATTAGCCATGGAAAACAATGAAACACTGCTCTTTCAGGCACCATAGTTGAGCCTAGAGATAATCACAGAACATGAGGTAAGTCGGAAAGCAAAAGACATATCCTATGATATCACTTACAGGCATTATCTAACAACTGACACAAATGAACATATTTGCACAGAGAAAGACACTCACACACTTAGAAAACAAACTAGGCTTATCTAAAAGGAAAGGTGGGGGGAATGGAAAAATTAAGACTAGGGTTACCATACGTGTACAAATACCTATTAAATACACATAACAAAAAGACCGACCATATAGCAAGGGAGGTCTATGGAACACTCTGCAATAATTTACATGGGAAGGGGATCTGTGCATGAATATAAATATATATATATATATATATATATATATACATATATATACAAATATATATATATATATATATATATATATACGTTAGGCAAAAATGAACCAGATTGTGTACACCTAGGACAAACAATATTCTAATCATTGCCCCTATTAAAAAAACTAAAACAACAAACAAGAAATAATGTAACATAAACTTATGGGGTTTTCTCCTGACACATTCCATTTTAATTTACAACCTAGGAACAGGGATTCCAGAACGTCTCTGCTGCCCTAGTAACGAGATTTGTGAATGGAGAAATGCTGCCGCCTAGTGGCTGTTTACCACAACAGCAGCTTTAAACCCAGTGCTAATGGTCACTAAATATTCACACTCATTACAGGCCTGTGAATGACACCTGCCCTCAAAAACAATCCTGGGAGCGAATATTGACCAAAAAATTCAATTTTGAGGGCAACCTTTCAAGAAGACAATTTCAAGAGGTTAATTGTATTCTACGTTTTTTTCATTTGTTCATTAACAGAAATTTTAAAAGGTGTGGAAAAATGAATCTTAGAAAGAATTAAGGACATGCAAGTCCAAATTACAAAAATCCTGTCAGCTCACAACAGTCAGAATGACCATCAGCAAAAATTCTGCAAACAATAAATGCTGAAGGGGTTGTGGAAAAATGCCTAGGCTTGGTTCAACGTGGGACATGCTAAGAGCCAGTAAGGAAAACACAAAGGAGGTGCATTGAAAAGGTAAGTACTGAGCTACCATTCAATCAAGCATACCCACTGCTGGGCCTATCGCCTGAGAGGATGAGAATCAAAAAGACACAGGCTGGACTTCACTGGTGGCGCAGTGGTTGAGAGTCCGCTGCCGAAGCAGGGGACACGGGTTTATGCCCCGGTTCGGGAAAATCACACATGCCGTGGAGCGGCTGGTCCCGTGAGCTATGGCTGCTGGGCCTGTGCGTCCAGAGCCTGTGCTCTGCAATCGGAGTGGCCATGGCAGTGAGTGGCCTACGTACTGCAAAACAAGAAAAAAACAGCCTGGCAATCCTGCCCTCCAGCAATATTTATCATAGCCAAAACTTGGAAGCTACGAAAATGTCCATCAACAGAGGAATGCACAAAGAAGAAGTGGTCCATGTACACAATGGAATATGACTCCAATAAAAAAATATAAACTCAATCTAGAAAACAAACAAAAGTAAAAAAAAAACACATCAGCTTTTGGGGGTTTATCCAGGCACATTCCACTCTAATTTATAACCGAGAAATACCACTGCAAGGTAGTCTGTTTCCCTAGTTAAAAGCTTGTGAAAAGCAGAAATGCTGCCACCCTCTGGCCGTGACCTGCAACAGCAGCTTTAAAAACTGTGCTAAGGGTCACTTCATATGCACCAGTACTGGAGGGCTGTAAATGAAACCTGCCCTCAGAATGTCATTAGGGAGGTAATGGCCAAAATATTTCTAAATGTCACACATACTTCACGAAAACAATTGGAAGAGGTAAGCTCTACTCACAGTTTGAAGAAAAAAAGGACATGCCAGAAAGCTCAATTTCAATGGATTATGAGACGCGTGCAAATCCAACCACAAACATATAGCGGCTCACACTTGTCAGAATAAACTTCAGCAAAAAAAAAACTACAAACAATAAATGCTGAAGGTGTTGTGCAGAAGTGCATACCCTCAACTTTAAGTGGGATGTGACCTGGTAAGAGCCACTAACGAGAACAGAATGGAGGTGCTTTTACTACGTAAATATTTTTCTACCATATGATCCAGCAGGCCCACTCCTGGGCCTATAACCTAAGAAGACAGAATTGGAAAGACACAGGGAGGCGAATGTGCATTGCCGCAGCATTACAATTGCCCAAGTCATGGAAGCAAGCAAAAAGTCCATCAACATATGAGTGGACAAAGAAAACTGGTACATGTACAGACGGAGTATTGGCCAAGGAAAAAAAGGACACGATGTCATTTGCAGCACTGTAGATGAGTCTAGAGGCAATCACACAACGTGTAGTATGTCAGAAAGAGAAAGACACATATCGTATGATATCACTTTTAGGTATTACCTATAAATGGATACCAGTGAAGATATTTCCACAGAGAAGGGCAACCACTGATTCATTCAACAAACTTATGGTTCACCAATGGAAATTTGTGAGGATTGGATACATTAGGATATTGGGGTTAACAGACATATACAAACAAAGGTGAAATATATCATCACCAAAGACCTACGGAATACCAAGAGAAGACTACTCAACATCCTGTCATAACGTACATGGGAAAAGGATTCCAGGAAGAATAGACATATGTTTATGTGTAAAAGAACCACATCTTGCACACCTAGAACAAGCCAAACATTGTAATCAAACTTGCTGTGATAAAAATAAAAATTAAATTAAATAAACGAACAAGAAGTAGTGAGACATATACTTAAGGGGCTTTTCCCTGGCACACGCCATTCTAAATTACAACCTAGAACACAACTTCCATTGAGGCTCTGTTGCCCTAGTAACCAGATTTGGTAAAGTAGAACAGCTGCCACCTTGTGGGCGTTTCACACGACAGCAGCTTTAATCCCAGCGTTAATGGTCAGTTGATATTCAAAATAATTGCAGGCCTGTAAATCAAACCTGCACTGAAAACAAATCCTGGGGTCGTATATCGACCAAAAAAATTCAAAGGCATCCATATTTCAAACCGACAGTTTCAAGAGGCATAATTTATGCACATTTGTCTTCTGTTTCTTTTTCTTTCTTTCTTTTTTCTTTTTTTTTCAGCTTTCAAACTACTATTTATTTTATCATGTGTTCATTCCACAGATAATTTTTAAAGTGTCCACTATGTACTAAATGCAAGTTAGGTCCCAGGACTATAGCAGTGAGTTAAACAGATAAAATCCCCTGACCTTATGGAACTTAAAGCCTAGTAGGTGACTGGGTCAATAATCCACTTCATAGATAACTACGTAGTTATAATACAGGGTACAGTGAGAGGGCTAACAAAGGGCTCTAATTTAGGCTGGAGTTCAGAGAGGTTCCCCATGAAGAAATGATAGTTTACTTCTCAGGTACTTAATAAACAAAAGTGGTAAAATTAAATGGAAGTGTTTAAATGAACAGAGTTAGGCACCACTTTTAATTACATACATACATATACACACACATAAAATAGATCCCAACTTTCTAAATAAATTATTAGTAAATTGAACGCAAAATTTGTTAATAATGATAAAGTAGTACATATTCCAGAAATATAGTCACGATGAGTAGCAAAAAAATCTAGGTACTGTTAATGTTATCACATTAATACATGTTTTAATGGTGATTTCAATGGCTATAGAAAAGGCATCTATGAAAAAAAACTGCTTAGTAAATTAGTAAAATAAGGAAATTCCTTAACCTAACGAGAGAAGGATTTTTTAAAGATCCTTTAGCAAATATATTTAATGATAAAACTTTAAAGTTAAAGTTTGGAGACCACAACTATTGCACATTGTTCTATAAGTCCTAGTCAATAGAATAAGAAAAGAATAAGCAGTGTAAGAATTAGAGAATGTGTCAGATAGACTGCACATCAGTCAATCTGTTGTGGTTTGGAAATTTAAAAAGTTAACCACATTGTCCACTTCTGAAAGGAAGAGAAAGTTTGTCATTATTTGCAAATGATATGATAATCTTATCAAAATCAAGGCAAGGAATGGAAAAACTATGAATAAGATAATTCAGCAGAAATTTCCGGTAAGATATAAAGTCAGCATAACAACTCAAAAGTATTTCTTTTACCAATTTTTTAGACCAAGTCATTCTCAAGAGCAGCAAATATTATAAATATTTTTTTTTTATGGTACACGGGCCTCTCACTGTTGTGGCCTCTCCCGCTGCGGAGCACAGGCTCCTGATGCGCAGGCTCAGTGGCCATGGCTCATGGGCCCAGACGCTCCACGGCATGTGGGATCTTCCTGGACCGGGGCATGAACCCGCGTCTCCTGCATCAGCAGGCAGACTCTCAACCACTGCGCCACCAGGGAAGCCCGCAAATATTATAAAATGTCAAGAAATTAATTTTTTCAATGTTAGATTTTTATAGAGAAATTCTGAAATTTTGTGAAGGGCATAATAAGAAAATCTGAATAAATAAAGATTATTTTCAAGGAAGAAAGGGCACATTTTAATAAAAATATCTCCTTACGTTAAGCTACATATTTAATAAGTTCCAATAAAATTACAAAATGATTTCTTCAGCAAATTTGATAACCTGAATCCAAAGTTCATGTAAGTCAAAATACATGAATAGATAAGGCAATTTTTTTTATCTCCCTGAAGGACCTTCTCTCTTATTTCTTTTTTTATTTTTTTTTTATTTTTTTTAATTTTTTTATTTTTTATTTTTATTTTTTTTAATTTTTTGCTTTATAACAAATTTAATCAGTTATACATATACATGTTTCCATATCCCCACCCTTTTGCGTCTCCCTCCCACTCTTTCTTTTTTCTTAAAACAACGGGAATGGAAAAAGGCTGAACATCAGGAATCAATAAAGCCATGCAAATCCAGTGTACACAAACGTTCACCTGACAGCCGTCAGAATGATCATCAGCAAAAAGTCTACAAAAAATAAATGCTGAAGGGGTTTTAGAGAACTGCGTACCCTTTAGCTGCTGGTGGGTTGCAACCTGGTAAGAGCAAGTCGTGAGAACAGAATGGAGGTGCGTTTAAGGGTAAAAATGGAGCTACCATGTGATCTGGTAGGCCCACTCATGGGTCTATCACCTGAGTAGACCAGAATCAAAAACACACAGGCTGGCAATCCTGCACTGCAGCAAGGTGTACCATAGCCAAACCTGGAAGAAACCAAAATGTGCATCAACAGAAAAATGCACCAAGAAGAAGTCGTCCATGTACACAATGGAATCTTAGCCATGAAAAAGCATGGAACAGTGCCGTTGGCACCACCATAGAAGGACCTAGCGAGAATCACCACACTGGAAGTAAGAAAGAAACCGTAAGACAGACATCCTATGACATCACTTATAGGTGTTACCTAAGAATTGATACCCATGAAATAATTTCCAAGAGAAGGACACGCATAGATTCAGAAAACCAAATTATGTTTAACCAAATGGAAAGGTGTAAGGAATGTATGAATTAGGATATGGGGGTTAACAGACATATACTAATACATAGGAAATATATAATCACAAAATACCTAAGGAATACAAAGAGAGGTCTACTCAACACTCTATAATAACATACACGGGAATGGATCCAAAGAGGAATATAGACAGATACATTGATAGGATGAACCAGAAACTGTACACCTAGGAGAATCTACATTTTGATCAAATTTCCTCTGATAATTAAATTTAAAAAGCAAACAACAATTTAGGAGATATAAGCTCTTGGGGGTTTGCACTGGCACATTGCACTCTAATTCGCAGCTTACTAACACGATTGCCACGAAAGCTCTGTGGCCCCAAATCCCAGAGTTGGAAATGTAGAAATGCTGCCGCCTTGTGGCCGTTTCCCACAAGAGCGGCTTTGAACCCACAGCTAATGGTCACTTAACATTCACAAGGATTCAGGGCTGTAAAGGACACCTGCCCTAAAAAATTGTGCGGAGGTAGGGAATGGCCAAAAAAATTCAAAAGTGTTAAATTTTTCAAGGAGGTTGGATGCAGGGGTAAGTTTTACTCACTCATTTTCAAAAAAGAGGAAAATGGATAAAAGCTCAACATCAGTAATTATTACACTCATGCAAATCTAACCTCCAAAATGATTCCAACTCACACATGTCAACTACCATCAGCTGCAAGTCTACAAACATTAAATGCTGAAGGTGTTTTAGAGAACTGTGTACCCTCTAGCTGCTGGTGAGACGTAAAGTGGTGACGGCCAATAATGAGAATAGAAAGGAGCTGCGTTTAAAAGTAAAAATTGAGCCACCATTCCGTTCAGCAGGCCCACCGCTGAGACTCTCACCTGACAAGTCCAGAGTCGAGAAGGCACAGGCTTCAACAGCTGCACTGCAGGAATTTTCACAATAGCCAAGACACGGAAGCAACCAAAATGTCCATCACCATATCAGTTGAAAAAGAAGAAGTGGTCCATGTACACAATGGAATATTAGCCATGGAAAACAATGAAACACTGCTCTTTCAGGCACCATAGTTGAGCCTAGAGATAATCACAGAACATGAGGTAAGTCGGAAAGCAAAAGACATATCCTATGATATCACTTACAGGCATTATCTAACAACTGACACAAATGAACATATTTGCACAGAGAAAGACACTCACACACTTAGAAAACAAACTAGGCTTATCTAAAAGGAAAGGTGGGGGGATTGGAAAAATTAAGATTAGGGTTACCATACGTGTACAAATACCTATTAAATACACATAACAAAAAGACCGACCATATAGCAAGGGAGGTCTATGGAACACTCTGCAATAATTTACATGGGAAGGGGATCTGTGCATGAATATATATATATATATATATATATATATGTTAGGCACAAATGAACCAGATTGTGTAAACCTAGGACAAACAATATTCTAATCATTGCCCCTATTAGAAAAACTAAAACAACAAACAAGAAATAATGTAACATAAACTTATGGGGTTTTCTCCTGGCACATTCCATTTTAATTTACAACCTAGGAACAGGGATTCCAGAACGGCTCTGCTGCCCTAGTAACGAGATTTGTGAATGGAGAAATGCTGCCGCCTAGTGGCTGCTTACCACAACAGCAGCTTTAAACCCAGTGCTAATGGTCACTAAATATTCACACTCATTACAGGCCTGTGAATGACACCTGCCCTCAAAAACAATCCTGGGAGCGAATATTGACCAAAAAATTCAATTTTGAGGGCAACCTTTCAAGAAGACAATTTCAAGAGGTTAATTGTATTCTACGTTTTTTTCATTTGTTCGTTAACAGAAATTTTAAAAGGTGTGGAAAAATGAACCTTAGAAAGAATTAAGGACATGCAAATCCAAATTACAAAAATCCTATCAGCTCACAACAGTCAGAATGACCATTAGCAAAAATTCTGCAAACAATAAATGCTGAAGGGGTTGTGGAAAAATGCCTAGGCTTGGTTCAACGTGGGACATGCTAAGAGCCAGTAAGGAAAACACAAAGGAGGTGCATTGAAAAGGTAAGTACTGAGCTACCATTCAATCAAGCATGCCCACTGCTGGCCCTATCGCCTGAGAGGATGAGAATCAAAAAGACACAGGCTGGACTTCACTGGTGGCGCAGTGGTTGAGAGTCCGCCGCCGAAGCAGGGGACACGGGTTTATGCCCCGGTTCGGGAAAATCACACATGCCGTGGAGCGGCTGGTCCCGTGAGCTATGGCTGCTGGGCCTGTGCGTCCAGAGCCTGTGCTCTGCAATCGGAGTGGCCATGGCAGTGAGTGGCCTACGTACTGCAAAACAAGAAAAAAACAGCCTGGCAATCCTGCCCTCCAGCAATATTTATCATAGCCAAAACTTGGAAGCTACGAAAATGTCCATCAACAGAGGAATGCACAAAGAAGAAGTGGTCCATGTACACAATGGAATATGACTCCAATAAAAAAAATAAACTCAATCTAGAAAACAAACAAAAGTAAAAAAAAAAACACATCAGCTTTTGGGGGTTTATCCAGGCACATTCCACTCTAATTTATGACCGAGAAATACCACTGCAAGGTAGTCTGTTTCCCTAGTTAAAAGCTTGTGAAAAGCAGAAATGCTGCCACCCTCTGGCCGTGACCTGCAACAGCAGCTTTAAAAACTGTGCTAAGGGTCACTTCATATGCACCAGTACTGGAGGACTGTAAATGAAATCTGCCCTCAGAATGTCATTAGGGAGGTAATGGCCAAAATATTTCTAAATGTCACACATACTTCACGAAAACAATTGGAAGAGGTAAGCTCTACTCACAGTTTGAAGAAAAAAAGGACATGCCAGAAAGCTCAATTTCAATGGATTATGAGACGCATGCAAATCCAACCACAAACATATAGCGGCTCACACTTGTCAGAATAAACTTCAGCAAAAAAAAACTACAAACAATAAATGCTGAAGGTGTTGTGCAGAAGTGCATACCCTCAACTTTAAGTGGGATGTGACCTGGTAAGAGCCACTAATGAGAACAGAATGGAGGTGCTTTTACTACGTAAATATTTTTCTACCATATGATCCAGCAGGCCCACTCCTGGGACTATAACCTAAGAAGACAGAATTGGAAAGACACAGGGAGGCGAATGTGCATTGCCGCAGCATTACAATTGCCAAGTCATGGAAGCAACCAAAAAGTCCATCAACATATGAGTGGACAAAGAAAACTGGTACATGTACAGACGGAGTATTGGCCAAGGAAAAAAAGGACACGATGTCATTTGCAGCACTGTAGATGAGTCTAGAGGCAATCACACAACGTGTAGTATGTCAGAAAGAGAAAGACACATATCGTATGATATCACTTTTAGGTATTACCTATAAATGGATAGCAGTGAAGATATTTCCACAGAGAAGGGCAACCACTGATTCATTCAACAAACTTATGGTTCACCAATGGAAATTTGTGAGGATTGGATACATTAGGATATTGGGGTTAACAGACATATACAAACACAGGTGAAATATATCATCACCAAAGACCTACGGAATACCAAGAGAAGACTACTCAACATCCTGTCATAACGTACATGGGAAAAGGATTCCAGGAAGAATAGACATATGTTTATGTGTAAAAGAACCACATCTTGCACACCTAGAACAAGCCAAACATTGTAATCAAACTTGCTGTGATAAAAATAAAAATTAAATTAAATAAACGAACAAGAAGTAGTGAGACATATACTTAAGGGGCTTTTCCCTGGCACACGCCATTCTAAATTACAACCTAGAACACAACTTCCATTGAGGCTCTGTTGCCCTAGTAACCAGATTTGGTAAAGTAGAACAGCTGCCACCTTGTGGGCGTTTCACACGACAGCAGCTTTAATCCCAGCGTTAATGCTCAGTTGATATTCAAAATAATTGCAGGCCTGTAAATCACACCTGCACTGAAAACAAATCCTGGGGTCGTATATCGACCAAAAAAATTCAAAGGCATCCATATTTCAAACCGACAGTTTCAAGAGGCATAATTTATGCACATTTGTCTTCTGTTTCTTTTTCTTTCTTTCTTTTTTCTTTTTTTTTCAGCTTTCAAACCACTATTTATTTAATCATGTGTTCATTCCACAGATAATTTTTAAAGTGTCTACTATGTACTAATTGCAAGTTAGGTCCCAGGATTACAGCAGTGAGTTAAACAGATAAAATCCCCTGACCTTATGGAACTTAAAGCCTAGTGGGTGACTCGGTCAATAATCCACTTCATAGATAACTACGTAGTTATAATACAGGGTACAGTGAGAGGGCTAACAAAGGGCTCTAATTTAGGCTGGAGTTCAGAGAGGTTCCCCATGAAGAAATGATAGTTTACTTCTCAGGTACTTAATAAACAAAAGTGGTAAAATTAAATGGAAGTGTTTAAATGAACAGAGTTAGGCACCACTTTTAATTACATACATACATATACACACACATAAAATAGATCCCAACTTTCTAAATAAATTATTAGTAAATTGAACGCAAAATTTGTTAATAATGATAAAGTAGTACATATTCCAGAAATAAAGTCACGATGAGTAGCAAAAAAATCTAGGTACTGTTAATGTTATCACATTAATACATGTTTTAATGGTGATTTCAATGGCTATAGAAAAGGCATCTATGAAAAAAAAACTGCTTAGTAAATTAGTAAAATAAGGAAATTCCTTAACCTAACGAGAGAAGGATTTTTTAAAGATCCTTTAGCAAATATATTTAATGATAAAACTTTAAAGTTAAAGTTTGGAAACCACAACTATTGCACATTGTTCTATAAGTCCTAGTCAATAGAATAAGAAAAGAATAAGCAGTGTAAGAATTAGAGAATGTGTCAGATAGACTGCACATCAGTCAATCTGTTGTGGTTTGGAAATTTAAAAAGTTAACCACATTGTCCACTTCTGAAAGGAAGAGAAAGTTTGTCATTATTTGCAAATGATATGATAATCTTATCAAAATCAAGGCAAGGAATGGAAAAACTATGAATAAGATAATTCAGCAGAAATTTCCGGTAAGATATAAAGTCAGCATAACAACTCAAAAGTATTTCTTTTACCAATTTTTTAGACCAAGTCATTCTCAAGAGCAGCAAATATTATAAATATTTTTTTTTTATGGTACACGGGCCTCTCACTGTTGTGGCCTCTCCTGCTGCGGAGCACAGGCTCCTGATGCGCAGGCTCAGTGGCCATGGCTCATGGGCCCAGACGCTCCACGGCATGTGGGATCTTCCTGGACCGGGGCATGAACCCGCGTCCCCTGCATCAGCAGGCAGACTCTCAACCACTGCGCCACCAGGGAAGCCCGCAAATATTATAAAATGTCAAGAAATTAATTTTTTCAATGTTAGATTTTTATAGAGAAATTCTGAAATTTTGTGAAGGGCATAATAAGAAAATCTGAATAAATAAAGATTATTTTCAAGGAAGAAAGGGCACATTTTAATAAAAATATCTCCTTACGTTAAGCTACATATTTAATAAGTTCCAATAAAATTACAAAATGATTTCTTCAGCAAATTTGATAACCTGAATCCAAAGTTCATGTAAGTCAAAATACATGAATAGCTAAGGCAATTTTTTTATCTCCCTGAAGGACCTTCTCTCTTATTTCTTTTTTTTATTTATTTTTAATTATTTTTAATTTTTTTATTTTTTATTTTTATTTTTTTTAATTTTTTGCTTTATAACAAATTTAATCAGTTATACATATACGTGTTTCCATATCCCCTCCCTTTTGCGTCTCCCTCCCACTCTTTCTTTTTTCTTAAAACAACGGGAATGGAAAAAGGCTGAACATCAGGAATCAATAAAGCCATGCAAATCCAGTGTACACAAACGTTCACCTGACAGCCGTCAGAATGATCATCAGCAAAAAAAGTCTACAAAAAATAAATGCTGAAGGGGTTTTAGAGAACTGCGTACCCTTTAGCTGCTGGTGGGTTGCAACCTGGTAAGAGCCAGTCGTGAGAACAGAATGGAGGTGCGTTTAAGGGTAAAAATGGAGCTACCATGTGATCTGGTAGGCCCACTCATGGGCCTATCACCTGAGTAGACCAGAATCAAAAACACACAGGCTGGCAATCCTGCACTGCAGCAAGGTGTACCATAGCCAAACCTGGAAGAAACCAAAATGTGCATCAACAGAAAAATGCACCAAGAAGAAGTCGTCCATGTACACAATGGAATATTAGCCATGAAAAAGCATGGAACAGTGCCGTTGGCACCACCATAGAAGGACCTAGCAATAATCACCACACTGGAAGTAAGAAAGAAACCGTAAGACACATATCCTATGACATCACTTATAGGTGTTACCTAAGAATTGATACCCATGAAATAATTTCCAAGAGAAGGACACGCATAGATTCAGAAAACCAAATTATGTTTAACCAAATGGAAAGGTGTAAGGAATGTATGAATTAGGATATGGGGGTTAACAGACATATACTAATACATAGGAAATATATAATCACAAAATACCTAAGGAATACAAAGAGAGGTCTACTCAACACTCTATAATAACATACACGGGAATGGATCCAAAGAGGAATATAGACAGATACATTGATAGGATGAACCAGAAACTGTACACCTAGGAGAATCTACATTTTGATCAAATTTCCTCTGATAATTAAATTTAAAAAGCAAACAACAATTTAGGAGATATAAGCTCTTGGGGGTTTGCACTGGCACATTGCACTCTAATTCGCAGCTTACTACCACGATTGCCACGAAAGCTCTGTGGCCCAAAATCCCAGAGTTGGAAATGTAGAAATGCTGCCGCCTTGTGGCCGTTTCCCACAAGAGCGGCTTTGAACCCACAGCTAATGGTCACTTAACATTCACAAGGATTCAGGGCTGTAAAGGACACCTGCCCTAAAAAATTGTGCGGAGGTAGGGAATGGCCAAAAAAATTCAAAAGTGTTAAATTTTTCAAGGAGATTGGATGGAGGGGTAAGTTTTACTCACTCATTTTCAAAAAAGAGGAAAATGGATAAAAGCTCAACATCAGTAATTATTACACTCATGCAAATCTAACCTCCAAAATGATTCCAACTCACACATGTCAACTACCATCAGCTGCAAGTCTACAAACATTAAATGCTGAAGGTGTTTTAGAGAACTGTGTACCCTCTAGCTGCTGGTGAGATGTAAAGTGGTGACAGCCAATAATGAGAATAGAAAGGAGCTGCGTTTAAAAGTAAAAATTGAGCCACCATTCCGTTCAGCAGGCCCACCGCTGAGACTCTCACCTGACAAGTCCAGAGTCGAGAAGGCACAGGCTTCAACAGCTGCACTGCAGGAATTTTCACAATAGCCAAGACACGGAAGCAACCAAAATGTCCATCACCATATCAGTTGAAAAAGAAGAAGTGGTCCATGTACACAATGGAATATTAGCCATGGAAAACAATGAAACACTGCTCTTTCAGGCACCATAGTTGAGCCTAGAGATAATCACAGAACATGAGGTAAGTCGGAAAGCAAAAGACATATCCTATGATATCACTTACAGGCATTATCTAACAACTGACACAAATGAACATATTTGCACAGAGAAAGACACTCACACACTTAGAAAACAAACTAGGCTTATCTAAAAGGAAAGGTGGGGGGAATGGAAAAATTAAGATTAGGGTTACCATACGTGTACAAATACCTATTAAATACACATAAGAAAAAGACCGACCATATAGCAAGGGAGGTCTATGGAACACTCTGCAATAATTTACATGGGAAGGGGATCTGTGCATGAATATATATATATATATATATATATATATATATATATATATATATATATATATATATATATATATATATGTTAGGCACAAATGAACCAGATTGTGTACACCTAGGACAAACAATATTCTAATCATTGCCCCTATTAAAAAAACTAAAACAACAAACAAGAAATAATGTAACATAAACTTATGGGGTTTTCTCCTGGCACATTCCATTTTAATTTACAACCTAGGAACAGGGATTCCAGAACGGCTCTGCTGCCCTAGTAACGAGATTTGTGAATGGAGAAATGCTGCCGCCTAGTGGCTGCTTACCACAACAGCAGCTTTAAACCCAGTGCTAATGGTCACTAAATATTCACACTCATTACAGGCCTGTGAATGACACCTGCCCTCAAAAACAATCCTGGGAGCGAATATTGACCAAAAAATTCAATTTTGAGGGCAACCTTTCAAGAAGACAATTTCAAGAGGTTAATTGTATTCTACGTTTTTTTCATTTGTTCGTTAATAGAAATTTAAAAAGCTGTGGAAAAATGAACCTTAGAAAGAATTAAGGACATGCAAATCCAAATTACAAAAATCCTATCAGCTCACAACAGTCAGAATCACCATCAGCAAAAATTCTGCAAACAATAAATGCTGAAGGGGTTGTGGAAAAATGCCTAGGCTTGGTTCAACGTGGGACATGCTAAGAGCCAGTAAGGAAAACACAAAGGAGGTGCATTGAAAAGGTAAGTACTGAGCTACCATTCAATCAAGCATGCCCACTGCTGGCCCTATCGCCTGAGAGGATGAGAATCAAAAAGACACAGGCTGGACTTCACTGGTGGCGCAGTGGTTGAGAGTCCGCCGCCGAAGCAGGGGACACGGGTTTATGCCCCGGTTCGGGAAAATCACACATGCCGTGGAGCGGCTGGTCCCGTGAGCTATGGCTGCTGGGCCTGTGCGTCCAGAGCCTGTGCTCTGCAATCGGAGTGGCCATGGCAGTGAGTGGCCTACGTACTGCAAAACAAGAAAAAAACAGCCTGGCAATCCTGCCCTCCAGCAATATTTATCATAGCCAAAACGTGGAAGCTACGAAAATGTCCATCAACAGAGGAATGCACAAAGAAGAAGTGGTCCATGTACACAATGGAATATGACTCCAATAAAAAAAATAAACTCAATCTAGAAAACAAACAAAAGTAAAAAAAAACACATCAGCTTTTGGGGGTTTATCCAGGCACATTCCACTCTAATTTATAACCGAGAAATACCACTGCAAGGTAGTCTGTTTCCCTAGTTAAAAGCTTGTGAAAAGCAGAAATGCTGCCACCCTCTGGCCGTGACCTGCAACAGCAGCTTTAAAAACTGTGCTAAGGGTCACTTCATATGCACCAGTACTGGAGGGCTGTAAATGAAACCTGCCCTCAGAATGTCATTAGGGAGGTAATGGCCAAAATATTTCTAAATGTCACACATACTTCACGAAAACAATTGGAAGAGGTAAGCTCTACTCACAGTTTGAAGAAAAAAAGGACATGCCAGAAAGCTCAATTTCAATGGATTATGAGACGCATGCAAATCCAACCACAAACATATAGCGGCTCACACTTGTCAGAATAAACTTCAGCAAAAAAAAACTACAAACAATAAATGCTGAAGGTGTTGTGCAGAAGTGCATACCCTCAACTTTAAGTGGGATGTGACCTGGTAAGAGCCACTAATGAGAACAGAATGGAGGTGCTTTTACTACGTAAATATTTTTCTACCATATGATCCAGCAGGCCCACTCCTGGGACTATAACCTAAGAAGACAGAATTGGAAAGACACAGGGAGGCGAATGTGCATTGCCGCAGCATTACAATTGCCAAGTCATGGAAGCAACCAAAAAGTCCATCAACATATGAGTGGACAAAGAAAACTGGTACATGTACAGACGGAGTATTGGCCAAGGAAAAAAAGGACACGATGTCATTTGCAGCACTGTAGATGAGTCTAGAGGCAATCACACAACGTGTAGTATGTCAGAAAGAGAAAGACACATATCGTATGATATCACTTTTAGGTATTACCTATAAATGGATACCAGTGAAGATATTTCCACAGAGAAGGGCAACCACTGATTCATTCAACAAACTTATGGTTCACCAATGGAAATTTGTGAGGATTGGATACATTAGGATATTGGGGTTAACAGACATATACAAACACAGGTGAAATATATCATCACCAAAGACCTACGGAATACCAAGAGAAGACTACTCAACATCCTGTCATAACGTACATGGGAAAAGGATTCCAGGAAGAATAGACATATGTTTATGTGTCAAAGAACCACATCTTGCACACCTAGAACAAGCCAAACATTGTAATCAAACTTGCTGTGATAAAAATAAAAATTAAATTAAATAAACGAACAAGAAGTAGTGAGACATATACTTAAGGGGCTTTTCCCTGGCACACGCCATTCTAAATTACAACCTAGAACACAACTTCCATTGAGGCTCTGTTGCCCTAGTAACCAGATTTGGTAAAGTAGAACAGCTGCCACCTTGTGGGCGTTTCACACGACAGCAGCTTTAATCCCAGCGTTAATGCTCAGTTGATATTCAAAATAATTGCAGGCCTGTAAATCACACCTGCACTGAAAACAAATCCTGGGGTCGTATATCGACCAAAAAAATTCAAAGGCATCCATATTTCAAACCGACAGTTTCAAGAGGCATAATTTATGCACATTTGTCTTCTGTTTCTTTTTCTTTCTTTCTTTTTTCTTTTTTTTTCAGCTTTCAAACCACTATTTATTTAATCATGTGTTCATTCCACAGATAATTTTTAAAGTGTCTACTATGTACTAATTGCAAGTTAGGTCCCAGGATTACAGCAGTGAGTTAAACAGATAAAATCCCCTGACCTTATGGAACTTAAAGCCTAGTGGGTGACTCGGTCAATAATCCACTTCATAGATAACTACGTAGTTATAATACAGGGTACAGTGAGAGGGCTAACAAAGGGCTCTAATTTAGGCTGGAGTTCAGAGAGGTTCCCCATGAAGAAATGATAGTTTACTTCTCAGGTACTTAATAAACAAAAGTGGTAAAATTAAATGGAAGTGTTTAAATGAACAGAGTTAGGCACCACTTTTAATTACATACATACATATACACACACATAAAATAGATCCCAACTTTCTAAATAAATTATTAGTAAATTGAACGCAAAATTTGTTAATAATGATAAAGTAGTACATATTCCAGAAATAAAGTCACGATGAGTAGCAAAAAAATCTAGGTACTGTTAATGTTATCACATTAATACATGTTTTAATGGTGATTTCAATGGCTATAGAAAAGGCATCTATGAAAAAAAAACTGCTTAGTAAATTAGTAAAATAAGGAAATTCCTTAACCTAACGAGAGAAGGATTTTTTAAAGATCCTTTAGCAAATATATTTAATGATAAAACTTTAAAGTTAAAGTTTGGAAACCACAACTATTGCACATTGTTCTATAAGTCCTAGTCAATAGAATAAGAAAAGAATAAGCAGTGTAAGAATTAGAGAATGTGTCAGATAGACTGCACATCAGTCAATCTGTTGTGGTTTGGAAATTTAAAAAGTTAACCACATTGTCCACTTCTGAAAGGAAGAGAAAGTTTGTCATTATTTGCAAATGATATGATAATCTTATCAAAATCAAGGCAAGGAATGGAAAAACTATGAATAAGATAATTCAGCAGAAATTTCCGGTAAGATATAAAGTCAGCATAACAACTCAAAAGTATTTCTTTTACCAATTTTTTATACCAAGTCATTCTCAAGAGCAGCAAATATTATAAATATTTTTTTTATGGTACACGGGCCTCTCACTGTTGTGGCCTCTCCTGCTGCGGAGCACAGGCTCCTGATGCGCAGGCTCAGTGGCCATGGCTCATGGGCCCAGATGCTCCACGGCATGTGGGATCTTCCTGGACCGGGGCATGAACCCGCGTCCCCTGCATCAGCAGGCAGACTCTCAACCACTGCGCCACCAGGGAAGCCCGCAAATATTATAAAATGTCAAGAAATTAATTTTTTCAATGTTAGATTTTTATAGAGAAATTCTGAAATTTTGTGAAGGGCATAATAAGAAAATCTGAATAAATAAAGATTATTTTCAAGGAAGAAAGGGCACATTTTAATAAAAATATCTCCTTACGTTAAGCTACATATTTAATAAGTTCCAATAAAATTACAAAATGATTTCTTCAGCAAATTTGATAACCTGAATCCAAAGTTCATGTAAGTCAAAATACATGAATAGCTAAGGCAATTTTTTTATCTCCCTGAAGGACCTTCTCTCTTATTTCTTTTTTTTATTTATTTTTAATTTTTTTTAATTTTTTTATTTTTTATTTTTATTTTTTTTAATTTTTTGCTTTATAACAAATTTAATCAGTTATACATATACGTGTTTCCATACCCCTCCCTTTTGCGTCTCCCTCCCACTCTTTCATTTTTCTTAAAAGAACGGGAATGGAAAAAGGCTGAACATCAGGAATCAATAAAGCCATGCAAATCCAGTGTACACAAACGTTCACCTGACAGCCGTCAGAATGATCATCAGCAAAACAAGTCTACAAAAAATAAATGCTGAAGGGGTTTTAGAGAACTGCGTACCCTTTAGCTGCTGGTGGGTTGCAACCTGGTAAGAGCCAGTCGTGAGAACAGAATGGAGGTGCGTTTAAGGGTAAAAATGGAGCTACCATGTGATCTGGTAGGCCCACTCATGGGCCTATCACCTGAGTAGACCAGAATCAAAAACACACAGGCTGGCAATCCTGCACTGCAGCAAGGTGTACCATAGCCAAACCTGGAAGAAACCAAAATGTGCATCAACAGAAAAATGCACCAAGAAGAAGTCGTCCATGTACACAATGGAATATTAGCCATGAAAAAGCATGGAACAGTGCCGTTGGCACCACCATAGAAGGACCTAGCAATAATCACCACACTGGAAGTAAGAAAGAAACCGTAAGACAGATATCCTATGACATCACTTATAGGTGTTACCTAAGAATTGATACCCATGAAATAATTTCCAAGAGAAGGACACGCATAGATTCAGAAAACCAAATTATGTTTAACCAAATGGAAAGGTGTAAGGAATGTATGAATTAGGATATGGGGGTTAACAGACATATACTAATACATAGGAAATATATAATCACAAAATACCTAAGGAATACAAAGAGAGGTCTACTCAACACTCTATAATAACATACACGGGAATGGATCCAAAGAGGAATATAGACAGATACATTGATAGGATGAACCAGAAACTGTACACCTAGGAGAATCTACATTTTGATCAAATTTCCTCTGATAATTAAATTTAAAAAGCAAACAACAATTTAGGAGATATAAGCTCTTGGGGGTTTGCACTGGCACATTGCACTCTAATTCGCAGCTTACTACCACGATTGCCACGAAAGCTCTGTGGCCCAAAATCCCAGAGTTGGAAATGTAGAAATGCTGCCGCCTTGTGGCCGTTTCCCACAAGAGCGGCTTTGAACCCACAGCTAATGGTCACTTAACATTCACAAGGATTCAGGGCTGTAAAGGACACCTGCCCTAAAAAATTGTGCGGAGGTAGGGAATGGCCAAAAAAATTCAAAAGTGTTAAATTTTTCAAGGAGATTGGATGGAGGGGTAAGTTTTACTCACTCATTTTCAAAAAAGAGGAAAATGGATAAAAGCTCAACATCAGTAATTATTAGACTCATGCAAATCTAACCTCCAAAATGATTCCAACTCACACATGTCAACTACCATCAGCTGCAAGTCTACAAACATTAAATGCTGAAGGTGTTTTAGAGAACTGTGTACCCTCTAGCTGCTGGTGAGATGTAAAGTGGTGACAGCCAATAATGAGAATAGAAAGGAGCTGCGTTTAAAAGTAAAAATTGAGCCACCATTCCGTTCAGCAGGCCCACCGCTGAGACTCTCACCTGACAAGTCCAGAGTCGAGAAGGCACAGGCTTCAACAGCTGCACTGCAGGAATTTTCACAATAGCCAAGACACGGAAGCAACCAAAATGTCCATCACCATATCAGTTGAAAAAGAAGAAGTGGTCCATGTACACAATGGAATATTAGCCATGGAAAACAATGAAACACTGCTCTTTCAGGCACCATAGTTGAGCCTAGAGATAATCACAGAACATGAGGTAAGTCGGAAAGCAAAAGACATATCCTATGATATCACTTACAGGCATTATCTAACAACTGACACAAATGAACATATTTGCACAGAGAAAGACACTCACACACTTAGAAAACAAACTAGGCTTATCTAAAAGGAAAGGTGGGGGGAATGGAAAAATTAAGATTAGGGTTACCATACGTGTACAAATACCTAATAAATACACATAACAAAAAGACCGACCATATAGCAAGGGAGGTCTATGGAACACTCTGCAATAATTTACATGGGAAGGGGATCTGTGCATGAATATATATATATATATATATATATATATATATATATATATATATATATATATATATATGTTAGGCACAAATGAACCAGATTGTGTACACCTAGGACAAACAATATTCTAATCATTGCCCCTATTAAAAAAACTAAAACAACAAACAAGAAATAATGTAACATAAACTTATGGGGTTTTCTCCTGGCACATTCCATTTTAATTTACAACCTAGGAACAGGGATTCCAGAACGGCTCTGCTGCCCTAGTAACGAGATTTGTGAATGGAGAAATGCTGCCGCCTAGTGGCTGCTTACCACAACAGCAGCTTTAAACCCAGTGCTAATGGTCACTAAATATTCACACTCATTACAGGCCTGTGAATGACACCTGCCCTCAAAAACAATCCTGGGAGCGAATGTTGACCAAAAAATTCAATTCTGAGGGCAACCTTTCAAGAAGACAATTTCAAGAGGTTAATTGTATTCTACGTTTTTTTCATTTGTTCGTTAACAGAAATTTTAAAAGCTGTGGAAAAATGAATCTTAGAAAGAATTAAGGACATGCAAGTCCAAATTACAAAAATCCTATCAGCTCACAACAGTCAGAATGACCATCAGCAAAAATTCTGCAAACAATAAATGCTGAAGGGGTTGTGGAAAAATGCCTAGGCTTGGTTCAACGTGGGACATGCTAAGAGCCAGTAAGGAAAACACAAAGGAGGTGCATTGAAAAGGTAAGTACTGAGCTACCATTCAATCAAGCATACCCACTGCTGGGCCTATCGCCTGAGAGGATGAGAATCAAAAAGACACAGGCTGGACTTCACTGGTGGCGCAGTGGTTGAGAGTCCGCCGCCGAAGCAGGGGACACGGGTTTATGCCCCGGTTCGGGAAAATCACACATGCCGTGGAGCGGCTGGTCCCGTGAACTATGGCTGCTGGGCCTGTGCGTCCAGAGCCTGTGCTCTGCAATCGGAGTGGCCATGGCAGTGAGTGGCCTACGTACTGCAAAACAAGAAAAAAACAGCCTGGCAATGCTCCCCTCCAGCAATAATTATCATAGCCAAAACTTGGAAGCTACGAAAATGTCCATCAACAGAGGAATGCACAAAGAAGAAGTGGTCCATGTACACAATGGAATATGACTCCAATAAAAAAATATAAACTCAATCTAGAAAACAAACAAAAGTAAAAAAAAAACACATCAGCTTTTGGGGGTTTTTCCAGGCACATTCCTCTCTAATTTATAACCGAGAAATACCACTGCAAGGTAGTCTGTTTCCCTAGTTAAAAGCTTGTGAAAAGCAGAAATGCTGCCACCCTCTGGCCGTGACCTGCAACAGCAGCTTTAAAAACTGTGCTAAGGGTCACTTCATATGCACCAGTACTGGAGGGCTGTAAATGAAACCTGCCCTCAGAATGTCATTAGGGAGGTAATGGCCAAAATATTTCTAAATGTCACACATACTTCACGAAAACAATTGGAAGAGGTAAGCTCTACTCACAGTTTGAAGAAAAAAAGGACATGCCAGAAAGCTCAATTTCAATGGATTATGAGATGCATGCAAATCCAACCACAAACATATAGCGGCTCACACTTGTCAGAATAAACTTCAGCAAAAAAATCTACAAACAATAAATGCTGAAGGTGTTGTGCAGAAGTGCATACCCTCAACTTTAAGTGGGATGTGACCTGGTAAGAACCACTAACGAGAACAGAATGGAGGTGCTTTTACTACGTAAATATTTTTCTACCATATGATCCAGCAGGCCCACTCCTGGGCCTATAACCTAAGAAGACAGAATTGGAAAGACACAGGGAGGCGAATGTGCATTGCCACAGCATTACAATTGCCAAGTCATGGAAGCAAGCAAAAAGTCCATCAACATATGAGTGGACAAAGAAAATTGGTACATGTACAGACGGAGTATTGGCCAAGGATAAAATGGACACGATGTCATTTGCAGCACTGTAGATGAGTCTAGAGGCAATCACACAACGTGTAGTATGTCAGAAAGAGAAAGACACATATCGTATGATATCACTTTTAGGTATTACCTATAAATGGATACCAGTGAAGATATTTCCACAGAGAAGGGCAACCACTGATTCATTCAACAAACTTATGGTTCACCAATGGAAATTTGTGAGGATTGGATACATTAGGATATTGGGGTTAACAGACATATACAAACACAGGTGAAATATATCATCACCAAAGACCTACGGAATACCAAGAGAAGACTACTCAACATCCTGTCATAACGTACATGGGAAAAGGATTCCAGGAAGAATAGACATATGTTTATGTGTCAAAGAACCACATCTTGCACACCTAGAACAAGCCAAACATTGTAATCAAACTTGCTGTGATAAAAATAAAAATTAAATTAAATAAACGAACAAGAAGTAGTGAGACATATACTTAAGGGGCTTTTCCCTGGCACACGCCATTCTAAATTACAACCTAGAACACAACTTCCATTGAGGCTCTGTTGCCCTAGTAACCAGATTTGGTAAAGTAGAACAGCTGCCACCTTGTGGGCGTTTCACACGACAGCAGCTTTAATCCCAGCGTTAATGGTCAGTTGATATTCAAAATAATTGCAGGCCTGTAAATCACACCTGCACTGAAAACAAATCCTGGGGTCGTATATCGACCAAAAAAATTCAAAGGCATCCATATTTCAAACCGACAGTTTCAAGAGGCATAATTTATGCACATTTGTCTTCTGTTTCTTTTTCTTTCTTTCTTTTTTCTTTTTTTTTTCAGCTTTCAAACCACTATTTATTTAATCATGTGTTCATTCCACAGATAATTTTTAAAGTGTCTACTATGTACTAATTGCAAGTTAGGTCCCAGGATTACAGCAGTGAGTTAAACAGATAAAATCCCCTGACCTTATGGAACTTAAAGCCTAGTGGGTGACTCGGTCAATAATCCACTTCATAGATAACTACGTAGTTATAATACAGGGTACAGTGAGAGGGCTAACAAAGGGCTCTAATTTAGGCTGGAGTTCAGAGAGGTTCCCCATGAAGAAATGATAGTTTACTTCTCAGGTACTTAATAAACAAAAGTGGTAAAATTAAATGGAAGTGTTTAAATGAACAGAGTTAGGCACCACTTTTAATTACATACATACATATACACACACATAAAATAGATCCCAACTTTCTAAATAAATTATTAGTAAATTGAACGCAAAATTTGTTAATAATGATAAAGTAGTACATATTGCAGAAATAAAGTCACGATGAGTAGCAAAAAAATCTAGGTACTGTTAATGTTATCACATTAATACATGTTTTAATGGTGATTTCAATGGCTATAGAAAAGGCATCTATGAAAAAAAACTGCTTAGTAAATTAGTAAAATAAGGAAATTCCTTAACCTAACGAGAGAAGGATTTTTTAAAGATCCTTTAGCAAATATATTTAATGATAAAACTTTAAAGTTAAAGTTTGGAGACCACAACTATTGCACATTGTTCTATAAGTCCTAGTCAATAGAATAAGAAAAGAATAAGCAGTGTAAGAATTAGAGAATGTGTCAGATAGACTGCACATCAGTCAATCTGTTGTGGTTTGGAAATTTAAAAAGTTAACCACATTGTCCACTTCTGAAAGGAAGAGAAAGTTTGTCATTATTTGCAAATGATATGATAATCTTATCAAAATCAAGGCAAGGAATGGAAAAACTATGAATAAGATAATTCAGCAGAAATTTCCGGTAAGATATAAAGTCAGCATAACAACTCAAAAGTATTTCTTTTACCAATTTTTTAGACCAAGTCATTCTCAAGAGCAGCAAATATTATAAATAATTTTTTTTTATGGTACACGTGCCTCTCACTGTTGTGGCCTCTCCTGCTGCGGAGCACAGGCTCCTGATGCGCAGGCTCAGTGGCCATGGCTCATGGGCCCAGACGCTCCACGGCATGTGGGATCTTCCTGGACCGGGGCATGAACCCGCGTCTCCAGCATCAGCAGGCAGACTCTCAACCACTGTGCCACCAGGGAAGCCCGCAAATACTATAAAATGTCAAGAAATTAATTTTTTCAATGTTAGATTTTTATAGAGAAATTCTGAAATTTTGTGAAGGGCATAATAAGAAAATCTGAATAAATAAAGATTATTTTCAAGGAAGAAAGGGCACATTTTAATAAAAATATCTCCTTACGTTAAGCTACATATTTAATAAGTTCCAATAAAATTACAAAATGATTTCTTCAGCAAATTTGATAACCTGAATCCAAAGTTCATGTAAGTCAAAATACATGAATAGCTAAGGCAATTTTTTTTTATCTCCCTGAAGGACCTTCTCTCTTATTTCTTTTTTTTAATTTATTTTTTATTTTTTTTAATTTTTTTATTTTTTATTTTTATTTTATTTAATTTTTTGCTTTATAACAAATTTAATCAGTTATACATATACGTGTTTCCATATCCCCTCCCTTTTGCGTCTCCCTCCCACTCTTTCTTTTTTCTTAAAACAACGGGAATGGAAAAAGGCTGAACATCAGGAATCAATAAAGCCATGCAAATCCAGTGTACACAAACGTTCACCTGACAGCCGTCAGAATGATCATCAGCAAAACAAGTCTACAAAAAATAAATGCTGAAGGGGTTTTAGAGAACTGCGTACCCTTTAGCTGCTGGTGGGTTGCAACCTGGTAAGAGCCAGTCGTGAGAACAGAATGGAGGTGCGTTTAAGGATAAAAATGGAGCTACCATGTGATCTGGTAGGCCCACTCATGGGCCTATCACCTGAGTAGACCAGAATCAAAAACACACAGGCTGGCAATCCTGCACTGCAACAAGGTGTACCATAGCCAAACCTGGAAGAAACCAAAATGTGCATCAACAGAAAAATGCACCAAGAAGAAGTCGTCCATGTACACAATGGAATCTTAGCCATGAAAAAGCATGGAACAGTGCCGTTGGCACCACCATAGAAGGACCTAGCGATAATCACCACACTGGAAGTAAGAAAGAAACCGTAAGACAGACATCTTATGACATCACTTATAGGTGTTACCTAAGAATTGATACCCATGAAATAATTTCCAAGAGAAGGACACGCATAGATTCAGAAAACCAAATTATGTTTAACCAAATGGAAAGGTGTAAGGAATGTATGAATTAGGATATGGGGGTTAACAGACATATACTAATACATAGGAAATATATAATCACAAAATACCTAAGGAATACAAAGAGAGGTCTACTCAACACTCTATAATAACATACACGGGAATGGATCCAAAGAGGAATATAGACAGATACATTGATAGGATGAACCAGAAACTGTACACCTCGGAGAATCTACATTTTGATCAAATTTCCTCTGATAATTAAATTTAAAAAGCAAACAACAATTTAGGAGATATAAGCTCTTGGGGGTTTGCACTGGCACATTGCACTCTAATTCGCAGCTTACTACCACGATTGCCACGAAAGCTCTGTGGCCCCAAATCCCAGAGTTGGAAATGTAGAAATGCTGCCGCCTTGTGGCCGTTTCCCACAAGAGCGGTTTTGAACCCACAGCTAATGGTCACTTAACATTCACAAGGATTCAGGGCTGTAAAGGACACCTGCCCTAAAAAATTGTGCGGAGGTAGGGAATGGCCAAAAAAATTCAAAAGTGTTAAATTTTTCAAGGAGATTGGATGGAGGGGTAAGTTTTACTCACTCATTTTCAAAAAAGAGGAAAATGGATAAAAGCTCAACATCAGTAATTATTACACTCATGCAAATCTAACCTCCAAAATGATTCCAACTCACACATGTCAACTACCATCAGCTGCAAGTCTACAAACATTAAATGCTGAAGGTGTTTTAGAGAACTGTGTACCCTCTAGCTGCTGGTGAGATGTAAAGTGGTGACAGCCAATAATGAGAATAGAAAGGAGCTGCGTTTTAAAGTAAAAATTGAGCCACCATTCCGTTCAGCAGGCCCACCGCTGAGACTCTCACCTGACAAGTCCAGAGTCGAGAAGGCACAGGCTTCAACAGCTGCACTGCAGGAATTTTCACAATAGCCAAGACACGGAAGCAACCAAAATGTCCATCACCATATCAGTTGAAAAAGAAGAAGTGGTCCATGTACACAATGGAATATTAGCCATGGAAAACAATGAAACACTGCTCTTTCAGGCACCATAGTTGAGCCTAGAGATAATCACAGAACATGAGGTAAGTCGGAAAGCAAAAGACATATCCTATGATATCACTTACAGGCATTATCTAACAACTGACACAAATGAACATATTTGCACAGAGAAAGACACTCACACACTTAGAAAACAAACTAGGCTTATCTAAAAGGAAAGGTGGGGGGAATGGAAAAATTAAGATTAGGGTTACCATACGTGTACAAATACCTATTAAATACACATAAGAAAAAGACCGACCATATAGCAAGGGAGGTCTATGGAACACTCTGCAATAATTGACATGGGAAGGGGATCTGTGAATGAATATATATATATATATATATATATATATATATATATATATATATATATATATGTTAGGCACAAATGAACCAGATTGTGTACACCTAGGACAAACAATATTCTAATCATTGCCCCTATTAAAAAAACTAAAACAACAAACAAGAAATAATGTAACATAAACTTATGGGGTTTTCTCCTGGCACATTCCATTTTAATTTACAACCTAGGAACAGGGATTCCAGAACGGCTCTGCTGCCCTAGTAACGAGATTTGTGAATGGAGAAATGCTGCCGCCTAGTGGCTGCTTACCACAACAGCAGCTTTAAACCCAGTGCTAATGGTCACTAAATATTCACACTCATTACAGGCCTGTGAATGACACCTGCCCTCAAAAACAATCCTGGGAGCGAATATTGACCAAAAAATTCAATTTTGAGGGCAACCTTTCAAGAAGACAATTTCAAGAGGTTAATTGTATTCTACGTTTTTTTCATTTGTTCGTTAACACAAATTTTAAAAGGTGTGGAAAAATGAACCTTAGAAAGAATTAAGGACATGCAAATCCAAATTACAAAAATCCTATCAGCTCACAACAGTCAGAATGACCATCAGCAAAAATTCTGCAAACAATAAATGCTGAAGGGGTTGTGGAAAAATGCCTAGGCTTGGTTCAACGTGGGACATGCTAAGAGCCAGTAAGGAAAACACAAAGGAGGTGCATTGAAAAGGTAAGTACTGAGCTACCATTCAATCAAGCATGCCCACTGCTGGCCCTATCGCCTGAGAGGATGAGAATCAAAAAGACACAGGCTGGACTTCACTGGTGGCGCAGTGGTTGAGAGTCCGCCGCCGAAGCAGGGGACACGGGTTTATGCCCCGGTTCGGGAAAATCACACATGCCGTGGAGCGGCTGGTCCCGTGAGCTATGGCTGCTGGGCCTGTGCGTCCAGAGCCTGTGCTCTGCAATCGGAGTGGCCATGGCAGTGAGTGGCCTACGTACTGCAAAACAAGAAAAAAACAGTCTAGCAATCCTGCCCTCCAGCAATATTTATCATAGCCAAAACTTGGAAGCTACGAAAATGTCCATCAACAGAGGAATGCACAAAGAAGAAGTGGTCCATGTACACAATGGAATATGACTCCAATAAAAAAAATAAACTCAATCTAGAAAACAAACAAAAGTAAAAAAAAAACACATCAGCTTTTGGGGGTTTATCCAGGCACATTCCACTCTAATTTATAACCGAGAAATACCACTGCAAGGTAGTCTGTTTCCCTAGTTAAAAGCTTGTGAAAAGCAGAAATGCTGCCACCCTCTGGCCGTGACCTGCAACAGCAGCTTTAAAAACTGTGCTAAGGGTCACTTCATATGCACCAGTACTGGAGGGCTGTAAATGAAACCTGCCCTCAGAATGTCATTAGGGAGGTAATGGCCAAAATATTTCTAAATGTCACACATACTTCACGAAAACAATTGGAAGAGGTAAGCTCTACTCACAGTTTGAAGAAAAAAAGGACATGCCAGAAAGCTCAATTTCAATGGATTATGAGACGCATGCAAATCCCACCACAAACATATAGCGGCTCACACTTGTCAGAATAAACTTCAGCAAAAAAAATCTACAAACAATAAATGCTGAAGGTGTTGTGCAGAAGTGCATACCCTCAACTTTAAGTGGGATGTGACCTGGTAAGAGCCACTAACGAGAACAGAATGGAGGTGCTTTTACTACGTAAATATTTTTCTACCATATGATCCAGCAGGCCCACTCCTGGGCCTATAACCTAAGAAGACAGAATTGGAAAGACACAGGGAGGCGAATGTGCATTGCCGCAGCATTACAATTGCCAAGTCATGGAAGCAAGCAAAAAGTCCATCAACATATGAGTGGACAAAGAAAATTGGTACATGTACAGACGGAGTATTGGCCAAGGAAAAAAAGGACACGATGTCATTTGCAGCACTGTAGATGAGTCTAGAGGCAATCACACAACGTGTAGTATGTCAGAAAGAGAAAGACACATATCGTATGATATCACTTTTAGGTATTACCTCTAAATGGATACCAGTGAAGATATTTCCACAGAGAAGGGCAACCACTGATTCATTCAACAAACTTATGGTTCACCAATGGAAATTTGTGAGGATTGGATACATTAGGATATTGGGGTTAACAGACATATACAAACACAGGTGAAATATATCATCACCAAAGACCTACGGAATACCAAGAGAAGACTACTCAACATCCTGTCATAACGTACATGGGAAAAGGATTCCAGGAAGAATAGACATATGTTTATGTGTAAAAGAACCACATCTTGCACACCTAGAACAAGCCAAACTTTGTAATCAAACTTGCTGTGATAAAAATAAAAATTAAATTAAATAAACGAACAAGAAGTAGTGAGACATATACTTAAGGGGCTTTTCCCTGGCACACGCCATTCTAAATTACAACCTAGAACACAACTTCCATTGAGGCTCTGTTGCCCTAGTAACCAGATTTGGTAAAGTAGAACAGCTGCCACCTTGTGGGCGTTTCACACGACAGCAGCTTTAATCCCAGCGTTAATGCTCAGTTGATATTCAAAATAATTGCAGGCCTGTAAATCACACCTGCACTGAAAACAAATCCTGGGGTCGTATATCGACCAAAAAAATTCAAAGGCATCCATATTTCAAACCGACAGTTTCAAGAGGCATAATTTATGCACATTTGTCTTCTGTTTCTTTTTCTTTCTTTCTTTTTTCTTTTTTTTTCAGCTTTCAAACCACTATTTATTTAATCATGTGTTCATTCCACAGATAATTTTTAAAGTGTCTACTATGTACTAATTGCAAGTTAGGTCCCAGGATTACAGCAGTGAGTTAAACAGATAAAATCCCCTGACCTTATGGAACTTAAAGCCTAGTGGGTGACTCGGTCAATAATCCACTTCATAGATAACTACGTAGTTATAATACATGGTACAGTGAGAGGGCTAACAAAGGGCTGTAATTTAGGCTGGAGTTCAGAGAGGTTCCCCATGACGAAATGATAGTTTACTTCTCAGGTACTTAATAAACAAAAGTGGTAAAATTAAATGGAAGTGTTTAAATGAACAGAGTTAGGCACCACTTTTAATTACATACATACATATACACACACATAAAATAGATCCCAACTTTCTAAATAAATTATTAGTAAATTGAACGCAAAATTTGTTAATAATGATAAAGTAGTACATATTCCAGAAATAAAGTCACGATGAGTAGCAAAAAAATCTAGGTACTGTTAATGTTATCACATTAATACATGTTTTAATGGTGATTTCAATGGCTATAGAAAAGGCATCTATGAAAAAAAACTGCTTAGTAAATTAGTAAAATAAGGAAATTCCTTAACCTAACGAGAGAAGGATTTTTTAAAGATCCTTTAGCAAATATATTTAATGATAAAACTTTAAAGTTAAAGTTTGGAGACCACAACTATTGCACATTGTTCTATAAGTCCTAGTCAATAGAATAAGAAAAGAATAAGCAGTGTAAGAATTAGAGAATGTGTCAGATAGACTGCACATCAGTCAATCTGTTGTGGTTTGGAAATTTAAAAAGTTAACCACATTGTCCACTTCTGAAAGGAAGAGAAAGTTTGTCATTATTTGCAAATGATATGATAATCTTATCAAAATCAAGGCAAGGAATGGAAAAACTATGAATAAGATAATTCAGCAGAAATTTCCGGTAAGATATAAAGTCAGCATAACAACTCAAAAGTATTTCTTTTACCAATTTTTTATACCAAGTCATTCTCAAGAGCAGCAAATATTATAAATACTTTTTTTTTGTGGTACTCGGGCCTCTCACTGTTGTGGCCTCTCCCGCTGCAGAGCACAGGCTCCTGATGCGCAGGCTCAGTGGCCATGGCTCATGGGCCCAGACGCTCCACGGCATGTGGGATCTTCCTGGACCGGGGCATGAACCCGCGTCCCCTGCATCAGCAGGCGGACTCTCAACCACTGCACCACCAGGGAAGCCCGCAAATATTATAAAATGTCAAGAAATTAATTTTTTCAATGTTAGATTTTTATAGAGAAATTCTGAAATTTTGTGAAGTGCATAATAAGAAAATCTGAATAAATAAAGATTATTTTCAAGGAAGAAAGGGCACATTTTAATAAAAATATCTCCTTACGTTAAGCTACATATTTAATAAGTTCCAATAAAATTACAAAATGATTTCTTCAGCAAATTTGATAACCTGAATCCAAAGTTCATGTAAGTCAAAATACATGAATAGCTATGGAAATTTTTTTTTATCTCCCTGAAGGACCTTCTCTCTTATTTCTTTTTTTTATTTATTTTTAATTTTTTTTAATTTTTAATTTTTTATTTTTATTTTTTTTAATTTTTTGCTTTATAACAAATTTAATCAGTTATACATATACGTGTTTCCATATCCCCTCCCTTTTGCGTCTCCCTCCCACTCTTTCTTTTTTCTTAAAACAACGGGAATGGAAAAAGGCTGAACATCAGGAATCAATAAAGCCATGCAAATCCAGTGTACACAAACGTTCACCTGACAGCCGTCAGAATGATCATCAGTAAAACAAGTCTACAAAAAATAAATGCTGAAGGGGTTTTAGAGAACTGTGTACCCTTTAGCTGCTGGTGGGTTGCAACCTGGTAAGAGCCAGTCGTGAGAACAGAATGGAGGTGCGTTTAAGGGTAAAAATGGAGCTACCATGTGATCTGGTAGGCCCACTCATGGGCCTATCACCTGAGTAGACCAGAATCAAAAACACACAGGCTGGCAATCCTGCACTGCAGCAAGGTGTACCATAGCCAAACCTGGAAGAAACCAAAATGTGCATCAACAGAAAAATGCACCAAGAAGAAGTCGTCCATGTACACAATGGAATCTTAGCCATGAAAAATCATGGAACAGTGCCGTTGGCACCACCATAGAAGGACCTAGCGATAATCATCACACTGGAAGTAAGAAAGAAACCGTAAGACAGACATCCTATGACATCACTTATAGGTGTTACCTAAGAATTGATACCCATGAAATAATTTCCAAGAGAAGGACACGCATAGATTCAGAAAACCAAATTATGTTTAACCAAATGGAAAGGTGTAAGGAATGTATGAATTAGGATATGGGGGTTAACAGACATATACTAATACATAGGAAATATATAATCACAAAATACCTAAGGAATACAAAGAGAGGTCTACTCAACACTCTATAATAACATACACGGGAATGGATCCAAAGAGGAATATAGACAGATACATTGATAGGATGAACCAGAAACTGTACACCTCGGAGAATCTACATTTTGATCAAATTTCCTCTGATAATTAAATTTAAAAAGCAAACAACAATTTAGGAGATATAAGCTCTTGGGGGTTTGCACTGGCACATTGCACTCTAATTCGCAGCTTACTAACACGATTGCCACGAAAGCACTGTGGCCCCAAATCCCAGAGTTGGAAATGTAGAAATGCTGCCGCCTTGTGGCCGTTTCCCACAAGAGCGGCTTTGAACCCACAGCTAATGGTCACTTAACATTCACAAGGATTCAGGGCTGTAAAGGACACCTGCCCTAAAAAATTGTGCGGAGGTAGGGAATGGCCAAAAAAATTCAAAAGTGTTAAATTTTTCAAGGAGATTGGATGGAGGGGTAAGTTTTACTCACTCATTTTCAAAAAAGAGGAAAATGGATAAAAGCTCAACATCAGTAATTATTAGACTCATGCAAATCTAACCTCCAAAATGATTCCAACTCACACATGTCAACTACCATCAGCTGCAAGTCTACAAACATTAAATGCTGAAGGTGTTTTAGAGAACTGTGTACCCTCTAGCTGCTGGTGAGATGTAAAGTGGTGACAGCCAATAATGAGAATAGAAAGGAGCTGCGTTTAAAAGTAAAAATTGAGCCACCATTCCGTTCAGCAGGCCCACCGCTGAGACTCTCACCTGACAAGTCCAGAGTCGAGAAGGCACAGGCTTCAACAGCTGCACTGCAGGAATTTTCACAATAGCCAAGACACGGAAGCAACCAAAATGTCCATCACCATATCAGTTGAAAAAGAAGAAGTGGTCCATGTACACAATGGAATATTAGCCATGGAAAACAATGAAACACTGCTCTTTCAGGCACCATAGTTGAGCCTAGAGATAATCACAGAACATGAGGTAAGTCGGAAAGCAAAAGACATATCCTATGATATCACTTACAGGCATTATCTAACAACTGACACAAATGAACATATTTGCACAGAGAAAGACACTCACACACTTAGAAAACAAACTAGGCTTATCTAAAAGGAAAGGTGGGGGGAATGGAAAAATTAAGATTAGGGTTACCATACGTGTACAAATACCTATTAAATACACATAACAAAAAGACCGACCATATAGCAAGGGAGGTCTATGGAACACTCTGCAATAATTGACATGGGAAGGGGATCTGTGCATGAATATATATATATATATATATATATATATATATATATATATATATATATATATATATATATATATATATATATATATATATATATATATATATATATGTTAGGCACAAATGAACCAGATTGTGTACACCTAGGACAAACCATATTCTAATCATTGCCCCTATTAAAAAAACTAAAACAACAAACAAGAAATTATGTAACATAAACTTATGGGGTTTTCTCCTGGCACATTCCATTTTAATTTACAACCTAGGAACAGGGATTCCAGAATGGCTCTGCTGCCCTAGTAACGAGATTTGTGAATGGAGAAATGCTGCCGCCTAGTGGCTGCTTACCACAACAGCAGCTTTAAACCCAGTGCTAATGGTCACTAAATATTCACACTCATTACAGGCCTGTGAATGACACCTGCCCTCAAAAACAATCCTGGGAGCGAATATTGACCAAAAAATTCAATTTTGAGGGCAACCTTTCAAGAAGACAATTTCAAGAGGTTAATTGTATTCTACGTTTTTTTCATTTGTTCGTTAACACAAATTTTAAAAGGTGTGGAAAAATGAACCTTAGAAAGAATTAAGGACATGCAAATCCAAATTACAAAAATCCTATCAGCTCACAACAGTCAGAATGACCATCAGCAAAAATTCTGCAAACAATAAATGCTGAAGGGGTTGTGGAAAAATGCCTAGGCTTGGTTCAACGTGGGACATGCTAAGAGCCAGTAAGGAAAACACAAAGGAGGTGCATTGAAAAGGTAAGTACTGAGCTACCATTCAATCAAGCATGCCCACTGCTGGCCCTATCGCCTGAGAGGATGAGAATCAAAAAGACACAGGCTGGACTTCACTGGTGGCGCAGTGGTTGAGAGTCTGCCGCCGAAGCAGGGGACACGGGTTTATGCCCCGGTTCTGGAAAATCACACATGCCGTGGAGCGGCTGGTCCCGTGAGCTATGGCTGCTGGGCCTGTGCGTCCAGAGCCTGTGCTCTGCAATCGGAGTGGCCATGGCAGTGAGTGGCCTACGTACTGCAAAACAAGAAAAAAATAGTCTGGCAATCCTGCCCTCCAGCAATATTTATCATAGCCAAAACTTGGAAGCTACGAAAATGTCCATCAACAGAGGAATGCACAAAGAAGAAGTGGTCCATGTACACAATGGAATATGACTCCAATAAAAAAAATAAACTCAATCTAGAAAACAAACAAAAGTAAAAAAAAACACATCAGCATTTGGGGGTTTATACAGGCACATTCCACTCTAATTTATAACCGAGAAATACCACTGCAAGGTAGTCTGTTTCCCTAGTTAAAAGCTTGTGAAAAGCAGAAATGCTGCCACCCTCTGGCCGTGACCTGCAACAGCAGCTTTAAAAACTGTGCTAAGGGTCACTTCATATGCACCAGTACTGGAGGGCTGTAAATGAAACCTGCCCTCAGAATGTCATTAGGGAGGTAATGGCCAAAATATTTCTAAATGTCACACATACTTCACGAAAACAATTGGAAGAGGTAAGCTCTACTCACAGTTTGAAGAAAAAAAGGACATGCCAGAAAGCTCAATTTCAATGGATTATGAGACACATGCAAATCCCACCACAAACATATAGCGGCTCACACTTGTCAGAATAAACTTCAGCAAAAAAAAACTACAAACAATAAATGCTGAAGGTGTTGTGCAGAAGTGCATACCCTCAACTTTAAGTGGGATGTGACCTGGTAAGAGCCACTAACGAGAACAGAATGGAGGTGCTTTTACTACGTAAATATTTTTCTACCATATGATCCAGCAGGCCCACTCCTGGGCCTATAACCTAAGAAGACAGAATTGGAAAGACACAGGGAGGCGAATGTGCATTGCCGCAGCATTACAATTGCCAAGTCATGGAAGCAAGCAAAAAGTCCATCAACATATGAGTGGACAAAGAAAACTGGTACATGTACAGACGGAGTATTGGCCAAGGAAAAAAAGGACACGATGTCATTTGCAGCACTGTAGATGAGTCTAGAGGCAATCACACAACGTGTAGTATGTCAGAAAGAGAAAGACACATATCGTATGATATCACTTTTAGGTATTACCTATAAATGGATACCAGTGAAGATATTTCCACAGAGAAGGGCAACCACTGATTCATTCAACAAACTTATGGTTCACCAATGGAAATTTGTGAGGATTGGATACATTAGGATATTGGGGTTAACAGACATATACAAACACAGGTGAAATATATCATCACCAAAGACCTACGGAATACCAAGAGAAGACTACTCAACATCCTGTCATAACGTACATGGGAAAAGGATTCCAGGAAGAATAGACATATGTTTATGTGTAAAAGAACCACATCTTGCACACCTAGAACAAGCCAAACATTGTAATCAAACTTGCTGTGATAAAAATAAAAATTAAATTAAATAAACGAACAAGAAGTAGTGAGACATATACTTAAGGGGCTTTTCCCTGGCACACGCCATTCTAAATTACAACCTAGAACACAACTTCCATTGAGGCTCTGTTGCCCTAGTAACCAGATTTGGTAAAGTAGAACAGCTGCCACCTTGTGGGCGTTTCACACGACAGCAGCTTTAATCCCAGCGTTAATGGTCAGTTGATATTCAAAATAATTGCAGGCCTGTAAATCACACCTGCACTGAAAACAAATCCTGGGGTCGTATATCGACCAAAAAAATTCAAAGGCATCCATATTTCAAACCGACAGTTTCAAGAGGCATAATTTATGCACATTTGTCTTCTGTTTCTTTTTCTTTCTTTCTTTTTTCTTTTTTTTCAGCTTTCAAACCACTATTTATTTAATCATGTGTTCATTCCACAGATAATTTTTAAAGTGTCTACTATGTACTAATTGCAAGTTAGGTCCCAGGATTACAGCAGTGAGTTAAACAGATAAAATCCCCTGACCTTATGGAACTTAAAGCCTAGTGGGTGACTCGGTCAATAATCCACTTCATAGATAACTACGTAGTTATAATACAGGGTACAGTGAGAGGGCTAACAAAGGGCTCTAATTTAGGCTGGAGTTCAGAGAGGTTCCCCATGAAGAAATGATAGTTTACTTCTCAGGTACTTAATAAACAAAAGTGGTAAAATTAAATGGAAGTGTTTAAATGAACAGAGTTAGGCACCACTTTTAATTACATACATACATATACACACACATAAAATAGATCCCAACTTTCTAAATAAATTATTAGTAAATTGAACGCAAAATTTGTTAATAATGATAAAGTAGTACATATTGCAGAAATAAAGTCACGATGAGTAGCAAAAAAATCTAGGTACTGTTAATGTTATCACATTAATACATGTTTTAATGGTGATTTCAATGGCTATAGAAAAGGCATCTATGAAAAAAAACTGCTTAGTAAATTAGTAAAATAAGGAAATTCCTTAACCTAACGAGAGAAGGATTTTTTAAAGATCCTTTAGCAAATATATTTAATGATAAAACTTTAAAGTTAAAGTTTGGAGACCACAACTATTGCACATTGTTCTATAAGTCCTAGTCAATAGAATAAGAAAAGAATAAGCAGTGTAAGAATTAGAGAATGTGTCAGATAGACTGCACATCAGTCAATCTGTTGTGGTTGGAAATTTATAAAGTTAACCACATTGTCCACTTCTGAAAGGAAGAGAAAGTTTGTCATTATTTGCAAATGATATGATAATCTTATCAAAATCAAGGCAAGGAATGGAAAAACTATGAATAAGATAATTCAGCAGAAATTTCCGGTAAGATAAAAAGTCAGCATAACAACTCAAAAATATGTCTTTTACCAATTTTTTTATACCAAGTCATTCTCAAGAGCAGCAAATATTATAAATACTTTTTTTTTTTTGCGATACATGGGCCTCTCACTGTTGTGGCCTCTCCCGCTGCAGAGCACAGGCTCCTGATGCGCAGGCTCAGTGGCTATGGCTCATGGGCCCAGACGCTCCAGGGCATGTGGGATCTTCCTGGACCGGGGCATGAACCCGCGTCCCCTGCATCAGCACGCGGACTCTCAACCACTGCGCCACCAGGGAAGCCCACAAATATTATAAAATGTCAAGAAATTAATTTTTTTCAATGTTAGATTTTTATAGAGAAATTCTGAAATTTTGTGAAGGGCATAATAAGAAAATCTGAATAAATAAAGATTATTTTCAAGGAAGAAAGGGCACATTTTAATAAAAATATCTCCTTACGTTAAGCTACATATTTAATGTTCCAATAAAATTACAAAATGATTTCTTCAGCAAATTTGATAACCTGAATCCAAAGTTCATGTAAGTCAAAATACATGAATAGCTAAGGCAATTTTTTTTATCTCCCTGAAGGACCTTCTCTCTTATTTCTTTTTTCTTATTTTTTTAATTTTTTTTATTTTTTATTTTTTATTTTTATTTTTTTTAATTTTTTGCTTTATAACAAATTTGATCAGTTATACATATACATGTTTCCATATCCCCTCCCTTTTGCGTCTCCCTCCCACTCTTTCTTTTTTCTTTAAACAACGGGAATGGAAAAAGGCTGAACATCAGGAATCAATAAAGCCATGCAAATCCAGTGTACACAAACGTTCACCTGACAGCCGTCAGTATGATCATCAGCAAAACAAGTCTACAAAAAATAAATGCTGAAGGGGTTTTAGAGAACTGTGTACCCTTTAGCTGCTGGTGGGTTGCAACCTGGTAAGAGCCAGTCGTGAGAACAGAATGGAGGTGCGTTTAAGGGTAAAAATGGAGCTACCATGTGAACTGGTAGGCCCACTCATGGGCCTATCACCTGAGTAGACCAGAATCAAAAACACACAGGCTGGCAATCCTGCACTGCAGCAAGGTGTACCATAGCCAAACCTGGAAGAAACCAAAATGTGCATCAACAGAAAAATGCACCAAGAAGAAGTCGTCCATGTACACAATGGAATATTAGCCATGAGAAAGCATGGAACAGTGCCGTTGGCACCACCATAGAAGGACCTAGCGAGAATCACCACACTGGAAGTAAGAAAGAAACCGTAAGACAGACATCCTATGACATCACTTATAGGTGTTACCTAAGAATTGATACCCATGAAATAATTTCCAAGAGAAGGACACGCATAGATTCAGAAAACCAAATTATGTTTAACCAAATGGAAAGGTGTAAGGAATGTATGAATTAGGATATGGGGGTTAACAGACATATACTAATACATAGGAAATATATAATCACAAAATACCTAAGGAATACAAAGAGAGGTCTACTCAACACTCTATAATAACATACACGGGAATGGATCCAAAGAGGAATATAGACAGATACATTGATAGGATGAACCAGAAACTGTACACCTCGGAGAATCTACATTTTGATCAAATTTCCTCTGATAATTAAATTTAAAAAGCAAACAACAATTTAGGAGATATAAGCTCTTGGGGGTTTGCACTGGCACATTGCACTCTAATTCGCAGCTTACTAACACGATTGCCACGAAAGCTCTGTGGCCCAAAATCCCAGAGTTGGAAATGTAGAAATGCTGCCGCCTTGTGGCCGTTTCCCACAAGAGCGGCTTTGAAACCACAGCTAATGGTCACTTAACATTCACAAGGATTCAGGGCTGTAAAGGACACCTGCCCTAAAAAATTGTGCGGAGGTAGGGAATGGCCAAAAAAATTCAAAAGTGTTAAATTTTTCAAGGAGGTTGGATGCAGGGGTAAGTTTTACTCACTCATTTTCAAAAAAGAGGAAAATGGATAAAAGCTCAACATCAGTAATTATTAGACTCATGCAAATCTAACCTCCAAAATGATTCCAACTCACACATGTCAACTACCATCAGCTGCAAGTCTACAAACATTAAATGCTGAAGGTGTTTTAGAGAACTGTGTACCCTCTAGCTGCTGGTGAGACGTAAAGTGGTGACGGCCAATAATGAGAATAGAAAGGAGCTGCGTTTAAAAGTAAAAATTGAGCCACCATTCCGTTCAGCAGGCCCACCGCTGAGACTCTCACCTGACAAGTCCAGAGTCGAGAAGGCACAGGCTTCAACAGCTGCACTGCAGGAATTTTCACAATAGCCAAGACACGGAAGCAACCAAAATGTCCATCACCATATCAGTTGAAAAAGAAGAAGTGGTCCATGTACACAATGGAATATTAGCCATGGAAAACAATGAAACACTGCTCTTTCAGGCACCATAGTTGAGCCTAGAGATAATCACAGAACATGAGGTAAGTCGGAAAGCAAAAGACATATCCTATGATATCACTTACAGGCATTATCTAACAACTGACACAAATGAACATATTTGCACAGAGAAAGACACTCACACACTTAGAAAACAAACTAGGCTTATCTAAAAGGAAAGGTGGGGGGAATGGAAAAATTAAGACTAGGGTTACCATACGTGTACAAATACCTATTAAATACACATAACAAAAAGACCGACCATATAGCAAGGGAGGTCTATGGAACACTCTGCAATAATTTACATGGGAAGGGGATCTGTGCATGAATATAAATATATATATATATATATATATATACATATATATACAAATATATATATATATATATATATATATATATATATACGTTAGGCAAAAATGAACCAGATTGTGTACACCTAGGACAAACAATATTCTAATCATTGCCCCTATTAAAAAAACTAAAACAACAAACAAGAAATAATGTAACATAAACTTATGGGGTTTTCTCCTGACACACTCCATTTTAATTTACAACCTAGGAACAGGGATTCCAGAACGGCTCTGCTGCCCTAGTAACGAGATTTGTGAATGGAGAAATGCTGCCGCCTAGTGGCTGCTTACCACAACAGCAGCTTTAAACCCAGTGCTAATGGTCACTAAATATTCACACTCATTACAGGCCTGTGAATGACACCTGCCCCCAAAAACAATCCTGGGAGCGAATATTGACCAAAAAATTCAATTTTGAGGGCAACCTTTCAAGAAGACAATTTCAAGAGGTTAATTGTATTCTACGTTTTTTTCATTTGTTCATTAACAGAAATTTTAAAAGGTGTGGAAAAATGAATCTTAGAAAGAATTAAGGACATGCAAGTCCAAATTACAAAAATCCTGTCAGCTCACAACAGTCAGAATGACCATCAGCAAAAATTCTGCAAACAATAAATGCTGAAGGGGTTGTGGAAAAATGCCTAGGCTTGGTTCAACGTGGGACATGCTAAGAGCCAGTAAGGAAAACACAAAGGAGGTGCATTGAAAAGGTAAGTACTGAGCTACCATTCAATCAAGCATACCCACTGCTGGGCCTATCGCCTGAGAGGATGAGAATCAAAAAGACACAGGCTGGACTTCACTGGTGGCGCAGTGGTTGAGAGTCCGCTGCCGAAGCAGGGGACACGGGTTTATGCCCCGGTTCGGGAAAATCACACATGCCGTGGAGCGGCTGGTCCCGTGAGCTATGGCTGCTGGGCCTGTGCGTCCAGAGCCTGTGCTCTGCAATCGGAGTGGCCATGGCAGTGAGTGGCCTACGTACTGCAAAACAAGAAAAAAACAGCCTGGCAATCCTGCCCTCCAGCAATATTTATCATAGCCAAAACTTGGAAGCTACGAAAATGTCCATCAACAGAGGAATGCACAAAGAAGAAGTGGTCCATGTACACAATGGAATATGACTCCAATAAAAAAATATAAACTCAATCTAGAAAACAAACAAAAGTAAAAAAAAAACACATCAGCTTTTGGGGGTTTATCCAGGCACATTCCACTCTAATTTATAACCGAGAAATACCACTGCAAGGTAGTCTGTTTCCCTAGTTAAAAGCTTGTGAAAAGCAGAAATGCTGCCACCCTCTGGCCGTGACCTGCAACAGCAGCTTTAAAAACTGTGCTAAGGGTCACTTCATATGCACCAGTACTGGAGGGCTGTAAATGAAACCTGCCCTCAGAATGTCATTAGGGAGGTAATGGCCAAAATATTTCTAAATGTCACACATACTTCACGAAAACAATTGGAAGAGGTAAGCTCTACTCACAGTTTGAAGAAAAAAAGGACATGCCAGAAAGCTCAATTTCAATGGATTATGAGACGCGTGCAAATCCAACCACAAACATATAGCGGCTCACACTTGTCAGAATAAACTTCAGCAAAAAAAAAACTACAAACAATAAATGCTGAAGGTGTTGTGCAGAAGTGCATACCCTCAACTTTAAGTGGGATGTGACCTGGTAAGAGCCACTAACGAGAACAGAATGGAGGTGCTTTTACTACGTAAATATTTTTCTACCATATGATCCAGCAGGCCCACTCCTGGGCCTATAACCTAAGAAGACAGAATTGGAAAGACACAGGGAGGCGAATGTGCATTGCCGCAGCATTACAATTGCCCAAGTCATGGAAGCAAGCAAAAAGTCCATCAACATATGAGTGGACAAAGAAAACTGGTACATGTACAGACGGAGTATTGGCCAAGGAAAAAAAGGACACGATGTCATTTGCAGCACTGTAGATGAGTCTAGAGGCAATCACACAACGTGTAGTATGTCAGAAAGAGAAAGACACATATCGTATGATATCACATTTAGGTATTACCTATAAATGGATACCAGTGAAGATATTTCCACAGAGAAGGGCAACCACTGATTCATTCAACAAACTTATGGTTCACCAATGGAAATTTGTGAGGATTGGATACATTAGGATATTGGGGTTAACAGACATATACAAACACAGGTGAAATATATCATCACCAAAGACCTACGGAATACCAAGAGAAGACTACTCAACATCCTGTCATAACGTACATGGGAAAAGGATTCCAGGAAGAATAGACATATGTTTATGTGTAAAAGAACCACATCTTGCACACCTAGAACAAGCCAAACATTGTAATCAAACTTGCTGTGATAAAAATAAAAATTAAATTAAATAAACGAACAAGAAGTAGTGAGACATATACTTAAGGGGTTTTTCCCTGGCACACGCCATTCTAAATTACAACCTAGAACACAACTTCCATTGAGGCTCTGTTGCCCTAGTAACCAGATTTGGTAAAGTAGAACAGCTGCCACCTTGTGGGCGTTTCACACGACAGCAGCTTTAATCCCAGCGTTAATGGTCAGTTGATATTCAAAATAATTGCAGGCCTGTAAATCAAACCTGCACTGAAAACAAATCCTGGGGTCGTATATCGACCAAAAAAATTCAAAGGCATCCATATTTCAAACCGACAGTTTCAAGAGGCATAATTTATGCACATTTGTCTTCTGTTTCTTTTTCTTTCTTTCTTTTTTCTTTTTTTTTCAGCTTTCAAACTACTATTTATTTTATCATGTGTTCATTCCACAGATAATTTTTAAAGTGTCCACTATGTACTAAATGCAAGTTAGGTCCCAGGACTATAGCAGTGAGTTAAACAGATAAAATCCCCTGACCTTATGGAACTTAAAGCCTAGTAGGTGACTGGGTCAATAATCCACTTCATAGATAACTACGTAGTTATAATACAGGGTACAGTGAGAGGGCTAACAAAGGGCTCTAATTTAGGCTGGAGTTCAGAGAGGTTCCCCATGAAGAAATGATAGTTTACTTCTCAGGTACTTAATAAACAAAAGTGGTAAAATTAAATGGAAGTGTTTAAATGAACAGAGTTAGGCACCACTTTTAATTACATACATACATATACACACACATAAAATAGATCCCAACATTCTAAATAAATTATTAGTAAATTGAACGCAAAATTTGTTAATAATGATAAAGTAGTACATATTCCAGAAATATAGTCACGATGAGTAGCAAAAAAATCTAGGTACTGTTAATGTTATCACATTAATACATGTTTTAATGGTGATTTCAATGGCTATAGAAAAGGCATCTATGAAAAAAAACTGCTTAGTAAATTAGTAAAATAAGGAAATTCCTTAACCTAACGAGAGAAGGATTTTTTAAAGATCCTTTAGCAAATATATTTAATGATAAAACTTTAAAGTTAAAGTTTGGAGACCACAACTATTGCACATTGTTCTATAAGTCCTAGTCAATAGAATAAGAAAAGAATAAGCAGTGTAAGAATTAGAGAATGTGTCAGATAGACTGCACATCAGTCAATCTGTTGTGGTTTGGAAATTTAAAAAGTTAACCACATTGTCCACTTCTGAAAGGAAGAGAAAGTTTGTCATTATTTGCAAATGATATGATAATCTTATCAAAATCAAGGCAAGGAATGGAAAAACTATGAATAAGATAATTCAGCAGAAATTTCCGGTAAGATATAAAGTCAGCATAACAACTCAAAAGTATTTCTTTTACCAATTTTTTAGACCAAGTCATTCTCAAGAGCAGCAAATATTATAAATATATTTTTTTTATGGTACACGGGCCTCTCACTGTTGTGGCCTCTCCCGCTGCGGAGCACAGGCTCCTGATGCGCAGGCTCAGTGGCCATGGCTCATGGGCCCAGACGCTCCACGGCATGTGGGATCTTCCTGGACCGGGGCATGAACCCGCGTCCCCTGCATCAGCAGGCAGACTCTCAACCACTGCGCCACCAGGGAAGCCCGCAAATATTATAAAATGTCAAGAAATTAATTTTTTCAATGTTAGATTTTTATAGAGAAATTCTGAAATTTTGTGAAGGGCATAATAAGAAAATCTGAATAAATAAAGATTATTTTCAAGGAAGAAAGGGCACATTTTAATAAAAATATCTCCTTACGTTAAGCTACATATTTAATAAGTTCCAATAAAATTACAAAATGATTTCTTCAGCAAATTTGATAACCTGAATCCAAAGTTCATGTAAGTCAAAATACATGAATAGATAAGGCAATTTTTTTTATCTCCCTGAAGGACCTTCTCTCTTATTTCTTTTTTTAATTTTTTTTTATTTTTTTTAATTTTTTTATTTTTTATTTTTATTTTTTTTAATTTTTTGCTTTATAACAAATTTAATCAGTTATACATATACGTGTTTCCATATCCCCTCCCTTTTGCGTCTCCCTCCCACTCTTTCTTTTTTCTTAAAACAACGGGAATGGAAAAAGGCTGAACATCAGGAATCAATAAAGCCATGCAAATCCAGTGTACACAAACGTTCACCTGACAGCCGTCAGAATGATCATCAGCAAAAAGTCTACAAAAAATAAATGCTGAAGGGGTTTTAGAGAACTGCGTACCCTTTAGCTGCTGGTGGGTTGCAACCTGGTAAGAGCAAGTCGTGAGAACAGAATGGAGGTGCGTTTAAGGGTAAAAATGGAGCTACCATGTGATCTGGTAGGCCCACTCATGGGTCTATCACCTGAGTAGACCAGAATCAAAAACACACAGGCTGGCAATCCTGCACTGCAGCAAGGTGTACCATAGCCAAACCTGGAAGAAACCAAAATGTGCATCAACAGAAAAATGCACCAAGAAGAAGTCGTCCATGTACACAATGGAATCTTAGCCATGAAAAAGCATGGAACAGTGCCGTTGGCACCACCATAGAAGGACCTAGCGAGAATCACCACACTGGAAGTAAGAAAGAAACCGTAAGACAGACATCCTATGACATCACTTATAGGTGTTACCTAAGAATTGATACCCATGAAATAATTTCCAAGAGAAGGACACGCATAGATTCAGAAAACCAAATTATGTTTAACCAAATGGAAAGGTGTAAGGAATGTATGAATTAGGATATGGGGGTTAACAGACATATACTAATACATAGGAAATATATAATCACAAAATACCTAAGGAATACAAAGAGAGGTCTACTCAACACTCTATAATAACATACACGGGAATGGATCCAAAGAGGAATATAGACAGATACATTGATAGGATGAACCAGAAACTGTACACCTCGGAGAATCTACATTTTGATCAAATTTCCTCTGATAATTAAATTTAAAAAGCAAACAACAATTTAGGAGATATAAGCTCTTGGGGGTTTGCACTGGCACATTGCACTCTAATTCGCAGCTTACTAACACGATTGCCACGAAAGCTCTGTGGCCCCAAATCCCAGAGTTGGAAATGTAGAAATGCTGCCGCCTTGTGGCCGTTTCCCACAAGAGCGGCTTTGAACCCACAGCTAATGGTCACTTAACATTCACAAGGATTCAGGGCTGTAAAGGACACCTGCCCTAAAAAATTGTGCGGAGGTAGGGAATGGCCAAAAAAATTCAAAAGTGTTAAATTTTTCAAGGAGGTTGGATGCAGGGGTAAGTTTTACTCACTCATTTTCAAAAAAGAGGAAAATGGATAAAAGCTCAACATCAGTAATTATTACACTCATGCAAATCTAACCTCCAAAATGATTCCAACTCACACATGTCAACTACCATCAGCTGCAAGTCTACAAACATTAAATGCTGAAGGTGTTTTAGAGAACTGTGTACCCTCTAGCTGCTGGTGAGACGTAAAGTGGTGACGGCCAATAATGAGAATAGAAAGGAGCTGCGTTTAAAAGTAAAAATTGAGCCACCATTCCGTTCAGCAGGCCCACCGCTGAGACTCTCACCTGACAAGTCCAGAGTCGAGAAGGCACAGGCTTCAACAGCTGCACTGCAGGAATTTTCACAATAGCCAAGACACGGAAGCAACCAAAATGTCCATCACCATATCAGTTGAAAAAGAAGAAGTGGTCCATGTACACAATGGAATATTAGCCATGGAAAACAATGAAACACTGCTCTTTCAGGCACCATAGTTGAGCCTAGAGATAATCACAGAACATGAGGTAAGTCGGAAAGCAAAAGACATATCCTATGATATCACTTACAGGCATTATCTAACAACTGACACAAATGAACATATTTGCACAGAGAAAGACACTCACACACTTAGAAAACAAACTAGGCTTATCTAAAAGGAAAGGTGGGGGGATTGGAAAAATTAAGATTAGGGTTACCATACGTGTACAAATACCTATTAAATACACATAACAAAAAGACCGACCATATAGCAAGGGAGGTCTATGGAACACTCTGCAATAATTTACATGGGAAGGGGATCTGTGCATGAATATATATATATATATATATATATATATATATATATATATATATATATATATATATATATATATATATATATGTTAGGCACAAATGAACCAGATTGTGTAAACCTAGGACAAACAATATTCTAATCATTGCCCCTATTAGAAAAACTAAAACAACAAACAAGAAATAATGTAACATAAACTTATGGGGTTTTCTCCTGGCACATTCCATTTTAATTTACAACCTAGGAACAGGGATTCCAGAACGGCTCTGCTGCCCTAGTAACGAGATTTGTGAATGGAGAAATGCTGCCGCCTAGTGGCTGCTTACCACAACAGCAGCTTTAAACCCAGTGCTAATGGTCACTAAATATTCACACTCATTACAGGCATGTGAATGACACCTGCCCTCAAAAACAATCCTGGGAGCGAATATTGACCAAAAAATTCAATTTTGAGGGCAACCTTTCAAGAAGACAATTTCAAGAGCTTAATTGTATTCTACGTTTTTTTCATTTGTTCGTTAACAGAAATTTTAAAAGGTGTGGAAAAATGAACCTTAGAAAGAATTAAGGACATGCAAATCCAAATTACAAAAATCCTATCAGCTCACAACAGTCAGAATGACCATCAGCAAAAATTCTGCAAACAATAAATGCTGAAGGGGTTGTGGAAAAATGCCTAGGCTTGGTTCAACGTGGGACATGCTAAGAGCCAGTAAGGAAAACACAAAGGAGGTGCATTGAAAAGGTAAGTACTGAGCTACCATTCAATCAAGCATGCCCACTGCTGGCCCTATCGCCTGAGAGGATGAGAATCAAAAAGACACAGGCTGGACTTCACTGGTGGCGCAGTGGTTGAGAGTCCGCCGCCGAAGCAGGGGACACGGGTTTATGCCCCGGTTCGGGAAAATCACACATGCCGTGGAGCGGCTGGTCCCGTGAGCTATGGCTGCTGGGCCTGTGCGTCCAGAGCCTGTGCTCTGCAATCGGAGTGGCCATGGCAGTGAGTGGCCTACGTACTGCAAAACAAGAAAAAAACAGCCTGGCAATCCTGCCCTCCAGCAATATTTATCATAGCCAAAACTTGGAAGCTACGAAAATGTCCATCAACAGAGGAATGCACAAAGAAGAAGTGGTCCATGTACACAATGGAATATGACTCCAATAAAAAAAATAAACTCAATCTAGAAAACAAACAAAAGTAAAAAAAAAAACACATCAGCTTTTGGGGGTTTATCCAGGCACATTCCACTCTAATTTATGACCGAGAAATACCACTGCAAGGTAGTCTGTTTCCCTAGTTAAAAGCTTGTGAAAAGCAGAAATGCTGCCACCCTCTGGCCGTGACCTGCAACAGCAGCTTTAAAAACTGTGCTAAGGGTCACTTCATATGCACCAGTACTGGAGGGCTGTAAATGAAACCTGCCCTCAGAATGTCATTAGGGAGGTAATGGCCAAAATATTTCTAAATGTCACACATACTTCACGAAAACAATTGGAAGAGGTAAGCTCTACTCACAGTTTGAAGAAAAAAAGGACATGCCAGAAAGCTCAATTTCAATGGATTATGAGATGCATGCAAATCCAACCACAAACATATAGCGGCTCACACTTGTCAGAATAAACTTCAGCAAAAAAATCTACAAACAATAAATGCTGAAGGTGTTGTGCAGAAGTGCATACCCTCAACTTTAAGTGGGATGTGACCTGGTAAGAGCCACTAACGAGAACAGAATGGAGGTGCTTTTACTACGTAAATATTTTTCTACCATATGATCCAGCAGGCCCACTCCTGGGCCTATAACCTAAGAAGACAGAATTGGAAAGACACAGGGAGGCGAATGTGCATTGCCACAGCATTACAATTGCCAAGTCATGGAAGCAAGCAAAAAGTCCATCAATATATGAGTGGACAAAGAAAACTGGTACATGTACAGACGGAGTATTGGCCAAGGAAAAAAAGGACACGATGTCATTTGCAGCACTGTAGATGAGTCTAGAGGCAATCACACAACGTGTAGTATGTCAGAAAGAGAAAGACACATATCGTATGATATCACTTTTAGGTATTACCTATAAATGGATACCAGTGAAGATATTTCCACAGAGAAGGGCAACCACTGATTCATTCAACAAACTTATGGTTCACCAATGGAAATTTGTGAGGATTGGATACATTAGGATATTGGGGTTAACAGACATATACAAACACAGGTGAAATATATCATCACCAAAGACCTACGGAATACCAAGAGAAGACTACTCAACATCCTGTCATAACGTACATGGGAAAAGGATTCCAGGAAGAATAGACACATGTTTATGTGTAAAAGAACCACATCTTGCACACCTAGAACAAGCCAAACATTGTAATCAAACTTGCTGTGATAAAAATAAAAATTAAATTAAATAAACGAACAAGAAGTAGTGAGACATATACTTAAGGGGCTTTTCCCTGGCACACGCCATTCTAAATTACAACCTAGAACACAACTTCCATTGAGGCTCTGTTGCCCTAGTAACCAGATTTGGTAAAGTAGAACAGCTGCCACCTTGTGGGCGTTTCACACGACAGCAGCTTTAATCCCAGCGTTAATGGTCAGTTGATATTCAAAATAATTGCAGGCCTGTAATTCACACCTGCACTGAAAACAAATCCTGGGGTCGTATATCGACCAAAAAAATTCAAAGGCATCCATATTTCAAACCGACAGTTTCAAGAGGCATAATTTATGCACATTTGTCTTCTGTTTCTTTTTCTTTCTTTCTTTTTTCTTTTTTTTCAGCTTTCAAACCACTATTTATTTAATCATGTGTTCATTCCACAGATAATTTTTAAAGTGTCTACTATGTACTAATTGCAAGTTAGGTCCCAGGATTACAGCAGTGAGTTAAACAGATAAAATCCCCTGACCTTATGGAACTTAAAGCCTAGTGGGTGACTCGGTCAATAATCCACTTCATAGATAACTACGTAGTTATAATACAGGGTACAGTGAGAGGGCTAACAAAGGGCTCTAATTTAGGCTGGAGTTCAGAGAGGTTCCCCATGAAGAAATGATAGTTTACTTCTCAGGTACTTAATAAACAAAAGTGGTAAAATTAAATGGAAGTGTTTAAATGAACAGAGTTAGGCACCACTTTTAATTACATACATACATATACACACACATAAAATAGATCCCAACTTTCTAAATAAATTATTAGTAAATTGAACGCAAAATTTGTTAATAATGATAAAGTAGTACATATTGCAGAAATAAAGTCACGATGAGTAGCAAAAAAATCTAGGTACTGTTAATGTTATCACATTAATACATGTTTTAATGGTGATTTCAATGGCTATAGAAAAGGCATCTATGAAAAAAAACTGCTTAGTAAATTAGTAAAATAAGGAAATTCCTTAACCTAACGAGAGAAGGATTTTTTAAAGATCCTTTAGCAAATATATTTAATGATAAAACTTTAAAGTTAAAGTTTGGAGACCACAACTATTGCACATTGTTCTATAAGTCCTAGTCAATAGAATAAGAAAAGAATAAGCAGTGTAAGAATTAGAGAATGTGTCAGATAGACTGCACATCAGTCAATCTGTTGTGGTTTGGAAATTTAAAAAGTTAACCACATTGTCCACTTCTGAAAGGAAGAGAAAGTTTGTCATTATTTGCAAATGATATGATAATCTTATCAAAATCAAGGCAAGGAATGGAAAAACTATGAATAAGATAATTCAGCAGAAATTTCCGGTAAGATATAAAGTCAGCATAACAACTCAAAAGTATTTCTTTTACCAATTTTTTAGACCAAGTCATTCTCAAGAGCAGCAAATATTATAAATATTTTTTTTTTATGGTACACGGGCCTCTCACTGTTGTGGCCTCTCCCGCTGCGGAGCACAGGCTCCTGATGCGCAGGCTCAGTGGCCATGGCTCATGGGCCCAGACGCTCCACGGCATGTGGGATCTTCCTGGACCGGGGCATGAACCCGCGTCCCCTGCATCAGCAGGCAGACTCTCAACCACTGCGCCACCAGGGAAGCCCGCAAATATTATAAAATGTCAAGAAATTAATTTTTTCAATGTTAGATTTTTATAGAGAAATTCTGAAATTTTGTGAAGGGCATAATAAGAAAATCTGAATAAATAAAGATTATTTTCAAGGAAGAAAGGGCACATTTTAATAAAAATATCTCCTTACGTTAAGCTACATATTTAATAAGTTCCAATAAAATTACAAAATGATTTCTTCAGCAAATTTGATAACCTGAATCCAAAGTTCATGTAAGTCAAAATACATGAATAGCTAAGGCAATTTTTTTTATCTCCCTGAAGGACATTCTCTCTTATTTCTTTTTTTTAATTTATTTTTAATTTTTTTAATTTTTTTATTTTTTATTTTTATTTTTTTTAATTTTTTGCTTTATAACAAATTTAATCAGTTATACATATACGTGTTTCCATATCCCCCCCCTTTTGCGTCTCCCTCCCACTCTTTCATTTTTCTTAAAACAACGGGAATGGAAAAAGGCTGAACATCAGGAATCAATAAAGCCACGCAAATCCAGTGTACACAAACGTTCACCTGACAGCCGTCAGAATGATCATCAGCAAAACAAGTCTACAAAAAATAAATGCTGAAGGGGTTTTAGAGAACTGCGTACCCTTTAGCTGCTGGTGGGTTGCAACCTGGTAAGAGCCAGTCGTGAGAACAGAATGGAGGTGCGTTTAAGGGTAAAAATGGAGCTACCATGTGATCTGGTAGGCCCACTCATGGGCCTATCACCTGAGTAGACCAGAATCAAAAACACACAGGCTGGCAATCCTGCACTGCAGCAAGGTGTACCATAGCCAAACCTGGAAGAAACCAAAATGTGCATCAACAGAAAAATGCACCAAGAAGAAGTCGTCCATGTACACAATGGAATATTAGCCATGAAAAAGCATGGAACAGTGCCGTTGGCACCACCATAGAAGGACCTAGCGATAATCACCACACTGGAAGTAAGAAAGAAACCGTAAGACAGACATCCTATGACATCACTTATAGGTGTTACCTAAGAATTGATACTCATGAAATAACTTCCAAGAGAAGGACACGCATAGATTCAGAAAACCAAATTATGTTTAACCAAATGGAAAGGTGTAAGGAATGTATGAATTAGGATATGGGGGTTAACAGACATATACTAATACATAGGAAATATATAATCACAAAATACCTAAGGAATACAAAGAGAGGTCTACTCAACACTCTATAATAACATACACGGGAATGGATCCAAAGAGGAATATAGACAGATACATTGATAGGATGAACCAGAAACTGTACACCTCGGAGAATCTACATTTTGATCAAATTTCCTCTGATAATTAAATTTAAAAAGCAAACAACAATTTAGGAGATATAAGCTCTTGGGGGTTTGCACTGGCACATTGCACTCTAATTCGCAGCTTACTACCACGATTGCCACGAAAGCTCTGTGGCCCCAAATCCCAGAGTTGGAAATGTAGAAATGCTGCCGCCTTGTGGCCGTTTCCCACAAGAGCGGCTTTGAACCCACAGCTAATGGTCACTTCACATTCACAAGGATTCAGGGCTGTAAAGGACACCTGCCCTAAAAAATTGTGCGGAGGTAGGGAATGGCCAAAAAAATTCAAAAGTGTTAAATTTTTCAAGGAGGTTGGATGCAGGGGTAAGTTTTACTCACTCATTTTCAAAAAAGAGGAAAATGGATAAAAGCTCAACATCAGTAATTATTACACTCATGCAAATCTAACCTCCAAAATGATTCCAACTCACACATGTCAACTACCATCAGCTGCAAGTCTACAAACATTAAATGCTGAAGGTGTTTTAGAGAACTGTGTACCCTCTAGCTGCTGGTGAGATGTAAAGTGGTGACAGCCAATAATGAGAATAGAAAGGAGCTGCGTTTAAAAGTAAAACTTGAGCCACCATTCCGTTCAGCAGGCCCACCGCTGAGACTCTCACCTGACAAGTCCAGAGTCGAGAAGGCACAGGCTTCAACAGCTGCACTGCAGGAATTTTCACAATAGCCAAGACACGGAAGCAACCAAAATGTCCATCACCATATCAGTTGAAAAAGAAGAAGTGGTCCATGTACACAATGGAATATTAGCCATGGAAAACAATGAAACACTGCTCTTTCAGGCACCATAGTTGAGCCTAGAGATAATCACAGAACATGAGGTAAGTCGGAAAGCAAAATACATATCCTATGATATCACTTACAGGCATTATCTAACAACTGACACAAATGAACATATTTGCACAGAGAAAGACACTCACACACTTAGAAAACAAACTAGGCTTATCTAAAAGGAAAGGTGGGGGGAATGGAAAAATTAAGATTAGGGTTACCATACGTGTACAAATACCTATTAAATACACATAACAAAAAGACCGACCATATAGCAAGGGAGGTCTATGGAACACTCTGCAATAATTTACATGGGAAGGGGATCTGTGCATGAATATATATATATATATATATATATATATATATATATATATATATATATATATATATATATATATATATATATATATATATATGTTAGGCACAAATGAACCAGATTGTGTACACCTAGGACAAACAATATTCTAATCATTGCCCCTATTAAAAAAACTAAAACAACAAACAAGAAATAATGTAACATAAACTTATGGGGTTTTCTCCTGACACATTCCATTTTAATTTACAACCTAGGAACAGGGATTCCAGAACGGCTCTGCTGCCCTAGTAACGAGATTTGTGAATGGAGAAATGCTGCCGCCTAGTGGCTGCTTACCACAACAGCAGCTTTAAACCCAGTGCTAATGGTCACTAAATATTCACACTCATTACAGGCCTGTGAATGACACCTGCCCTCCAAAACAATCCTGGGAGCGAATATTGACCAAAAAATTCAATTTTGAGGGCAACCTTTCAAGAAGACAATTTCAAGAGGTTAATTGTATTCTACGTTTTTTTCATTTGTTCGTTAACAGAAATTTTAAAAGGTGTGGAAAAATGAACCTTAGAAAGAATTAAGGACATGCAAATCCAAATTACAAAAATCCTATCAGCTCACAACAGTCAGAATGACCATCAGCAAAAATTCTGCAAACAATAAATGCTGAAGGGGTTGTGGAAAAATGCCTAGGCTTGGTTCAACGTGGGACATGCTAAGAGCCAGTAAGGAAAACACAAAGGAGGTGCATTGAAAAGGTAAGTACTGAGCTACCATTCAATCAAGCATGCCCACTGCTGGCCCTATCGCCTGAGAGGATGAGAATCAAAAAGACACAGGCTGGACTTCACTGGTGGCGCAGTGGTTGAGAGTCCGCCGCCGAAGCAGGGGACACGGGTTTATGCCCCGGTTCGGGAAAATCACACATGCCGTGGAGCGGCTGGTCCCGTGAGCTATGGCTGCTGGGCCTGTGCGTCCAGAGCCTGTGCTCTGCAATCGGAGTGGCCATGGCAGTGAGTGGCCTACGTACTGCAAAACAAGAAAAAAACAGCCTGGCAATCCTGCCCTCCAGCAATATTTATCATAGCCAAAACTTGGAAGCTACGAAAATGTCCATCAACAGAGGAATGCACAAAGAAGAAGTGGTCCATGTACACAATGGAATATGACTCCAATAAAAAAAATAAACTCAATCTAGAAAACAAACAAAAGTAAAAAAAAAACACATCAGCTTTTGGGGGTTTATCCAGGCACATTCCACTCTAATTTATAACCGAGAAATACCACTGCAAGGTAGTCTGTTTCCCTAGTTAAAAGCTTGTGAAAAGCAGAAATGCTGCCACCCTCTGGCCGTGACCTGCAACAGCAGCTTTAAAAACTGTGCTAAGGGTCACTTCATATGCACCACTACTGGAGGGCTGTAAATGAAACCTGCCCTCAGAATGTCATTAGGGAGGTAATGGCCAAAATATTTCTAAATGTCACACATACTTCACGAAAACAATTGGAAGAGGTAAGCTCTACTCACAGTTTGAAGAAAAAAAGGACATGCCAGAAAGCTCAATTTCAATGGATTATGAGACGCGTGCAAATCCAACCACAAACATATAGCGGCTCACACTTGTCAGAATAAACTTCAGCAAAAAAAAAAACTACAAACAATAAATGCTGAAGGTGTTGTGCAGAAGTGCATACCCTCAACTTTAAGTGGGATGTGACCTGGTAAGAGCCACTAACGAGAACAGAATGGAGGTGCTTTTACTACGTAAATATTTTTCTACCATATGATACAGCAGGCCCACTCCTGGGCCTATAACCTAAGAAGACAGAATTGGAAAGACACAGGGAAGCGAATGTGCATTGCCGCAGCATTACAATTGCCAAGTCATGGAAGCAACCAAAAAGTCCATCAACATATGAGTGGACAAAGAAAACTGGTACATGTACAGACGGAGTATTGGCCAAGGAAAAAAAGGACACGATGTCATTTGCAGCACTGTAGATGAGTCTAGAGGCAATCACACAACGTGTAGTATGTCAGAAAGAGAAAGACACATATCGTATGATATCACTTTTAGGTATTACCTATAAATGGATACCAGTGAAGATATTTCCACAGAGAAGGGCAACCACTGATTCATTCAACAAACTTATGGTTCACCAATGGAAATTTGTGAGGATTGGATACATTAGGATATTGGGGTTAACAGACATATACAAACACAGGTGAAATATATCATCACCAAAGACCTACGGAATACCAAGAGAAGACTACTCAACATCCTGTCATAACGTACATGGGAAAAGGATTCCAGGAAGAATAGACATATGTTTATGTGTAAAAGAACCACATCTTGCACACCTAGAACAAGCCAAACATTGTAATCAAACTTGCTGTGATAAAAATAAAAATTAAATTAAATAAACGAACAAGAAGTAGTGAGACATATACTTAAGGGGCTTTTCCCTGGCACACGCCATTCTAAATTACAACCTAGAACACAACTTCCATTGAGGCTCTGTTGCCCTAGTAACCAGATTTGGTAAAGTAGAACAGCTGCCACCTTGTGGGCGTTTCACACGACAGCAGCTTTAATCCCAGCGTTAATGGTCAGTTGATATTCAAAATAATTGCAGGCCTGTAAATCACACCTGCACTGAAAACAAATCCTGGGGTCGTATATCGACCAAAAAAATTCAAAGGCATCCATATTTCAAACCGACAGTTTCAAGAGGCATAATTTATGCACATTTGTCTTCTGTTTCTTTTTCTTTCTTTCTTTTTTCTTTTTTTTTCAGCTTTCAAACCACTATTTATTTAATCATGTGTTCATTCCACAGATAATTTTTAAAGTGTCTACTATGTACTAATTGCAAGTTAGGTCCCAGGATTACAGCAGTGAGTTAAACAGATAAAATCCCCTGACCTTATGGAACTTAAAGCCTAGTGGGTGACTCGGTCAATAATCCACTTCATAGATAACTACGTAGTTATAATACAGGGTACAGTGAGAGGGCTAACAAAGGGCTCTAATTTAGGCTGGAGTTCAGAGAGGTTCCCCATGAAGAAATGATAGTTTACTTCTCAGGTACTTAATAAACAAAAGTGGTAAAATTAAATGGAAGTGTTTAAATGAACAGAGTTAGGCACCACTTTTAATTACATACATACATATACACACACATAAAATAGATCCCAACTTTCTAAATAAATTATTAGTAAATTGAACGCAAAATTTGTTAATAATGATAAAGTAGTACATATTGCAGAAATAAAGTCACGATGAGTAGCAAAAAAATCTAGGTACTGTTAATGTTATCACATTAATACATGTTTTAATGGTGATTTCAATGGCTATAGAAAAGGCATCTATGAAAAAAAACTGCTTAGTAAATTAGTAAAATAAGGAAATTCCTTAACCTAACGAGAGAAGGATTTTTTAAAGATCCTTTAGCAAATATATTTAATGATAAAACTTTAAAGTTAAAGTTTGGAGACCACAACTATTGCACATTGTTCTATAAGTCCTAGTCAATAGAATAAGAAAAGAATAAGCAGTGTAAGAATTAGAGAATGTGTCAGATAGACTGCACATCAGTCAATCTGTTGTGGTTGGAAATTTATAAAGTTAACCACATTGTCCACTTCTGAAAGGAAGAGAAAGTTTGTCATTATTTGCAAATGATATGATAATCTTATCAAAATCAAGGCAAGGAATGGAAAAACTATGAATAAGATAATTCAGCAGAAATTTCCGGTAAGATAAAAAGTCAGCATAACAACTCAAATGTATGTCTTTTACCAATTTTTTTATACCAAGTCAATCTCAAGAGCAGCAAATATTATAAATACTTTTTTTTTTTGCGGTACATGGGCCTCTCACTGTTGTGGCCTCTCCCGCTGCAGAGCACAGGCTCCTGATGCGCAGGCTCAGTGGCTATGGCTCATGGGCCCAGACGCTCCAGGGCATGTGGGATCTTCCTGGACCGGGGCATGAACCCGCGTCCCCTGCATCAGCACGCGGACTCTCAACCACTGCGCCACCAGGGAAGCCCACAAATATTATAAAATGTCAAGAAATTAATTTTTTTCAATGTTAGATTTTTATAGAGAAATTCTGAAATTTTGTGAAGGGCATAATAAGAAAATCTGAATAAATAAAGATTATTTTCAAGGAAGAAAGGGCACATTTTAATAAAAATATCTCCTTACGTTAAGCTACATATTTAATGTTCCAATAAAATTACAAAATGATTTCTTCAGCAAATTTGATAACCTGAATCCAAAGTTCATGTAAGTCAAAATACATGAATAGCTAAGGCAATTTTTTTTATCTCCCTGAAGGACCTTCTCTCTTATTTCTTTTTTCTTATTTTTTTTATTTTTTTTATTTTTCATTTTTTATTTTTATTTTTTGTAATTTTTGGCTTTATAACAAATTTGATCAGTTATACATATACATGTTTCCATATCCCCTCCCTTTTGCGTCTCCCTCCCACTCTTTCTTTTTTCTTTAAACAACGGGAATGGAAAAAGGCTGAACATCAGGAATCAATAAAGCCATGCAAATCCAGTGTACACAAACGTTCACCTGACAGCCGTCAGTATGATCATCAGCAAAACAAGTCTACAAAAAATAAATACTGAAGGGGTTTTAGAGAACTGTGTACCCTTTAGCTGCTGGTGGGTTGCAACCTGGTAAGAGCCAGTCGTGAGAACAGAATGGAGGTGCGTTTAAGGGTAAAAATGGAGCTACCATGTGAACTGGTAGGCCCACTCATGGGCCTATCACCTGAGTAGACCAGAATCAAAAACACACAGGCTGGCAATCCTGCACTGCAGCAAGGTGTACCATAGCCAAACCTGGAAGAAACCAAAATGTGCATCAACAGAAAAATGCACCAAGAAGAAGTCGTCCATGTACACAATGGAATATTAGCCATGAGAAAGCATGGAACAGTGCCGTTGGCACCACCATAGAAGGACCTAGCGATAATCACCACACTGGAAGTAAGAAAGAAACCGTAAGACAGACATCCTATGACATCACTTATAGGTGTTACCTAAGAATTGATACCCATGAAATAATTTCCAAGAGAAGGACACGCATAGATTCAGAAAACCAAATTATGTTTAACCAAATGGAAAGGTGTAAGGAATGTATGAATTAGGATATGGGGGTTAACAGACATATACTAATACATAGGAAATATATAATCACAAAATACCTAAGGAATACAAAGAGAGGTCTACTCAACACTCTATAATAACATACACGGGAATGGATCCAAAGAGGAATATAGACAGATACATTGATAGGATGAACCAGAAACTGTACACCTCGGAGAATCTACATTTTGATCAAATTTCCTCTGATAATTAAATTTAAAAAGCAAACAACAATTTAGGAGATATAAGCTCTTGGGGGTTTGCACTGGCACATTGCACTCTAATTCGCAGCTTACTACCACGATTGCCACGAAAGCTCTGTGGCCCCAAATCCCAGAGTTGGAAATGTAGAAATGCTGCCGCCTTGTGGCCGTTTCCCACAAGAGCGGCTTTGAACCCACAGCTAATGGTCACTTCACATTCACAAGGATTCAGGGCTGTAAAGGACACCTGCCCTAAAAAATTGTGCGGAGGTAGGGAATGGCCAAAAAAATTCAAAAGTGTTAAATTTTTCAAGGAGGTTGGATGCAGGGGTAAGTTTTACTCACTCATTTTCAAAAAAGAGGAAAATGGATAAAAGCTCAACATCAGTAATTATTACACTCATGCAAATCTAACCTCCAAAATGATTCCAACTCACACATGTCAACTACCATCAGCTGCAAGTCTACAAACATTAAATGCTGAAGGTGTTTTAGAGAACTGTGTACCCTCTAGCTGCTGGTGAGATGTAAAGTGGTGACAGCCAATAATGAGAATAGAAAGGAGCTGCGTTTAAAAGTAAAAATTGAGCCACCATTCCGTTCAGCAGGCCCACCGCTGAGACTCTCACCTGACAAGTCCAGAGTCGAGAAGGCACAGGCTTCAACAGCTGCACTGCAGGAATTTTCACAATAGCCAAGACACGGAAGCAACCAAAATGTCCATCACCATATCAGTTGAAAAAGAAGAAGTGGTCCATGTACACAATGGAATATTAGCCATGGAAAACAATGAAACACTGCTCTTTCAGGCACCATAGTTGAGCCTAGAGGTAATCACAGAACATGAGGTAAGTCGGAAAGCCAAAGACATATCCTATGATATCACTTACAGGCATTATCTAACAACTGACACAAATGAACATATTTGCACAGAGAAAGACACTCACACACTTAGAAAACAAACTAGGCTTATCTAAAAGGAAAGGTGGGGGGAATGGAAAAATTAAGACTAGGGTTACCATACGTGTACAAATACCTATTAAATACACATAACAAAAAGACCGACCATATAGCAAGGGAGGTCTATGGAACACTCTGCAATAATTTACATGGGAAGGGGATCTGTGCATGAATATAAATATATATATATATATATACATATATATACAAATATATATATATATATATATATATACGTTAGGCAAAAATGAACCAGATTGTGTACACCTAGGACAAACAATATTCTAATCATTGCCCCTATTAAAAAAACTAAAACAACAAACAAGAAATAATGTAACATAAACTTATGGGGTTTTCTCCTGACACATTCCATTTTAATTTACAACCTAGGAACAGGGATTCCAGAACGGCTCTGCTGCCCTAGTAACGAGATTTGTGAATGGAGAAATTCTGCCGCCTAGTGGCTGTTTACCACAACAGCAGCTTTAAACCCAGTGCTAATGGTCACTAAATATTCACACTCATTACAGGCCTGTGAATGACACCTGCCCTCAAAAACAATCCTGGGAGCGAATATTGACCAAAAAATTCAATTTTGAGGGCAACCTTTCAAGAAGACAATTTCAAGAGGTTATTTGTATTCTACGTTTTTTTCATTTGTTCATTAACAGAAATTTTAAAAGGTGTGGAAAAATGAATCTTAGAAAGAATTAAGGACATGCAAGTCCAAATTACAAAAATCCTGTCAGCTCACAACAGTCAGAATGACCATCAGCAAAAATTCTGCAAACAATAAATGCTGAAGGGGTTGTGGAAAAATGCCTAGGCTTGGTTCAACGTGGGACATGCTAAGAGCCAGTAAGGAAAACACAAAGGAGGTGCATTGAAAAGGTAAGTACTGAGCTACCATTCAATCAAGCATACCCACTGCTGGGCCTATCGCCTGAGAGGATGAGAATCAAAAAGACACAGGCTGGACTTCACTGGTGGCGCAGTGGTTGAGAGTCCGCTGCCGAAGCAGGGGACACGGGTTTATGCCCCGGTTCGGGAAAATCACACATGCCGTGGAGCGGCTGGTCCCGTGAGCTATGGCTGCTGGGCCTGTGCGTCCAGAGCCTGTGCTCTGCAATCGGAGTGGCCATGGCAGTGAGTGGCCTACGTACTGCAAAACAAGAAAAAAGCAGTCTGGCAATCCTGCCCTCCAGCAATATTTATCATAGCCAAAACTTGGAAGCTACGAAAATGTCCATCAACAGAGGAATGCACAAAGAAGAAGTGGTCCATGTACACAATGGAATATGACTCCAATAAAAAAAATAAACTCAATCTAGAAAACAAACAAAAGTAAAAAAAAAACACATCAGCATTTGGGGGTTTATCCAGGCACATTCCACTCTAATTTATAACCGAGAAATACCACTGCAAGGTAGTCTGTTTCCCTAGTTAAAAGCTTGTGAAAAGCAGAAATGCTGCCACCCTCTGGCCGTGACCTGCAACAGCAGCTTTAAAAACTGTGCTAAGGGTCACTTCATATGCACCAGTACTGGAGGGCTGTAAATGAAACCTGCCCTCAGAATGTCATTAGGGAGGTAATGGCCAAAATATTTCTAAATGTCACACATACTTCACGAAAACAATTGGAAGAGGTAAGCTCTACTCACAGTTTGAAGAAAAAAAGGACATGCCAGAAAGCTCAATTTCAATGGATTATGAGACACATGCAAATCCCACCACAAACATATAGCGGCTCACACTTGTCAGAATAAACTTCAGCAAAAAAAAACTACAAACAATAAATGCTGAAGGTGTTGTGCAGAAGTGCATACCCTCAACTTTAAGTGGGATGTGACCTGGTAAGAGCCACTAACGAGAACAGAATGGAGGTGCTTTTACTACGTAAATATTTTTCTACCATATGATCCAGCAGGCACACTCCTGGGCCTATAACCTAAGAAGACAGAATTGGAAAGACACAGGGAGGCGAATGTGCATTGCCACAGCATTACAATTGCCAAGTCATGGAAGCAAGCAAAAAGTCCATCAACATATGAGTGGACAAAGAAAATTGGTACATGTACAGACGGAGTATTGGCCAAGGAAAAAATGGACACGATGTCATTTGCAGCACTGTAGATGAGTCTAGAGGCAATCACACAACGTGTAGTATGTCAGAAAGAGAAAGACACATATCGTATGATATCACTTTTAGGTATTACCTATAAATGGATACCAGTGAAGATATTTCCACAGAGAAGGGCAACCACTGATTCATTCAACAAACTTATGGTTCACCAATGGAAATTTGTGAGGATTGGATACATTAGGATATTGGGGTTAACAGACATATACAAACACAGGTGAAATATATCATCACCAAAGACCTACGGAATACCAAGAGAAGACTACTCAACATCCTGTCATAACGTACATGGGAAAAGGATTCCAGGAAGAATAGACATATGTTTATGTGTAAAAGAACCACATCTTGCACACCTAGAACAAGCCAAACATTGTAATCAAACTTGCTGTGATAAAAATAAAAATTAAATTAAATAAACGAACAAGAAGTAGTGAGACATATACTTAAGGGGCTTTTCCCTGGCACACGCCATTCTAAATTACAACCTAGAACACAACTTCCATTGAGGCTCTGTTGCCCTAGTAACCAGATTTGGTAAAGTAGAACAGCTGCCACCTTGTGGGCGTTTCACACGACAGCAGCTTTAATCCCAGCGTTAATGCTCAGTTGATATTCAAAATAATTGCAGGCCTGTAAATCACACCTGCACTGAAAACAAATCCTGGGGTCGTATATCGACCAAAAAAATTCAAAGGCATCCATATTTCAAACCGACAGTTTCAAGAGGCATAATTTATGCACATTTGTCTTCTGTTTCTTTTTCTTTCTTTCTTTTTTCTTTTTTTTTCAGCTTTCAAACCACTATTTATTTAATCATGTGTTCATTCCACAGATAATTTTTAAAGTGTCTACTATGTACTAATTGCAAGTTAGGTCCCAGGATTACAGCAGTGAGTTAAACAGATAAAATCCCCGGACCTTATGGAACTTAAAGCCTAGTGGGTGACTCGGTCAATAATCCACTTCATAGATAACTACGTAGTTATAATACAGGGTACAGTGAGAGGGCTAACAAAGGGCTCTAATTTAGGCTGGAGTTCAGAGAGGTTCCCCATGAAGAAATGATAGTTTACTTCTCAGGTACTTAATAAACAAAAGTGGTAAAATTAAATGGAAGTGTTTAAATGAACAGAGTTAGGCACCACTTTTAATTACATACATACATATACACACACATAAAATAGATCCCAACTTTCTAAATAAATTATTAGTAAATTGAACGCAAAATTTGTTAATAATGATAAAGTAGTACATATTGCAGAAATAAAGTCACGATGAGTAGCAAAAAAATCTAGGTACTGTTAATGTTATCACATTAATACATGTTTTAATGGTGATTTCAATGGCTATAGAAAAGGCATCTATGAAAAAAAACTGCTTAGTAAATTAGTAAAATAAGGAAATTCCTTAACCTAACGAGAGAAGGATTTTTTAAAGATCCTTTAGCAAATATATTTAATGATAAAACTTTAAAGTTAAAGTTTGGAGACCACAACTATTGCACATTGTTCTATAAGTCCTAGTCAATAGAATAAGAAAAGAATAAGCACTGTAAGAATTACAGAATGTGTCAGATAGACTGCACATCAGTCAATCTGTTGTGGTTGGAAATTTATAAAGTTAACCACATTGTCCACTTCTGAAAGGAAGAGAAAGTTTGTCATTATTTGCAAATGATATGATAATCTTATCAAAATCAAGGCAAGGAATGGAAAAACTATGAATAAGATAATTCAGCAGAAATTTCCGGTAAGATAAAAAGTCAGCATAACAACTCAAAAGTATGTCTTTTACCAATTTTTTTATACCAAGTCAATCTCAAGAGCAGCAAATATTATAAATACTTTTTTTTTTTGCGGTACATGGGCCTCTCACTGTTGTGGCCTCTCCCGCTGCAGAGCACAGGCTCCTGATGCGCAGGCTCAGTGGCTATGGCTCATGGGCCCAGACGCTCCAGGGCATGTGGGATCTTCCTGGACCGGGGCATGAACCCGCGTCCCCTGCATCAGCACGCGGACTCTCAACCACTGCGCCACCAGGGAAGCCCACAAATATTATAAAATGTCAAGAAATTAATTTTTTTCAATGTTAGATTTTTATAGAGAAATTCTGAAATTTTGTGAAGGGCATAATAAGAAAATCTGAATAAATAAAGATTATTTTCAAGGAAGAAAGGGCACATTTTAATAAAAATATCTCCTTACGTTAAGCTACATATTTAATGTTCCAATAAAATTACAAAATGATTTCTTCAGCAAATTTGATAACCTGAATCCAAAGTTCATGTAAGTCAAAATACATGAATAGCTAAGGCAATTTTTTTTATCTCCCTGAAGGACCTTCTCTCTTATTTCTTTTTTCTTATTTTTTTTATTTTTTTTATTTTTCATTTTTTATTTTTATTTTTTGTAATTTTTGGCTTTATAACAAATTTGATCAGTTATACATATACATGTTTCCATATCCCCTCCCTTTTGCGTCTCCCTCCCACTCTTTCTTTTTTCTTTAAACAACGGGAATGGAAAAAGGCTGAACATCAGGAATCAATAAAGCCATGCAAATCCAGTGTACACAAACGTTCACCTGACAGCCGTCAGTATGATCATCAGCAAAACAAGTCTACAAAAAATAAATACTGAAGGGGTTTTAGAGAACTGTGTACCCTTTAGCTGCTGGTGGGTTGCAACCTGGTAAGAGCCAGTCGTGAGAACAGAATGGAGGTGCGTTTAAGGGTAAAAATGGAGCTACCATGTGAACTGGTAGGCCCACTCATGGGCCTATCACCTGAGTAGACCAGAATCAAAAACACACAGGCTGGCAATCCTGCACTGCAGCAAGGTGTACCATAGCCAAACCTGGAAGAAACCAAAATGTGCATCAACAGAAAAATGCACCAAGAAGAAGTCGTCCATGTACACAATGGAATATTAGCCATGAGAAAGCATGGAACAGTGCCGTTGGCACCACCATAGAAGGACCTAGCGATAATCACCACACTGGAAGTAAGAAAGAAACCGTAAGACAGACATCCTATGACATCACTTATAGGTGTTACCTAAGAATTGATACCCATGAAATAATTTCCAAGAGAAGGACACGCATAGATTCAGAAAACCAAATTATGTTTAACCAAATGGAAAGGTGTAAGGAATGTATGAATTAGGATATGGGGGTTAACAGACATATACTAATACATAGGAAATATATAATCACAAAATACCTAAGGAATACAAAGAGAGGTCTACTCAACACTCTATAATAACATACACGGGAATGGATCCAAAGAGGAATATAGACAGATACATTGATAGGATGAACCAGAAACTGTACACCTCGGAGAATCTACATTTTGATCAAATTTCCTCTGATAATTAAATTTAAAAAGCAAACAACAATTTAGGAGATATAAGCTCTTGGGGGTTTGCACTGGCACATTGCACTCTAATTCGCAGCTTACTACCACGATTGCCACGAAAGCTCTGTGGCCCCAAATCCCAGAGTTGGAAATGTAGAAATGCTGCCGCCTTGTGGCCGTTTCCCACAAGAGCGGCTTTGAACCCACAGCTAATGGTCACTTCACATTCACAAGGATTCAGGGCTGTAAAGGACACCTGCCCTAAAAAATTGTGCGGAGGTAGGGAATGGCCAAAAAAATTCAAAAGTGTTAAATTTTTCAAGGAGGTTGGATGCAGGGGTAAGTTTTACTCACTCATTTTCAAAAAAGAGGAAAATGGATAAAAGCTCAACATCAGTAATTATTACACTCATGCAAATCTAACCTCCAAAATGATTCCAACTCACACATGTCAACTACCATCAGCTGCAAGTCTACAAACATTAAATGCTGAAGGTGTTTTAGAGAACTGTGTACCCTCTAGCTGCTGGTGAGATGTAAAGTGGTGACAGCCAATAATGAGAATAGAAAGGAGCTGCGTTTAAAAGTAAAAATTGAGCCACCATTCCGTTCAGCAGGCCCACCGCTGAGACTCTCACCTGACAAGTCCAGAGTCGAGAAGGCACAGGCTTCAACAGCTGCACTGCAGGAATTTTCACAATAGCCAAGACACGGAAGCAACCAAAATGTCCATCACCATATCAGTTGAAAAAGAAGAAGTGGTCCATGTACACAATGGAATATTAGCCATGGAAAACAATGAAACACTGCTCTTTCAGGCACCATAGTTGAGCCTAGAGGTAATCACAGAACATGAGGTAAGTCGGAAAGCCAAAGACATATCCTATGATATCACTTACAGGCATTATCTAACAACTGACACAAATGAACATATTTGCACAGAGAAAGACACTCACACACTTAGAAAACAAACTAGGCTTATCTAAAAGGAAAGGTGGGGGGAATGGAAAAATTAAGACTAGGGTTACCATACGTGTACAAATACCTATTAAATACACATAACAAAAAGACCGACCATATAGCAAGGGAGGTCTATGGAACACTCTGCAATAATTTACATGGGAAGGGGATCTGTGCATGAATATAAATATATATATATATATATATACATATATATACAAATATATATATATATATATATATATATACGTTAGGCAAAAATGAACCAGATTGTGTACACCTAGGACAAACAATATTCTAATCATTGCCCCTATTAAAAAAACTAAAACAACAAACAAGAAATAATGTAACATAAACTTATGGGGTTTTCTCCTGACACATTCCATTTTAATTTACAACCTAGGAACAGGGATTCCAGAACGGCTCTGCTGCCCTAGTAACGAGATTTGTGAATGGAGAAATTCTGCCGCCTAGTGGCTGTTTACCACAACAGCAGCTTTAAACCCAGTGCTAATGGTCACTAAATATTCACACTCATTACAGGCCTGTGAATGACACCTGCCCTCAAAAACAATCCTGGGAGCGAATATTGACCAAAAAATTCAATTTTGAGGGCAACCTTTCAAGAAGACAATTTCAAGAGGTTATTTGTATTCTACGTTTTTTTCATTTGTTCATTAACAGAAATTTTAAAAGGTGTGGAAAAATGAATCTTAGAAAGAATTAAGGACATGCAAGTCCAAATTACAAAAATCCTGTCAGCTCACAACAGTCAGAATGACCATCAGCAAAAATTCTGCAAACAATAAATGCTGAAGGGGTTGTGGAAAAATGCCTAGGCTTGGTTCAACGTGGGACATGCTAAGAGCCAGTAAGGAAAACACAAAGGAGGTGCATTGAAAAGGTAAGTACTGAGCTACCATTCAATCAAGCATACCCACTGCTGGGCCTATCGCCTGAGAGGATGAGAATCAAAAAGACACAGGCTGGACTTCACTGGTGGCGCAGTGGTTGAGAGTCCGCTGCCGAAGCAGGGGACACGGGTTTATGCCCCGGTTCGGGAAAATCACACATGCCGTGGAGCGGCTGGTCCCGTGAGCTATGGCTGCTGGGCCTGTGCGTCCAGAGCCTGTGCTCTGCAATCGGAGTGGCCATGGCAGTGAGTGGCCTACGTACTGCAAAACAAGAAAAAAGCAGTCTGGCAATCCTGCCCTCCAGCAATATTTATCATAGCCAAAACTTGGAAGCTACGAAAATGTCCATCAACAGAGGAATGCACAAAGAAGAAGTGGTCCATGTACACAATGGAATATGACTCCAATAAAAAAAATAAACTCAATCTAGAAAACAAACAAAAGTAAAAAAAAAACACATCAGCATTTGGGGGTTTATCCAGGCACATTCCACTCTAATTTATAACCGAGAAATACCACTGCAAGGTAGTCTGTTTCCCTAGTTAAAAGCTTGTGAAAAGCAGAAATGCTGCCACCCTCTGGCCGTGACCTGCAACAGCAGCTTTAAAAACTGTGCTAAGGGTCACTTCATATGCACCAGTACTGGAGGGCTGTAAATGAAACCTGCCCTCAGAATGTCATTAGGGAGGTAATGGCCAAAATATTTCTAAATGTCACACATACTTCACGAAAACAATTGGAAGAGGTAAGCTCTACTCACAGTTTGAAGAAAAAAAGGACATGCCAGAAAGCTCAATTTCAATGGATTATGAGACACATGCAAATCCCACCACAAACATATAGCGGCTCACACTTGTCAGAATAAACTTCAGCAAAAAAAAACTACAAACAATAAATGCTGAAGGTGTTGTGCAGAAGTGCATACCCTCAACTTTAAGTGGGATGTGACCTGGTAAGAGCCACTAACGAGAACAGAATGGAGGTGCTTTTACTACGTAAATATTTTTCTACCATATGATCCAGCAGGCACACTCCTGGGCCTATAACCTAAGAAGACAGAATTGGAAAGACACAGGGAGGCGAATGTGCATTGCCACAGCATTACAATTGCCAAGTCATGGAAGCAAGCAAAAAGTCCATCAACATATGAGTGGACAAAGAAAATTGGTACATGTACAGACGGAGTATTGGCCAAGGAAAAAATGGACACGATGTCATTTGCAGCACTGTAGATGAGTCTAGAGGCAATCACACAACGTGTAGTATGTCAGAAAGAGAAAGACACATATCGTATGATATCACTTTTAGGTATTACCTATAAATGGATACCAGTGAAGATATTTCCACAGAGAAGGGCAACCACTGATTCATTCAACAAACTTATGGTTCACCAATGGAAATTTGTGAGGATTGGATACATTAGGATATTGGGGTTAACAGACATATACAAACACAGGTGAAATATATCATCACCAAAGACCTACGGAATACCAAGAGAAGACTACTCAACATCCTGTCATAACGTACATGGGAAAAGGATTCCAGGAAGAATAGACATATGTTTATGTGTAAAAGAACCACATCTTGCACACCTAGAACAAGCCAAACATTGTAATCAAACTTGCTGTGATAAAAATAAAAATTAAATTAAATAAACGAACAAGAAGTAGTGAGACATATACTTAAGGGGCTTTTCCCTGGCACACGCCATTCTAAATTACAACCTAGAACACAACTTCCATTGAGGCTCTGTTGCCCTAGTAACCAGATTTGGTAAAGTAGAACAGCTGCCACCTTGTGGGCGTTTCACACGACAGCAGCTTTAATCCCAGCGTTAATGCTCAGTTGATATTCAAAATAATTGCAGGCCTGTAAATCACACCTGCACTGAAAACAAATCCTGGGGTCGTATATCGACCAAAAAAATTCAAAGGCATCCATATTTCAAACCGACAGTTTCAAGAGGCATAATTTATGCACATTTGTCTTCTGTTTCTTTTTCTTTCTTTCTTTTTTCTTTTTTTTTCAGCTTTCAAACCACTATTTATTTAATCATGTGTTCATTCCACAGATAATTTTTAAAGTGTCTACTATGTACTAATTGCAAGTTAGGTCCCAGGATTACAGCAGTGAGTTAAACAGATAAAATCCCCGGACCTTATGGAACTTAAAGCCTAGTGGGTGACTCGGTCAATAATCCACTTCATAGATAACTACGTAGTTATAATACAGGGTACAGTGAGAGGGCTAACAAAGGGCTCTAATTTAGGCTGGAGTTCAGAGAGGTTCCCCATGAAGAAATGATAGTTTACTTCTCAGGTACTTAATAAACAAAAGTGGTAAAATTAAATGGAAGTGTTTAAATGAACAGAGTTAGGCACCACTTTTAATTACATACATACATATACACACACATAAAATAGATCCCAACTTTCTAAATAAATTATTAGTAAATTGAACGCAAAATTTGTTAATAATGATAAAGTAGTACATATTGCAGAAATAAAGTCACGATGAGTAGCAAAAAAATCTAGGTACTGTTAATGTTATCACATTAATACATGTTTTAATGGTGATTTCAATGGCTATAGAAAAGGCATCTATGAAAAAAAACTGCTTAGTAAATTAGTAAAATAAGGAAATTCCTTAACCTAACGAGAGAAGGATTTTTTAAAGATCCTTTAGCAAATATATTTAATGATAAAACTTTAAAGTTAAAGTTTGGAGACCACAACTATTGCACATTGTTCTATAAGTCCTAGTCAATAGAATAAGAAAAGAATAAGCACTGTAAGAATTACAGAATGTGTCAGATAGACTGCACATCAGTCAATCTGTTGTGGTTGGAAATTTATAAAGTTAACCACATTGTCCACTTCTGAAAGGAAGAGAAAGTTTGTCATTATTTGCAAATGATATGATAATCTTATCAAAATCAAGGCAAGGAATGGAAAAACTATGAATAAGATAATTCAGCAGAAATTTCCGGTAAGATAAAAAGTCAGCATAACAACTCAAAAGTATGTCTTTTACCAATTTTTTTATACCAAGTCATTCTCAAGAGCAGCAAATATTATAAATACTTTTTTTTTTTGCGGTACATGGGCCTCTCACTGTTGTGGCCTCTCCCGCTGCAGAGCACAGGCTCCTGATGCGCAGGCTCAGTGGCTATGGCTCATGGGCCCAGACGCTCCAGGGCATGTGGGATCTTCCTGGACCGGGGCATGAACCCGCGTCCCCTGCATCAGCACGCGGACTCTCAACCACTGCGCCACCAGGGAAGCCCACAAATATTATAAAATGTCAAGAAATTAATTTTTTTCAATGTTAGATTTTTATAGAGAAATTCTGAAATTTTGTGAAGGGCATAATAAGAAAATCTGAATAAATAAAGATTATATTCAAGGAAGAAAGGGCACATTTTAATAAAAATATCTCCTTACGTTAAGCTACATATTTAATGTTCCAATAAAATTACAAAATGATTTCTTCAGCAAATTTGATAACCTGAATCCAAAGTTCATGTAAGTCAAAATACATGAATAGCTAAGGCAATTTTTTTTATCTCCCTGAAGGACCTTCTCTCTTATTTCTTTTTTCTTATTTTTTTTATTTTTTTTATTTTTTATTTTTTATTTTAATTTTTTTTAATTTTTTGCTTTATAACAAATTTGATCAGTTATACATATACATGTTTCCATATCCCCTCCCTTTTGCGTCTCCCTCCCACTCTTTCTTTTTTCTTTAAACAACGGGAATGGAAAAAGGCTGAACATCAGGAATCAATAAAGCCATGCAAATCCAGTGTACACAAACGTTCACCTGACAGCCGTCAGTATGATCATCAGCAAAACAAGTCTACAAAAAATAAATGCTGAAGGGGTTTTAGAGAACTGTGTACCCTTTAGCTGCTGGTGGGTTGCAACCTGGTAAGAGCCAGTCGTGAGAACAGAATGGAGGTGCGTTTAAGGGTAAAAATGGAGCTACCATGTGAACTGGTAGGCCCACTCATGGGCCTATCACCTGAGTAGACCAGAATCAAAAACACACAGGCTGGCAATCCTGCACTGCAGCAAGGTGTACCATAGCCAAACCTGGAAGAAACCAAAATGTGCATCAACAGAAAAATGCACCAAGAAGAAGTCGTCCATGTACACAATGGAATCTTAGCCATGAAAAAGCATGGAACAGTGCCGTTGGCACCACCATAGAAGGACCTAGCGATAATCACCACACTGGAAGTAAGAAAGAAACCGTAAGACAGACATCCTATGACATCACTTATAGGTGTTACCTAAGAATTGATACCCATGAAATAATTTCCAAGAGAAGGACACGCATAGATTCAGAAAACCAAATTATGTTTAACCAAATGGAAAGGTGTAAGGAATGTATGAATTAGGATATGGGGGTTAACAGACATATACTAATACATAGGAAATATATAATCACAAAATACCTAAGGAATACAAAGAGAGGTCTACTCAACACTCTATAATAACATACACGGGAATGGATCCAAAGAGGAATATAGACAGATACATTGATAGGATGAACCAGAAACTGTACACCTCGGAGAATCTACATTTTGATCAAATTTCCTCTGATAATTAAATTTAAAAAGCAAACAACAATTTAGGAGATATAAGCTCTTGGGGGTTTGCACTGGCACATTGCACTCTAATTCGCAGCTTACTAACACGATTGCCACGAAAGCTCTGTGGCCCCAAATCCCAGAGTTGGAAATGTAGAAATGCTGCCGCCTTGTGGCCGTTTCCCACAAGAGCGGCTTTGAACCCACAGCTAATGATAACTTAACATTCACAAGGATTCAGGGCTGTAAAGGACACCTGCCCTAAAAAATTGTGCGGAGGTAGGGAATGGCCAAAAAAATTCAAAAGTGTTAAATTTTTCAAGGAGGTTGGATGCAGGGGTAAGTTTTACTCACTCATTTTCAAAAAAGAGGAAAATGGATAAAAGCTCAACATCAGTAATTATTACACTCATGCAAATCTAACCTCCAAAATGATTCCAACTCACACATGTCAACTACCATCAGCTGCAAGTCTACAAACATTAAATGCTGAAGGTGTTTTAGAGAACTGTGTACCCTCTAGCTGCTGGTGAGATGTAAAGTGGTGACAGCCAATAATGAGAATAGAAAGGAGCTGCGTTTAAAAGTAAAAATTGAGCCACCATTCCGTTCAGCAGGCCCACCGCTGAGACTCTCACCTGACAAGTCCAGAGTCGAGAAGGCACAGGCTTCAACAGCTGCACTGCAGGAATTTTCACAATAGCCAAGACACGGAAGCAACCAAAATGTCCATCACCATATCAGTTGAAAAAGAAGAAGTGGTCCATGTACACAATGGAATATTAGCCATGGAAAACAATGAAACACTGCTCTTTCAGGCACCATAGTTGAGCCTAGAGATAATCACAGAACATGAGGTAAGTCGGAAAGCAAAAGACATATCCTATGATATCACTTACAGGCATTATCTAACAACTGACACAAATGAACATATTTGCACAGAGAAAGACACTCACACACTTAGAAAACAAACTAGGCTTATCTAAAAGGAAAGGTGGGGGGATTGGAAAAATTAAGATTAGGGTTACCATACGTGTACAAATACCTATTAAATACACATAACAAAAAGACCGACCATATAGCAAGGGAGGTCTATGGAACACTCTGCAATAATTTACATGGGAAGGGGATCTGTGCATGAATATATATATATATATATATATATATATATATATATATATATATATGTTAGGCACAAATGAACCAGATTGTGTAAACCTAGGACAAACAATATTCTAATCATTGCCCCTATTAAAAAGACTAAAACAACAAACAAGAAATAATGTAACATAAACTTATGGGGTTTTCTCCTGGCACATTCCATTTTAATTTACAACCTAGGAACAGGGATTCCAGAATGGCTCTGCTGCCCTAGTAACGAGATTTGTGAATGGAGAAATGCTGCCGCCTAGTGGCTGCTTACCACAACAGCAGCTTTAAACCCAGTGCTAATGGTCACTAAATATTCACACTCATTACAGGCCTGTGAATGACACCTGCCCTCAAAAACAATCCTGGGAGCGAATATTGACCAAAAAATTCAATTTTGAGGGCAACCTTTCAAGAAGACAATTTCAAGAGGTTAATTGTATTCTACGTTTTTTTCATTTGTTCGTTAACAGAAATTTTAAAAGGTGTGGAAAAATGAACCTTAGAAAGAATTAAGGACATGCAAATCCAAATTACAAAAATCCTATCAGCTCACAACAGTCAGAATGACCATCAGCAAAAATTCTGCAAACAATAAATGCTGAAGGGGTTGTGGAAAAATGCCTAGGCTTGGTTCAACGTGGGACATGCTAAGAGCCAGTAAGGAAAACACAAAGGAGGTGCATTGAAAAGGTAAGTACTGAGCTACCATTCAATCAAGCATGCCCACTGCTGGCCCTATCGCCTGAGAGGATGAGAATCAAAAAGACACAGGCTGGACTTCACTGGTGGCGCAGTGGTTGAGAGTCCGCCGCCGAAGCAGGGGACACGGGTTTATGCCCCGGTTCGGGAAAATCACACATGCCGTGGAGCGGCTGGTCCCGTGAGCTATGGCTGCTGGGCCTGTGCGTCCAGAGCCTGTGCTCTGCAATCGGAGTGGCCATGGCAGTGAGTGGCCTACGTACTGCAAAACAAGAAAAAAACAGCCTGGCAATCCTGCCCTCCAGCAATATTTATCATAGCCAAAACTTGGAAGCTACGAAAATGTCCATCAACAGAGGAATGCACAAAGAAGAAGTGGTCCATGTACACAATGGAATATGACTCCAATAAAAAAAATAAACTCAATCTAGAAAACAAACAAAAGTAAAAAAAAAAACACATCAGCTTTTGGGGGTTTATCCAGGCACATTCCACTCTAATTTATGACTGAGAAATACCACTGCAAGGTAGTCTGTTTCCCTAGTTAAAAGCTTGTGAAAAGCAGAAATGCTGCCACCCTCTGGCCGTGACCTGCAACAGCAGCTTTAAAAACTGTGCTAAGGGTCACTTCATATGCACCAGTACTGGAGGGCTGTAAATGAAACCTGCCCTCAGAATGTCATTAGGGAGGTAATGGCCAAAATATTTCTAAATGTCACACATACTTCACGAAAACAATTGGAAGAGGTAAGCTCTACTCACAGTTTGAAGAAAAAAAGGACATGCCAGAAAGCTCAATTTCAATGGATTATGAGACGCATGCAAATCCAACCACAAACATATAGCGGCTCACACTTGTCAGAATAAACTTCAGCAAAAAAAAACTACAAACAATAAATGCTGAAGGTGTTGTGCAGAAGTGCATACCCTCAACTTTAAGTGGGATGTGACCTGGTAAGAGCCACTAACGAGAACAGAATGGAGGTGCTTTTACTACGTAAATATTTTTCTACCATATGATCCAGCAGGCCCACTCCTGGGCCTATAACCTAAGAAGACAGAATTGGAAAGACACAGGGAGGCGAATGTGCATTGCCGCAGCATTACAATTGCCAAGTCATGGAAGCAAGCAAAAAGTCCATCAACATATGAGTGGACAAAGAAAACTGGTACATGTACAGACGGAGTATTGGCCAAGGAAAAAAAGGACACGATGTCATTTGCAGCACTGTAGATGAGTCTAGAGGCAATCACACAACGTGTAGTATGTCAGAAAGAGAAAGACACATATCGTATGATATCACTTTTAGGTATTACCTATAAATGGATACCAGTGAAGATATTTCCACAGAGAAGGGCAACCACTGATTCATTCAACAAACTTATGGTTCACCAATGGAAATTTGTGAGGATTGGATACATTAGGATATTGGGGTTAACAGACATATACAAACACAGGTGAAATATATCATCACCAAAGACCTACGGAATACCAAGAGAAGACTACTCAACATCCTGTCATAACGTACATGGGAAAAGGATTCCAGGAAGAATAGACATATGTTTATGTGTAAAAGAACCACATCTTGCACACCTAGAACAAGCCAAACATTGTAATCAAACTTGCTGTGATAAAAATAAAAATTAAATTAAATAAACGAACAAGAAGTAGTGAGACATATACTTAAGGGGCTTTTCCCTGGCACACGCCATTCTAAATTACAACCTAGAACACAACTTCCATTGAGGCTCTGTTGCCCTAGTAACCAGATTTGGTAAAGTAGAACAGCTGCCACCTTGTGGGCGTTTCACACGACAGCAGCTTTAATCCCAGCGTTAATGCTCAGTTGATATTCAAAATAATTGCAGGCCTGTAATTCACACCTGCACTGAAAACAAATACTGGGGTCGTATATCGACCAAAAAAATTCAAAGGCATCCATATTTCAAACCGACAGTTTCAAGAGGCATAATTTATGCACATTTGTCTTCTGTTTCTTTTTCTTTCTTTCTTTTTTCTTTTTTTTCAGCTTTCAAACCACTATTTATTTAATCATGTGTTCATTCCACAGATAATTTTTAAAGTGTCTACTATGTACTAATTGCAAGTTAGGTCCCAGGATTACAGCAGTGAGTTAAACAGATAAAATCCCCTGACCTTATGGAACTTAAAGCCTAGTGGGTGACTCGGTCAATAATCCACTTCATAGATAACTACGTAGTTATAATACAGGGTACAGTGAGAGGGCTAACAAAGGGCTCTAATTTAGGCTGGAGTTCAGAGAGGTTCCCCATGAAGAAATGATAGTTTACTTCTCAGGTACTTAATAAACAAAAGTGGTAAAATTAAATGGAAGTGTTTAAATGAACAGAGTTAGGCACCACTTTTAATTACATACATACATATACACACACATAAAATAGATCCCAACTTTCTAAATAAATTATTAGTAAATTGAACGCAAAATTTGTTAATAATGATAAAGTAGTACATATTGCAGAAATAAAGTCACGATGAGTAGCAAAAAAATCTAGGTACTGTTAATGTTATCACATTAATACATGTTTTAATGGTGATTTCAATGGCTATAGAAAAGGCATCTATGAAAAAAAACTGCTTAGTAAATTAGTAAAATAAGGAAATTCCTTAACCTAACGAGAGAAGGATTTTTTAAAGATCCTTTAGCAAATATATTTAATGATAAAACTTTAAAGTTAAAGTTTGGAGACCACAACTATTGCACATTGTTCTATAAGTCCTAGTCAATAGAATAAGAAAAGAATAAGCAGTGTAAGAATTAGAGAATGTGTCAGATAGACTGCACATCAGTCAATCTGTTGTGGTTTGGAAATTTAAAAAGTTAACCACATTGTCCACTTCTGAAAGGAAGAGAAAGTTTGTCATTATTTGCAAATGATATGATAATCTTATCAAAATCAAGGCAAGGAATGGAAAAACTATGAATAAGATAATTCAGCAGAAATTTCCGGTAAGATATAAAGTCAGCATAACAACTCAAAAGTATTTCTTTTACCAATTTTTTAGACCAAGTCATTCTCAAGAGCAGCAAATATTATAAATATTTTTTTTTTATGGTACACAGGCCTCTCACTGTTGTGGCCTCTCCCGCTGCGGAGCACAGGCTCCTGATGCGCAGGCTCAGTGGCCATGGCTCATGGGCCCAGACGCTCCACGGCATGTGGGATCTTCCTGGACCGGGGCATGAACCCGCGTCCCCTGCATCAGCAGGCAGACTCTCAACCACTGCGCCACCAGGGAAGCCCGCAAATATTATAAAATGTCAAGAAATTAATTTTTTCAATGTTAGATTTTTATAGAGAAATTCTGAAATTTTGTGAAGGGCATAATAAGAAAATCTGAATAAATAAAGATTATTTTCAAGGAAGAAAGGGCACATTTTAATAAAAATATCTCCTTACGTTAAGCTACATATTTAATAAGTTCCAATAAAATTACAAAATGATTTCTTCAGCAAATTTGATAACCTGAATCCAAAGTTCATGTAAGTCAAAATACATGAATAGCTAAGGCAATTTTTTTTATCTCCCTGAAGGACATTCTCTCTTATTTCTTTTTTTTAATTTATTTTTAATTTTTTTAATTTTTTTATTTTTTATTTTTATTTTTTTTAATTTTTTGCTTTATAACAAATTTAATCAGTTATACATATACGTGTTTCCATATCCCCTCCCTTTTGCGTCTCCCTCCCACTCTTTCATTTTTCTTAAAACAACGGGAATGGAAAAAGGCTGAACATCAGGAATCAATAAAGCCATGCAAATCCAGTGTACACAAACGTTCACCTGACAGCCGTCAGAATGATCATCAGCAAAACAAGTCTACAAAAAATAAATGCTGAAGGGGTTTTAGAGAACTGCGTACCCTTTAGCTGCTGGTGGGTTGCAACCTGGTAAGAGCCAGTCGTGAGAACAGAATGGAGGTGCGTTTAAGGGTAAAAATGGAGCTACCATGTGATCTGGTAGGCCCACTCATGGGCCTATCACCTGAGTAGACCAGAATCAAAAACACACAGGCTGGCAATCCTGCACTGCAGCAAGGTGTACCATAGCCAAACCTGGAAGAAACCAAAATGTGCATCAACAGAAAAATGCACCAAGAAGAAGTCGTCCATGTACACAATGGAATATTAGCCATGAAAAAGCATGGAACACTGCCGTTGGCACCACCATAGAAGGACCTAGCGATAATCACCACACTGGAAGTAAGAAAGAAACCGTAAGACAGACATCCTATGACATCACTTATAGGTGTTACCTAAGAATTGATACCCATGAAATAACTTCCAAGAGAAGGACACGCATAGATTCAGAAAACCAAATTATGTTTAACCAAATGGAAAGGTGTAAGGAATGTATGAATTAGGATATGGGGGTTAACAGACATATACTAATACATAGGAAATATATAATCACAAAATACCTAAGGAATACAAAGAGAGGTCTACTCAACACTCTATAATAACATACACGGGAATGGATCCAAAGAGGAATATAGACAGATACATTGATAGGATGAACCAGAAACTGTACACCTCGGAGAATCTACATTTTGATCAAATTTCCTCTGATAATTAAATTTAAAAAGCAAACAACAATTTAGGAGATATAAGCTCTTGGGGCTTTGCACTGGCACATTGCACTCTAATTCGCAGCTTACTACCACGATTGCCACGAAAGCTCTGTGGCCCAAAATCCCAGAGTTGGAAATGTAGAAATGCTGCCGCCTTGTGGCCGTTTCCCACAAGAGCGGCTTTGAACCCACAGCTAATGGTCACTTAACATTCACAAGGATTCAGGGCTGTAAAGGACACCTGCCCTAAAAAATTGTGCGGAGGTAGGGAATGGCCAAAAAAATTCAAAAGTGTTAAATTTTTCAAGGAGATTGGATGGAGGGGTAAGTTTTACTCACTCATTTTCAAAAAAGAGGAAAATGGATAAAAGCTCAACATCAGTAATTATTACACTCATGCAAATCTAACCTCCAAAATGATTCCAACTCACACATGTCAACTACCATCAGCTGCAAGTCTACAAACATTAAATGCTGAAGGTGTTTTAGAGAACTGTGTACCCTCTAGCTGCTGGTGAGATGTAAAGTGGTGACAGCCAATAATGAGAATAGAAAGGAGCTGCGTTTAAAAGTAAAACTTGAGCCACCATTCCGTTCAGCAGGCCCACCGCTGAGACTCTCACCTGACAAGTCCAGAGTCGAGAAGGCACAGGCTTCAACAGCTGCACTGCAGGAATTTTCACAATAGCCAAGACACGGAAGCAACCAAAATGTCCATCACCATATCAGTTGAAAAAGAAGAAGTGGTCCATGTACACAATGGAATATTAGCCATGGAAAACAATGAAACACTGCTCTTTCAGGCACCATAGTTGAGCCTAGAGATAATCACAGAACATGAGGTAAGTCGGAAAGCCAAAGACATATCCTATGATATCACTTACAGGCATTATCTAACAACTGACACAAATGAACATATTTGCACAGAGAAAGACACTCACACACTTAGAAAACAAACTAGGCTTATCTAAAAGGAAAGGTGGGGGGAATGGAAAAATTAAGATTAGGGTTACCATACGTGTACAAATACCTATTAAATACACATAACAAAAAGACCGACCATATAGCAAGGGAGGTCTATGGAACACTCTGCAATAATTTACATGGGAAGGGGATCTGTGCATGAATATATATATATATATATATATATATATATATATATATATATATATATATATATATATATATATATATATATATATATGTTAGGCACAAATGAACCAGATTGTGTACACCTAGGACAAACAATATTCTAATCATTGCCCCTATTAAAAAAACTAAAACAACAAACAAGAAATAATGTAACATAAACTTATGGGGTTTTCTCCTGACACATTCCATTTTAATTTACAACCTAGGAACAGGGATTCCAGAACGGCTCTGCTGCCCTAGTAACGAGATTTGTGAATGGAGAAATGCTGCCGCCTAGTGGCTGCTTACCACAACAGCAGCTTTAAACCCAGTGCTAATGGTCACTAAATATTCACACTCATTACAGGCCTGTGAATGACACCTGCCCTCCAAAACAATCCTGGGAGCGAATATTGACCAAAAAATTCAATTTTGAGGGCAACCTTTCAAGAAGACAATTTCAAGAGGTTAATTGTATTCTACGTTTTTTTCATTTGTTCGTTAACAGAAATTTTAAAAGGTGTGGAAAAATGAACCTTAGAAAGAATTAAGGACATGCAAATCCAAATTACAAAAATCCTATCAGCTCACAACAGTCAGAATGACCATCAGCAAAAATTCTGCAAACAATAAATGCTGAAGGGGTTGTGGAAAAATGCCTAGGCTTGGTTCAACGTGGGACATGCTAAGAGCCAGTAAGGAAAACACAAAGGAGGTGCATTGAAAAGGTAAGTACTGAGCTACCATTCAATCAAGCATGCCCACTGCTGGCCCTATCGCCTGAGAGGATGAGAATCAAAAAGACACAGGCTGGACTTCACTGGTGGCGCAGTGGTTGAGAGTCCGCCGCCGAAGCAGGGGACACGGGTTTATGCCCCGGTTCGGGAAAATCACACATGCCGTGGAGCGGCTGGTCCCGTGAGCTATGGCTGCTGGGCCTGTGCGTCCAGAGCCTGTGCTCTGCAATCGGAGTGGCCATGGCAGTGAGTGGCCTACGTACTGCAAAACAAGAAAAAAACAGCCTGGCAATCCTGCCCTCCAGCAATATTTATCATAGCCAAAACTTGGAAGCTACGAAAATGTCCATCAACAGAGGAATGCACAAAGAAGAAGTGGTCCATGTACACAATGGAATATGACTCCAATAAAAAAATATAAACTCAATCTAGGAAACAAACAAAAGTAAAAAAAAAAAACACATCAGCTTTTGGGGGTTTATCCAGGCACATTCCACTCTAATTTATAACCGAGAAATACCACTGCAAGGTAGTCTGTTTCCCTAGTTAAAAGCTTGTGAAAAGCAGAAATGCTGCCACCCTCTGGCCGTGACCTGCAACAGCAGCTTTAAAAACTGTGCTAAGGGTCACTTCATATGCACCACTACTGGAGGGCTGTAAATGAAACCTGCCCTCAGAATGTCATTAGGGAGGTAATGGCCAAAATATTTCTAAATGTCACACATACTTCACGAAAACAATTGGAAGAGGTAAGCTCTACTCACAGTTTGAAGAAAAAAAGGACATGCCAGAAAGCTCAATTTCAATGGATTATGAGACGCGTGCAAATCCAACCACAAACATATAGCGGCTCACACTTGTCAGAATAAACTTCAGCAAAAAAAAAACTACAAACAATAAATGCTGAAGGTGTTGTGCAGAAGTGCATACCCTCAACTTTAAGTGGGATGTGACCTGGTAAGAGCCACTAACGAGAACAGAATGGAGGTGCTTTTACTACGTAAATATTTTTCTACCATATGATCCAGCAGGCCCACTCCTGGGCCTATAACCTAAGAAGACAGAATTGGAAAGACACAGGGAGGCGAATGTGCATTGCCGCAGCATTACAATTGCCAAGTCATGGAAGCAACCAAAAAGTCCATCAACATATGAGTGGACAAAGAAAACTGGTACATGTACAGACGGAGTATTGGCCAAGGAAAAAAAGGACACGATGTCATTTGCAGCACTGTAGATGAGTCTAGAGGCAATCACACAACGTGTAGTATGTCAGAAAGAGAAAGACACATATCGTATGATATCACTTTTAGGTATTACCTATAAATGGATACCAGTGAAGATATTTCCACAGAGAAGGGCAACCACTGATTCATTCAACAAACTTATGGTTCACCAATGGAAATTTGTGAGGATTGGATACATTAGGATATTGGGGTTAACAGACATATACAAACACAGGTGAAATATATCATCACCAAAGACCTACGGAATACCAAGAGAAGACTACTCAACATCCTGTCATAACGTACATGGGAAAAGGATTCCAGGAAGAATAGACATATGTTTATGTGTAAAAGAACCACATCTTGCACACCTAGAACAAGCCAAACATTGTAATCAAACTTGCTGTGATAAAAATAAAAATTAAATTAAATAAACGAACAAGAAGTAGTGAGACATATACTTAAGGGGCTTTTCCCTGGCACACGCCATTCTAAATTACAACCTAGAACACAACTTCCATTGAGGCTCTGTTGCCCTAGTAACCAGATTTGGTAAAGTAGAACAGCTGCCACCTTGTGGGCGTTTCACACGACAGCAGCTTTAATCCCAGCGTTAATGGTCAGTTGATATTCAAAATAATTGCAGGCCTGTAAATCACACCTGCACTGAAAACAAATCCTGGGGTCGTATATCGACCAAAAAAATTCAAAGGCATCCATATTTCAAACCGACAGTTTCAAGAGGCATAATTTATGCACATTTGTCTTCTGTTTCTTTTTCTTTCTTTCTTTTTTCTTTTTTTTTTCAGCTTTCAAACCACTATTTATTTAATCATGTGTTCATTCCACAGATAATTTTTAAAGTGTCTACTATGTACTAATTGCAAGTTAGGTCCCAGGATTACAGCAGTGAGTTAAACAGATAAAATCCCCTGACCTTATGGAACTTAAAGCCTAGTGGGTGACTCGGTCAATAATCCACTTCATAGATAACTACGTAGTTATAATACAGGGTACAGTGAGAGGGCTAACAAAGGGCTCTAATTTAGGCTGGAGTTCAGAGAGGTTCCCCATGAAGAAATGATAGTTTACTTCTCAGGTACTTAATAAACAAAAGTGGTAAAATTAAATGGAAGTGTTTAAATGAACAGAGTTAGGCACCACTTTTAATTACATACATACATATACACACACATAAAATAGATCCCAACTTTCTAAATAAATTATTAGTAAATTGAACGCAAAATTTGTTAATAATGATAAAGTAGTACATATTCCAGAAATAAAGTCACGATGAGTAGCAAAAAAATCTAGGTACTGTTAATGTTATCACATTAATACATGTTTTAATGGTGATTTCAATGGCTAAAGAAAAGGCATCTATGAAAAAAAACTGATTAGTAAATTAGTAAAATAAGGAAATTCCTTAACCTAACGAGAGAAGGATTTTTTAAAGATCCTTTAGCAAATATATTTAATGATAAAACTTTAAAGTTAAAGTTTGGAGACCACAACTATTGCACATTGTTCTATAAGTCCTAGTCAATAGAATAAGAAAAGAATAAGCAGTGTAAGAATTAGAGAATGTGTCAGATAGACTGCACATCAGTCAATCTGTTGTGGTTTGGAAATTTAAAAAGTTAACCACATTGTCCACTTCTGAAAGGAAGAGAAAGTTTGTCATTATTTGCAAATGATATGATAATCTTATCAAAATCAAGGCAAGGAATGGAAAAACTATGAATAAGATAATTCAGCAGAAATTTCCGGTAAGATATAAAGTCAGCATAACAACTCAAAAGTATTTCTTTTACCAATTTTTTATACCAAGTCATTCTCAAGAGCAGCAAATATTATAAATATTTTTTTTTTATGGTACACGGGCCTCTCACTGTTGTGGCCTCTCCTGCTGCGGAGCACAGGCTCCTGATGCGCAGGCTCAGTGGCCATGGCTCATGGGCCCAGACGCTCCACGGCATGTGGGATCTTCCTGGACCGGGGCATGAACCCGCGTCCCCTGCATCAGCAGGCAGACTCTCAACCACTGCGCCACCAGGGAAGCCCGCAAATATTATAAAATGTCAAGAAATTAATTTTTTCAATGTTAGAGTTTTATAGAGAAATTCTGAAATTTTGTGAAGGGCATAATAAGAAAATCTGAATAAATAAAGATTATTTTCAAGGAAGAAAGGGCACATTTTAATAAAAATATCTCCTTACGTTAAGCTACATATTTAATAAGTTCCAATAAAATTACAAAATGATTTCTTCAGCAAATTTGATAACCTGAATCCAAAGTTCATGTAAGTCAAAATACATGAATAGCTAAGGCAATTTTTTTTATCTCCCTGAAGGACCTTCTCTCTTATTTCTTTTTTTATTTATTTTTAATTTTTTTTAATTTTTTTATTTTTTATTTTTATTTTTTTTAATTTTTTGCTTTATAACAAATTTAATCTGTTATACATATACGTGTTTCCATATCCCCTCCCTTTTGCGTCTCCCTCCCACTCTTTCTTTTTTCTTAAAACAACGGGAATGGAAAAAGGCTGAACATCAGGAATCAATAAAGCCATGCAAATCCAGTGTACACAAACGTTCACCTGACAGCCGTCAGAATGATCATCAGCAAAACAAGTCTACAAAAAATAAATGCTGAAGGGGTTTTAGAGAACTGCGTACCCTTTAGCTGCTGGTGGGTTGCAACCTGGTAAGAGCCAGTCGTGAGAACAGAATGGAGGTGCGTTTAAGGGTAAAAATGGAGCTACCATGTGATCTGGTAGGCCCACTCATGGGCCTATCACCTGAGTAGACCAGAATCAAAAACACACAGGCTGGCAATCCTGCACTGCAGCAAGGTGTACCATAGCCAAACCTGGAAGAAACCAAAATGTGCATCAACAGAAAAATGCACCAAGAAGAAGTCGTCCATGTACACAATGGAATCTTAGCCATGAAAAAGCATGGAACAGTGCCGTTGGCACCACCATAGAAGGACCTAGCGATAATCACCACACTGGAAGTAAGAAAGAAACCGTAAGACAGACATCCTATGACATCACTTATAGGTGTTACCTAAGAATTGATACCCATGAAATAATTTCCAAGAGAAGGACACGCATAGATTCAGAAAACCAAATTATGTTTAACCAAATGGAAAGGTGTAAGGAATGTATGAATTAGGATATGGGGGTTAACAGACATATACTAATACATAGGAAATATATAATCACAAAATACCTAAGGAATACAAAGAGAGGTCTACTCAACACTCTATAATAACATACACGGGAATGGATCCAAAGAGGAATATAGACAGATACATTGATAGGATGAACCAGAAACTGTACACCTAGGAGAATCTACATTTTGATCAAATTTCCTCTGATAATTAAATTTAAAAAGCAAACAACAATTTAGGAGATATAAGCTCTTGGGGGTTTGCACTGGCACATTGCACTCTAATTCGCAGCTTACTACCACGATTGCCACGAAAGCTCTGTGGCCCAAAATCCCAGAGTTGGAAATGTAGAAATGCTGCCGCCTTGTGGCCGTTTCCCACAAGAGCGGCTTTGAACCCACAGCTAATGGTCACATAACATTCACAAGGATTCAGGGCTGTAAAGGACACCTGCCCTAAAAAATTGTGCGGAGGTAGGGAATGGCCAAAAAAATTCAAAAGTGTTAAATTTTTCAAGGAGATTGGATGGAGGGGTAAGTTTTACTCACTCATTTTCAAAAAAGAGGAAAATGGATAAAAGCTCAACATCAGTAATTATTACACTCATGCAAATCTAACCTCCAAAATGATTCCAACTCACACATGTCAACTACCGTCAGCTGCAAGTCTACAAACATTAAATGCTGAAGGTGTTTTAGAGAACTGTGTACCCTCTAGCTGCTGGTGAGATGCAAAGTGGTGACAGCCAATAATGAGAATAGAAAGGAGCTGCGTTTAAAAGTAAAAATTGAGCCACCATTCCATTCAGCAGGCCCACCGCTGAGACTCTCACCTGACAAGTCCAGAGTCGAGAAGGCACAGGCTTCAACAGCTGCACTGCAGGAATTTTCACAATAGCCAAGACACGGAAGCAACCAAAATGTCCATCACCATATCAGTTGAAAAAGAAGAAGTGGTCCATGTACACAATGGAATATTAGCCATGGAAAACAATGAAACACTGCTCTTTCAGGCACCATAGTTGAGCCTAGAGATAATCACAGAACATGAGGTAAGTCGGAAAGCAAAAGACATATCCTATGATATCACTTACAGGCATTATCTAACAACTGACACAAATGAACATATTTGCACAGAGAAAGACACTCACACACTTAGAAAACAAACTAGGCTTATCTAAAAGGAAAGGTGGGGCAATGGACAAATTAAGATTAGGATTACCATACGTGTACAAATACCTATTAAATACACATAACAAAAAGACCGACCATATAGCAAGGGAGGTCTATGGAACACTCTGCAATAAATTACATGGGAAGTGGATCTGTACATGAATATATATATATATATATATATATATATATATATATATATTATGCAAAAATGAATCAGATTGTGTACACCTGGGACAAACAATATTCTAATCGTTACACCAATTAAAAAAACTAAAACAACAAACAGGAAATAATGTAACATAAACATGTGGGGGTTACTCCTGGCACATTCCATTTTAATTTACAACCTAGGAACAGGGGTTCCATAACACCTCTGCTGCCCTTGTAAGGAGATTTGTGAATGGAGAAATGCTGCCGCCTAGTGGCCGTTTACCACAACAGCAGCTTTAAACCCAGTGCTAATGGTCACTAAATATTCACACTCATTACAGGCCTGTGAATGACACCTGCCCTCAAAAACAATCCTGGGAGCGAATATTGACCAAAAAATTCAATTTTGAGGGCAACCTTTCAAGAAGACAATTTCAAGAGGTTAATTGTATTCTACGTTTTTTTCATTTGCTCGTTAACAGAAATTTTAAAAGGTGTGGAAAAATGAACCTTAGAAAGAATTAAGGACATGCAAATCCAAATTACAAAAATCCTATCAGCTCACACCAGTCAGAATGACCATCAGAAAAAATTCTGCAAACAATAAATGCTGAAGGGGTTGTGGAGAAATACCTAGCGTTGGTTCAACGTGGGACATGGTAAGAGCCAGTAAGGAAAACACAAAGGAGGTGCATTGAAAAGGTAAATACTGAGCTACCATTCAGTCAAGCATACCCACTGCTGGGCCTATCGCCTGAGAGGATGAGAATCAAACAGCCACAGGCTGGACTTCACTGGTGGCGCAGTGGTTGAGAGTCCGCCGCCGAAGCAGGGGACACGGGTTCATGCCCCGGTTCGGGAAAATCACACATGCCGTCGAGCAGCTGGTACCGTGAGCTATGGCTGCTGGGCCTGTGCGTCCAGAGCCTCTGCTCTGCGATGGGAGTGGCCATGGCAGTGATTGGCCTACGTACCGCAAACAAACAAACAAACAAAAAAAGGCTACCAGTCCTGCACTCCAGCAATATTAATCATAGCCAAATCTTGGAAGCTACAAAAATGTCCAGCAACAGAGGAATGCACAAAGAAGAAGTGGTCCATGTACACAATGGAATATGACTCCAATAAAAAAAATATAAACTCAATCTAGAAAACAAAGATAAGTAAAGAAACATTAGCTTTTGAGGGTTTATAAAGGCACATTTCACTCTAATTTATAATCCAGGAATACCACTGCAAGGCAGTCTGTTTCCACAGTTAAAAGCTTGGGAAAAGCAGAAATGCTGCCACCCTCTGACCGTGACCTGCAACAGCAGCTTTTAAACCTGTGCTAAGGGTCACTTCATATGCACCAGTACTGGAGGGCTGTAAATGAAACCTGCCCTCAGAATGTCATTAGGGAGGTAATGGCCAAAATAGTTCTAAATGTCACACATATTTCACGAAAACAATTTGAAGAGGTAAGCTCTACTCACAGTTTGAAGAAAAAAAGGACATGCCAGAAAGCTCAATTTCAATGGATTATGAGACGCATGCAAATCACACCACAAACATGCAGCAGCTCACACTAGTCAGAATAAACATCAGCAAAAGGAACTACAAACAATAAATGCTGAAGGTGTTGTGCAGAATTGCATACCCTCAACGTTAAGTGTGACGTGACCTGGTAAGAGCCACTAATGAGAACAGAATGGAGGTGCCTTTACTAGGTAAATAATTTGCGACTATACGATCCAGCAGGCCCACTCCTGGGCCTATAACCTAAGAAGACAAATTTGGAAAGACACAGGTGGGCGAATGTGCATTGCCGCAGCATTACAATTGCCAAGTCATGGAAGCAACCAGAAAGTCCATCAACAGATGAGTGGACAAAGAAGAACTGGTACATGTACAGACAGAGTATTAGCCAAGGAAAAAAAGGACACGATGTCATTTGCAGCACTGTAGATGAGTCTAGAGGTAATGACACAACTTGTAGTATGTCAGAAAGAGAAAGACACATATCGTATGATATCACTTATAGATATTACCTATAAATTGATACCACTGAAGATATTTACACAGAGAAGGGCAACCACTGATTCATTCAACAAAATTATGGTTCACCAATGGAAATTTGTGAGGATTGGATACATTAGGATATTGGGGTTAACAGACATATACAAACACAGGTGAAATATATCCTCACCAAAGACCTACAGAATACCAAGGGAAGACTACACAACATTGTGTCATAACGTACATGGGAAAAGGATTCCAGGAGAATAGACATATGTTTATGTGTGAAAGAACCACATCTTGCACACCTAGAACAAGCCAAACATTGTAATCAAACTTGCTGTGATAAAAATAAAAATTAAATTAAAAAAACGAACAAGAAGTAGTGAGACATATACTTAAGGGGCTTTTCCCTGGCACACGCCATTCTAAATTACAACCTAGAACCCAACTTCCATTGAGGCTCTGTTGCCCTAGTAACCAGATTTGGTAAAGTAGAACTGCTGCCACCTTGTGGACGTTTCACACAACAGCAGCTTTAATCCCAGCGTTAATGGTCAGTTGATATTCAAAATAATTGCAGGCCTGTAAATCACACCTGCACTGAAAACAAATCCTGGCATCGTATATCGACCAAAAAATTCAAAAGGCATCCATATTCCAAACCGACAGTTTCAAGAGGCATAATACATGAACATTTGTCTTCTATTTCTTTTTCTTTCTTTATTGTAAAAACAACGGGAAGGGAAAAAGTCTGAACATCAGGAATCAATAAAGCCATGCAAATCCAGTGTACACAAGCGTTCACCTGACAGCCGTCAGAATGATCATCAGCAAAAAAAGTCTACAAAAAATAAATGCTGAAGGGGTTTTAGAGAACTGCATACCCTTTAGCTGCTGGTGGGTTGCAACCTGGTAAGAGCCAGTCGTGAGAACAGAATGGAGGTGCGTTTAAGGGTAAAAATGGAGCTACCATGTGATCTGGTAGGCCCACTCATGGGCCTATCACCTGAGTAGACCAGAATCAAAAACACACAGGCTGGCAATCCTGCACTGCAGCAAGGTGTACCATAGCCAAACCTGGAAGAAACCAAAATGTGCATCAACAGAAAAATGCACCAAGAAGAAGTCGCCCATGTACACAATGGAATATTAGCCATGAAAAAGCATGGAACAGTGCTGTTGGCACCACCATAGAAGGACCTAGAGATAATCACCAAACAGGAAATAAGAAAGAAACCGAAAGACACACATCCTATGACATCACTTATAGGTGTTACCTAAGAATTGATACCCATGAAATAATTTCCAAGAGAAGGACACGCATAGATTCAGAAAACCAAATTATGTTTAACCAAATGGAAAGGTGTAAGGAATGTATGAATTAGGATATGGGGGTTAACAGACATATACTAATACATAGGAAATATATAATCACAAAATACCTATGGAATACGAAGAGAGGTCTACTCAACACTCTATAATAACATACACGGGAATGGATACAAAGAGGAATAGACAGATACATTGATAGGATGAACCAGAAACTGTACACCTAGGAGAATCTACATTTTGATCAAATTTGCTTAACTAGTATAATTAATCAATTAATAATTAATATGATTAATCATAATTATTATAAAAATTATAATTATTATAAAATAATAAAATATATAATATATATAATATAATATATATTTTATATATAATGGAATATATAATATGATATAAAATAATATAAAATTATTATAATTATTATAAAAATAATTAATAATTAATATAATTAATAAAAATTAAATTTAAAAAGCAAACAACAATTTAGGAGATATAAGCTCTTGGGGGTTTGCGCTGGCACGTTGCACTCTAATTCGCAGCTAACTGACACGATTGCCACGAAAGCTCTGTGGCCCAAAATCCCAGAGTTGGAAATGTAGAAATGCTGCCGCCTTGTGGCCGTTTCCCACAAGAGTGGCTTTAAACCCACAGCTAATGGTCACTTAACATTCACAAGGATTCAGGGCTGTAAAGGACACCTGTCCTAAAAAATTGTGCGGAGGTAGGGAATGGCCAAAAATATTCAAAACTGTCCAATTTTTCAAGGAGATTGTATGGAGGGGTAAGTTTTACTCACTCATTTTCAAAAAAGAGGAAAATGGATAAAAGCTCAACATCAGTAATTATTACACTCATGCAAATCTAACCTCCAAAATGATTTCAACTCACACATGTCAACTACCATCAGCTGGAAGTCTACAAACATTAAATGCTGAAGGTTCTTGAGAGAACGGTGTACCCTCTAGCTGCTGGTGAGATGTAAAGTGGTGACAGCCCATAATAAGAATAGAAAGGAGCTGCGTTTAAAAGTAAAAATTGAGCCACCATTCCGTTCAGCAGGCCCACCACTGAGACTCTCACCTGACAAGTCCAGAGTCGACAAGGCACAGGCTTCAACAGCTGCACTGCAGGAATTTTCACAATAGGCAAGACACGGAAGCAACCAAAATGTCCATCACGATATCAGTTGAAAAAGAAGAAGTGGTCCATGTACACAATGGAATATTAGCCTTGGAAAACAATGAAACACTGCTCTTTCAGGCAACATACTTGAGCCTAGAGATAATCACAGAACATGAAGTAAGTCGGAAAGCATAAGACATATCCTATGATATCACTTACAGGCGTTATCTAACAACTGACAGAAATGAACATATTTGCACAGAGAAAGACACTCACACACTTAGAAAACAAACTATGCTTATCTAAAAGGAAAGGTGGGGCAATGGACAAATTAAGATTAGGATTACCATACGTGTACAAATACCTATTAAATACACATAACAAAAAGATCGACCATATAGCAAGGGAGGTCTATGGAACACTCTGCAATAAATTACATGGGAAGTGGATCTGTACATGAATATATATATATTATGCACAAATGAATCAGATTGTGTACACCTAGGACAAACAATATTTTAATCATTACCCCAATTAAAAAAACTAAAACAACAAACAGGAAATAATGTAACATAAACATGTGGGGGTTACTCCTGGCACATTCCATTTTAATTTACAACCTAGGAATAGGGATTCCATAACACCTCTGCTGCCCTTGTAACGAGATTTGTGAATGGAGAAATGCTGCCGCCTAGTGGCCGTTTACCACAACAGCAGCTTTAAACCCAGTGCTAATGGTCACTAAATATTCACCCTCATTACAGGCCTGTGAATGACACCTGCCCTCAAAAACAATCCTGGGAGCGAATATTGACCAAAAAATTCAATTTTGAGGGCAACCTTTCAAGAAGACAATTTCAAGAGGTTAATTGTATTCTACGTTTTTTTCATTTGCTCGTTAACAGAAATTTTAAAAGGTGTGGAAAAATGAACCTTAGAAAGAATTAAGGACATGCAAATCCAAATTACAAAAATCCTATCAGCTCACACCAGTCAGAATGACCATCAGAAAAAATTCTGCAAACAATAAGTGCTGAAGGGGTTGTGGAGAAATACCTAGCCTTGGTTCAATGTGGGACATGGTAAGAGCCAGTAAGGAAAACACAAAGGAGGTGCATTGAAAAGGTAAATACTGAGCTACCATTCAGTCAAGCATACCCACTGCTGGGCCTATCGCCTGAGAGGATGAGAATCAAACAGCCACAGGCTGGACTTCACTGGTGGCGCAGTGGTTGAGAGTCCGCCGCCGAAGCAGGGGACACGGGTTCATGCCCCGGTTCGGGAAAATCACACATGCCGTCGAGCAGCTGGTACCGTGAGCTATGGCTGCTGGGCCTGTGCGTCCAGAGCCTCTGCTCTGCGATGGGAGTGGCCATGGCAGTGATTGGCCTACGTACCGCAAACAAACAAACAAAAAAAGGCTAGCAATCCTGCACCCCAGCAATATTAATCATAGCCAAATCTTGGAAGCTACAAAACTGTCCAGCAACAGAGGAATGCACAAAGAAGAAGTGGTCCATGTACACAATGGAATATGACTCCAATAAAAAAAAATATAAACTCAATCTAGAAAACAAACAAAAGTAAAGAAACATTAGCTTTTGAGGGTTTATAAAGGCACATTCCACTCTAATTTATAATCCAGGAATACCACTGCAAGGCAGTCTGTTTCCACAGTTAAAAGCTTGGGAAAAGCAGAAATGCTGCCACCCTCTGGCCGTGACCTGCAACAGCAGCTATTAAACCTGTGCTAAGGGTCACTTCATATGCACCAGTACTGGAGGGCTGTAAATGAAACCTGCCCTCAGAATATCATTAGGGAGGTAATGGGCAAAATAGTTCTAAATGTCACACATACTTCATGAAAACAGTTTGAAGAGGTAAGCTCTACTCACAGTTTGAAGAAAAAAAGGACATGCCAGAAAGCTCAATTTCAATGGATTATGAGACGCATGCAAATCACACCACAAATATGTAGCAGCTCACACTAGTCAGAATAAACATCAGCAAAAGAAACTACAAACAATAAATGCTGAAGGTGTTGTGCAGATGTGCATACCCTCAACTTTAAGTGTGATGTGACCTGGTAAGAGCCACTAATGAGAACAGAATGGAGGTGCCTTTACTAGGTAAATAATTTGTGACTATACGATCCAGCAGGCCCACTCCTGGGCCTATAACCTAAGAAGACAGAATTGGAAAGACACAGGCAGGCAAATGTGCATTGCCGCAGCATTACAATAGCCAAGTCATGGAAGCAACCAAAAAGTCCATCAACAGATGAGTGGACAAAGAAGAACTGGTACATGTACAGACAGAGTATTAGACAAGGAAATAAAGGACACGATGCCATTTGCAGCACCGTAGATGAGTCTAGAGGTAATCACACAACTTGTAGTATGTCAGAAAGAGAAAGACACATATCCTATGATATCACTTATAGGTATTACCTATAAATTCATACCAGTGAAGATATTTCCACAGAGAAGGCCAACCACAGATTCACTAAACAAACTTATGGTTCCCCAATGGAAATTAGTGAGGATTGGATACATTAGCATATCAGGGTTAACAGACGTATACAAACACAGGGGAAATATATAATCACCAAAGACCTACGGAATACCAAGAGAAGACTACTCAACGTTCTGTCATAACGTACATGGGAAAAGGATTCCAGGAAGAAAAGACATATGTGTATGTGTCAAAGAACCACATCTTGCACACCTAGAACAAGCCAAACTTTGTAATCAAACTTGCTGTGGTAAATATAAAAATTAAATTTAAAAAAATGAACAAGAAGTAGGGAGACATCTACTTAAGGGGCTTTTTCCTGGCACATTCCATTCTAAATTACAACCTAGAACACGACTTCCATTGAGGCTCTGTTGCCCTAGTCACCAGATTTGGTAAAGTAGAACTGCTGCCACCTTGTGGGCGTTTCACACAACAGCAGCTTTCATCCCAGCATCAATGGTCAGTTGATATTCAAAATACTTGCAGGCCTGTAAATCACACCTGCCCGGAAAACCAATCCTGGGGTCGTATGTCGACCAAAAAATTCAAAAGGCGTCCATATTTCAAACCGACAGTTTCAAGAGGCATAATTTATGCACATTTGTCTTCTGTTTCTTTTTCTTTATTTCTTTTTTCTTAAAAAAACGGGAATGGAAAAAGGCTGAACAGCAGGAATTAATAAAGCCATGCAAATCCAGTGTACACAAACGTTCACCTCACAGCCGTCAGAATGATCATCAGTAAAAAATGTCCACAAACAATAAAGGCTGAAGGGGTTTTAGAGAACTGCGTACCCTTTAGCTGCCGGTGGGATGTAACCTGGTAAGAGCCAGTAGTGAGAGCAGAATGGAGGTGCGTTTAAGGGTAATAATGGAGCTACCATGTGATGTGGTAGGCCCACTCATGGGACTATCACTGGAGTAGACCAGAATCAAAAAGACACAGGTGGGCAATCCCGCACTGCAGCAAAATGTACCATAGCCAGGACCTGGAAGAAACCAAAATGTCCATCAACACAAAAATGCACCAAGAAGAAGTTGCCCATGTACACAATGGATTATTAGCCATGAAAAAGCACAGAACTGTGCCGTTGGCACCACCATAGAAGGACCAAGAGATAATCACCCAACTTGAAGTAAGAAAGCAACCGAAAGGCCGACATCCTATGACGTCACTTATAGGTGTTACCTAAAAATTGATACTCATGAAATAATCCCCAAGAGAAGGACACACATAAATTCAGAACACCAAATTATGTTTAACCAAATGGAAAGGTGTAAGGATTGTATGAATTAGGATATGGGGGTTAACAGACATATACTAATACATAGGAAATATATAATCACAAAATACCTAGGGAATACGAAGAGCGGTCTACTCAACACTCTATAATAACATACACGGGAAAGGATCCAAACAGGAATAGACAGATACACTGATAGGATGAACCAGAAACTGTACACCTAGGAGAATCTACATTTTGATCAAATTTGCTCTGATAATTTAAAAAATTAAATTTAAATAACAAACAACAATTTAGGAGATATAAGCCCTTGGGTGTTTGCACTGGCACATTCCACTCTAATTCGCAGCTTACTAACACGATTGCCAGGAAAGCTCTGTGGCCCAAAAACCCAGAGTTGGAAATGAAGAAAGGCTGCCGCCTCGTGGCCGTTTCCCACAAGAGCGGCTTTAAACCCACAGCTAATGGTCACTTAACATTCACAAGGATTCAGGGCTGTAAAGGACACCTGCCCTAAAAAATTGTGCGGAGGTAGGGAATGGCCAAAAAGTTTCAAAACTCTCAAATTTTTCAAGGAGATTGTATGGAGGGCTAAGTTTTACTCACTCACTTTCAAAAAAGAGGAAAATGGATAAAAGCTCCACATCAGTAATTATTACACTCATGCAGATCTAACCTCCAAAAAGGTTTCAACTCACACATGTCAACTACCATCAACTAAAAGTCTACAAACATTACATGCTGAAGGGGTTTTAGAGAACTGTGTACCCTCTAGCTGCTGGTGAGATGTAAAGTGGTGACAGCCAATAATGAGAATAGAAAGGAGCTGCGTTTAAAAGTAAAAATTGAGCCACCATTCCGTTCAGCAGGCCCACCGCTGAGACTCTCACCTGACAAGTCCAGAGTCGAGAAGGCACAGGCTTCAACAGCTGCACTGCAGGAATTTTCACAATAGCCAAGACACGGAAGCAACCAAAATGTCCATCACCATATCAGTTGAAAAAGAAGAAGTGGTTCATGTACACAATAGAATATTAGCCATGAAAAACAATGAAACACTGCTCTTTGAGGCACCATAGTTGAGCCTAGAGATAATCACAGAACATGAGGTAATTCGGAAAGCAAAAGACATATCCTATGATATCACTTATAGGCGTTATCGAACAACTGACACAAATGAACTTATTTGCACAGAGAAAGACACTCACACACTTAGAAAACAAACTATGCTTGTCTAAAAGGAAAGGTGGGGGGAATGGAAAAATTAGAGATTAGGGTTACCATACGTGTACAAATACCTAATAAATACATATATCAAAAGACCGACCGTATAGTAAGGGAGGTCTATGGAACACTCTGCCATAATTTACATGGGTAGTGGATCTGTAGATGAATATATATAGATATAGATATAGATATAGATATAGATAGATATATATATGTTATGCACAAATGAACCAGATTGTCTACACCTAGCACAAACAATATTCTAATCATTACCCCAATTAAAAAAAACTAAAACAACAAACAGGAAATAATGTAACATAAACTTATGGGGGTTTCTCCTGGCACATTCCATTTCAATTTACAACTTAGGAACAGGGATTCCAGAAGGGCTCTGCTGCCCTAGTAACCAGATTTGGGAATGGAGAAATGCTGCCGCCTAGTGGCCGTTTACCACAACAGCAGCTTTAAACGCAGTGCTAATGGTCACTAAATATTCACACTCATTACAGGCCTGTGAATGACACCTGCCCTCAAAAACAGTCCTGGGGGCGAATATTGACCAAAACATGAATTTTGAGGGCAACCTTTCAAGAAGACAATTTCAGGATGTTAATTGTATTCTCCATTTTTTTCATTTTTTCTTTAACAGAAATTTTAAAAGGTGTGGGAAAATGAACCTTAGAAAGAATTAAAGACATGCAAATCCAAATTACAAAAGTCCTATCAGCTCACACCAGTCAGAATGGCCATCAGCAAAAATTCTGCAAACAATAAATGCTGAAGGGGTTGTGGAGAAATGCCTAGCCTTGGTTCAATGTGGGACATGGTAAGAGCCAGTAAGGAAAACACAAAGGAGGTGCCTTGAAAAGGTAAATACTGAGCTACCATTCAATCAAGCATGCCCACTGCTGGGCCTATCGACTGAGAGGATGAGAATCAAAAAGACACAGGCTGGACTTCACTAGTGGCACAGTGGTTGACGGTCTTCCACCGAAGAAGGGGACACGGGTTCATGCCCTGGTTCGGGAAAATCACACACGCCGCGGAGCGGCTGGTCCCGTGAGCTATGGCTGCTGGGCCTGTGCGTCCAGAGCCTGTGCTCTGCAATGGGAGTAGCCATGGCAGTGAGTGGCCCACGTACCGCAAAAAATAAAAAAAAAAAACACAGACTGGCAATCCTACACTCCAGCAATATTTATCATAGCCAACACTTGGAAGCTATGAAAATGTCCATCAACAGAGGAATGCACAAAGAAAAAGTGGTCCATGTACACAATGGAATATGACTCCAATAAAAAAATATAAATTCAATGTAGAAAACAAACATAAGTAAAGAAACATCAGCTTTTCGGGGTTTATCCAGGCACATTCCACTCTAATTTATAACCGAGGAATACCACTGCAAGGTAGTCTGTTTCCCTAGTTAAAAGTTTGGGAAAAGCAGAAATGCTGCCACCCTCTGTCCGTGACCTGCAACAGCAGCTTTAAAAACTGTGCTAAGGGTCACTTCATATGCACCAGTACTGGAGGGCTGTAAATGAAACCTGCCCTCAAAACGTCTTGAGGGGCGTAATGGCCAAAATCTTTCTAAATGTCACACATACTTCAAGAAAACTGTTTGAAGAGGTAAGCTGTACGCACAGCTTGAAGACAAAAAGGACATGCCAGAAAGCTCAATTTCAATGGATTATGAGACGCAGGCAAATCCAACCACAAACATGGACCAGCTCACACTAGTCAGAATAAACCTCAGCAAAAAAACTACAAACAATAAATGCTGAAGGTGTTGTGCAGAAGTGCATACCCTCAACGTTAAGTGGGACGTGACCTGGTAAGAGCCACTAATGAGAACAGAATGGAGGTGCCTTTACAAGGTAAACGTTTTGCTACCATATGATCCAGCAGGCCCACTCCTGGGCCTATAACCTAAGAAGACAGAATTGGAAAGACACAGGCAGGCAAATGTGCATTGCCGCAGCATTACAATAGCCAAGTCATGGAAGCAACCAAAAAGTCCATCAACAGATGAGTGGACAAAGAAGAACTGGTACATGTACAGACAGAGTATTAGCCAAGGAAATAAAGGACACGATGCCATTTGCAGCACCGTAGATGAGTCTAGAGGTAATCACACAACTTGTAGTATGTCAGAAAGAGAAAGACACATATCCTATGATATCACTTATAGGTATTACCTATAAATTCATACCAGTGAAGATATTTCCACAGAGAAGGCCAACCACAGATTCATTAAACAAACTTATGGTTCCCCAATGGAAATTTGTGAGGATTGGATACATTAGCATATCAGGGTTAACAGACGTATACAAACACAGGGGAAATATATAATCACCAAAGACCTACGGAATACCAAGAGAAGACTACTCAACGTTCTGTCATAACGTACATGGGAAAAGGATTCCAGGAAGAAAAGACATATGTGTATGTGTCAAAGAACCACATCTTGCACACCTAGAACAAGCCAAACTTTGTAATCAAACTTGCTGTGGTAAACATAAAAATTAAATTTAAAAAAATGAACAAGAAGTAGGGAGACATCTACTTAAGGGGCTTTTTCCTGGCACATTCCATTCTAAATTACAACCTAGAACACGACTTCCATTGAGGCTCTGTTGCCCTAGTCACCAGATTTGGTAAAGCAGAACTGCTGCCACCTTGTGGGCGTTTCACACAACAGCAGCTTTCATCCCAGCATCAATGGTCAGTTGATATTCAAAATAATTGCAGGCCTGTAAATCACACCTGCCCGGAAAACCAATCCTGGGGTCGTATGTCGACCAAAAAATTCAAAAGGTGTCGATATTTCAAACCGACAGTTTCAAGAGGCATAATTTATGCACATTTGTCTTCTGTTTCTTTTTCTTTATTTCTTTTTTCTTAAAAAAACGGGAATGGAAAAAGGCTGAACAGCAGGAATTAATAAAGCCATGCAAATCCAGTGTACACAAACGTTCACCACACAGCCGTCAGAATGATCATCAGTAAAAAATGTCTACAAACAATAAAGGCTGAAGGGGTTTTAGAGAACTGCGTACCCTTTAGCTGCCGGTGGGATGTAACCTGGTAAGAGCCAGTAGTGAGAGCAGAATGGAGGTGCGTTTAAGGGTAATAATGGAGCTACCATGTGATGTGGTAGGCCCACTCATGGGACTATCACTGGAGTAGACCAGAATCAAAAAGACACAGGTGGGCAATCCCGCACTGCAGCAAAATGTACCATAGCCAGGACCTGGAAGAAACCAAAGTGTCCATCAACAGAAAAATGCACCAAGAAGAAGTCGCCCATGTACACAATGGAATATTAGCCATGAAAAAGCACAGAACTGTGCCGTTGGCACCACCATAGAAGGACCAAGAGATAATCACCCAACTTGAAGTAAGAAAGCAACCGAAAGGCCGACATCCTATGACGTCACTTATAGGTGTTACCTAAAAATTGATACTCATGAAATAATCTCCAAGAGAAAGACACACATAGATTCAGAAAACCAAATTATGTTTAACCAAATGGAAAGGTGTAAGGATTGTATGAATTAGGATATGGGGGTTAACAGACATATACTAATACATAGGAAATATATAATCACAAAATACCTAGGGAATACGAAGAGCGGTCTACTCAACACTCTATAATAACATACACGGGAAAGGATCCAAAGAGGAATAGACAGATACACTGATAGGATGAACCAGAAACTGTACACCTAGGAGAATCTACATTTTGATCAAATTTGCTCTGATAATTTAAAAAATTAAATTTAAATAACAAACAACAATTTAGGAGATATAAGCCCTTGGGTGTTTGCGCTGGCACATTCCACTCTAATTCGCAGCTTACTAACACGATTGCCAGGAAAGCTCTGTTGCCCAAAAACCCAGAGTTGGACATGAAGAAATGCTGCCACCTCGTGGCCGTTTCCCACAAGAGCGGCTTTAAACCCACAGCTAATGGTCACTTAACATTCACAAGGATTCAGGGCTGTAAAGGACACCTGCCCTAAAAAATTGTGCGGAGGTAGGGAATGGCCAAAAAGTTTCAAAACTCTCAAATTTTTCAAGGAGATTGTATGGAGGGCTAAGTTTTACTCACTCACTTTCAAAAAAGAGGAAAATGGATAAAAGCTCCACATCAGTAATTATTACATTCATGCAGATCTAACCTCCAAAAAGGTTTCAACTCACACATGTCAACTACCATCAACTAAAAGTCTACAAACATTACATGCTGAAGGGGTTTTAGAGAACTGTGTACCCTCTAGCTGCTGGTGAGATGTAAAGTGGTGACAGCCAATAATGAGAATAGAAAGGAGCTGCGTTGAAAAGTAAAAATTGAGCCACCATTCCGTTCAGCAGGCCCACCACTGAGACTCTCACCTGACAAGTCCAGAGTCGAGAAGGCACAGGCTTCAACAGCTGCACTGCAGGAATTTTCACAATAGCCAAGACACGGAAGCAACCAAAATGTCCATCACCATATCAGTTGAAAAAGAAGAAGTGGTCCATGTACACAATAGAATATTAGCCATGAAAAACAATGAAACACTGCTCTTTGAGGCACCATAGTTGAGCCTAGAGATAATCACAGAACATGAGGTAAGTCGGAAAGCAAAAGACATATCCTATGATATCACTTATAGGCGTTATCGAACAACTGACACAAATGAACTTATTTGCACAGAGAAAGACACTCACACACTTAGAAAACAAACTATGCTTGTCTAAAAGGAAAGGTGGGGGGAATGGAAGAATTAGAGATTAGGGTTACCATACGTGTACAAATACCTAATAAATACATATATCAAAAGACCGACCGTATAGTAAGGGAGGTCTATGGAACACCCTGCAATAATTTACATGGGAAGTGGATCTGTGCATGAATATATATATATATATATATATATATGTTATGCACAAATGAACCAGATCGTGTACACCTAGGACAAACAATATTCTAATCATTACCCCTATTAAAAAACTAAAACAACAAACAAGAAATAATGTAACATAAACTTGTGGGGGATTTTCCTGGCACATTCCATTTTAATTTACAACCTAGGAACAGGGATTCCAGAACACCTCTGCTGCCCTAGTAACCAGATTTGTGAAGGGAGAAATACTTCCCCCTAGTGGCCGGTTACCACAACAGCAGCTTTAAACCCAGTGCTAATGGTCACTAAATATTCATACTCATTACAGACCTGTGAATGACACCTGCCCTCAAAAACAATCCTGGGAGCGAATATTGACCAAAAAATTCAATTTTGAGGGCAACCTTTCAAAAAGACAGTTTCAAGAGGTTAATTGTATTCTCCGTTTTTTTCATTTGTTCTTTAACAGAAATTTAAAAAGGTTTGGAAAAATTAACCTTAGAAATAATTAAAGACATGCATATCCAAATTACAAAAATCCTATCAGCTCACACAAGTCAGAATGACCATCAGCAAAAATTCTGCAAACAATAAATGCTGGAGGGGTTGTGGAGAAATGCCTAGCCTTGGTTCAATGTGGGACCTGGTAAGAGCCAGTAAGGAAAACACAAAGGGGGTGCCTTGAAAAGGTAAATACTGAGCTACCATTCAATCAAGCACACCCACTGCTAGGCCTATCGCCTGAGAGGATGAGAATCAAAAAGACACAGGCTGGACTTCAGTGGTGGCGCAGTGGTTGAGAGTCCGCCGCCAAAGCATGGGACACGGGTTCATGCCCCGGTTCAGGGAAATCACACATGCCGTGGAGCGGCTGATCTCGTGAGCTCTGGCTGCTGGGCCTGTGCGTCCACAGCCTGTGCTCTGCGATGGGAGTTGCCATGGCAGTGATTGGCCTACGTACCAGAAACAAAAAAATACAGGCTAGCACTCCAGCAATATTTATCATAGCCAAAACTTGGAAGCTACAAAAATGTCCATCAACAGAGGAATGCACAAAGAAGAAGTGGTCCATGTACACAATGGAATATGACTCCAATAAAAAAATTAAAACTCAATCTAGAAAACAAACAAAAGTAAAGAAACATCAGCTTTTGGGGATTTATCCAGGCACATTCCACTCTAATTCATAACCGAGAAATACCACTGCAAGATAGTCTGTTTCCCTAGTTAAAAGCTTGTGAAAAGCAGAAATTCTCCTCCATTCTTTTTTTTTAACATTTCCATTCTGGTTTTTTTCTTAGATGTTGGGGGTAGGAGTTTATTAATTAATTTATTTATTTTTGCTGTGTTGGGTCTTCGTTTCTGTGGGAGGGCTTTCTCTAGTTGTGGCAAGTGGGGGCCCCTCTTCATCACAGTGCGCAGGCCTCTCACTATCGCGGCCTCTCTTGTTGCGGAGCACAGGCTCCAGATGCGCAGGCTCAATAGTTGTGGCTCACGGACCTAGTTGCTCCACGGCATGTGGGATCATCCCAGACCAGGGCTCGAACCCGTGTCCCCTGCATTAGCAGGCAGATTCTCAACCACTGCGCTCCCAGGGAAGCCCACACTCCTCCATTCTAATTGACAATTTACAACACAACTTCCATTATGGCTTTGTTGCCCTAGTAACCGGATTTGGTAAGCAGAAGAGCTGCCGCCTTCTGGCAGTTTCACACAACATCGCTAATGTTCACTTAATATTCAAAATAATTGCAGGCCTGTAAATGACACCTGCCATCAAAAAGAATACTGGGGTCGTAAATCGCCCAGAAAATTCAAAAGACTTCAACATTGCAGAAGACAATCTAAAGAGGCATATTTTATGCACATATTGTTTTTTCTTTTTTTTTCTTTAAAATAAAAGGGAATTGAAAAATGCTCAACATCAGCAATTAATAAAGCCATGCAAATCCAATCAACAGAAATGTTCACCTTACAGCCGTCAGTATGACCTTCAGCAAAAAGTCTACAAAGAATAAATGCTGAAGGGGATTCAGAGAACTCTGTACCCTCTAGCTGCTGGGGGGATGTAAACTGATAACAGCCAGTAGTGAGAACATAACGGAGGTGCATTTCAGGGTAAAAATTGAGCGACCATGTGGTCTGGTAGGTCCTTTGATGCGCCTATCACCTGAGCAGAGCAGAATGGAAAAGACACAGGCTGGCAATCCTGCACGGCAGGAACATTTAATATAGCCCAGACTTGGAAGAAACCAAAATGTCCATCAAGAGAAAAATGTACAAGGAAGAAGAGGTCCATGTACAGAATGGAATATTAGCCATGGAAAAGAATAAAACTGGGCCGCTTGCACCACCATAGGAGGACCTAAAGATCATCACCCAACTTGAAGTATGAAAAAAATTGAAAGACAGATTTCCTATGACATCACTTATAGGTGTCACCTAAAAATTGATACCCATGAACTTATTTCCAAGAGAAGGAAAAGCATGGATTAAGAAAACAACATTACGTTTAACCAAATGGAAAGTTGTAAGGAATGGATGAATTAGGATATGGGGGTTAAGAGACATGTACTAACACATATGAAATATTTAATCACAAAATACCTATGGAATACCAAGAAAGGTCTACTCAACACTCTGTAATAACCTACATGGGAAAGGATCCAAAAATGAAGAGACAGATACATTGATATAATGAACCAGATTCTGTACACCTAGGAGAAACAAAATATTTTTTATCAAATTTGCTCTGATAATTAATAAAAAATAAATTTAAAAAAACAAACAAGAAGTAAGGAGATATAAGCTCTTGGGGGCTTTCCCTGGCACATTCCACTCTAATTTGGAGCCTACTAACACGATTTCCAGGAAGGCTCTACTGCCCAAAAACCAAGTTGGAAATGTAGAAATGCTGCCGTCTTGTAGCCGTTTCCCGAAAGTGTGGCTTTAAGCCCACAGCTAATGGTCACTTAACATTCACAAGGACTCAGCGCTGTAAAGGACACCTGCCCTAAAAAAATTGTGCTGAGGTAGGGAATGGACAAAAAAATTCAAAACACGCAAATGTTTCAAGAAGATAGTATGGAGAGGTAAGTTTGACTCACTCTCTTTACAAAAAAAAGGAAAATGAATAAAAGCTCAACCTCAGGAATTATTAGATTCATGCAAATCTAATCTACAAAGTGTTTACAATTCACACCTGTCACCTGACGATGAACAAAAAGCCTACAAACAATAAATACTAAAGTACTTTTAGAGAACTGTGTACCCTCTAGCTGCTGGTGAGATGTAAAGTGGTAACAGCCACTAATGAGAAGAGAAAGGAGCTGCATTAGAAAAGTAAAAATTGAGCTACCATTCCATGCAGCAGGCCCACCGCTAGGCCTCTCACCTGAGAAGTCCAGAATCGGGAAGACACAGGCTGCAACAGCTGCACTGCGGCCTTATTCACAATAGCCAAGACGGTGAAGCAACCAAAATGTCCATCAACAGGTGAATGAATAAAGAAGTCATCCATGTACACAATGGAATATTCGCCATGGACAACAACGAAATACTGCTCTTTGAGGCACCATAGATGAGCCTAGAGATAATCACGGAACATGAGGTAAGTTGCAAAGCAAAAGACCTATATCCTATGATATTACCTATAGGCGTTATCTAATAACTGACCCAAATGAACATATTTCCACAGAGAAAGACACTCACAGAGGTAGGATCAAACTATCCTTATCGAAAAGGAAAGGTGGGTGGAATGGATAAATTATCATTAGTGGTACGTATACCAATACATATTATATACATATATCAAAAAGACCGACCACATAGCAAGGGAGGTCTACGGAAGACTCTGTAATATTTTACATGGGAAGACGAGCTGTACATGAATAGACGTATAAAATGTACAAATGAACCAGATTGTGTACACCTAGGACAAACAATATTCTAATCATTACCCCGATTACCAAAATTAAAACAACCAACAAGAAGTAATGAGACATAAACTTATGGGGGTTTCTCCTGGCACATTCCATTCTAATTTACAACCTAGGAACAGGACTTCCAGAAAGGCTCTGCTGCCCTAGTACCCCGATGGGGGAATGGAGAAATGCTGCCTCCTTGTCGCCATTTCACACAACAGCAGTTTTAAACCCACTTCAAATGGTCACTAAATATTCACCAAACTTGCAGTCCTGTAATGACACCTACCCACCAAAAAAATCCTGGGGTCGAAATCGAACAGAAAATTCAAAAGAGCGCAACCTTCCAAGAAGACAATTTCAAGAGGTATATTGGACTCACAATATATATATTTTTTAACAGAAAAAAAAAGGTGTGGGAAAATTAGGAAATTAGGAATTTTTAAAGACATTCAAACCCAAATTACAAAAAAACTATCAGCTCACAGCAGTCAGAATCGCCATTAGCAAAAATGCTGCAAGCAATAAATGCTGAAGCGATTGTGGAGAAGTGCGTACCCTCCGTTCTAAGGGGGACGTGGTAAGAGCCACTAATGAAAACACAATGGAGGTGCTTTGAAAAGGGAAACATTGAGCTACCAGTCAATCAATCATACCCACTCCTGGGCCTATCACCTGAGAAAATGAGAATCAAAATCTCACAAGCTGGGAAGCCTGCACTCCAGCAATATTTACAATAGCCAACACTTGGAAACAACGAAAATGTCCATCAACAGAGGAATGCACCAAGAAGAAGTGGTCCGTGTACACAATGGAATAGTACTCCAATAAAAAATATAAATTAAATTTAAAAACAAACATAAGTAAGGAGACATAAGCTTTTGGGGGTTTTTCCGGGCACATTCCTCTCTAATTTATAACCGAGGAACACCACTGGCACGCAGGTCTGTTTCCCTAGTAACAGCATGGGGAACGTAGAAAGACTTCCACCCTCTGGTTGTTACCTGCAAAAGCAGCTTTAAAGCCTGTGCTCATGGTCACTTCATGTGAAGAAGTACTGCAGGGGTGTAAATAAATCCTGCCCTCAAAATGTCTTGAGGAAGGTAATGGCCAAAAAATTTCAAAATATGACTCATACTTTAAGAAAACACTTTGAAGAACTAAGCTGTAATCAGTTCGAAAAATAAAAAGGACATGACTTAAAGCTCAATTTCAACGGATTATGAGACACATGCAAATTCAACCACTAAGAGGTGTCAGCTCACACCAGTCATTATATCCATCCGCAAGAAATCTACAAACAATAAATGCTGACGGGGTTGTTGGGAAACGCATACCCTCAACTTTAAGTGGGACGTAACCTGGAAAGAGCCACTAATGAGAACAGGATGGAGGTGCCTTTACAAGGTAAACATCGAGCTACCATATGATACAGGAGGACCACTCCTGGGCCTATAACATAAGAAGACAGAATTGGAAAGAAACAGGCAGACAAATGTACATTGCAGCAGTATTAAAATAGCCAAGACATGGAGGCAACCAAAATGGCTGTCAAGACGTGAGTGGACAAAGAAGAACTGTTACATGTACAGATGGAATACTAGCTAGGGGAAAAAATGAAACAATGCCATTTGAAGCACCATAGATGAGTCTAGAGGTAATCAGGCAAATTGTTCTAAGTCAGACAGTAAAAGACACACATCCAATTATATAACTTATATGTGTTAGCTAAAAATTGATATTAATGAAGATATTTCCACAGAGAAAGGCAATCACAGATTCATTAAACAAACTTATGGTTCACCAAATGGAAAGGTGTGAGGATCGGATGCATTAGGATATTGGGGTTAACACAGATATAGAAACACATTTGAAATACATAATCACCAAAGACATATGGAATACCAAGATAACACTACTCAACATTGTGTCATAACCTACATGGGAAAAGGATCTGAAGAAGAATAGATATATGTATATGTGTAAAAGAACCACATCTTGCACACTGAGAATACTCAAAACATTGTAATCCAATTTGCTGTGATAAAAAATAAAAAAAAAAATAAATGTAAAAAAGAACAAGAAGCAATGAGACATAAACTTAGGGGGCTTTTTGCTGGCACACTGCATTCTAATTTACAACCAGAATACGACTTCCATTAAAGCTCTGTCATCACTAATAAAGCAGGTTTATAAGCAATGTTGAAGGTAGCTTAAAAGAAGTGTCACTAATTATTGCTGGTAACAAGAAAACAAACAAAAGTAAAAATCTCACTGCAAAAAGTATACATAGAGTAAGGGTAGTAGATCAAACACTTATTAAACTTCTGTAAAGTATAAAAGACAACAGTAGTATGTTTTGTTAAAAAGAGACGGCCCAAATAAATCAGAAGTGAAAGAGATGATGTTACAACAGCCACCACAGAAATACAATGTATCCTAAGATACACACAGGGTAACTCAGGGCTCACACTGGACAGAGCCCACTCTCCATTCCCCTGTACATGACTTACAGGAGCCTCAGGAACTGAGGATGGGGTCCCTGACAGGGGGCACAAGATAGAAGATGTTAGGCATTAACATGACTGCATTCATCTTAAACGTGCCTGAACTACATTCACACGAGATGATTTTGTCCTGTATGTACATCGGCACCTCTAGTCACAACTGCAGATCTTTGGCTTCACCACCTCTACTGACAGCAATAGCTTCACCTGCTGTGGACTGTCTCCTATAGGATATCTAGAACCACAAAGCACTGAAGTGTCAAAGAACGCAGAGTCTGTGTGACTCCATTCAGAGTCTCAGAGTCTCAACTGCACTCAGAGACTCACAGTCTCAACAGAGACTCCACTCTTGGAGGGCACACACAAAGTAGTGTGCACACCAGGACCCAGGGGAAAGAGCAGTGACCCCACAGACAAATGACCGGACCTACTTGCTAGTTTTAGAGGGTCTCCTTCAGAGGCGGGGAGAGGCTGTGGCTCACCATGGGGACAACGACACTGGCAGCAGAATTTTGGGGAAATACGCCTTGGCGTGAGCCCTCCCAAAGTCCGCCTTTAGCTACACCAAGAGCTACACCAAGGCTCCAGTGCTGGGTGGCCTCAGGCCAAACAACCAACAGGGAGGGAACCCAGCCACATGCATCCGCAGACAAGCAGAGTAAACTTTTTATTATACTTTTATTTAATCCGCAGACAAACAGATTAAAGCTCTGTACACCAGAGAAACACCCAGCTCAACCCACCACCAGCCCATCCCATCAGGAAGCTGGCACAAGCCTCTAAGATAGACTCATCCACCAGAGAGCAGACAGCAGAATCAAGAAGAACAACAATTCGGCAGCCTGTGGAAGGAAAACCACATTCACAGAAAATAGACAAAATGAAATACCAGATCAAGGAACAAGATAAAACCCCAGAAAAACAACGAAATGAGGTGGGGATAGGCAACCTTCCAGAAAAAGAATTCGGAATAATGATAGTGAAGATGATGCAAGACCTTGGAAAAAGAACAGAGGCAAGGTCGAGAAGATGCAAGAAATGCTTAACAAAGACTTAGAAGAATTAAGGAACAAACACCTAGAAGAATTAAAGAACAAACAAACAGAGATGAACAATACAATAACTGAAATGAAAAATACACTAGAAGGAATCAGTAGCAGAATAACTGTGGCAGAAGAACGGATAAGTGACCTGGAAGACAGAAAGGTGGAAATCACTGCTGTGGAACAGAATAAAGAAAAAGAATGAAAATAAAGAGAAAGACACACTAAGAGACCTCTGGGACAACGTTAAACACAACAACATTCGCATTATAGGGGTTCCAGATGGAGAATAGGGAGAGAAAGGACTCAAGAAAATATCTGAAGAGATTATAGTCGAAAACTTCCCTAGTATTGGAAAAGAAATAGAAACCCAAGTCCAGGAAGCTCAGAGAGTCCCAGGCAGGATAAACCAAAGGAGAAAAATGCCAAGACACATAGTAATAAAACTGACAAAAATTAAAGACAAAGAAAAATTATTGAAAGCAACAAGGAAAAATGACAAATCACATACAAGAGAACTCCCGTAAGGTTAACAGCTGATTTCTCCACAGAAAATCTACAAGCTAGAAGGGAGTGGCATGATAAATTTAAAGTGATAAAAGGGAAGAACCTGCAACCAAGATTACTCCACCCAGCAAGGATCTCATTCAGATTTCATGGAGAAATCAAAAGTTTTACAGACAAGCAAAAGCTAAGAGAATTCAGCACCATGAAACCAGCTCTATAACAAATGCTAAAGGAACTTCTCTAAGTGGGAAACACAAGAGAAGAAAAGGACCCACCAAGACAAACTCATAACAGTGAAGAAAATAGTAACAGGAACATACATATCGATAATTACCTTAAATGTGAATGGATTAAATGCTCCAACCAAAAGACACAGGCTCACTGAATGGATACAAAAACAAGACTCATATATATGCTGTCTACAAGAGACCCATTTCAGACCTAGGGACACATACAGACTGAAAGTGAGGGGATGGAAAAATATATTCCATGCAAAAGAAAATCAAATGAAAGCTGGAGTAGCAATACTCATATCAGATAACATAGACTTTAAACTAAAGAATGTTACAAGAGACAAAGAAGGACACTACCTAATGATCAAGGGATCAATCCAAGAAGAAGATATAACAAGTATAAATATGTATGTACCCAACATAGGAGCACCTCAATATATAAGGCAACTGCTAACAGCTGTAAAAGAGGAAATCAACAGTAACACAATAACAGCAGGGGACTTTAACACCTCACTTACACCAATGGAGATCATCCAGACAGAAAATCAATAAGGAAACACAAGCTTTAAATGACACAACAGACCAGATAGATTTAATTAATATTTATAGGACATTCCATTCAAAAACAGCAGATTACACGTTCTTCTCAACTGCACACGGAACATTCTCCAGGATAGATCACATCTTTGGTCACATATAAAGCCTCAGTAAATTTAAGAAAACTGAAATCATATCAAGCATCTGTTCTGCCCACAATGCTATGAGATTAGAAATCAATTACAGGTAAAAAAAAAAAAACAAAAAAACACAAACACATGGAGGCTAAACAATACAATACTAAATAACCAAGAGATCACTGAAGAAATAAAAGAGGAAATCAAACACTACCTAGAGACAAATGGCAACAAATACACGATGATCCAAAACCTATGGGATGTAGCAAAAGCAGTTCTAAGAGGGAAATTTATAGCAGTACATGCCTACCTCAAGAAACAAGAAAAATCTCAAATAAACAATCTAAACTTACACCTAGAGGAACTAGAGAAAGAAGAACAAAACCAAAGTAGAAGGAAAGAAATCATAAAGATCAGAGCAGAAATAAATGAAATAGAAACAAAGAAAACAATAGCAAAGATCAATAAAACTAAAAGCTGCTTCTTTGAGAAGATAAACAAAAATGATAAACCTTTAGCCAGACTCAAGAAAAAGAGGGAGAGGACTCAAATCAATAAAATTAGAAATGAAAAAGGAGAAGTCACAACAGACACCACAGAAATACAAATCATCCTAAGAGACTACTACAAGCAGCTCTATGCCAATGAAATGGACAACCTGGAAGAGAAAGATAAATTAAGGAAACAATCCCATTACCACTGCAACAAAAAGAATAAAATACCTAGGAATAAACCTACCAAAGGAAGTAAAAGACCTGTACTCAGAAAACTATAAGACACTGATGAAAGAAATCAAAGATGATATAAACAGATGGAGACATATACTGTGCTCTTGGATTAGAAGAATCAATACTGTGGAAATGACTATGCTACCCAAAGCAATCTACAGATTCAATGCAATCCCTATCAAATTACTGGTGGCATCTTCTACAGAACTCAAACAAAAAATCTTAAAATTTGTAGGGAGACACAAAAGACCCCAGATAGCCAAAGCAGTCTTGAGAGAAAAAAAAGAGCTGGAGGGATGAGACTTCAAGACTTCAGACTATACTACAAAGCTACAGTAATCAGGACAATATGGTACTGACACAAAAACAGAAATATAGATCAATAGAACAGGATAGAAGGCACAGAGATAAAACCACATACCTATGGTTAACTAATCTATGACAAAGGAGGCAAGGGTATACAATGGAGAAAAGACAGTGTCTTTAGTAAGTGGTGTTGGGAAAACTGGACAGCTACATGTAAAAGAATGAAATAGAACACTCCCTAACACCATACACAAAAATAAACTCTAAATGGATTAGAGACCTAAATGTAAGACCAGACACTGTAAAACTCTTAGAGGAAAACATAAGCAGAACATTCTATGACATTAATCACAGAAAGATCCTTTTTGACCCACCTCCAAGAGAAATGGAAAGAAGAAAATATTAAATTATGGGACCTAATGAAACTTAAAATCTTTTGCACAGCAAAGGAAAACATAAACAAGTCGAAAAGACAAACATCAGAATGGGAGAAAATATTTTCAAATTAAGCAAACGGCAAAGGATTAATCTCCAAAAAGCAGCTCATGTAGCTCAATATCACAAAAACAAACAACCCAATCAAAAAATGGGCAGAAGACCTAAAGAGTCATTTCTCCAAAGAAGATATACAGGTTTCCAACAAACACATGAAAGGATGCTGAACATCACTAATCATTAGAGAAACGCAAATCAAAACTACAGTGAGGTATGACCTCACACCAGTCAGAATGGCCATCATCAAAAAAATCTACAGACAATAAATACTGGTGAGACATTTATTGGAGAAAAGGGAACCCTCTTGCACTGTTGCTGTGAATAGAAATTGATATAGCCGCTAGGGAGAACAGTATGGAGGTTCCTTAAAAACTAAAAATAGAACTACCATACGACCAAGCAATCCCACTACTGGACATTTACCCTGAGAAAACCATAATTCAAAAAGAGTCATGTACCACAATGTTCATTGTAGCTCTATTTACAATCGCCAGGACATGGAAGCAACCTAAGTGTCCATCGACAGATAAATGGATAAAGAATATGTGGCACATATATACAATGGAATATTACTCAGCCATAAAAATAAATGAAATTGAGTTATTTATACTGAGGTGGATAGATCTAGACTCTGTCCTACAGAGTGAAGTAAGTCAGAAAGAGAAAAAGAAATACCATATGCTAACACATATATATGGAATCTAAAAAAAAAAAGTTTATGAAGAACCTAGGGGCAGGAAAGGATTAAGGACACAGATGTAGAGAAAGGACTTGAGGATATGGGGAGGGGGAAGGATAAGTTGGGACAAAGTGAGAGAGTGGCATGGACATATATACAGTACCAAATGTAAAATCGATAGCTACTGGGAAGCAGCCACATAGCACAGGGAGATCAGCTCGGTGCTTTGTGGCCACCTAAAGGAGTGGGATAAGGGGGTGAGAGGGAGGTGCAAGACAGAGGGGATATGGTGTTATATGTATACGTATAGCTGATTCACATTTTTATACAGCAGAAGCTAACACACAACTGTAAAGCTATTATACTCCAATAAAGATGTAAAAGAAGAAAAAAAAGAAAGCACAGAGATAAACCTACACACCTATGGTCCACTGATCTATGTCAAAGGAGGCAAGGATATACAATGGAGAAAAGACAGTCTCTTCAGTAAGTGGTGATGGAAAAAATGGACACTACATGTAAAAGAATGAAATTAGAACACTCCCTAACACCATACACAAAAATGAACTCAAAATGGATTAGAGACTGAAATGTAAGACTGGACTAGATGAAACTCTTAGAGGAAAACATAGGAAGAACACTCTGACATAAATCACAGCAAGATCTTTTTTGATCCACCTCCTAGAGTAATGGAATAAAAAACAAAAATAAACAAATGGGACCAAATGAAACTTAAAAGCTTTTTCAAAGCAAAGGAATCTACAAACAAGATGAAAAGACAACCCTCAGAATTGGAGAAAATATTTGCAAATGAATCAGCGGACAAAGGATTAATCTCCAATATATATAAACAGCTCATGGAGCTCGACAGTAAAAAAACAAACAACTCAATCCAAAAATGGGCAGATGACCTAAATAGACACTTGTCCCAAGAAGACATACAGATGGCCAAGAAGCACATGAAAAGCTGCTCTACATCACTAATTATTAGAGAAATATAAACCAGAACCACAATGAGGTATTACCTCACACCTGTTAGAATGGGCATCATCAGAAAATCTACAAACCACAAATGCTGGAGAGGGTGTGGAGAAAAGGAACCTTCTTCTGCTATTGGTGGGAATGTAAATTGATACAGTCACTATGGAGGTTCCTTAAGAAACTAAAAATAGAACTACCATATGACCCAGAAATCCCACTACTGGGCATATACCCAGAGAAAACCATAATTCAAAAAGACACATTCACCACAATGTTCATTGCAACACTATTTACAATAGCCAGGTCATGGAATCACCTGTGGAAGCACATAGACAGACGAATGGAAAAGATGTGGTACATATATAAAATGGAATATTACTCAGCCATATAAAGGAATGAAATTGGGTCATGTGTAGAGACATGGATAGATCTAGAGACTGGCATACAGAGTGAAGTAAGTCAAAAAGAGAAAAGCAAATATCGTATATTAATGCATATATGTGGAATCTAGAAAAATGGTACAGATGAACCAGTCTGCAAGGCAGAAATAGAGACACAAATGTAGAGAACAAATGTATGGACACCAAGGTGGTTAAGTGGCAGGGTGTTAGTGGTGGGATGAATTGGGAGACTGGGATTGACATATATACATTTATATGTATAAAATACATAACCAATAAGAACCTGTATAAAAAATAAAATTAAATAAAAAATTAAAATAATAAATATTTTTTTAAAAAACAGAAAAAAGTGCTTTCCTTCCCACAAACATATTTATATGAATGAATTAGTTCCATGCTTATATCTATAAATACAAAAAGAGAAATAAAACCTACCTTGAGCCAAAAAAGAAAAAAAAGATAAAAGAGAAAAAACAGAACCCACCGGTCATAGAGGAAAACCCTATCAGGGCACTTGCTCCACAGGTAAACAATTCTGAAGTTGGTCACAGGTGGGGAATAGTCTCCCATGCAGCCAGCAGTGCCCCCCCACCCTGGCAAGGAGTGTCCTCATTGCAAAGCTGGGGGACCGTGCCGAGGCATCTGTGAGTAAACGTGAGCTGAGCCCCAGGCCAGCTGCTGCTGAACCCTTCCCAACCTTCCCAGGTAGAACACATGAATGTGTGCAATGACTTGAAAGCCTAGAGGAAGGGCCGTGGAGCCACACCAGCGAGAGCACGCAGGCCGACTTGGTGCCTGTAGGCCAGCCAGGGTGGTCCTGGCCCTGGGCGCTCTTCTGGAAAATTTCCATTTCCCTGCCTGAGATACCCCTCCTGTCCCAGCCCCCACTGCTTTTTTCCTTCCTCACCTCTGCCTGGGGAGAAATTCCAGCGGGAGGTATGGGTGACACATCCTCTTCTTCAGCAGGTGGCAGCCTGGCAACTCCTGCAGAAAGTCCAGCAGAGCCCCACTCACACTGGGCCACCCACAAAGCCGTGGCCCCTCCCTCCCTCCCTCCCACCAGCCCAGCCCCGAGACTGCTGACAGGTCACAGAATATGGCGTCAGGCACAGCTGCAGGGGCTCTTTGGCTGCCTGGAACGGTGTTTATATTGAACTCAACCCAGGCACACCTGGGGAGGGCTGGCAGGCCGGGTCAGGCTGCCCAGGTCAGCCAATCCTCACCCCTCAGAGGCTCACATTTGCAGAAAACGGACCTTGCTGCACCGGCCACGTACACAGAACAGGTGTGGGCTCCTGAGAGTCAGGAGAGACAAAGGGCTGCACCTCCGGCTTGTTTTCTATTCACTTTATCTGGCCCATGAGTGGGAGATAACTTCAAGAAGACCCTCTCCTAATGAGAGGAACCCAGGAGTCAGGGAGAGGAGGGGTGGTGGGTGGAGACAGAGGCCTGGTGCCCCGGCTGCAGTGGAAGTCTCTGGAAGACCAGGCGGAGGGAGGCCACACAGAGTGATACCCAGGGTCACAGACCTGTAGGAGCTGCTGTCTGTTAGTTCAGGTCCTGCTCTGAGGTGCTCTGTGTCAGCTGTGAGTGACAGGGGAGCTGGGGGTTCTCTGCAAGGTGGGCTATGTGCACGGTTCCTGTGTGCCCAGCCCTGCCGGGTGCCTGCCCAGGGGAGCTCCATATCCTGGGAGGGGCCTGACAATGAGAGCCCAGTGGGCTGCTGGGTAGCTGCACAGGTGAGCTCCATACCCTGGGAGGGACCTGACCACGAGAGCCCCGTGGGCTGCTGGGGACCTGCCCAGGTGAGCCCCATATCCTGGGAGGGGCGTGACCACAAGAGCCCCATGTGCTGCTGGGCACCTGCCCAGGTGAGCTCCATATCCTGGGAGGGGCGTGACCACGAGAGTCCCGTTGGCTACGGGGGACCTGCCCAGGTGAACTCCATATCCTGGGAGGGGCCTGACCACGAGAGCCCCATGGGCTGCGGGGAGGGGAGGGAAACTGCCCAGGTGAGCTCCATATCCTGGGATTGGCCTGACCACGAGCCCCGTTGCAGGACTCAACATACAGCAAAAACAATACTGCTGGGCCGTCCTCCCCAAGGGTTCAAAAATTCCCACACCATCTTTGGGGAAACGTTAGCTAAAGACCTAAAAGTTCTACCTCTGGTAAAGGGAACCCTCCTTCAATATGCAGGCGACATTTTGATCGCCAGCCCTACTAAGGACGCCTCTGAACCACCTAGCCAATAAAGGATACACGGTGTCCAAGAAAAAGGCTCAAATATCACAGACTAAGGCGACCTGCCTGGGCTTCATTCTCACAGAAGGTCGGAGAAGCCCATCCCAGGAAATGGAAGAAGCCATTTGCAGCCTTACCCCTTCTGAAACTAGAAGACATCTTAGGGGTTCCTGGGGAGGACAAGGTTTGCTGCATCTGGATCCCTAACTACAGTCTAATAGCTGGGCCTCTATATGAAACACTGACACAAAAAGATGATGATCCTTTTGAATAGAATCCAGAAGCAGGCTTTCAAGAATGGAAAGAGCAGTCAATTCAGACCCTTGCCCTGGAACTCCCTAATTTACCTAAACCCTTTGACCTTTACATTCCCGGTCAAAGGTGAATCGCCCTTGGAGCATTAGTGCAAAAACTGGGACCACTTGAAATGGAGCAACGCAAGAATGCCCTTCAGGTATGATAAACTATGTTCACCAAGGTCTTGGCCTGCCGCCCCATCCGCCCAGGATACTGGGGTATCTAAAAACCTGGAAATCAGCAGCCCACAAGGCCAGCTCCCTCCTAATGGAAAAGGACCCCACGTGGTGATCCTAACCGCCCACCATGCCCTGAAGTTGCAGGGGTCGCTCCGTGGGCACAGTGACCTCGAGTGAGGAGGCCCTCCACCGCCAACCTCCAGAGAGACAAATGGGGGCAACGGGCCCCCATGACGACTCGTGTGACCATCACTTGACCTGGAGATTCTCTCAGAAAACAAGAAGAGTGTGCCCCGAAAGAGCAGACTACTGCTTGCAGGACTTACTGCACCCAGAGGGCAGCTAATAAGTTGGGCAGGGGAACCATAGATAATGCTGGCACCATAGAAAAGCCTACAGACACTGTGGTGACAGCAGCCAGTAAGACTGGCTATACTCCTGGCTACTTCAAAAGGCCGTTGACTCAGTGGCCGTCATGGTCCCGGATCACCACCGACCCTGGACTGTCTGGGAGTTGAGCAGGCAGGGCTCTCACACCTGGTGCTGTTTGTACGTTAATTCAGGGGCCTAATTGAAGAAAGCGCAGACTACTGGTCAGAGCATCTAGGCTGGCAGAAACCGTCAGCCTAAGGTGGCCGAACAAATGTGGGGCAGGGTGAAACCTGCCCCCCCAGCGTCTCTGCGCATCTCTTTCTTGGACCCTTAAAGGTCATTAGAATCTATAACACTTCCAGTGCTGGTGCTCAGGCGGACGAGCAGTGAGGCAGGAGGCCTGCGGACAATCAACCTCACCTGGAGGCTGCTGCGGAGACGTTCTGCCCCTCCACCCTGGGTATGAGGACTCCCAACTCAGCACCAAGCAGTTACAGAAGAGGGGTCTGCACCCTCAGCACCCCAAGAATGAGGAACGGGACAAAAGGCAGGGGAGGGGTTTGTCACCAGCAAAGCCCATTAAAAAGTCCTGGGAGATAAAAAGAGAATCTGGGCAACAAAATAAAATCTAACCTTTTTTTCCTTTGTGCCTTGTCTAATTTCACGTGCTCCTAGGGTTCCACATGCAGAGGTCCCACACCCGGCACTTCAGTCCCGATTTCCTAGTGCAGAATGGTTGGGCCGACCCCTCAGCTCATGGGGCCCCTGCCGACTCCGCGACATAGAGCCTGAGCTCCAGCCAACCCGGCCCTCGAGAGCTCCGCCCCCTCCTTCCCGCTGACGCTGCTGGGATCCCTACACAGCAGCCCTGCCCACAGCCCGTGGGGGAGTGCACGCTCTCACCTCTCCATTCTCTGATCAAAATATAAAGTTTCCTCTGCTTCTGAACCAAACTCAGTCTCGTTCTTTTGGCTTCAACGACACTGGGCAGGGGGACCCTTGTTGGGGCCCACTCTGGAGGATCAGTAACAGAAATTGAGAACATTGTAACTTCAGTGAACAGATGTGTGAGCCAAACTGTAAGGAACACAGAGCAGTGTATAAGGCTCAGGTAAAATAAGATGTTTCTAAGACTTCCATTTGATATTTCCATCACTTTACTATAAGCAAGTTCAGTAGAGGGGTTCGTCTTATTTGTCAGGTCAATATTAGAGAAATGACGTGATATCTCTCCAAGGATGGACATCTAATAATCTTGGCTGAAGCTTCAATCTTGTTTTGAATGCTTTTCCACTGAAAATGAGACCTCTCTTTCAGCTCCCCCATTTCCGAGAAGTATAAAACCTTATACCGTATTATTACCAAATGGGAAACGTGGGAGGAGGGATAAATGAACAGTTTGGGATTAACACACACACTGCTATGTATAAAATACATCATCAACAAGGAACTTCTGTATAACACAGGGAACAACATTCAATATTCTGTAATAACCTAGAAGGGGAAATAATCTGAAAAAGAATACATATCTATATCTACATCATGTATCAATGACAGATAAAATGTAACCTAAGGGAGGCCGATGGTGAGCGCTTCTGACCCTGAGGATTTCAATCAACTAAAGCTCAGACTCTGACTACTGCCTAAGGCCCTTAATGAACATACGTGTACCCGTAGCTTAAAAATTTCCCAGTGTGGGGTTCGGGGAGACACTGATTTGGAAAAATCCCTGGTGTTCTCCTTACGTGAAAGGGACTCTACCTACAGCTAAAACATGCCTGACACCCAGAGGATGGTACACCGTTTGACCGGGAAGAGTTTGGAAAAGGCACCTCATCTCCTCATCTCCTGGTAATCAGGTTCACCCCTCCAGCCTCTTTTCTAACAAGCTCCCCACTTGAAGAATCAGCAGCTTTAACCTCCTGTTTTGTACAGTTAGAAATTTGTCTGGAGGATGAACGGGAAGAGGGGGAACCAATGAGAGACCAGCCCTAGGTGTTTGGACAGGCACATGTCACTCTAATTTCCAAGCAGGAAGAAGAACTAACCAAAGTCTTAGCCTGCACCCCGGAACAAGAATAGGGCCTGAAGCAATCCTGGGGTTTTGTGGCCAGTGCCCAAAAAAGGGACTTAAAAAATGGAGCTCAGGGGCACTGCAATTGACAAACTTGCAGGGTTATACATGATAACAATCCTCCAAAAATATATTGAGGTAAGGCAACGAAAAGGATTTGAGAGCAAGGCAGAATTGCAGGGAACAGTTTTCAAGAGGTAGATTGGAGTCGCCTTTCAAGCAAGTGAAAAGAGACAGAACTTCGACAACGATGCAGTTGACCAAAAAGGGCGTATGCATTTTTTTTCCTGAATATAGTCAAGACTGAGTCCCCAGATGGGCCCTCCTACTGCCAGGCACAGCCCAGTTTGGGTCCCTCCTCTTGCACCAGGGAGTCGCAGGTGTAGACGGTTCAAAAGAACCTCTTTCTAGGCTCTTGTAGCCAAGTCATGGCCACCAGTCAGACTGCCTCCTGGCCATCCTGCAGGGCACAGAGCACAGCAAAGGGTATCCACCCCTTCTACAGCAATGTCAGTTGGCTCACCGGCTTGGCAAGGTAAGTACCCGGGTTCCATACCCTGCCCCACAGGAATGTACAGCCCCGCCTGTTCCCTACAGATAAATGCACACAAGATAAATGCAGCCCTGATGCCCTCTCCCCATCCTGTCCCTGTAAAAGGTGGTGGCAGAAATGAACCGCCTGGGCATGATGGTGGATTTGTCCCATGTCTTTCATGCTGTGGCACGGCGAGCCCTAGAAGTGTCACAGGCACCTGTCATCTTCTCCCACTCAGTGGCCCGGGGGGTGTGCAAGAACACTCAGAATGTTCCTGAAGATATCCTGCAGCTTCTCGTGAGAGACTGCCCTGGCCCTAATCCCTAAAGCAAGAGGTTCAAACCAGGGGCCCTTGAACCTGAGCCTCTTCTCCCTCAATTTCCCCAAACCCCAGGTTAAATATCTTCTGCCCCCAAAACCCATGGTCCACAGCCCCTGAACTCTTGAGCCCTAGGTGGTAAGATACTCTTCCAAACTGGGAAACCCAGGGCCAAGACACTACCCAGACCAGGGCTGTGGCTCCTCCATTCACACAAACCCAGAGAAGAGACGACTCTGACCTCAAAGCCAGGGCTGAACACCTTCCTCACAGGGGCCGAGAGAGTGAACAGGCAGGTGGCTGTGCTGGGGGCCAAGCTGACTGTCCACCGGTCCGCCCCTGCACAAGAAGAACAGTGGCATCGTGATGGTGTCCTTGTCTGTGCGGGTGCTGCAGTGCAACCCGTTAGCCAACATGTCTACTGGGGCAGGTGAGCCTCATCCTGGGCTCTCTGAAAACTCTGATTTGGAGCTGAAGCTGGATCCAAATTTGGGGAGGACTTCAAAAGAGCCCCAGTGGTTTGGCCCACCTGTTGGCAATAGGTACAGCTCCCAAAATGCCAATAATGGATGGTACACAGCACCTTGGTGCCATGTGGAGCTGGAGCCATGGAATCAAAACTGCGATAATGATGGGTATCAGGGAGGCTGTCAGACACAGAGCCCAGGTGCTGCCCATCTGTGCCTCTGCAGGGGCTCCTAAAGCGCACTGCCCCTACCTCTGGCCAAGGGACTGGACAGCTCCTTAGGTCTCTGGGGTCTTCATCAGTTGTACTCTTGTTCCTCTCTCATCCTCCACACCCGGGGAAAGGAGCCCCCACAGGTTCTCAAGGAGACTGGGAGGCAGGGTGAATCTTGGGTGAGAAATGGCCCAAACAGGGGGCTCTGGGGTCCACTCCAAATCTGAAGTCCAGTTCTAGAGCCAGCTGGGATCACTTCAGATCAAACCTCAGGGCCCTCTAGTTGGTGCTCTCGGTGCCAGGCCATGAAGGAACCGGCCTGTTTGGCCTACAGGCTGCAAAAAGGGGAATCAACAGAGGCCAGTCATCACCCCCACCCCTGCCCTGGAAGCCCCACACTGCTGACTTTCCATTCTTCAGATCACTTCGACCACATCAGGGCAGTCACTGGATGCAAGTTCATTGGGATTGGCGGAGATTATGATGGGGCTGGCCGGTGGGTGCTTCCCTGTGGCTTGTCTCGGGCTGGCTGGGCAGCAGTGGGGCTTTCACAGCCACCGTGCCCACCACACTATGGCCCTCATGGCCTTGACCATAGCCTCAGGTGTGATGGCCCAACTGGTATCTCCCCTCTCCCAGGGTCTGCTTCCTGGGCTCTCCTGTCTGTTTGACCCTACTCTAGGTCATCAGATTTGTCTAAAACACCATACAGAGCTCATCTGCCCAGCATCTGCGCCCATCCAGTGCCAGCAGACCAGACCCACGGCCTCTGAGCAGACTCTTAGTAAGGTCTGGGCTGGGCTGACCATCTTCTCTGCCTGTAGTTGGGTCTGTGCATTCCGGGGGTTCAACCCAGTTCTTAAAAAGCTTTTCTCCTCTTTACAAATGGAGGCAAAAAGTGCATTCAGTGAAAGGCATAGATCTTAACAGTACAACTCAATGACTTTTGATGAATAGTCGAGGTGCTTTTGGGGTCTTCCTCTGAAGGATGAAGAGCAGGAGTGAATCATTTACTCTCTCCAAGTCTCCATTCTCCATATCTGACCAGGGCTGGGGTTCAGTGGACCCTGGACACATAGGGCTTTGGTTCTGACTCAGGACCAGGGAACAGGTCTGAGGCCCAAGAGCTGGCTGGCTGGCGGCCACACAGGTTCCCACAGGCGCTGGAGGACGTGTCCATATACCCGGTACTGATAGAGGAGGTGCTGGGGCGTGGCTGGAGTGAGGAAGAGCTCTGGGGTGTGCTTCGAGGAAACGTGCGGTGGGTCTTCAGACAGGTGGAGCAGGTATGCTGGGCTGGGCAGAAGAGTAGCTCTGAGCAGGTGGTCTGAGCAGGTGTACGCGGGGGTGCTGTGAGAAGTGCTGCCCACTGACTGCCGCCTCCAGGTACGGGAGGAGAACGAGGGACAGAGTCGCTTGGAGGATGAGTTCCCAGATGAGCAGCTGGGCAGCTCTTGCCGCTCCGTCCTCCCAAGTCTGCATCAGAGAGAGGATCTGGCTCCAGACCAGAAACTAACCAGAGCTGAGGTTCGTGGGAATCCCATTTTGTCACCTAAGTGATCATTCTCAAAATCTTGCCCCCACATGGGCCCAGGCCTCACAGTTATTGCCGCCTTCCCAGTCCTTATTGTTTGGCTCTGGTGATCCAGTTAATCCTGTCAGATGTCACTTTGGCAGCCACAGATACCCACAAAGTTTCCTTGCATACGAGCACAAATATTTCCTGAAAATAAATGTTTTAGAAATGGAATCAGCATGAGTGTCCGTCTCCGTGCTGGGGTCTGTGGTGCAGGCTCCCAATACTGGGGTTTGGTGGGGGACCCTGCAGTTTAGACACTGGATACTCAAGGAAGACCTGTTGGCAGTGGCCTGAGGAAACCCAGGTGGCTTGTCTCAGCACTGGAAGAAGACAGTGGGTGGCTCTGGCTGCGGGAGGGTGGACCTTACTCGGTTCCCTCTGTGTAGCTCACCTCCATCCACATCCTGACCCACTGAGTGCCACCTGGGGATCTTTCAGGGAATTCTGGTTCAGATGCCCAAGAAGAGAACATGCCTAGATCACAAATGATCTTTGTACCTATTTGGACAGAGCCCAGAATCTCAGGCTACTTAATGAGCCATGGACCTCCAATGGCTAGACTGCTCTGGATGTGGGCACACCTCCTCTCCTATTCCTCATGGACTTCCTCTCTAGTCGGTTCAGGCTACTTAGACAACCACCCGATCTTCCCCCAGTTCATTAATGATAATAGCAACTGCACTAATTATAGCCAAAAGTGAGTAAATACATTGAGTTAATAATGAGAGGTAGGGCTTCCCTGGGGGCGCAGTGGTAAAGAATCCACCTGCCAATGCCGGGGACATGGGCTCGAGCCCTGCTCCAAGAAGATCCAACATGCTGAGGAGCAACTATGCCCGTGCGCCACAACTACTGAGCCCGCGCTCTAGAGCCCGTGTGCCACAACTACTGAGGACACGTGCCGCAACTACTGAAGCCCACGCGCCTAGAGCCAGTGCTCCGCAACAAGAGAAGCCACCACAATGAGAAGCCTGTGCACCGCAACGAGGAGGAGCCCCCGCTCACCGCAACTAGAGGGAGCCCACGCGCAGCAATGAAGACCCAACACGGCCAAAAATAAACAAATAAATAAATAAATAAAATGAAAAAAGAAAAAAGATACAATACAGTATTGTTAACCATAGTTGCCATGCTGTACCTTACATCCCAGAATGTATTTGTCTTGTAACTGGAAGTTTGTATCCTCTGACCACCCTCACCCATTCCCCCCCGACCTCAGCCCCATAGGTTAAAATTTTAAATAGAGAAGCCCAGATAAGCTTCAATGAGAAGATGACATCTGAGCAGAGATTTGAGTTAGTCTAGTGGACGAGTGCACAGGAGAGGAAAGGGCCAGTGTAAAGACCCTGGGGCAGGAGCTTGTCTGGTGTGTTAGAAGAACACGAAGGAGCCCGCTGTGTTTGCAGCACAGAAAGGAGAAGAGGGTAACGGAAGTCAGATACACAATGGATGGGGAGCAGTAAGCAGATAGGACACAGTGGTCAGACCCCGAATGGCCTTGTAGGACGCTCTGCGGTCTTTGTTAGCTCTTCACGATAGGAGCCAGTGAAGGGTTTTAAGGAGAGGAGTGGCATGACTGATCGCATTCCCCATGATCACGGTGACTGCTGTATGAAAAACAGACTGTGGGGGCCACGGTAGACACAGGCAGATCAGTTAGAAGGCTCTTCAGTCACCCATGTCAGAGATGATGGTGGCTCAGGATGGAGAGATAGTAGGGGAGGTGGTGAGAAGTGGTCACACTCTAAAAATATTTTGAAGGTAGAGCAACAGGAGTAAAATGAAGAAAATCAAAATTCCATGGCCCAGAGATAACTGTTAATTTATTTATTCTAAGCAAACATGGTCCCCTCTAAAAACCACAAAGCTTGCCAAGGATGCTCTTCTCAGAGGTACTAACTTTTTACTCCTCAGCCTACTCCGGCCTGGCCTCCCCCCACCTCTGCCACTCTCCCAAAATTGCTCTGATTAAAGTCACCAATTACCTCGAAGTGGCTCAATCTACGAGACACTGACCCGTCCTCAATCTTGTTCTGCTAGCAGCACACGGTGTGGTGGAGCCTCCCGTCTTGCTTGATCTCTCTCCTCCCTGGGTTCGTTGACCACACACTCTCCCAGTTTTTCTCTCTACCCCTGTTTTTCAGTCTCTTTTGCTGGTTTCACCTCCTCCCCTCACATGGTGAGGTTGCTCCTCAGTCGTGGGCCCTCTTCCCTTCTAATTTCACACATCCTCCCTCACAAATTTATTCACTCCCATGGTTTAAAATATTGGCCATGATCATCTCCAAAGGCATCCCAACCTCATACCAACTGCTCAAAACACATCCCCACTCGGATGTGTTAAGGGCTTCTCCTACTCCACATGTAGAAAACAAAGCCTTGACCTCCCCTCCTAAGCCTTGTCCTCTGTCTCCAATTATTTATTCAACAGACACTTACTGAGCCCCTAAGATATGCAAAGCACTGGTAGGCACTAGAGATAAAATGATGAGGCAGGAGGAAAAGGTTCAATAGAACAGAGGGTTTTAGAAAGGGAACTTACAAATATGTGTGAAATTAAAAGTGTGCATGGTGCTATGAAGGAGCAGTTATGTAAGGCTGTGGGAGTCTAGCTCAGCAAGGAAGAGACTGATGGGGGTTGAGGAGGGCCTCCCTTAATAAATAATCTCTGGGGACTTCCCTGGTGGTGCAGCGGTTCAGAATCCGCGTGCCAGCACTATTTACAATATCCAGGATGTGGAAGCAACCTAAGTGTCCATCGACAGACGAATGGATAAAGAAGATGTGGCACATATATACAATGGAATATTACTCAGCTATAAAAAGAAACAAAATTGGGTTACTTGTAGTGAGGTGGATAGACCTAGAGTCTGTCATACAGAGTGAAGAAAGTCAGAAAGAGAAAAACAAATACCGTACGCTAACACATATATATGGAATCTAAAAAAATAAAATGGTTCTGATGAACCTAGGGGCAGGACAGGAATAAAGATGCAGACATAGAGAATGGACTTGAGGACACGGGGAGGGGGAAGGGTAAGCTGCAATGAAGTAAGAGAGTAGCACTGACATATACAATACCAAATGTAAAATAGCTAGCTAGTGGGAAGCAGCTGCATAGCACAGGGAGATCAGTTCAGTGCCTTGTGACCACCTAGAGGGGTGGGATCAGGAGGGTGGGAGGGAGATGCCAGAGGGAGGGGATATGGGGATATACATATGCATGTAGCTGATTCACTTTGTTATACAGCAGAAACTAACACACCATTGTAAAGCAATTATACTCCAATAAATATGTTTAAAACAAAACAAAACAAAAACAAAAACAAGAATCCGCCTGCCAATGCAGGGGACACGGGTTTGCTCCCTGGTCCAGGAAGAACCCACATGCCTCGGAGTAACTAAGCCCACGAGCCACCACCACTGAGCCCATGCGCCACAACTTCTGAAGCCTGCACGCACAGAGCCTGTGCACCACAACGAAGAGTAGTCCCTGCTCACCGCAATGACAGAAAGCCCATGCGGGGCAATGAAGACCCAACACGACAAAAAATTAATTAATTAATTAATTAAAACTTATATTTAAAAAAACAATGAAAAAATCTCTGCTGGGAATTCCCCAGTGGTCCAGGGGTTAGGAACCTGTGCCTCCAGTTCAGGGGGCCTGGGTTCAATCCCTGGTTGGGGAACTAAGATCCTGCAAGCTGGCATCACAGCCCAAATAAAAATGAAATAAAATAAAATATATTAAAATAAAAAAGAAATGATCTCTGATTCCAGGTCTAAAGGGTGAGAAGGTGTTTATCAGGCCAATATGTGGGGAGAACATTTTTCCCATTTCAGTAAGTAGCACCTCCATTTACCCAATTACACATCCTTAACCCACATTCCCCACATCCAATTCATCACTTACTCCTATTCGCCTCCAAGCCATCACTAACCTTCCAAATATCACTCTAGCCCGCCTGCTTTACTCCATCTCCAAGGCCACCACTGTGCACAAAGCCAGTCTCCTAATGAGTCTCCCCAAATCTTCTCCTGCCCCCTCCTATCCATTCTCTTACAATAGCCAGTATGGTGTCTGAAAAAGGCATCTCTGCTAACACCACTTCTCTGTTTATACCCTGCAATGGCTTCCCACCAAGTTTAGGATAAATCCCAAACAGATGATGGACTGGAGGTTGAAAGACCAGAAGGAGGTAGGGTGTGAGGTTAGAAAGAGGGGTAAAGGGTCTAGGCCAACAGTGAAAAGGGCTGAAAAGAAAATGATCGGCACTTGTACAACAGTCCTGATGCAGGCAGGAGAATGCAGGAATAGCGAAGGAATACCAATAGCCACTTTTTATTTCGGCAATGCCTTTGCAATTCCCAAAGTGCTTCATTTATAACTGTGATTCTCAAACCTAGCTGTACATTAGAATCATCTGGAGAGATTTTTAAAACTACCAATGGCCAGGCCTCACCCCAAGCCAACTAAATCAGAATATACAGTTCACTAGGGCAAGAATTTTGTCTGTTTCATTCACTGTCCATATGAAAAGTACCTGGCACATACATGGTGCTCAGAAAATATTTACTGAATGAATAAATGAAGGAAGGAATGTACCATTATCACCTTAGATCCAAGGAAGAATTCTTTTCAAAACTTAGGGAGTAACCAGGCAACGTCAGTTACCATGGCAGTCCTGGGAAAAACATTACCAAGTGACACTAACACTCCCAGGGGCCTACATTTGTTTCCACAATAAGTAAACCTTTCTCATTTCTAAAGTACTATACTGTGAAATATGCATCTCAGTCACAACCAGAGGTTACTCAATGTCTGCTGTGAGCGGGAGGAAAAGAGAAGGGCCTTATGCAGTACCTAAAGCAATGACAAGAAGAAACTAGGGGCCACGGGCAGAGACAGACAGGCTCAGACAGGCTCCAATCCCTATGACATTCTGAGGTGATCACGTTGTAAGGGCTCGAGCACGAGAAAGCAGCCACTAACCAGCTACCCTATCTCAAATATTTGGAGAAAGCCAATGCAAATACATACCTATGTATTATTCTTTTCTGATCATTCTTTCAGTGTATCCCTTCTGGCTTTGTGCAAAGCGATTCTTTCTTTTGTACCTGAAAGATGAGTGGCACATGTAAATGGATGAAACATGTCAGAGCAGACATCCAAGGAGCTCTTCAGCTAACGAACGAGGAGCTCTGAGTTCTGGGAAAGAATCGTAAAAGTAGTGTAGAATCACAGTATCTTAGAGCATCCTTTATATCAACTCCCCTCTATCATATCACCCATCACTGGTCATCAGCCTATACATGAACTTAGCAGTGAGAGAAAACCCAGCACTCTCTAGACAGATCTAGGCCTTTCTAGTTGCTACAGCAGTCTATATCAAATTCAGAATCTGACTCCCTGTCACGCATCAGTCCCAGTCTGATTTCTGCAATGGTACACCCCATGGCACACCTCATCTCTTTTCCATCTGGCACATTTCTCAAACACATGAGGACAATTTTGTTCTTCCTAAAGCTCTCTTCTCCCACGTCACCCTCCTAAATCACTCCTTCCTGTGTTTATGACTTTGAGGAGCCCCCATGGTTTTCTCACCCCAAGGACATGACAAGCAATGGCATCAGTGTGCCTGCTACAGATTCTGGGAAAGGGGCAGGGCCACACAAGAGTCTGGCAAATGTGACTGACTACCTGAAGTGAGAGTACATGTGCCAACCTCAGCCTCTCTTCAGTCCTCAGCCTCTATCCAAGGTTTCTCCATAGCACACTATTGACATTTTGGGCCAGATAATTCTTTTGGGGTGGTGGGGAGGGCTGTCCTATGCCTTGTACGATATGTAGTAGCATCCTGGCCTCTACCCACTAGATGCCTGCAGCACCACACACCCCCACACCCCGGATGTGACAAAGAAAAATGTCTCCAGCCATTGTCAAACATCCTGGAGGAAGGGTGAGGGCAAAATCACCCTCACTCAAGAGCCATTGCTCTATCCAATGACTCTGTTCACCCATGAGTACTCAAACCTCTCTCCTCTGCTGGCTTAACAGGTAACTCTCCAGAAAGTCTATCGTGTATCAAAATGCTATTTGAAATTTAATAGTATTTATCTCTAGAACAGTATCTAATGAAAGTAACCACCTCCCAGGTGGTTAATCCACGTTTACCTTATCTCCTACCCCAGGCACTGGAAATTACAGAAATGATCGGACACCCATTTTCGGGATCCGTTCAAGAAGTACCAGCAGTGTAAGGCTTTTTGGCAACCTGAACAACTGAATTCAAGTAAAATATTCTGCCTGACCCTGGCTTTGTGAGACAAGCCACAAACCTGTAGCAGGACCCTCCTCGCTGCTCTTTACGTAATTGAGGTATCTGACTGGAAAGGCGGTGGAGGTGAACTACCCAAGAAAGCAGTGGCTTCAGGATGAGAAGCTGGAAAGGGTGACAGGGGAGGGGAGAATGAACCTCAGCTGAAAAGAAAGGGGAAAAAGCACCAAGAGATGAGTTCTCTTGACTGAAGAGAAGATACGCTGAAGGCCATCAGCTTGCCCTTGGGGCCCTCAGCTCTCTGCAGAGCTCTAAGGGAAGGGTGAGCCTGGACCTACGACTCCGGACTCCTGGTCTCGGCCCCCAGGCCTGACCATTCACTCAGACTCTCAATAAATACTTGCATTAAAAGACCTTACACGGGGACCACATCTGGGAAAACATCGCCACACCCTCATTAAGTCACAGGGGGAGACCCAAACTGGCCGAGCCATGACAGGAGCCATGAGGGTGACAAAAGAGCATGGCAGGGATCAGACATCAGATCGCCAGAAGCCCTCCGCCCTCCTGGTTCGTAATGCCAGGGCCCCATCGCCGCGTATCGCCGGACCCTGGTCCTGCCTCCATCGCGCACCCTTCCCCAAGGTTGGCCGGGGTCTGGAGTCACCACCCCCTGTTCAGACCTACAGATCTCGCCGCTGCTGAGCTCTACAGATCCCGCTCCTTCCACACAGTTCGCCGATGCCGCGGGCCTTACTGAGCCACGCCACCATCGTCTGCAAGGCCTTGGCACACCCGTGACATCACTGTCGTGCGCCTCTCCCGCAACAAGGGGAGTATGGCTCTGGCACGGCGGCTGCGGCTGTGGTCGCTCGTGGCTCGGTTGCTTCTGGCACCTCGCTGGGACCTGACAGTCCACGGTCCCAATGAGCCCCTGCCCATGGTGCGCACCCCGCGGGCTCTACAGCGGCGGCAGGAGAAGCGGTAGAGCGGGCAGCGGAGCCCCCCGCCAGTGCTGGTGTGACCTGGGCCACTGCTGATTTCAGCATGGCGACCGGAGTTGAACCAGCGGGCACACCTCATGCTGGGCTCTTGGGAGCCCGCGCCACTTGCTTCGTGCGGCTGGAGGAATTGGCGCGCCCACGTGGATCATTTCTCCATCGAGCGCGCGCAATATTACTCAGACATAAAAAAGAATGAAATAATGCCATTTGCAGCAACATGGATGGACATAGAGATAATGATACTAAGTGAAGTAAGTCAGAAAGAGAAAGACAAATACCATATAATATCACTTACATGTGGAATCGAAAACAGGACCCAAATGAACATGTCAGCAAAACAGAAACAAACACACAGATATAGAAAACAGAGCTGTGGTTGCCAAGGAGAGAGTGATGGAAAGATTGGGAGTTTTGGAATAGCAGAAGCAAACTATTCTCCATAGGATGGACAAGCCACAGAGATCTACTGTACAGCAGAGGAAACTATATTCAATATCCTCTGATAAGCCATAATGGAAACGAATATATATGTATATATATATATATATATATATATATATATATATATATATATATAACTGAATCACTTTGCTTCACAGCAGAAATACAACAATGTATAAAGGCTGCAGAGGGTGTGGAGAAAAGGGAACCCTCCTGCACTGTTGGTGGGAATGTAAACTGATACAGCCACTATGGAGAACAATATGGAGGTTCCTTAAAAGCTAAAAATAGAACTACCATATGACCCAGCAATCCCACTACTGGGCATATACCCCAAGAAAACCATAATTCAAAAAGATACATGTACCACAATGTTCACTGTAGCACTATTTACAATAGCCAGGACATAGAAGCAACCTAAATGTCCATCGACAGATGAATATAGAAAGAAGATGTGGCCTATATATACAATGGAGTATTACTCAGCCATAAAATGGAACAAAATGGAATTATTTGTAGTGAGGTGGTTGGACCTAGAGTCTGTCATACAGAGTGAAGTACGTCAGAAAGAGAAAAACAAATACCGTACGTGAACACATATATATGGAATTCAGAAAAATGGTACTGACGAACCTAGTGACAGGGCAGGAATAAAGACACAGATGCAGAGAACGGACTTCAGGACACAGGGCGGAAGGGGAGACAGGGACGTAGTGAGAGAGTAGCACTGACATATATACACTACCGAATGTAAAAGAGCTAGTGGTAAGCTGCTGCATAGCACAGGGAGATCAGCTCAGTGCTTTATGTCCCCCACAGGGGTGGGATAGGGAGTCTGGGAGGGAGCCTCAAGACGGGGGGATATGGGGATATATGTATACATATAGGTGATTCACTTTGTTGTAAAGCAGAAACTAATACAGTGTTATAAAGCAATTATACTCTAATAAACATGTATTTTAAAATACCACAACGTTGTAAATCAACTAGAGTAGAAAATATTTCTTAAGTGAAAAAATTTTTTGAATGTAAGTTTAATTGTGTGTGTGTACCACAGGTTCAATATATATGAATTATGTCAAATAGATTACACTGGTTTTCAAAATAAAGAATTTTTGATATTCTACATCAGCTGCATAATATAAATGCAGAAAAAAATATATTATTTTTTTTTCTAAAATTCAGAAATACCCATTTTGCTCATTTGGTATACTATAAACCACTAACGGTTAAAAAGGGATTCGTGACCTCTTCCTTCCAAAGAAATATTTCTGCACTCACACAAGTTTAATAGAATGTTCCGCCATGAACTGGCTTCCCACCTTAGAGACACGAGATTTGCATCCTGAAATCTCTTTCTTGCAAAAATGTCCAATTAGCATCCTAGCATTATAGAAAATAAATGCTTTTTTCCAGATTTCAAATTACATACAACTTTATCAAGACATCATGCATGTTTTCTTTTTTCCACACACACAGACTGCATTTTAGTTTTACAAGAGAAAAATCAACTGACACCAAACATTGTAAATGGATGACCACAAAAAAAGCAACAATGATTGTAATTACCAAACAAAAAACACACTCATACTATTGTCATAATATTGACATTCAGTCCAGGAATCCTCCACCGTAACAGCTCCTTTATTTTGCAGTGAAAGACATCATGTTTTGTTTTGTTTTGTTTTGTTTTTTGAAGTACGCGGGCCTATCACTGTTGTGGGTTCTCCCATTGTGGAGCATAGGCTCTGGACGTGCAGGCTCAGCGGCCATGGCTCATGGGCCTAGCTACTTCGTGGCATGTGGGATCTTCCTGGACCGGGGCACGAACCCGTGTCCCCTGCATTGGCAGGCAGACTCTCAACGACTGCACCACCAGGGAAGCCCAACATCATATATATTTAAATTATCAGCACTCACCTGAGATCTTCAAAAATCAACAGAAACATAATTTTGTGCTCTCTTTCATTTACTCTGGTTCTAAGTGGTCATTTCTAAATGAAAGTATTTAAGTATGTTAACGTCATCTTATAACATCATATTTCAAATGACTACCATCTCTCCAAAGATGCAATATGAGGAACTCATAATTAGGCTCTCCAAAGTTTTACTCTTTGAATCTGTATTACACTTCTGCTGAACTTCACACTGTTCATTATTCTCTGAGAATATTCCTTTTCTTGTATGTCCATCTCACATGCTCTTTCATTTCATGAAGTTTTTTCCTACAATTTTATGCCTAGTTTATTTCTGAGAAAATGCATTATTCCAGATAGATATTTATAGACACAAAGACTTCTATATAATTCCCTGAGAGTTTCAAGAACTCCTTATTCTTTTTTTTAAATACCTAGATTCTGAGACTCTCCACAAAGCATTACTAAAATTGCATTTACATAAGTATCTACATATTAATCACACATTAATGCCTTTACAATTGTATTATGCTTTAGTGATAATTTTGGAGCATAACCGTAGCTGTCTTATTTACCACCCTCTTGGAAATCACTTTAATATTTGCACTTAGGACTTAAAAGAGAATGGATAAATAAAACCCTGAAGAATATGCAAATACAATTTATATATTTCTCATAAAATTAGGTGATTATCTAACCTTTATCCAGAAAAAAGAAGAGCCCACATACTCTGCAGCCATGATACTCGAGAATGTGTGGTTTTCCAGCAGGAAAACATGCAGTAATCCATGTGGCAGAGTTTATCTGTGACCAACTGGGGTTAGTGTCCTATGCATTCCTTACATGCAACATATCAGGAGTGGCAAAAGGGAATTTGTCAGTTGTGGCAATAAATATAATGAAGATTTGTAGCAGGTCATGCTCATATATTCAGCACAGGTACAATCAACATTTTGCTCAATTCTGGTAGATCTAAATCTGTATCTGTTACCTTGTATTTAACGAGGAAATGTCAGAACTGACTTACAAAAAAAGTGTTTTGTTTGTTTGTTTTAATTACAGTCACGGTGAGTAAGACATAGCTCAGAACAGCTAATGTGACTTAATGATTCTCTCATCAGGAAATACAGTTTCTACTTCCCTGTTTATTCTCCACATCCTGTAGTAAGTTAAGTTTCAGTGAAAGATAAATCTACAGGGCGAAAAGAAAACTTACATGTGCTGATAAGATCATTCTGACAGGTTTTACCACGTATGTCAGTGTTTCTGGTGATGGACACAAGCTAGAGCTCCCTACTCTGACATTTTCACTGATGTCATCCCCCTTGATCCTCAATTTGAAAGTGGATAAAAATGTTTTCTATGTTTTCTTCTTTAAGAAAGTAAATAAAGAATGCTGTCTAGACGTGATCCTCTAATGATTTTCAGTCAGTGGTCATCAAGAGAAGAAAAGCACAGAATCTCATCCCCACAGAAGGGTGACATTCAGTCAGGTAAGAAAATTCTCCCCAAAATCAGACCTTCATCTTTAACATTCAATCAAAGGCTTTCACAGGTTCTTCATCTCTCTGCCCTCAGCCTTACCATATGGGATTGGCTCTGAGAATCTCACATCAGATGACTGACAAACATGTCATAGTACACTGATCTGGTACCAGATCCTGCCTCTCTTAATGATCTCCCGCAGGGACATTGCAATATTCTAGGATATTTCCTGGAGCCCTCTACTCTATACAGGTACACTTCCAAGTAGAAACAGAAGCTTTGATTCTCACTGGGACCCCTGCTCTGTCCCACCAACCTCTCTAGAAATATGATGTTCTAATCTCTCCTGATTAGAACATTGCACGGTCTCTCCCTGTGCTAATTTAGGAAAGGTAAAAGAGAAACAAGAAAGAGCAAACTATGCCGGGAGCAATATATAAGATTCCTTTACTTAATGTATTTATCTGATATACACAAACATTGAGAAATATAGATTCATTTCATAACGGTCAAGAAAAGAGGAGGAGGAACCTCCATGCCAACAGTATATATAAAGTGGAATCAATCTTGCATAAGCTCCAGCTAAAGCTTAGCTACGAGGTACTAACTCTTCTCATAAAGAAGCAATAGTTCTCCATCATTTGAAGCACACTGAGGATTCAGACAGCTGGACACTGAGGGTGTAGTCTCCTCACTCGTATTCTGTACCTGCGTCACAGAGCAATGAAATATTCCCAAAGAATTATTAAGGATGAGGTGGGGAGCCGCAATAAAAAAGATGAATCCATAGTCTGCCCTACCATCCGTTCTGCTGGATGTTACCACAATCTTGGCCCAATATGACCTTCCCACTTTTCTCTGGGCCTCCCTACTTTTCACCTCCATCCTCCCATTATATCTTACTTACACTTGGAAACGACTCTAGTTTTTCAACTGATCTTCATCAACAAGCAATCCAAATAGCAACTGTGTATATAACTCCTTAGAAACCTCAGGTCTGACTCAGTAATACATGACCTTCGGAGTCAAAAGTTTTCCTAATTCCCTTTATTATTTTTTTTTCCAATTTCCATGTACTTACACTCTCAGGACCTCCACTGTTCTCAGGTTCGTCTTCCCTGCAAAATCTGTCAACCTAGACATAGACTTAAGTACCACCCTCTAATTATCTCCTAGGGAATCCAGTTTTTAAAAAAGCCTCAACAAGCTGTATGGACTTTAGCAAAGACTCTTTAAGATAACCCAGGGGAGATAGCAGTACACCCACAGATATCTATTTAATACACCCTCAGAGTAATTTTGTTCTTTTTTATAAAGTCTCTTCTGTCCAATGAAGACTCTCAGCTCTTCTTCAACATATGCAGTGTCTCACCCTTCTGATTACTCTCTGCTCTATCCCAGGTCCACTCCCTTTCCTGATATTACATTCTTTCCCAATTTTGTATGTTGGTAAAATCAAATAACATAAAATATAACATATTAATTATTATACAGTGCACCGTTCAGTGATATTAAATACATTCATATTATTGGGCGATCAACATCGCCATTTATCCTTCTAATTCTTTTCTACGTTTTAAAACTGTAACTCTATATCCTTTAAACATAACTTTCCTTTCTGTTCCACAGCCACCTGAAAAGCATCATTACCCTCCCAATTTCTATGGTTTTGACTACACTAAGTACCCCATATAATTGAAATAAGTAGTTGCATTGTTATGACTCACTAAAAGTCACAAAAATGGCATATTTGGTAGCTAAATTTCCTCAGGATTCATCCATGTTGTAGCATATTCCTAGATCTTTTCCTTCTTAACACTGAATAATATTGTATTATATGGGTATACCACACTTTGCTTATCCAGGAACTAGTGGATGAACACTTAGGTTGCTTTCATATTTTAGCTACTGTGATGATTACTGCTCTAAACACTGGAGTACAAATATTACTTTAAGACGCTGATTTCAATTCCTTTGGGTATACCTCATAGTAAAATTCCTGGATCATGTAGTAATTCTATTTTTCAATATCTGAAAAATTGCCATACTCTTTTGCAAAGCAGCTCTATCATTCTACATTCCCACTGACAGAGCACAATGCTTCCAACTCCCTCACATCCTCACCAATACTTGTTTTCTGCTTGTGTATGTGTGTGTGTGCTTGTGTGTGAATGCACGCACACAAATATATAAACATGCATTTAGTGATATGGGGCATCTATTCAAGTGCTTAGTCATTTGTACATCGTTTTGAGGAACCATCTATTCAAGTCTTTTATCCATTTTTGAATCAGGGTGTTTGCTTCTTGTTGAGTTGTAGTTCTCTGTATATTCTGAATAGAAATCTCTTGTCAGATAGATGGCTTTCAAATATTTTCTCCCATCTTGTGGGTTGCCATTTTATTCTGTTTACATTCCTTTGATACACATTGTTTTAAAATTATGTACTGCAAATTGTTTATTTTTTGTTAGCTGTACTTTTGTTGTTCCTTTGTTTCATATTGAGGAAATCACTGCCAAATACAATGTCATGAAGCTCTTGTCCTGTGTCTTCTTCTAAGACTTTTTGTTTTATTAGGTCTTATATTTAGTTTTTTGATATGTTTTCATTAATTTTTGCATATGATGTTAGGTAAGGGTCCATCTTCCTTCTTTTGCATGTTGACAACAAGACTTCTCAGCATCATTTGTTGAAAATACTATCCTTTCTACTTTGAAAAGACTTGACAACTTGTCAAAAACCATTTGGCCACATATCAGGGTTTATTTCTGGGTGTTCTATTCTATTCTATTGGTCTTGGATAAGGGAGAAAATAGTATAACCTATCCAGGTTGATGAAGAACATAAAGAAAGACCAGGACTGAGAATTAGGAGGGCAAGATAAAAAAGCAGGGAGTAAAAGACAGTGTGAGAGAAGATCTTGTACTTGCAAGTTCATGGAAATATGATCATGTTAAATCACTAAACGCCTGACTTTGAACAATACCGTAAATGTGCTAGCAAGAAACGTAACACTTAGCCATCTCTGGGAAATATAGTATGGGCATAAAGATAAACTACACACAAATATATTAAAAAGGGAGGGGTTTTCATGGTGTGAGAATATTGTGGGATTTGAAACACAATTTATTCTGTTCTACCATTGTCTCTAAAATTTATCAAAGTGTATATACAAGCAATTCCAATTCTGGTAATGTGCTTGACAGGTTTAATATGAACTTCAGCAGACTAGTAAATGTACATTCATAGTAGGACTCTTCCCTAATCCAAAAAACAAAACACAAAAACTGGAAAGACTAGAGTTCACTTTGTCAACACATATACAGATGCAGCGATGGTTAACAGTCCAAAAAAAGAAGGTGAGCGTGGGTGCAAGAGCTTAATCCCCAGGCTGGTGTGGGGTGCAGAGTTTGAGGGTAACACAGGTAGAAAAGGCTTTTGTCCTCTCCTCGATTTTTGAGGTATGGAAATTCACAGGTCACTACCTTCATTTCAAAATGAATGAATGCACTATTCAATTTTTTTAAAACAGAAGTAAACATGAGTGATAATAAATTTCAAACTGTTGCTAGTCAAATAAGATACTAAGAAAAATTAAATAATATGATTTAAGAATGAAGTGGAGAGATTGTCCAAGATGGTAGCATTCAAAGACCCAGAGCTGGATGCCTCTCATGGGCACACCAAAGTCACAGCTGTTTCCAGAACAGCAGTTGATGAAAAAGGCTGGGACCTACCATAAAAGATGTTTTAGAGCTAAAGATATAAGGAAGGCACCTTGGCAAGACAGGAAGGAAGGACAAAATCTCAACAGAGTCAAGACCCATACCCCCAGGTGGGTGGCCCACAAATGGGAGAATAATTACAATTTCTGAGGTGCTCCCAGGTGGCAAGGGGTATGAACCCAACATCAGGCTCCCAAGCCCAGGGACCCTGTGCTGGAAAGAAGGGTTCCTGGAAAGTTGGGCTTTGAAGACCAGTAGTGCTTATTTTCCAGAGAGCCAGAGGGTTGTGGGAAATAGAGATTCCACACTTAAAAGATGCTCACAGGGCTTCCCTGGTGGCACAGTGGTTGAGAGTCCACCTGCTGATGCAGGGGACATGGGTTCGTGCCCTGGTCCGAGAGGATCCAACATACCGCGGGGTGGCTGGGCCCGTGAGCCATGGCCGTTGAGCCTGTGCGTCCGGAGCCTGTGCTCCACAACGGGAGAGGCCACAGCAGTGAGAGGCCCGCATACCGCAAAAAAAAAAATGCTCACAAAATCCCACATGACCCGAGAATCAGAACAGAAGCAGTCATTTGAACAGATCCTGGGTCACACCTGCCTCCTGATCTTGGAGAGTCTCCCAGAGAGTCCAGAGGCAACTACACCACAGCCTCAGGGACATAGACACTGGCAGCAGCCATTTTGGGGAGCTCCTTCTACCTCGTGGCCACTGGTACCAGCAAGCATAATTTCAGAATCCTCCCTCTATATTTTTAGCCTCAGGGCCTAGCCCTACCCATTTCCACCAGACTATACACACAAATAATAGGATGCTGCAGGACAAGCAACTAACTGAGCAGGGGCATAGCCCCATCCACCAGCGAACAGGCTGCTTTCAGACCCTCTCAATGCACAGCTGCCGCTGGACATGGGCCCAGCCACCAAAAGCCCCAGGACCAGCCTCCACACCTAAGTGGAGAGGCACCAGTCCCAGAGTCCCTGGCCCCTCTGACAAGTGAGCCTGCTCTGGCCTTGGAATCAGTCTCACCGTTGGCAGGTGATTACTGCACAGGGGCTGGATGGAGCTTGGACCTACCCAACAGCAAGCCTGCTCTAGCAGTGGGATCAGCCTCATACACCAACAGGCACACACCAGCTCCAGGAATACCACAGCCCAGCAGCCTGTATGACCGGAACACTCACTTGCAGGCCAGAAGCAGCCATGGACTCACCTGGGTCTTGACCCTGCCCATCAGAATGACAACACAAGATTAGGGATACCCCAGACCCTGCAGATAGCTGTGTCAGGAACAGTGATCCAACACCAACTCTGAGACTCCTCGGCCCTGCAGCCAGAACTCAGGACCTGTGTCTTCCTCCCAGTAGCCAGCATCGCCCCAGGACCAGTGACTGGGCACTAGCCCTGATATCATCTGGACTGCAATTCTACCCATAAGTGAACCAGCACTAGATTTGGTGTCCCCCAGAGATGTGCAGCCAGCTGCCTTATGATTTAGCCTCACCAAGCAGCACAGACAGCTTCCATACGAGCCAGAGTCTGTCAAACAAGCAGTCTGGGGGCAGCCAAGCCTACCAGACCACCCAAAGTAGTCAGCCCACCACAACAGAAGAGTCCAAGTAGCCCACATAGGGGGTACACCTAGAACATATAGTTCTAGTGACCAGGGGACAGTGGGCTGCTGGGACACATAGGACCTCTCCTACAAAAGGCCACTTCTCGAAGGTCAGGAAATGTAACGAACCTACTACATACCTAGCAATAAAAACAGCAAGTTAAGAAAAATGAGGTGACACAGAAACACGATCCAAATGAAGGAACAAGATAAGAGCTCAGAAGAAGATCTAAGTGAAGTGGAGATAGCCAATCGCCTCAAAAATAGTTCAAGGTAATGACTGTAAAGATGATCAAAGAACTCCGGAGAAGAATGGACGACCAGAGCAAGAAGTTAGAATTTTTTAAAAAAGAGTTAGACCATTAAAGAACAACAAAACAGAGATGAGGAATACAATAACTGAAATGAAAAATACACTAAAAGGAAACTACTGTAGACTAAATGATACAGAGGAATGAATCAGAAAACTGAAGGACAGAGTACTGGCAATCACTGAAGATGAACGGTAAAACAATAGATTAAAATGAAATCAGGAAAGTTGAACAGACTTGTGAAACAACATCAGGTGTACTAATACTTGCATTATACTGGTCCCAGAAGCAAAAAGGAAAGAGAAAGCAGTGTAGCACATACCTGAAGACTTAAGAGCTGAAAACTTCCATAACCTGGGAAAGAAAACAGACATCCAAGTCCAGTAAACACAGTAAGGCCAAAACAGGATCAACCCAAAGAGGACCACACCAAGACTCATTGTAATTAAAATGGCAAAAAAATAAAGATAACAAGACACTATTAAAAGGAGCAAAGGAAAAGCAACAAGTTACAAACATGGGAACTTGCATTAAGTTATCAGCTGACTTTTCAGGATAACCTCTGCATGCCAGAAGGGAGTGGCATGGTATATTTAAAGTCATGAAAGGGAAAAGCCTATAACCAAACATACTCTACCCAGCAAGGCTCTCCTTCAGATTTGACGGTGAGGTCTAAAGTTTTACAGAGAAGCAAAACTAAAAGAGCTCAGCATCGCCAAATCAGCTTTATGAGAAATCTTAAAGGGGCTTTTCTCAGTGAAAAAGAAAAGGCCACGACTGAAACATAAAAATTAGGAAAGGAAGCTTACTAAAGGAAAAACCTCATTGGATAAGGCAAATATTCAACAAAGGCAGTAAATCAACCATGTACACAGCTAATAGGAAGGATGAAAGAAAACAGTAATAAAATCATCTATATTCACAATAAGAATTTAAGGGACACACAAAACAAGTAGATGTAAAATATAAGGTCAAATTCAGTAACTGTGGGGGAGCAGAGTAACAATGCAGGGTTGTTAGTGTCCATGTGAAATTAAAAGCTCAGCAACTTAAATAATCACACACACACACACACACACACACACACACACACACACACACCTGAAAGAAATCCAAACATAATATTAAAGATAGTCCTCACATCACAGGTGAAGGGAATAAAAGGGGAAGAAAGGAACACTGAAGAAATTAAAGAGGGATTCTAAAAATACCCAAGAGAAATGAAAATGAACACACAGTGATCCAAAATCTATGGGACACAGCCAACGCAGTTCACAGGGGGAAGTTATAGTGACACAAGCTTATTCTTAGGAAACAAGAAAAATATCAAATAAACAACCTAACATTACACCTGAAGGAATTAGAAAACGAAGAAAAAAACAAAACTCAAAGCTGTCAGAAAGAAAAAAATTAAGAAAACAATACCATATGCAATCACACCAAAAAGAATAAGATACCTAGGAACAAACACACCTAAGCACGTAAAAGACATGTACTCAGAAATCTATCAGCCATTGGTGAAAGAAGTTGAAGGCAACAGAAAAAGATGGGAAAATATAGCAGGTGCATGGACTGGAAGAATTAATACTGTTAAAATAAACATACTGCCAAAGACAATCTACAGATTTAATGCAATCCCTATCAGAATACCAAAGCATTTTCACAGAACTTGAAAAAGTAATTTAAAAATTTGTATAGAAACACAAAGACCCCAAATAGCCAAACAATCTTGAGAAAGAACAGAGCTGGAGGCATCACACACCTTGACTTCAGATTATACTGCAAAGCGACAGTAATCAAAGAGAATCGGACCAGAGCAAAAACAGACACAAAGATCACTGGAATAGAACAGAGATCCCAGAAATAAGCCCACACACGTATATTTAATTGATTTATGACACAGCAGGCAATATGGAGAAAAAACTGTCTCTTCAATAAGTGGTACTGGGAAAACTGGTCAGCTACATGGAAAAGAATAAAATTGGAGTATTTTACCACACCGTATATAAAATAAATGCAAAACTGAATAAAGACCTAAATGTAGGACCATAAAAACCCCGAGAGGAAAATACAGAACATTCTTCACCATAAATGATAGCAACGGTTTTGGGTTCAGTCTACTAAGGCAAATGAAACAAAAGCAAAAATAAACAAATGGGACTTCACTATACTTAAAAGATTTTGCATAGCAAAGGAAACCAAAGACAAAATGAAAAGACAACCTGCTGAAGGAGAGACAATATTTGCACATGATAAGAGGTTAACACCAAAAAGATGACCAAGCAAGGGTTCATATCTAAACTACAGAAACAGCACATACAACTCCATATCAGAACAACACCCAAAATATTTTTTTAAATGAGAAGACCTAAATAGACATTTTTCCAAGGAAAAAATACAGATAGACAGCCAGAATGCACAAAGATGCTAAACATAGCTAATCGGCAATAAAATGCAAATCAAAACTATGAGATATATCACCTCAGTCTTGTCAGAATGGCTGTCATCAAAAAGGTCACAAATAACCAAGGTTAGTGAGGATGTGGAGAAAGGGAAACTCTTGTAAACTCTTGATGTGAATGTGAAGTAGTGCAGCTACTGTGGAAAGAAGAATGGAGGTTCCACAAAAAACTAAAAATAGAACTACCATAATATCCAGCAATTTCCCTCTTGGGTATATCAGAAGAAACCAAAAACACTATTTAAAAAAAATAAATAACTGCACACCAATGTTCATAACAGTGTTATTTGCCATAGCCAAGATATAGAGTCAAACTAAGTGTTCATCAATAGGTTAGGGGATAAAAAAAGATTATTTTTGATGACTTCAGCAAAATATGAAATTTTGCCATTTGCAAGAACATGGATGGACTTGGACGGTATTATGCTTAGTAAAATAAGCTGCACAGAGAACAAGCCTGGTACATTATCACTTACACGTGGCATCTAAAAATTGAATACAACATCAACAACAACGAAACAGACTCACAGATTAAAGAACAGACTAGTGGTTACCAGCAGGGAGAGACAGGGTGGAGCAGCAAAATAGTGGTAGGAGATTCTTAGGCATAATCCACTATGTATAAAATCAATAATCTACAGTGACGTTCTGTATAGCATGGGGAATAGAGCCACTATACATGGAGAAGAACCTAAACATTTATGAATCACTACGTTGTACCTCTGAAACTAATATAATAATGTAAATTAACTATAGATCAATAAAATAAAAGGTAAGAAACAATAAAGGGGAGACAGATTATTAGATAGAAATCAATTAAATAAACACAAGTTTTGGAAATCAAGGAATTAAAAAAACAACATGTAAGACACAACACTGGCCTTTAAAGTGTACGATCTATTCATTTAAAAGAAATCATTTAAGTGGTGAAAAATGGTACCCATTCTCACAATTTTGTATATCTAGGATAAATTATTATCTACAAAAATATGTTACAAATATTCACTCAAAAAGAAAGAGAAAATTTGGATTAACCCATTTTAGTATACAAATTTAATATCAAAGTCTCTATGTAACACTGATGTGAATAAGTTCTGTTAGCCACTTCTAGTTTCTTTGTGATGTAAAATCTTTTAAAGCATAAAAATCAGCCTTTCTACATCATTCCATTAGACATGCATAGAAGTTAAAAGAAATGAGAAGAGAGAAAAATCAACCAGGAAGGTGAATTTACTGAGAAACAGCCATTCGTTCTCCATCCTCCTTTGCTTTTCCTCCTTTTCCAGGTCTCTTTTGGTTCCAATCAAGAGAAGTCTTGAGAATTCTGAGAATATTTCTTTGAGGGCTTTAAATCACCATACCTACATCCTCTGCCACAACTACACACACGGGAACAAAAATGAACCTCTGCTATCTACTCATGTAGGAGAGATTCATGCAAAATAAACTCCTACATGGAGACCAACAGGTGAGTTTTCTACCTGTTCTTTATAATGTCCTTCCATTATAGTAAATCCCACACATTATGAGGCAGAAGGGGTTATGTGAGCTCTTCCTTGAAGTCAAAAACCTTGCATTCATTTCAAGTACCTGGTGATCATAGGGTACAGCCAGGGAAGGTGTCATCACCCTTGGTGGGGGGCGGTGAATGGGCTTCTGCAACCATGCACCTCCTGATGAACAGATTCTGAGGAAACAAAGGGCAGTCACACCGCAGCCAGCCTGTCAGACTGTCGGGCCACTGGGCAACCCCACCAGTCTGGAAGTGCCCCATAAGTTGCTCAAAGCAAAACTCTGCCCCCACTGTGAAGCCAGGCAATTTCAGCCAGAGAGTCAGAGGAGACCGGTAATCAACTCCTCCTCTCTGCTCACCTCCTTGGGGTTACAGCAACCCCATCTCCAAACCCAACTCTGATCCTGGAGTGCCAAGGTGGGAGTGCAGGTGGGCTCTGCCGGTGCTTCAGTGCCTTCTGGGAAGCCCCCTAGTTTGAATATGATTTGAGTTTGATCCTGTGAAACCATCAGAACTTCCCACCAGAGATAAATGAGGAGATTCTGGCCTTTATTAGTACACACGGTGAACCCGGTTGTCCTGGCTGTACTTGCCAACCCTCCTATTTTACACACCTATGTTTATCCACCTTCCTCCCTGTGAGTACCTTTGACTAACCCTGATTTCAGACTCCTGACCTATTACAGTGACTTTTTCAGTCTTTCTTTAAAAATGGACAGGTAGGGCTTCTCTGGTGGTGCGGTGGTTGAGAGTTCGCCTGCAATGCGGGGGACACGGGCCGTGCCCCGGTATGGGAGGATCCCACATGCCGCAGAGCGGCTAGGCCCGTGAGCCATGGCCGCTGAGGCTGCGCATCCAGAGCCTGTGCTCTGCAACGGAAGAGACCAAAACAGTGAGAGGCCCGCGTACCGCAAAAAAAAAAAAAAAGGACAGGTAATAAAATGAATTTAACCTAGAAGCAGCAGCTCAGTAAGGGAAATAAAATCATCAGAAGTTATCCAATCACAGCCACAGCCATCCAGGGCCCTGTCTTATCTGCTGGGGCATAAGAATGGGACCTTCCTAAACTTGAAGGGCATCCAATCAAATAAGTTGATTATGCTCACCTCTGGCTCTTGGAGGGAGAGCTAGGCAGTCTACCCAGGGTATACTAACTGCGAAACACGGTCATGGTTTTGAAACACCTATGCTCCAGGAAAGATTTTTGCGGTGCATGGGGAAGGTTTCTTTTTGACATCAAGCAAAAAATAAGTCACCAAGCTCTTTGAGCACAGGGCTTCTTCAGAGGGAAGTAGAAGGAAGGAATGGGCAGAAAACATGATCTCTCTCCTCGGAAGTGCAGGGCATTTTTCCAAAAGAGTAGGATTTAGTCTCAGTTTAAGGAGAACACCTTTAAATAGCTGGGACAGCTCCAAACTGCAGTTTAGGGAACGAGTGCCCCAAAAGAATAGTGCTTTACAAGTCCTGGCCAGGCAGCAAGAGGATGAAGAGTTGGTTTTGCATAGTTTTGAACGCAGGAGTAAAGAAACAGAGGCATCTCTGACTAAAAGGGCCTGAGATCCTATGGCATTAGTGGGTCAGTCAGTTGCAGGGGGCAGGGGGTGTGGGGGGCGATATTTCTCTCTCAACGTCTCCCAGGGCAGTCACCCCTCCCAACCCAACCCCCCTAATCCCTTCACCCTTCCTCCCTCCACCCTTCCTCCCTCCACTGTTTGGTCCCCAGGGACAGCACTTCTTAAGCTGGAGCGCTCAAGCACCATCTCTGCAGTCTGGATTCTTCCTGGAGCCTGGCAAGTTCTGGGACAGGAAGCCAGGTCTGCAAGGCCGCTGGTGTGCAGTCGGCCCTGGAGGCCTGGAGGGGAAATGGAGCCCTGAAGCCCACCCACGGCCTTGAAGCCGAGGGAGGAACACATCCTCCTAACAGTACTTCTCAGGGGTCAGCGTGCTCCCCAACCGACGGTGATCCATACTCACTTGAGGCAGCAAGGACTGCCTCTAACTGGCCCCCTTGATTGCGCCTTAAGGGTCCTCACACATGTGTGATAGCGCAGGCCCCGGTTCTCTTTAGTCAGCCTAGGCCAGTGCTGCTAGGGTCCCTCCAGTCCCATCCCCCAGCCCCTCCCTCTGGGACTGTATCTAATAGAAGAAAGAGCACAGAGGAATTGGCTGAATCAAGGGACCTGGGAGCCTGGGTATGAGTTTGAAGCCCGAGAACCTAAGACACAATTACATATTATTGGAGACTCTTGTGGGGTGTGTGGGGTGAGGTTAGGAGGCTGAGAGGCTGAGTCGACCTGGTGAGTCCGGCCCCAGGACTCCACATAGCCCCGTCCCCCCTTCCCTGCCATCCGACAAGGGGTGCCGCAACTCCAGCCGGGACTCTGCACTTCCCCCTCCCTGATTCTCCTGCAGAAGAGCAGGTGGTCCCTCTCTGAAGGCAGCGGCAGGACAACGGAACAAGTCCCCCTGCACTAAGGTGCTACTGGAAGCTCTTCCTGCACAGCAGTGCTGGCTTGGAGCGAACCCGAGCACCGCCAAAGTTGGTCTCGTCCTGCAGCGGAGGGACACAGGGTTTAAGTCAGCTGCCCTGGCTTTAAAGCAATCAGCCTCCCCTTTAAGTCAGGTGACCCGACTTTAAATCACTGTGTGCCCCTCAAGCCTGCAACTTCAAAAGTTGGGAACTTCACTTTGATCCCAGCACCTCACATAGCTGAATGCACACTAGTCACCCCCAAGCCTGCCTTAGAGGCAGGATATAAGGTAAGGGGATGGGCGTGCACTCATGGTGATGAGGGTGTACTTCATGTACCAGAAGGGTCTAGGCACTCTGGGGTACAGCTAGCAGTGCACGATACAGCAGCTCCCTGGCAAAGCTGGTGAGGCCCAGGGAGAGCAGGCACACCCATGCGTGCAGAGGTTCCAGGACGGGAGCTGGGGCACAGCCAGCCGGGAGGGTGTGAAAGCGGAGGATCCGAGCCTTCTTGAGAAAGGCACACACAGAGGATGGATGAGAAACAAAGACCAGATGAAATATGGATTTGAAAAATACACCCTGCTCTTGAAATTGGGGTGGGGGGCACCCCAGATTTGAGTCTTCTTACTCCCCAGCACCTAGTGCTTTGGCCTTTGCCCAATTACTTATAAATTTACTGATAATATCTAACCCATAGAATACTGAATTTGTAGTGGTAGTGCATGTTAATGTCTCTATAGTGGAAAAATCTTTTCTACAAGCAACATGTACACTATCTGAAATCAACTAAAACCCCTCTTTATAAAGTACTATATAGGACTTCCCTGGTGGCGCAGTTGTTAAGAATATGCCTGCCAATGCAGGGGACACGGGTCCAAGCCCTGGTCAGGGAAGATCTCACAGGCTGCGGAGCAGCTATGCCCATGCGCCACAACTAGTGAACCTGCAGGCCACAACTACTGAAGCCCGTGTGCCTAGGCCGGTGTTCCACAACAAGTGCAGCAAGAGAAGCCACCGCAATGAGAAGCCCGCGCACCACAACAAAGAGTAGCCCCCGCTCGCCGCAACTGGAGAAAGCCCGCGCACAGCAACCAAGACCCAACGCAGTCAAAAATTAATTAATTAATTAATTAATTTTAAAAAGTACTATATCCTTCTGTACAACTTCTCTGGGAAGAACACAGATAGCATGGGAGAGTGAGAAAGACCAATATTTAGTGCACATCTCTCATGCAGGTGCTCTGCTGGCTCAGATACATTTATCCCCAGTTTACAAAGGAGGAAATAAGCTCAGAGAGGTTTAGTAATTTTCCCAAAGCCAAACAGCTATTGAGTGGCAGAACCAAGATCTGAACCAAGTCTGTTACCTCCAAAGCCTAAGTCCTCATCACAACAAAACTCAATTAATATTTACATTTATCGAATTACTTTGCAACCTGGGGAGTTCTTGGCACAATCCTGAATAAGAGTGAGAAAGAAAGAAATAGCATTGTTCCTACAGTCAACCAAAATTTTTGGAGCAGCGGCTAGATGCCTGGTCCTTTTTGGGGTTCAGCAGTGATCACGACAGGAGAAGTCCTGCTTTCATGAACCATGTAGTGGGGAGGAGAGACGGGTGCAACTTGGATGAGGGATTTCACCTTGCTGGGCCTCTGTTTTCTCATCTGGAAAATGGGACAGGTGTTCCTCATTTTCTAGGATTGTCCAGCCCTCACATTCTCTGATTCCATGAGAAGCATTTGTTTTCCTGTTTCTTTAAAATTCATTCAAGCCATGAGCCGTGATGAATGTTGTTAGCTGCTCCCCAAATCACTCTTCCCCACCCTTTTCCTGTGATCAGGTCTTTCCCGAAACATGACTCACAATCAGTCAAGTCACAGAACCTAAGGGGCACCCAGCAGAAAGATTCCAACCCTTGCTTCTCAGGAGCTCTGCGGTCTACCTGCCAGGTAAACTTAACTCACCTGGGACAAGGTGGCCATCCCTGGTTTCACATCAACATGATCTCAGGCACAAACCTCCTTTTTTTCCATTTTGTCTTTAAGTTACTTGTTGAAACAACTGTACAAATATGACAAAGGTATAAAATCAGGCATCTTCTGCCCCCAGTGCCTACTAATACATGATGTTCTGCCACTTTGATGATAAAGATAGAACCTTTCAACATTCTGCTGCCCTCATTGTTTGTCATTTTTGTTGATATTTCTATTGAATACATCTTTCAATATTTTAACAATGGAACATTTATTTAGGTTGTTCCAGACCCAGCCTTTAGTGGTAAGGGATTTGTTGTTATATTTCTATTATGTTTCCTTTAAAAACCATTATCCTATTTAAATGGATTAAGTCAATTCTATAGGCATTTATCTTATGATATTCGTGAAATTAATACATAGAGGGCAGTAGTACAAGTTGATTACACTTGAGAACCTCTAGTAGCACAGTTAAGTGTAAATAGTATCTACATGTAAACCAAAGTACATGCTGAGTGAGATTCTCCTACCCTTTCCACTCTGTGCCCCTCAAGCCTGTGAGAAATGGAATATTTCTTGCCATCTCAGTAAACAAAGGATGTCACAGTCATCAGCCCTTGCAGCCCTCCAGTGTGAGCCGCGGGCCCTGAGGATATCAGGCTATGAAAATACAGAATGCAGGCCCCAGAGCGCTGAGGTGCATATGAAAGGAAGGAATTCACTGAGCCCAGACTCTGGCATCTTCGCAAAAAAAAGGAAAGCGCTACATTCCTCACGCTGGGAGGGCCGGTTTCCCTTAGTTAACAATCACCTGTTGATGGTCCCCATTACCTGCGCCAGTGCCCTGCCCTGTCCCCTCCCCACGGTAGTTGAGCTCAGGGAGGAAGGAGCACAGAGGGATTCTGCTGAATAAGGGGCCTGCGAGCCTCGGGAGGAGTTTTTAGCCGCTTTCCCCGCAGTCGGGGGGAGGGGCGCTGACGCTGCCCCCGCGCCCTGCGCCTCGCTTGCCCCGTTTCCCCTCAGGACGCTCAGGCCGACCCCCTCCCCACGCCCCCCAGGCCCCGAGAGCCAGGCCGAGGGCAGGGGCGAGAGGAGGGACCGAAGTTCCCGGGACCAGACGCTGGGGGCCGCCCTTTCTGCACAGCAGCGGCGGGTGGCAGCCCCTCAGAAGCTGGTCTTGCCCTGCCGCCCGGGCACCGGACCAGGCGGAGGGTCGGCGCCCACTTACCCGGCCCGCCGTCCACACGACTGTCGCGGCTTCGGCCGCCGGGGCCCCTCCAGAGCCGGCAGCGTCAGTGAGGCCGCCCTCCCCTCGGGCTCTGGGGCAGTTCCGTGAAGGCCGGGGGAAGAGACCCCGAGCCGGGAGTTCCAGCTCTGAGGAAACGCGAGCTCCGTTCTGGGCGCAGGGGGTGGGACCGCTCTGCCCCGAGGCCTTCTGGGAGGGACGGGGACGCCGGTGGGGGAGGGAGCCGCCAGGAGCTCAGGGCCGGTCGGGGGTCCTGGAGGGGCGGCCCGGCCTGAGGGCCCCGCCCACTGTGACCGCAGCCCAGGCATTTTTCCTGGAGTCCTACACTACAAAGTTAGAAAGATACACGGTCGAGAGTAAATATTCACAAATGATTGTTGCTGCTGTGCTTACTATCCTATTAAAGGTGTAAAATCCATAAAACACTTTAAGTTCAAAATTAAATATGAATTTTTACCTTTCTAATTATGTCTCTGCTCTTCACAATTGTCGTCAATGAATCAGAGACTGTGGCATCACTAGTTAAAAAAATAGAACTCAGGCCCACCGGACCTACTGAATCACAATCTGAACTTTTACAATCTCCCCAGTGTACTTGTGTACCCATGAATAGTTGAAAGGTACATTTCTACCTCGACACGTCTTTTCTGTCTGAGAAATACACACATTTTATCCAAGTTGATATAAATAAAACACTCAAAAATGCATATGCCTGTGTTGAAACCATCATTTTGTCATTTCTTTTCCAGATAAGTATAGTCTCTATACTGGTTTTGTGGATCACATGCCACACTCTTCTCTTGTAGTTAGAAATAAGATAGAGAAACTTACTCTGTAAAATATATATATATATATACATATATATATATATATATACATATATATATATATATATATATATATATATATATATATATATATATATATATATATATATTAGTGGGTAATTGAAGACACTCTTCTAAATTAAAACCAGTTCTCTTAACTTGCTCTTTTCTTCTTGGGTCACATTATGAACTCTTCCCGTGGCCACACGGTATGTGTACTTTTAATTTCAGGGACTGCTGACATTCCAGGATATGGCCATAGTTTTCTCTCAAGAGGACAGGCAATGCCTGGACCAAGATCAGTGGGAACTGTCCAGGTATGTGATGTTAGACAAGTATAGGAACCTGCTCTCCTCTGGTGAGGATACCTTCCTTCCAGAATTCCTTATCCAACCACAGGCTTTAGAGTCCTTCATTTGTAGAATGTCTCCTGGAATCTTCTGCTTCCTACAATAGGGTTCCAGATTGCAATGTTTCAGGAATGATTGGGAGTTTGTGGGTATAATTTATCTTATTCTTTTAACATTGCGACCTCCCTCAGCCGCATAGCACAGGGAGAGCAGCTCGGTGCTTTGTGACCACCTAGAGGGGTGGGAGAGGGAGGGTGGGAGGGAGGGAGATGCAAGAGGGAAGAAATATGGGAACATATGCTTATGTATAACTGACTCACTTTGTTATAAAGCAGAAAATAACACATCATTGTAAAGGAATTATACTCCAATAAAGATGTTAAAAAATAATAAAAATAATAAAATAAAATTACAGCCTCCCTTTTAATATACTTTGTAACTGCTTGGGCTGTGTCTATATGAACTGTGTACTATATGCTTCTGTTACAGTCCTTACAATATTTTATTGTCTTATTTTCTGTAACAATTTTCCATGGATTCTTTGGGCTTAAGGTGTACTAAAAGGGAGACTGCGATTCTGGGACTTCCCTGGTGATGAAGTGGTTAAGAATTCTCCTGCCAATGCAGGGGACATGGGTTCGATCCCTGGTCTGGGAAGATCCCACTTGCCACAGAGCAACTAAGCCAGTGGGCTACAACTACTGAGCCTGTGTGCCACAACTACTGAAGCCGATGTGCCTTGGGCCCGTGTGCCATTTATTTTTTGGAGAATCAACCACCTCTGAGTGATCAAAATTTAGACCAGCTAGTCAAAATGCTTTATCACCTGTTCTTCTAAAACACTGATCAACGGAACAAGTTTTACTAGGGATAACAGTGTAATTGTATTCTGGAGTTCATAGCGGCAATATGGTTTATGACCTTGATGCTGGATCATGACATTTCAATGGTATAACTGCTTTTAATTGTTCAACGATTAAAGTCTCACGTGATCTGAGTTCAGACTGGAGTCATCCTGGTTGCTTTCTGTCTATTGCAGATTTCTTCCAGTATGAAAGGACAAGAGCATTGCGGCTTACTTTACAAAATGTCTGGAAACTAAATGATGATATAATCTACACTCAATTAATTTATACATACCCTACTGTAGAACCGTGTTTGTTAAGGTGGCAGAGCCCGGTAATTATGTAAAACTGAAACCTTTATCTGCACTGGTTCAAGTCCTCTTCCTAAGAATATGTTTATAATCAACATTCTTTCACAAATTACCCAATTTAATTCACCATAGCATTCCTCATATTAATTAAATGGAAAATCCTAGGCTATATAAAAATCCAGAAAGGGCCAACAATCATCAGCCCCCGTGGATGATTACAAACCATTGCTGAGGCATACAAATTACTTATTGAAGAACCACTATGTCCATCAACATCATCAATTTATATATTATTGCCCCAATGCTAGCCTTAACCCTGGCTCTCACAACATGAATTCCTCTTCCCATATCTTATCCACTAATTAATATAAATGTTGGCATATTATTTATATTAGCCATATCACACCTAGCCTTTTATCCCATTCTCAGATCTGGATGAGCTTCACATTCAAAATACTCACTCACCGGAGCCCTAGGGACAGTAGCACACACAATCTCGTATGAAGTAATGTAGCAGTTATTCTATTATCAGTCATACTGATAAATGGATCATTTACACTTTCAACGGTAATTATTACACAAGAACACCTATGACTAGTTTTCTCCTGACCCCTACCCAGAATTTGATTATCTCCGCAGTAGCAGAAATCCAATGAAGCCCCACTTGATTTAACAGAAGTAGAATCCAAACCTGTATATGTCTTCAATGTAGAAAATGTAGCAGGCCCATTCACCCCGTCCTTCCTAGAGAACATGTCAATTTCCTTATAATAAACGTTTCCACAACAGTCTATTTTTAGGAGCATTCGACAATCCTTAGGTGCCAGAATTATAGATTCTTTCATCTTGTGAATATAGTTTTTTTAAAAAATATTTTTTTTATAGTTTTACTACCTTTAAACAAAATGTACTCCATTGCTGTGGAATATTCCTTCATAGGAGCGTGCATGGTTCATTTCTGCATCCGCTTGTGGTGGCCTTCAGGTTCTTTCAGGTTTGGCTCCTGTGGCTGCAGAGTTCATGTCCGTGTGTCCTGGTGCAGGGCTTGGGGGGGTTGTGTTCAGCTGGGAGGAACACTGTGGGTCTGTGTGCACGGACTTCACTCTCTGAGGCCCGATTGCTTCAGAAGTGGTTGCACCCCCCGCTGCACACCAGGCTTTCCATTGCTCCACATCCTGCTGATATTTGATACCATTTCTTCATGTCTGCCATTCTGGTAGGTGTGTGCACAGTAGTTTTCTTACGGTTTTAATCCCTCGGTTGTTAGTGAAGTTGTGCATCTTGTGTTATTCATGGACTACTTCCTGTTGTTTTTTAAAAAAAGTTTTAAAAATTGTGGTCCAATACACAAAACATAAACTTTACTATCTTAACCATTTTTAAGTGCACATTTCACGGTCCAGACGTAATTCGCACTGTTGTGCAAACCTGACCGCCATCATCCTCCAGAATTTTTCATCTTGCAAAATTGAAACAGTCCCCATTAAACACTCAGTCCCCATTGTCCCTCCCTCAGCCCATGGCAGTCACCATCCTACTTTCTTTCTCTATGTTTTCGACTGCTCTAGGGGCCTTGTATGAATGGATCAAGCACTGTTTGTTTCTTTGTGTCTAGCTTACATCACTGAGCATTAATGCCCTCAAGGTTCATCCCTGCTGCAGCCTGTGTCAGAATTGCCTTCCCTTTTAGGCTGAATAACATTCCCTTGTATTGATGGACCATGTTTTTCTTCTCCATTCATCCATTAGTGGACACATGTACTATCTACATTCATTTCTCCTGTCATAATATTTGTGGAATAATGTCAGAAAGTCCTATGAATCAAAAGTCATTTGCCATTAACTTTTTCCTTAAACTTTTTATTGGGAAAAACATCAAAGCTAAGAAAAGGGAAAAATACATGTCAGCTTCACTTGTGTTCAGGACTTAATGCTTTACGGACTCACTTTATGGATTCACTTTATCCCCTGTGTGTGCGCTATGTACATGCGTGTGCATGTGCCTGTTTGCATACCTATGCTGTGCATGTGCATAGGTATGTGCACTTGCACACGTTAGTTAGTGTGCACTTGCTCACGTTAGTGTGTGCATGGGCATATGGGTGCATGTGTGTTCATATGCTAGTGTGTGAATATATTTGTGCTGTGCACCTGCATATGTTTGTGTGTGTGCTGTGCCCGCCTGTGTGCACAACTGTGTGTTTGCTGGAACCACTTGCAGATATATATATATATGTTAGCTGCTCTAACAATCCTGCGTAGCCACGTAAAGGTCACAGATCTCAGGGATTTAAATGGATGGAGCAGGATGTCCTGACACAGGGTCTGTCTTCCAATGACTGTCACTGTCTCAGTAACATCCTTCACACCTTCTTTAAGCCCCATTCTGGGTCCAGTTTAGACCCCCATTACATTCAGTCACCTGCCCCAGGTCCCCTGAAGCTACAATGTCACAGTTGGAGAGCCCGGCCAAGGCTGGGGGTGCACCTCCTGTTGGCTTGGCCTCCAGGCTCTGCACTTGGCTCCTGTGTTCCCATCTCTCAACCAGGCCCTGACTTGGATGGGGCCGCCACCTCTATCCTCACAGGGTCCCATCGCCCAGTCAAGGGGGTTCATTCTCCCAAAGTCAGCATCAGGAGTGGGGGCGTGACAATCCCCACTGGGTCTCCTCCATGTGAGACCTTGTCCTTTTGAAAGAGCAGGCACCCTGCCCTCGGGGGTGGGGGCTGGGGGGTGACATGCGGCCCATGATGGGCAGCTGGGTCACCAGGTGGGGTGAGCCAGTGTGCAAGGAGCTCCGTGGTGTGTTCTCCTCTCCAACGGCTTCTGTGCCCCTCCCCCTCCCCATGACTCCCCTCAAAGACAGTGCGGTGCCCGGGACCGGGGCCATGGGAGCCGTCAGCCACCGCCCCCGCTACACACACAAACACACACACGCACCATATGCACGTGCTGCAGGGAAGCAGGACCTGAGTGCAGGGCTCTCAGTGGCACTGAGAGCCCCGCCTGTAATCGGCCAGCGGAATGGACAGACCGGAGCTCCCGGCCCGGACCATGCAGGACTCTCCTGCCTGGGCCTCCAGTGTGGCCACCTCCTTCTGGAAGCCTGGGAGGCTGGAATCAGGCCACTTCTTGGCTGTCCTGGCAGCAGACTGGGCTGCACTCTCAGAAGTTCGTGGCTCACCCGTGGATCCTGACCATCAGGTGGCCAGAGATATTGGTAACATTTTGGTTTTGCCTGTTGAAATGTTTAATGACAAAGATTTTGTTCAGTTTCCTGATGCAGGTGTCCAAAGATGAGAGACCCTTGTGTGTGATCTGTACCTCCTATGAGATCAGCCCTAAGCTACTTTAAACATGATCAAGTTCTGTCTACACGGTAGATTTAGACTTCTGCCTGTCCTGTCTACTGATTATGTTTAGAGCTGACCATGTGTTGTCTATAATAAGAAGATTTAGGCCTGACCATGTTCTGTGTATGCTAGGACTATGGGAACCTGGGTAGAAACCCGGCCTGGCCTCAGGACTGGGAAGCTCCATGCCTGCATCTGAAGGTCAGTGCTTAAATATCTGGCATCTGGAGCTGAGGTGGGCTTCTCTAAGTAACAGCCTCTCTTCTGAGTGTGGTTACTTGGTCCTCCCAAGGGTCAGTACTATGGTCGGTGCCTTAGTCTTAATCCCTGCAAGGTTCACCTTCCCTGGGGCTCGTGGAGAATCCACAGGAGGGCTACCTGGCAATAATTCCAATTCACCAGCACGTGCATGGTGCGTAGGGAGGCAGGTTTAGCTGGTGAATTGATTGCAGGGCACGCAGATCGGGCAAAAGCCCGGTGGGTAAAAGCTGAGGCTGCTGCTGAGCTCTCCTTCCAGTCTACCGTCCCTACTCAGAAGCGTCCAGAGCTGCCCCTCTGCTTTCAGCCCTGCTGTCCTGTGAATTATCTCAACAAGTATGTGAGACAAGAAAGGACTGAGCCTGCCAGAACCAAGTAGTGTGTTCAACTTTAGCATGAAAGCTTTAAAAACAGGTAAAATCAACAGAATCAAACTGAAAAGAGGACTTCTCTGGTACAAGTGTGGGGAGAGGAGACCCACCTGCCACTTTTTCCCACCCCAGGAAGCCCCAGGAACACAGCTTGTTTCCATATGAGGGGATCCACCAGCAGAGCCATGGTGTCCTGACCAAGGGGACATGTCACCCCAGGTGCAGGGTCTGGGGAGGTGAGGTCACCCTGGAGACTGTGCACGTGTGGCCCCAGTTGGGGGAGTCTGGGGAGGGCGGTTCACCCTGGGATTGTGGACATGGGACTCAGGTGGAGGGGTCTGGGTAGGAGGGGTCACCTGTTGAGAGAGAACGTGTGACTTTAGGTGCAGGGTCTAGGGAGGTGGGGTCACCATGGTGAGTGTGGACGTGCGACCCCAGGTAAAGGGTGTGGGGACTGTGTGGGTCTCACCACATCTGCATGGGTCAGGATCACATGTACGTGGAGACCCCATATGTGCTCTTTGCCTGCAGTGTGTCTTTTCCCCTTTGAGATTTCCAACCTCTGCATTAAGGGTGTTGCCCTGATTAATCTGTGGTACCTTTTCTTCTCTTAGTCTTCTCACATTCATGTGAGGTCAGGCATGTTTGAGTGGGTTGCTTCTCTGTGTTCTGGTGAGTGACAGTGCTTGGTGGTATCATATTAATAACATATCATATCATATGTCTAATCTAATGACATATCATATGTCTAATCTGCCTGGGTCCCCCTGGACAGAGGTCAGGTGAGCACAGACTAGCCCCCCCCACAAGAATGGTCTCCCACGTGCTCTGTGAGGGTACCATGATGGCCCCTATGGTAGGGTACTGTGTCTGGGCCTCCGACATTTGTGATGAAGGGGAGTCGCAATGGAATCTCAATTAACAAGACATTATTTTAAGAATTTATTTTAAGTGAAATAAAACACATGTCACATACCCTTTACCATCATCACCATTTTAAGTGCACGTTTGTGAGGCATCAGATCTATTCACTTTCTCGTGGAGCCATCACCACCATCCCTAGAACTTTTCATCTTGCAAAACCAAAACTCCACAATCACGAACGTCTCACTCCCCATTCCCTCCCACTGCCCCTGGCACCGATATCCACTTCAGTCCTTGAGTTGTGGACTCCAGGGCACCCACTGGAGTGGAATCCTGCAGCGTTTGCTGTTGGGTCACTTTGGAAGAGCTGACTTTCATTCTGAAGCTCTGCCTGTTTGCATCTGAAGAATCTGCATTTAAGGAGAGGGTGTATGAGGAAGGGGGTGTATGAGGGACAAAGGTGTCCGGGGTGCAGATGAGCCAGGACCTGACCAGCTGCCTTTTGGGTCCTCTGGTTCCGTCTCTTGGTCTGTGCCTCATCTGCATCATCAGTGTCCCCGCTGGCACCCCTGGGGTGTTGTTGTCTGAGTGAGATTCCCCTGGTGCCCCTGCTCTCCTACCCTCCTCCTGCTGGTTGGGGAGGAAACTGCTTGCTGTGTGGTCTCTACTCCTGAGGCACGAAGGACCCTGCAGCATGGACCTGCAGAGTGTGGGTGTGGGCCCAAGCGCATGGGACCCACATAGGACACAGCATTGGGGCACGACAAGTGCTAGGGCTGCCTCATCACTGACAGGGAATGTTGCCAAGATCCTGCTCGGGAGGGCGTGGTGGGTGGCCTGGGACCCCAGAGGCCCCATTCCAATCCCGGAGCTCAGAGGGTGCATCCCCATGGGCTCCAGATTCACCCCATATCTCAGCCATATCCCTCTGTCCTGTCTTTGACCTCAGGAAAACGACCTCTACTGATCATTGTCCACAACATAGGCCTGGTCCTGTTGGTATTAGGATTCTTTAATTTAGGCGTCCTGGGAGAGCAGCTCTTTTTAGGCCTGAGAAGGAACAGCTCAAGAGTGTACAACAATTTCAGATGAAACTAATATTCAATGACTATCTCTATACTGCTAGGTTTTTGACTTCTATTAATCACTATTCTCCTGGTTTTAGCTCTGATGTGGGGATTACAGAGCAGTCAACATTTAAATCTTCATAATCTGTGTATTTGTAGCATCAGTATCATTACTGACCCATAGTTTTTATGCTTTGGGAAGAGTTATTGATTTCATGTATCATGTAAAGTATTCACAATGATGATAGAGCTGCTAAGATTACAATAATGGCTGGTAAAATGTTCAAATTTTCTCTACCTGTGCATCTATTGTACATATATGAGTTAGTTTAGTTGTCAATATTAGTGAAATAATATAGAGGACTAGAGAACTTCTTTTAAAAATCACTATTAATATGTGTGATGAAAATGTAAAAGTTCTTCCATAATTGGTGATGTTGTATCTTGAGAGCCTAGATGAAATTGATATGCCTTCGTGATATAGACTATTTTAGCCTATAATTGCACTTTGAAAATTTCACATCACTTTTTACTTCTATCTCATTTATTGAGAAAGACATAATTGTTATGCTGTTGGCTTCAAACTGCTTGAAAAGACTTGAGTCCTACCTTATTTTACATTTACATAGGTAGGATCTTCAAATATAAGATATGGCGGAGGGCATCCATGCAACCATTCTAGGTTAGGAGCTGCAGTTTCCACTGCTGAGACTTCTCGTTTGGACACAAATGGTTTTCACAGTATGAAGATTATTAGCATTACTGCTGCTACTGAGACGAATGAGCCTAAAGACAAAATATTTCATGTTGTGTGTGCCTCAGAGGAATGTAGTAACCTCCCTGAGAGGCCAAGAAAGTGCTGCAGGAAGTCATATTTACTACTACAAATATACCTGTGAAGTGAGTTTTGCTACTGCTGAGTTAACTGTGTAACCTGAGATTAGTGTGAATCAGTGTAGGAAGCCTCCTATAATAGTGAAGACTGCTCCCATGGACACTACGTCATGGAAGTGTGCTACTACATAGTATGTATCCTGGAGGACAATGTCCAGGGATGAGTTGGCTAAGATGATTCCTGTCAAACCACCTACTGTAAAAAGGAAAATAAAGCCTAAAACTCATAATAGAGTGGGAGCTCATATAATATTACCTCCGTGAAGAGTTGCTAATCAGGGACTTCCCTGGTGATGCAGTGGTAAAGAATTGGCCTGCCAATACAGGTGAAATGGGTTTGATCCCCGGTCCAGGAAGATTCCACATGCCGCGGAGCAAGAAGCCCGTGCTCCACAACTACTGAAGGCCACACACCTAGAGCCTGTGCTCTGCAGCAAGAGAAGCCACCGCCGTGAGAAGCCTGTGCATGGCGACGAAGAGTAGCTCCCACTCACCGCAACGAGAGAAAGCTGGTGCGCAGCAACGAAGACCCAACGCAGCCATGAAAAAATATTAAATAAAGAGTTTCTAATCAGCTAGATACTTTTACTCCTGTAGGGATAGAGGTAATTATGGTAGCTGATGCAAAGTATGCTACTGAGTCGACAGCTATCCTTATGGTAAATATAAGATGGGCCCACAAGAGAAATCCTAAGAGGCCAGTGGACATGACTCATAATATTCCCAAATAGCTGATGGCAGTTTTTGTCCTAAATCGTATGTAATGATATGTGAAATTATAACAAACCCTGGTAGGCCATGAATACACACTTCAGGGTGACCAAAGAATCAAAATAGGTGTTGCTATAGGATTCGGTTTCCTCCTGCAGGGTCAAAGAATGTAGTGCTGAGATTTCTATCTCTTAACAGTGTGGCAATTCTGGCTGCTCGGAGTGAGAGTGGTAATTATAGTAATATGGCTATAGTTAGGGAAGAATAAACAAATAATGGTGTTTGGTATTGGGATTTGACTGCTGGTTTTGGATTAAAGACTATAGTAATACAAGAAATAGCATGAAGAATTGAAGAGACACCTGCTAAAGGTAAGGAGGAAATGGTTAGGTCGACAGAGGCTCCTGCATGGGCCAGATTGCAGGCTACAGCTGAATATACAGTTCCGCTTCTACCAGAACCAGCTTCTACTGTTGGTGATATGAGTAGGAGTAAGAATGATGGGGGAAGTAGTCAAAAGTTGACATGATTTATTTGGGGAAATGCTACCTCAGGTGTCCCAGTTATTAGTGGCCCAAGTCAGTTTCTGCACCCTGCAGTATAATGGGTACAACTATAAAGACAATTATTACAAGTGCTGGGACTGTTATGACTACGTTAAAGATTTGGGCATCTCCAAGTAGCGCTCCAGGTTAGCATAGCTCAGCCAGGATTAATATACTCAAGGCGCTGCCTGCTACTCCAGCTCAAGCACCAAATAGTAAATATAAAACACCGATATCTTTGTGATTTGTTGAAAATAATCAGCAGTGTATGAACAGAGGTAAAATGACTTGAGCTCGCATTAGACTGTAAACGTAAAGACAGAGATTGAGCCCTCTGCTCTTGTCCCGTTTAGCTGTAGATCTAGATGGGGTCAATGCAGGTTTCATCACAGCCCCTGAACGAAGTTTGTAACAGTTTCTCCTTGTTTTTTTTTTTGTAATTTATTTTTATAATGGGATATAGCTGATTTTCAATGCCGCTGCACATCCACTTGATTCACTTACAGAGAGACATCCATAAATTCTTTTTCAGATTCTTACCAGTCGTATATATTCTTTTATGGTGACTAGAGTGTGCCCAGTCCAGTTCTTTGAGCTATGGAGTAGGTCTTGTCGATTACCTATTTGGTCTTTGGAACCCTATCTGTGCTAATTTCAACCCTCTGGTTTATGCCTCACCCCACCCCACCTTTCCCCTTTAGCAGCCATAAGTTTGTTTTCTAAATGTGTGACTCTCTTTTGTAATTTAGTTCATGTGTAGCCATTTTTAGATTCCACCTATAAGTGATATCTTATGCTAAGTGTCTTTTTGTGTCTGACTTATCTCACTTAGAATGACTGTACCTAAGTCCACCTGAGTTGCTGCAACTGGCCTCATTTCATTGATTTCATGGCTGAGTAATATTCCATTGTACATAAGTACCATATCTTCTTTATCCATTTTTTCCTTCCAAGGACATTTATATTGTTTCTAAGTCGAGGCTCCTGCAAAAGGGCTGCACTAACAGTTGAAGTGCCTGTGTCCTATGGATTTATGTTTATCCCGAGATATACACCCAGGAGTGGAAGTGCTGTATGCTCTGTAGCTTTATTTTTTTTTAATTAATTAGGTTTTTTTTTGCCTGTGTTGGGTCTTTGTTATTGCACGTGGGCTTTCTGTAGTTGCAGAAAGTTGGGGCTACTCTTCATTGAAGTGCGTGGGCTTCTCATTGCAGTGGCTTCTCTTCTTGCAGAGCATGGGCTCTAGGCATCGGGCTTCAGTAGTTGTGGCTCACGGGCTCTAGAGCACAGGCTCAGTAGTTGTGGTGCACGGGCTTAGTTGCTCTGCAGCATGTGTTATCTTTCCGGACCAGCACTCGAACCCATGTCCTCTGCATTGGCAGTTGGATTCTTAACCACTGTGCCACCAGGCAAGTCCCTATAGCTCTGTCTGTATTTCTGGCGTGGTATGACATGGCTGTTTTGATAAGTACTTTATTTTCTAGTAAATTTCATGTGTATAAAAAACTTTAAATAGCAGTATAAAGTTTTCCACATTCACAAAATACTTCAGTTTGTTTTACCCTGGGAGAGTGGGAGGGCCACTCTCCCAGGGAACCAGCACATAACCCCATAATGAGGAATAATTATAGTTTCCACATTATAATCCTATCTACAGACCTGCTTCAACTTTCACTAGCTGCCCCAGCTTTGTGGAAATGTATTTTTCTATTTGAATCCAGTTTTCTTTTCTTGGAACCATCACTGGGGCTTTTCCTCACTTAAAAAAACCTTGCTGGGTTTAAAGTGTACAAGATGAGCATGATCTGGGTGGTTTTTCTGTATGGCTTCTTTCACTTAGGATGTTTTCAGTGTTTATCCACATTGTAACATTGATCATTATTTCATTCATTTTTCCCATTGTGATTAAAAACACATAACTTTTACCATTTAAACCATTTTTAAACAGCTTTTTAAAAAATTATTTTATTTTATTTTCTATTTTTTGGCTGTGTCGGGTCTTTGTTGCTGCATGCAGGCTTTCTCTAGTTGCGGCGAGTGGGGCTACTCTTCGTTGCCATGTGCAGGCTTCTCATTGTGTTGGCTTCTCTTGTTATGGAGCACAGGCTCTAGGCACACAGATTTCAGTAGTTGTGGCACGAAGGCTCAGTAGCTGTGGCTCACGGGCTTAGTTGTTCTGCGGCATGCGGGATCTTCCAGGACCAGTGCTTGAACCCATGTCCCCTGCATTGGTAGGCGGATTCTTAACCACTGTGCCATGAGGAAAGCCCCATTTAAACCATTTGTAAGTACACAGTTCTATGGCATTAACTACATTCACATTGCTGTAAAAATATCCTCACCATCCATCTCCAGAGATTTATTTTCCCCATGTGAAACTGTAACCATTAAACACGAACTCATCTCAAACCCTGGCAACCTTATTCTACTTTGTCTTTGAGTTTGACTTATCTGGATACCCCATACTAGTGGAATCATAGAACGTTTGTCCTTTTTGTGTCTGGCTGGTTTCACTTAGCATAATGACTTCAAGGTTCATCCACATTGTAGCATGTGTGAGAATTACCTTAGTTTTTTTTTTTTTTTTTTTTTTTTTTTCTTTTTGCGGTATGCGGGCCTCTCACTGTTGTGGCCTCTCCCGTTGCGGAGCACAGGCTCCGGATGCGCAGGCCCAGCGGCCATGGCTCACGGGCCCAGCCGCTCCGCGGCATATGGGATCCTCCCAGACCGGGGCACGAACCCGTATCCCCTGCATCGGCAGGCGGACTCTCAACCACTGCGCCACCAGGGAGGCCCAACCTTAGTTTTAAAGGTTGAGTCATATTCCATTGTGTATATACTACACTGTACTTATCCATTCATCTGTTGAAGGATGTGTTGTGTTGCTTCCACCTTTTGGATATTGTGAAGAACGTTGCTGTGAATATGGGGTACAAATGTCTGTTCCAGTCCTTGCTTTCTAATATTCTGGGTGTACACCCTGGAATGGAATCAAGGGATCACACATTTTCCATGTTTTTTAGGAGCCACCATACAGTTTTCCACAGCAGCTGTATAATTATACTTTATTCCTTTATATGACACAATAATGTAGCTTATGGATCTACATTATTTTGCTTATCTGTTTACCTGCCGATGGACATTTAAATCTTTTCTACCCTGGGCTATTGTGAACAGTGCTGTTATGAATAATTGCTGTACAAGTTTTTGCTTGAACGCCTGTTTTCCATTTTTTTGGTATATATCTAAGAGTGGAGTTGTTGAACCACATGGTAATTAAATTTTATATTTTTGAGTAAACACTAAAGGTTTGTACAGATAGACTGCACCATTGTACATCTCCACAAGTAACTTTTAAGGGTTCCAATTTCTCTGCATTGTTGCCAACATTTGTTATTTTATTTATATATTTTAAAATTGATTTTAAAGTTTATTTTTATTCTAGTGTGTGTGAAGGGGCATCACACTGTGGCTTTAATTTGCATTTTCATCATGACTACTGATGTTTGACATCTTTCCATGTCCTTGTTGACCGTCTGTATGTCTTGCCTGGAGAGCAGTCCATGCAGCCGTTTGTCTGTTTCAAAAATTTTATTGTTTGTCTTTTTGTTGATGAGTTGGAAAAGTCCTGGGTATATTCTAGGTAAAGAGTCTTATCAGATATATAATGTGCCAATATTGTCTTCCATTCTGTGGGCTGTCTTTTTACTTTCTGGATAGCCTCTTTTGATGCACAAAGGTTTGTAATTTTGAGGAAATCCAGTTTATCTATTTTTTTCTTTCATTTCTTATGCTTTACTGTCAAATCGAAGAAACCATTGCTAAATTCGTGGTCAGGAAGATTTAATTCCTTAGTTTATTTGAGAGTTCATACAGTCATCCCTCGGTACCCACTAGGCCAGGCTTTAGGCCTGGGGTTGAGTCAGTGTGAGGGTTCAGGGGTCATGGTTTAGGGTTATGGGTCATTGTTGGAGAGTCCTGGTAGAGGGTTGTGGTTAAAGGGTCGGGGGTTAGAGTTTAGGAGTCAGGGGCGAGGGTCTAGGGGTCTGGGCCTAGGGTCGTTAGGGGGTTACGGTTAGAGGTTAGGATTCTTAGGGTGAAGGTTAGAGTTGGGTTTAAGCACAATTGCCCCTCATTGCCCTCCCCACTCCTTCTCTCTGAAGCCTCCAGAATGGATAGGACTTGCCCAGGGTCAAACAGGAGTCAGGGATCTGAGGTCAATAACTGTTTTTCTGAGCTCCCTTCCCCCAGTCCTGGGCTCTGAGAGAAGAATAAAATGTCTGTTCTTGTCTCGGACTGTTACTTATCCAACTCAACCTCTGTCAAGGGTTGGGGAGGGTGTCCGAAGTCATGCATGGTTTCCTTCTGCCCTCCTACCTGGGAAGAGTGATGCTGGCCCTACTCTGCCTGGGCAGCCCCAGGTTCCAGCACAGCCAAGACAGGAGGGCACTCAGTGGACATGTGTGGATTTATACAGGACTGGGTGCAGTGACCTGCCAGCCCCCAGATGCTGCCTTCTTAAGGGCTGGTGGGGCCCTCCTGGCACTGGAGGCACCCTTTGTTCCATCTGAGTGGGCATGAATAGATGATCAAGTCTCAGGCAGGACAGCCTTTGACCTCTGACTATCCAGGAAGGCATCTGTGGTCCTCTAGCTCAGTCCAGCCTGGGCATTGTCAGGCCCTCATGTACAGTTACGGAGCTGACCATGATGCCGGGCAATTCAAGAGCTACCTGGGCAGTGTAGACATTCCTTTCAGAAGTTTCAACTACCAACATGCATGTGGCTGAGAAAAAGGCCTCCCACTCACAGCCTCATAGGCTGCCAAGAGAAGTAATAATCCTCTAAACATTGGAGTGTGTCCCTGACACAACACCCATACAGCAGACCATGGCCCTGCAATCCTTTGTCCTTTCAGTCGTTTGAAACTTTTGACATGCGTATTCATTAAGAATCAAAGATATGAGAGCAACAGGACCTCCCAGTGGGAGGTATACACTGACACTGCCATTGTCTTGGAGAGCCATATGCATCCATGTGGTCTCTGGAAGCCTGCCAAATATGGGTTCCAGGGCATGGAATAATTCTTGAGCCTCCCGTTACTTCATTGCACAAGAGTTTCCTTACCACCCTAGCATTTGGTTTCTTCCTCTTAGTAAAGGAGAGAGAAGAAACTGCAAAAGGAGCAGTATTGTTTTTCAGGGATGGGCAATTAATATGGCCAGGTTGATGGCATAACTCACGGGCTCCCACCTCTCAGGGGGCAGGAATGAGGTCTGTGTGTCTTCTGAGGGCACATGGGCTGTTCTGGGCCAGCCTCTGAGATATGAGGACCTGATGCCCAAGGAAAGAGACTTGAGTTTACCACCAGCAATGATTCTGACTTTTCAGCAAGTGAAAGAACTTCTTGCAGTCTTGGGAAGGACAGTAAGCACTGGATGAGTAGCTGCAGCCCCTGACCCCAAGTGAACCCCTTTCTTCCTTTTGTGTCAGACTCTGTGCTGTGCAGTGAGCTGTCATTGACTTAGAATCTGTTGCTTTCCCCCCAACCAGCATCTGTTCTCAGGCCCAAGTGCCTCAGTTTTCCTTTGGGAATTACATCTCACCTGCTTCCAGTCCAAACAGTTGCAGAAAGATGACGCCATGTCCCACTCAGCTCGAAGATGGGTTTACAGCCCACATCTAGCCAGTCCCATTTTCCATCTTCTGGTGATGGGTCAAGGATGAGAGTGCAACACAAGCCAGATCAAAGGCATTTAAAACCATGACTTGCTTGGAATCCATGAAAAGGAGAAACTCTTTCTCGGAAAATGGATGGTGATTGGTTGTCAGCCTAGAACTACTGTTGGCCCAAGGGCAGGGAGAGAGCCTGTGCCTGTGAATGGGGTCCCACAAAGGCACTGAGTGGGACAAAGGTTTGGAGAGAAGCAAGGTCACACTGAGACAGTGTGAGCCGCTGGACCTGCCAGGCCCAAACCCATTCTTCAACTTGCCACTTGCAAGTATTAATGTATTTCTACCCTTACAATAAATACTAATTTATTTTACTTCCGTAATTGTGTCCACTTGCTGGGAAAAGAAAAAGTCCTGGTTGATACATCTGAGTCAATAATCCCTGATCCTTCCTCAGGTGTCCTCACTGGGTAGGCGTGGCTGGGGGAGGTGAAGACACTGGGTGGGGTCATATACTAGGGGAGCTGCCAGACAGCTCTGTCCCTGCTCCTTCCTTGTCCCGGGAGAAGGAAAGCCTCAAACACTGATAGGATAACCTGTAGGGGAAGAGGTTCCTCAGTGATTAATTGGCCTTTTTGTGTTTTCCTTAATTTAGGGTCCCTTTTGGTAATGTGTTTTTACAAAGAAATCCCCCTTTTCCTCTACATTTCCAGTTTGTTACAGTAGGTTTCTCTTGTTTGACATTTAATTTTTCCCGTCTAATGTTCTACAGAATCATGACAAATAATGAACAAATACTGATACTTTACTATTAACTGAAGTCCCTATTCATGTTCCCTTTGTTATACCTTTCCTTGTTCCAGGGTCTCAAAGGACATGGTGTCAACATGTCTGTTTACACTCTTTTGGGCTTTGACAGTTGCTCAGACTCTCCTTGTTTCCATGACGTTGACAGTGTGGACGAGGACTGGTCAGGTATTGTACAGACTGCCGGGCACTGGGATTTGCTTGGTGGTTTTGTCGTGGTTAGACTTGGCTTTGAAAAAGCAGATCACAGAGGTGAAGTGCTTCCTCTTCACTATATATCAAGAGGACAGGCTCTTAAGGAAACTTCTCACTTTTATTCTTAACTTTGGTCACCTAGCTGAAGTAGAGTTTGTCAAGTTTTCCCACAGTGAGGTTAACTTTTTTCCCATGTCCATCCTGTGTGTCTTATTTAGGAGGAAGTCATGATACAGAAGCCACACTTGAGGAGAGAGGGGTTAGCTTCACATCCTTGATGAACAGCTGAGTGTCTATATACATTGTTTAGAAGCTTTCTGCATAGGAGATTTCTATTTAACACCATTCATCAAAAACTATGTCATTTATTTTTACCAGTTTGGACACATGAATAATTATTTCAAACTTTTGGTTATAATCCAGCACTACATTATTAGACTGCTTTGTTCATTCTTGCTTTGGCTGCTGAGAGCTTTTTCCATTTGCTCATGTTTTCATTTTACATAATTTTTCTTTTGTGGGTTTTAAAAATTTTTGGTACTTCTTTAATTTCTGATATTTTAAGATTATCCTGCTTCATATATTTACTGTCTCAGTTCTCACATCAGCCCTTTCTTCAAAGAGCCCTTGTTCCTTTTATTAGAGAATGGTATTAAAAACTTACATGTGACAGCTAAATATGCTCAGCTGACAGTACATAGAAATACATGCATGTATCCCAGCCTATGCATATACACATAATTATAAAGATTTCCACGTGGAACTATGTGTAGCCTAAAGATAGTTTATACCAGTGTCTCCAACTGGATCTGTTATGGCATGGATATTGTAACCTTCTCCCTTTGTTTGACTGTAACATCCCACTCCAGTGGTAAGAAACCTGGCTTCCACCATTTGTCATTTATTAAATTCAGTGCTTGTTCCATTCGATTACTGATATAGTAGTTTCAGTACTGTTAGCTACTACCCCTCATGGAAAAGGACTTAGAGTCCCCTGTGTATGTATGGCACATTTTGTCTTTGGCCTACAGATTCTGTACATTTCCAAAGTTAACTTAGGTCAGCCCATTTGTCCCACGACCAACAGTGAGTTTTTTCATACATTTCTGAATCAGTTAGATTCTTTGTTACATTCTGTTTTCCAGTCTTAGACACTCCCATATCCTAAGTAGCTAAGTTTGAATAGATTGTAAATTACTTGTTGGGTTGTAAAAATCTGTGGGTGTAGACAAATGCATAGTGACAGGTATTCAACACTAAAGTATCATATGGACTATTTCAACCACATATTCCGTAAACTGTTTACCATTGTCAGTATTGCCTTTTGTAGAATGTCATATAAATGAGGTCATACAGTGCGTAGCACTTCAGACTGGATTCTTTCACTTAGCAATGTAAGTGTTAGATGCATCTATATATACATTTTTTTGTGCACGGGTTGATGATCCATTCCTTTATATCTCTGAATACTATTGCATTGCATGTATATGAGAGGAAAAATAATTTTCCCTCTACACTTCTATGTTCTTTATTGAGATCTCCCTTGTAATGAAAAAAAAGACGAACTGGAGAAAACAGTCAGAAGTTTAATATATACCATGCATACCTCCTGTATACTTGAAAGATACCCAGGAAATCTGAGTCACTCCCTGAAATGGCCCAAGCCATTACCTTAAATGCTATCTTCTACTGAGAACAAAAGAAAGATGTTAGGGAATGGAGGAAACCATTTAAGGGATGTTATTAGTCAAAGCCCAGTAAACAAGGGTATGGTTGTTACACAGATTTACATCCAGGCCTATTTCATTGACAAGCTTTTTTTTTTAAACGTTTATTTCTTTGGCTGTGCCAGGTCTTGGTTGCGGCCTGTGGAATCTTTAGTTGTGGCATGCGGGCTCTTAATTGCAGCATGGGGGATCTATTTCCCTGACCAGGTATTGAACCCTGGTCCCCTGCATTGGGAGTGTAGAGTCTTAACCACTGGACCAGCAGGGAAGTCCCAACAAGCTTTTCTTGATATTTAGTCATCATTCAATTCCTGGTCCAGAGAGGGACATACCCTTACAAATGGAGATATCCTTAATAAATGTAAATTTACCTCCTAAAAGGGCATTTTCTACTTTTTTTTTGTCGGTACACAGGCCTCTCACTGCTGTGGCCTCTCCCATTGTGGAGCACAGTCTCCGGACGTGCAGGCTCAGCGGCCATGGCTCACGGCCCCAGCCGCTCCGTGGCATGTGGGATCTTCCTGGACTGGGGCACGAACCTGTGTCCCCTGTATCGGCAGGCGGACTCTCAACCACTGCGCCACCAGGGAAGCCCTCTACTTGGTTTTGAAAGATTCTCCTGGGTCTGCTGTTTCTTAAATTTATCAGTCCAAAATAATCCTTTTGTCAAATGGGCATATTTTGGGGTGGTGTATTCTGCTCCCCTTGACATGTATGTGCCCTAATTTGCTTATGAATTCATCTACAGAAAGACATCCTGATATCTTTAAGTTTTTAGCCATTATGAATAGAGCTGCTGTGCATTACTTGATGCTAGTTTTGGTTTGAACACAGTTTTTCAAAGCAGTTGTCTAAATACAAGAGGTACACTTCTTGGATCCTAAGGTGAGACTTTTTAGATTTGAAAAAACTGCCAAACTGTCTTCCAAAGTTGATTGTACATGCATTCCACCAGCATCTTGAGTATATTCTGGTATGCTTATTTAATGCCTGTTTATCTTCTTGGGCCAGGTGTGTGTTTCAATCTTTACCAATTTTTTAATGGCGTTGTTGGCATAATTTGAGTACAAATCCTTTAGCAGATATGTGTTTTGGAAATAGTTTCTTGCAGTTTGTGGTTTGTCTTCCAGTTTTCTGTATAAAGTCACCAGACCCAAAGTCATATAGATTATCTTTTTTTTTCCTAGGATTTTTAGAGTTTGGTAATTTAAATTTGGAGTGAATTTTGGTTTAAGTTGGGATGTTTGTGTCTACATTCATTTCATTACATATGGTTTCTGATTAATTGTTCCTTAACCATGTTTTGAGAAGATACACTGAGATACTTGGCTCCATTTCAGTTTGGATTTCCAAACTTAGTATATACAGCAGAACTGCCTTCCGGATGAGGCCTCTGGGTTTGTGAGTGCGGCACTCCTGGCTCTTTTCTCACGTCCCACAGGGGATGCCGAACCCACCTGTCTGACCCTGGGAGCACAGGTGCACCCTGCCCACAGACTTTGCTCTGTGACAAGCAGACAGGAGCTTTGTGTCCTGTCAGGGCTTAGGTTTCTGGACCATGAGGCATTGTCCACACTGACCGGAGCTGGGTTTTCTCAGGAACCACTGGTGAGGAGACTCTGCAAGAGGAAAAAAATGAGCAAGTGTGGAGAATCTTCCTGTGCAGCTGACTGCTGGCTGGGTGGGGTGCATCTTCAGGGGACTCAGGAGAGAAAGAGTTTAATGTGGAATACTGTGTGCTTTTTGTTAGCTTTATATGCAGTGTAGATGGTGACCACTGTCGTTTTTGGAGACTGGTGTCTGGTTTTCCTGGCACTGTTTGTTGATGGCTTTAGGTAGAATAGACATTTTTTTTTTACATCTTTACTGGAGTATAATTGCTTTACAATGGTGTGTTAGTTTCTGCTTTATAACAAAGTGAATCGGTAATACATATACATATGTTCCCATATCTCTTCCCTCTTGCATCTCCCTCCCTCCCATCCTCCCTATCCCACTTCTCTAGGTCGTCACAAAGCACCAAGGTGATCTCCCTGTGTTATGCGGCTGCTTCCCACTAGCTATCTATATTACGTTTGGTAGTGTATATATATATCCAAGCCACTCTCTCACTTTGTCACAGCTTACGCTTCTGCCTCCCCATATCCTCAAGTCCATTCTCTAGTAGGTCTGTGTCTTTATTACTGTTTTAACCCTAGGTTCTTCATGACATTTTTTTCTTAAATTCCATATATATATGTCAGTATACGGTATTTGTCTTTCTCTTTCCGACTTACTTCACTCTGTATGACAGACTCTAGGTCCATCCACATCACTACAAATAGCTCAATTTCATTTCTTTTTGTGGCTGAGTAATATTCCATTGTATATATGTGCCACATCTTCTTTATCCATTCATCCGATGATAGACACTTAGGTTGCTTCCATGTCCTGGCTATTGTAAATAGAGCTGCAATGAACATTTTGGTACATGACTCTTTTTGAATTGTAGTTTTCTCAGTGTACATGCCCAGTAGTTGGATTGCTGGGTCATATGGTAGTTCTAGTTGTAGTTTATTAAGGAACTTCCATACTGTTCACCATAGTGGCTGTACCAATTCACATTCCCCCCAGCAGTGCAAGAGTGTTCCCATTTCTCCACACCCTCTCCAGAATTTATTGTTTCTAGATTTTTTGATGATGGCCATTTTGGCTGGTGTGAGTTGATATCTCATTGTAGTTTTGATTTGTATTTCTCTAATGATTAATGATGTTGAGCATTCTTTCACGTGTTTATTGGCAGTCTGTATATCTTCTTTAGAGAAATGTCTATTTAGGTCTTCTGCCCATTTTTGGATTTGGTTGTATGTTTTTTGTTATTGAGCTGCATGAGCTGCTTGTGAATTTTGGAGAGTAATCCTTTGTCAGTTGCTTCATTTGCAAATATTTTCTCCCATTCTGAGGGTTGTCTTTTCATCTTGTTTATGGTTTCCTTTGCTGTGCAAAAGCTTTGAAGTTTCATTAGGTCCCATTTGTTTATTTTCGTTTTTATTTCCATTTCTCTAGTAGGTGGGTCAAAAAGGATGTTGCTGTGATTTATGTCATAGAGTGTTCTGCCTATGTTTTCCTCTAAGAGTTTGATAGTTTCTGGCCTTACATTTAGGTCTTTAATGCATTTTGCACTTATTTTTGTATATCGTGTTAGGGAGTGATCTAATCTCTTACTTTTACATGTACCTGTCCAGTTTTCCCAGCACCACTTATTGAAGAGACTGTCCTTTCTCCACTGTACATTCCTGCCTCTTTTATCAAAGATAAGGTGACCATATGTGCATGGGTTCATCTCTAGGCTTTCTGTCCTGTTCCATTGATCTATCTTTCTGTTTTTGTGCCAGTACCATACTGTCTTGATTACTGTAGCTTTGTAGTATAGTCTGAAGTCAGGGAGCCTGATTCTTCCAGCTCCGTTTTTCATTCTCAAGATTGCTTTGGCTGTTCGGGGTCTTTTATGTATCCATATAAATTGTGAAATTTTTTGTTTTAGTTCTGTGAAAAATGTCAGTGGTAGTTTGGTAGGGATTGCATTGAATCTGTAGATTGCTTTGGGTAGTAGAGTCATTTTCACAATGTTGATTCTTCCAATCCAAGGACATGGTATATCTCTCCATCTATTTGTATCATCCTTAATTTTTTTCATCAGTGTCTTCTAATTTTCTGCATCCAGGTCTTTTGTCTCCATAGGTAGCTTTATTCCTAGATATTTTATTCTTTTGTTGCAATGGTAAATGGGAGTGTTTTCTTGATTTCACTTTCAGATTTTTCATCATTAGTGTATAGGAATGCCAGCGACTTCTGTGCATTAATTTTGTATCCTGCTACTTTACCAAATTCATTGATTAGCTCTAGTAGTTTTCTGGTAGCATCTTTAGGATTCTCTATGTATAATATCATGTCATCTGCAAACAGTGACAGCTTTACTTCTTATATTCCGATTTGGATTCCTTTTATTTCCTTTTCTTCTCTGATTGCTGTGGCTAACACTTCCAAAACTATGTTGAATAAGAGTGGTGAGAGTGGGCAACCTTGTCTTGTTCCTGATCTTAGTGGAAATGCTTTCAGTTTTCCACCATTGAGGATGATGTTGGCTGTGAGTTTGTCATATATGTCCTTTATTATGGTGAGGAAAGTTCCCTCTATGCCTACTTTCTGGAGGTTTTTTTTCATAAATGGGTGTTGAATTTTGTCGAAAGCTTTCTCTGCAACTATTGAGATGACCATATGGTTTTTCTCCTTCAATTTGTTAATATGGTGTATCACGTTGATTGATTTTCTATATTGCAGAATCCTTGCATTCCTGGAATAAACCCCCACTTGATCATGGTGTATGATCCTTTTAATGTGCTGTTGGATTCTCTTTGCTAGTATTTTGTTGAGGATTTTTGCATCTATGTTCATCAGTGATATTGGCCTGTAGTTTTCTTTCTTTGTGACATCCTTGTCTGGTTTTGGTATCAAGGTGATGGTGGCCTCGTAGAATGAGTTTGGGAGTGTTCCTCCCTCTGCTATATTTTGGAAGAGTTTGAGAAGGATAGGTGTTAGCTCTTCTCTAAATGCTTGATAGAATTCGCCTGTGAAGCCATCTGGTCCTGGGCTTTTGTTTGTTGGAAGATTTTTTATCACAGTTTCAATTTCAGTGCTTGTGATTGGTCTGTTCATATTTTCTATGTCTTCCTGAGTCAGTCTTGGCAGGTTGTGCATTTCTAAGAATTTGTCCATTTCTTCCAGGTTGTCCATTTTATTGGCATAGAGTTGCTTGTAGTAATCTCTCATGATCTTTTGTATTTCTGCAGTGTTAGTTGTTACTTCTCCTTTTTCATTTCTAATTCTATTGATTTGAGGCTTCTCCCTTTTTTTCTTGATGAGTCTGGCTAATGGTTTATCAATTTTGTTTATCTTCTCAAAGAACCAGCTTTTAGTTTTATTGATCTTTGCTATCGTTTCCTTCATTTCTTTTTCATTTATTTCTGATCTGATTTTTATGATTTCTTTCCTTCTGCTAACTTTGGGATGTTTTTGTTCTTCTTTCTCTAATTGCTTTAGGTGCAAGGTTCGGTTGATTATTCGAGATGTTTCCTGTTTCTTAAGGTGGGATTGTATTGCTATAAACTTCCCTCTTAGAACTGCTTTTGCTGCATCCCATAGGTTTTAGGTCGTCGTGTCTCCATTGTCATTTGTTTCTAGGTATTTTTTAATTTCCCCTTTGATTTCTTCAGTGATCACTTTGTTATTAAGTAGTGTATTGTTTAGCCTCCATGTGTTTGTATTTTTTACAGCTCTTTTTCTGTAATTGATATCTAGTCTCATAGCATTGTGGTCAGAAAAGATACTTGATACAATTTCAATTTTATTAAATTTACCAAGGCTTGATTTGTGACCCAAGATATGATCTATCGTGGAGAATGTTCCATGAGCACTTGAGAAAAATGTGTATTCTGTTGTTTTTGGATGGAATGTCCTATAAATATCAATTAAGTCCATCTTGTTTAATGTATCATTTAAAGCTTGTGTTTCCTTATTTATTTTCATTTTGGATGATCTGTCCATTGGTGAAAGTGGGGTGTTAATGTCCCCTACTATGAGTGTGTTACTGTTGATTTCTCCTTTTATGGCTGTTAGTATTTGCCTTATGTATTGAGGTGCTCCTATGTTTGGTGCATAAATATTTACAATTGTTATATCTTCTTCTTGGATCGATCCCTTGATCATTATGTAGTATCCTTCTTTGTCTCTTCTAGTAGTCTTTATTTTAAAGTCTATTTTGTCTGATATGAGAATTGCTACTCCAGCTTTCTTTTGATTTCCATTTGCATGGAATATCTTTTTCCATCCCCTTACTTTCAGTCTGTATGTGTCTCTAGGTCTGAAGTGGGTCTCTTGTAGACAGCATATATATGGGTCTTGTTTTTGTATCCATTCAGCCAATCTGTGTCTTTTGGTGGGAGCATTTAGTCCATTTACATTTAAGGTAATTATTGATATGTATGTTCCTATTCCCATTTTCTTAATTGTTTTGGGTTCGTTATTGTAGGTCTTTTCCTTCTGTTGTGTTTGTTGCCTAGAGAAGTTCCTTTAGCATTTGTTGTAAAGCTGGTTTGGTGGTGCTGAACTCTCTCAGCTTTTGCTTGTCTGTAAACGTTTTAATTTCTCCATCAAATCTGAATGAGATCCTTGCTGGTTAGAGTAATCTTGGTTGCAGGTTTTTCTCCTTCATCACTTTAATTATGTCCTGCCACTCCCTTCTGGCTTGTAGAGTTTCTGCTGAGAGATCAGCTGTTATCCTGATGGGGATTCCCTTTTGTGTTATTTGTTGTTTTTCCCTTGCTGCTTTTTTTTTTTTTTTTTTTTTTGCGGTATGCGGGCCTCTCACTGTTGTGGCCTCTCCCATTGCAGAGCACAGGCTCCGGATGTGCAGGCCCAGCGGCCATGGCTCACAGGCCCAGCTGCTCCGCGGCATATGGGATCCTCCCAGACCGGGGCACGAACCCGTATCCCCTGCATCGGCAGGCGGACTCTCAACCACTGCGCCACCAGGGAGGCCCTCCCTTGCTGCTTTTAATATGATTTCTTTGTGTTTAATTTTTGACAGTTTGATTAATATGTGTCTTGGCGTATTTCTCCTTGGATTTATTCTGTATCGGACTCTCTGTGCCTCCTGGACTTGATTAACTATTTCCTTTCCCATATTAGGGAAGTTTTCAACTATAATCTCTTCAAATATTTTCTCAGTCCCTTTCTTTTTCTCTTCTTCTTCTGGAACCCCTATAATTCGAATGTTGGTGCATTTAATGTTGTCCCAGAGGTCTCTGAGACTGTCCTCTGTTCTTTTCATTCTTTTTTCTTTATTTTGCTGTGCAGCAGTTATTTCCACTATTTTATCTTCCACCTCACTTATCCGTTCTTCTGCCTCAGTTATTCTGCTATTGATCCCATCTAGAGTATTTTTTTATTTCATTTATTGTGTTTTTAATTGATGCTTGATTCATCTTTAGTTCTTCTAGGTCCTTGTTAACTGTTTCTTGCATTTTGTCTATTCTATTTCCAAGATTTTGGATCTGGGAAATAGAATCTTGGATCGTCTTTACCATCATTATTCTGAATTCTTTTTCAGGTAGACTGCCTATTACCTCTTCATTTGTTAGGTCTGGTGGGTTTTTATCTTGCTCCTTCTCCTGCTGTGTGTTTTTCTCTCTTCTCATTTTGCTTATGTTATTGTGTTTGGGGTCTCCTTTTTGCAGGCTGCATGTTCGTAGTTCCCGTTGTTTTTGGTGTCTGTCCCGAGTGGCTAAGGTTGGTTTAGTGGGTTGTGTAGGCTTCCTGGTGGAGGGGACTAGTGCCTGTGTTCTGGTGGGTGAGGCTGGATCTTGTCTTTCTGGTGGGCAGGTCCACGTCTGGTGGTGTGTTTTGGTGTGTCTGTGGACTTTTTATGATTTTAGGCCACCTCTCTGCTAATGGGTGGCGTTGTGTTCCTATCTTGCTAGTTGTTTGGCATAGGGTGTCCAGCACTGTAGTTTGCTGGTCGTTGAGTGAAGGTGGGTGCTGGTGTTGAGATGGAGATCTCTGGAAGATTTTCGCCGTTTGCTATTATGTGGAGCTGGGAGGTCTCTTGTGGACCAGTGTCCTGAAGTTGGCTCTCCCACCTCAGAGGCACAGCACTGACTCCTGCCTCCTCAATTTGGGATGATTTGTTGTCCATTCATGTATTCCACAGATGCAGGGTATATCAAGTTGATTGTGGAGCTTTAATCCGCTGCTTCTGAGGCTGCTGGGAGAGGTTTCCCTTTCTCTTCTTTGTTCTCACAGCTCCTGGGTCTCAGCTTTGGATTTGGCCCCGCCTCTGCGTGTAGGTCGCCGGAGGGCGTCTGTTCTTCACTCAGACAGGACAGGGTTAAAGGAGTAGCCTCTTCGGGGACTCTGGCTCACTCAGGCCGGGCGGAAGGGAGGGTGACAGAGTGCAGGGCGAGCCTGCAGTGGCAGAGTTCGGCCTGACATTGCACCAGCCCGAGGCGTGCCATGCGTTCTCCCAGGGAAGCCGCCCCTGGATCCCGGGACCCCGGAAGTGGCGGGCTGCACAGGCTCCCTGAAGGGCGGTGTGGACAGTGACCTGCGCTCGCACACAGGCTTCTTGGCGGTGGCAGCAGCAGCCTCAGCATCCCACGCCCGTCACTGGGCTCCGCGCTTTCCGTCGTGACTCGCGCCCATCTGTGGAGCCGCTTTAAGCAGCGCTCTTAATCCCCTCTCCTCACGCACCAAGAAACCAAGAAGGAAGAAAAAGTCTCTTGCCTCTTCGGCAGCTCCAGAGTTTTCCCGGGCTCCCTGCCGGCTAGCTGTGGCTCATTAGCCCCCTTCCAGCTGAGTTCTCGCCGCCAGCCCCAGTCCTCTCCCCGCGCTCCGACCGAAGCCCAAGCCTCAGCTTCCAGCGCCGCCGGGGCGAGCAGACAATCCTCTCGGGTCGGTGAGTGCCGCCTGGCACCGACCCTCCGCGTGGGAATCTCTCCACTCCGCCCTACCCAGGTATGTGTGGGAGCTTCTTGCCTTTTGGGAGGTCTGGGGTCTTCTGCCAGCGTTCAGTAGGTGTTCTGTAGGAGTTGTTCCACGTGTAGCTGTATTTCTGGTGTATCCGTGGGGAGAACGGTGATCTCCGCGTCTTACTCTTCCGCCATCTTACCCGGAAGTCCTTACCCCTATGTTCTTCATGATATTATTTTTTCTTAAATTCCATATATATGTGTCAGCATACGGTATTTGTCTTTCTCTTTTTGACTTACTTCACTCTCTATGACAGACTCTAGGTCCATCTACCTCATTACAAATAGCACAATTTCGTTTCTTTTTGTGGCTGAGTAATATTCCATTGTATATATATGCCACATCGTCATTATCCATTCATCCAATGATGGACACTTAGGTTGTTTCCATCTCCTGGCTATTGTAAATAGAGCTGCAATGAACATTTTGGTACATGACTCTTTTTGAATTATGGTTTTCTCAGGATATATGCCCAGTAGTTGGATTGCTGGGTCATATGGTAGTTCTATTTATAGTTTCTTAAGGAACCTCCATACTGTTTGCCAGAGTGGCTGTACCAATTCACACTCCCACTAGCAGTGCAAGACAGTTGCCTTTTCGCCATATCCTGTCCAGCATTTATTGTTTCTAGATTTTTTGATGATGGTCATTCTTACTGGTGTGAGATGATATCCCATTGTAGTTTTGATTTGCATTTCACTAATGATTAATGATGTTGAGCATTCTTTCATGTGTTTGTTAGCACTCTGTATATCTTCTTTGGAAAAATGTCTATTTAGGTGTTTAACTAAGAACATAAAGCTGATTCTACAGAGGACGTGATGCTGCTCCTAAGTCATGCCCTGACAGTGTCCCCAGCTAAGGGCCTGATGCTAGGCCTCACTCAGGCCCTGTCGCTCTCCCTACATCAGGCTCTGACGCTGTCCCTACCTGAAGCCCTGACACTGGTTCGAAACAAGGCACCGATACTCTCAGTAACCAAGGTGTTGACATTATACCTGGGTTATATCCTGACACAATACCTAGATCATAACTTAACCCTGTCTTTCGCTAAAGTCGAGCCTATTATGGCAACTAAAGGCCTGATGCTGTGCTTAACTCAGGCCCTGAATTTAGCCCTAAGGCTGTGACACTGTCCGTAACTAAGGCCTAGATACTGTTCCAACGTCATGGCCTGATACTGTCCCTAACAAAGTCCTTAACACTATGTCTGACTCAGGCCCTGACAGTGTACCTAACAGAAGGTCCTGACGCCAGTCCTAACCAAGACCCTGACAATGTCCCTAAACAAGGCTCTGATGCTAGAACTAACTAAAGGCCCTGACACTGTGCTAAATTTTGCCATGACACTACACCTAACACAGTCCCTGACACTCTTCGTAAGAGAGGCACTGATTCCACTCCTAACTCAGGCCCTGACACTGTCCCTCTCTAAGGCCCTAACACTACTTCTAACTCAGGCCCTGACATTATACCTAAAGAAGGCTCTGATGCTAAACCTAACTAAGGCCCTGACAGTGACCCTAACTAAGGCCTTGACAATATTCCTAACTAAGGCCCGAGCCCTAGCCCTAGCCCCAGGCCCAGCCCCAGCCCCAGCCCCAGCCCCAGCCCTTATGCTCCTCCTATGCCTTGCCCTGTCACTGTCCCTACCGAACGCTGTGACGCTGGTCCTAAAGAAGGCCCAGTTGCTCTCAATAACTAAGGCCTTCTGACTGTCCCTCGCTCCGTTCCTGACTTTATCCTTAGTCTGTAGTTAATGTCCTGCGTGTTAAACTACCTGAAGCCCTAATGCTGTCCCTAACTAAGACCCTGACTAGTCATCACTAAGGCCCTAACACTGTTTGTAAGTAAGGCCCAGAAGCTGTCCCTAATGCAGGCCCTGCTGCCGGCAATAACTAAAGGCCTGACACTATACTGAGCTAATATACTGACCCATCTCTAACCGAGGTCCTGACACTATGCCTAAGTCAGCCATGATGCTGGCCCTAAATAAAGCCCTGAGGCTGTCCCTAACACAGGCCCTGAAGCTATCCCTAACTAAGGCCTTGACGCTCTGCCTAACTGAGGCCCTGATCATGTCTTTAACTAAGACTATAATGCTGAACCTACAGAGGCACTGATGCTGCTTCTCAGTCCTTCCTTGACAGTGTCCCCAGCTAAGGGCCTGATGCAAGGCCTCACTCAGGCCATGTCACTCTCCCTACATCAGGCTCTGACGCTGTCCCCACCTGAAGCCCTGACACAGGTTCTAAACAAGGCCCCAATACACTCAGTAACTAAGGAGTTGACACTATACATGTGTCATTTCCTGACAGTATATCTAGATCATAATTTAAAGCTGTCTTTAGCTAAGGTCAAGCCTCTTATAGCAACTAAAGCCCTGATGCTGTGCTTAACTCAGGCCCTGATTTTAGCCCCAAGGCCGTGACACTGTCCCTAACTAAAGCCTAGATGCTGGTCCAAAATCAGGGCCTGATACTGTCCCTACCAAAGTCCCTAACACTATGCCTGAATCAGGCCCTGACAGTGTACCTCACAGAAGGCCCTGACACCAGTCCTAACCAAGACCCTGACACTGTCCCTAACAAAGCCTCTGATGGTAGTCCTAACCAAGGCCCTGACAATGTCCCTAAGTAGGGCCTGAGACTACGGATAACTCAGGCCGTGCCATGATACCTAACCAAGGCTCTGATGCTAGTCCTAACTAAGGCCCTGACACTGTCCTAGCTTATGCCCTGACACTACACCTAACACAGACCCTGACACTGTTTCTAAGAGAGGCACTGATTCCACTCCTAACTCAGGCCCTGACACTGTCCCTCACTAAGGCCCTGACACTACTTCTAACTCAGGCCCTGACATTATACCTAAGGAAGGCTCTGATGTTAACGTTAACTAAGGCCCTGACAGTGAACCTAACTAAGTCCTTGACACTATTCCTAAATACGGCCCTAGCTCTAGCCCTAGCCCTAGGCCTCCCCAGCCCCAGGCCCAGCGCCAGTCTTAGCCCTAGCCCTAGCCCCAGCCCCAGGGCGAGACCCAGCCCCAGGCCCACCCCAGCCCCTATGATCCTCCTAGGCCTTGCCCTGACACTGTCCCTACCGAAGGCCATGATGCTGGTTCTATAGAAGGCCTAGGTGCTCTCGATAACTAAGGCTTTCAAACTGTCCCTTGCTCCATTCCTGACTTTATCCAGAGTCCATAGTTAATGTCCTGCCTCTTACCCTAACTGAAGCCCTAATGCTGTCCCTAACTAAGGCCCTGATTAGTCATCACTAAGGCCCTGACACTGTTTTCAAGTAAGGCCCGGAAGCTGTCCCTAATGCAGGCCCTGCTGCCGGCAATAACTAAAGGCCTGACACTATCGTGAGCTAATATACTGACCCACCTCTAACCAATGTCCTGACACTATCCCTAAGTCAGCCCTGATGCTGGCCCTAAATAAAGCCCTGAGGCTGTCCATAACAAAGGCCCTGAAGCTATCCCTAACTGAGGCCTTGATGCTCTGCCTAACTCAGGCCCTGATCATGTCTTTAACTAAGACCCTAATGCTGATCCTACAGAGGCCCTGATGCTGCTTCTCAGTCATGCCCTAACAGTGTCCCCAGCTAAGAGCCTGATGCTAGGCCTCACTCAGGCCCTGTTGCTCTCCCTACATCAGGCTCTGCTGCTGTCCCTACCTGAAGCCCTGACACTGGTTCTAAACAAGGCCCTGATACTCTCAGTAACTAAGGTGTTGACACTATACCTGGGTCATTTCCTGACAGTATACCTAGATCATAATTTAACCCTGTCTTTAGCTAAGGTCGAGACTCTTATGGCAATTAGGGCCTGATGCTGTGCTTAACTCAGGACCTGAATTTATCCCCAAGGCCGTGACACTGTCCCTAACTAAGGCCCAGATGCTTGTCCAACATCAGGGCCTGATACTGTCCCTAACAAAGTCCCTAACACTATGCCTGTCTCAGGCCCTTACAGTGTACCTAACAGAAGTCCCTGATGCCAGTCCTAACCAAGGCCCTGACACTGTCCCTAAATACGGCCTGAGACTATGGCTAACTCAGGCCGTGATACGATAGCTAACCAAGGCTCTGATGCTAGTCCTAACTAAGGCCCTGACACTGTCCTAACTTATACCCTGACACTGCACCTAACACAGACCCTGAAACTGTTCCTTAGAGAGGCACTGATTCCACTCCTAACTCAGGCCCTGACACTGTCCCTCACTCAGGCCCTGACATTATACCTAACGATGGCTCTGATGCTAACCCTAACTAAGGCCCTGACAGTGACCCTAACTAAGCCTTGACACTCTTTCTAACTAAGGCCGTAGCTCTTGCGCTAGCCCCAGCCCTAGCCCAGCCCCAGCCACTATGCGCCTCCTAGGCCTTTCCCTGACACTGTCCCTACCAAAGGCCGTTACACTGGTCCTAAAGAAGGCCCAGGTGCTCTCGATAACTAAGGCCTTCAAACTGTCCCTCGCTCCGTTTCTGAATTATCCGTAGTCCGTAGTTAATGTCCTGGCTCTTACCCTAACTGAAGCCCTAATTTTGTCCCTAACTAAGGCCCTGATTAGTCATCACTAAGTTCCTGACACTGTTTGTAAGTAAGGCCCAGAAGCTGTCCCTAATGCAGGCCCTGCTGCCAGCAATAACTAAAGGCCTGACACTATCTTGAGCTAATATACTGACCCATCTCTAACCGAGGTCCTGACACTATCCCTAAATCAGCCCTGAGGCTGTCCCTAACATGGGCCCTGAAGCTATCCCTAACTGAGGCCTTGACGCTCCGCCTAGCTGATGCCCTGATCGTGTCTTTAACTAAGACCGTAATACTGATCCTACAGAGGCCCTGATGCTGCTTCTCAGTCATGACCTGACAGTGTCCCCAGCTAAGGGCCTGATGCTAGGCCTCACTCAGGCCCTGTCGCTCTGCCTACGTCTGGCTCTGACGCTGTCCCTACCTGAAACCCTGACATTGGTTGTAAACAAGGCCTCGATACTCTCAGTAACTAAGGTGTTGACACTATACCTGGGTCATTTCCTGACAGTATATGTAGATCATAATTTAACCCTGTCTTTAGCTAAAGTCGAGCCTCTTATGGTAAGTAGATGCCTGATGCTGTGCTTAACTCAGGCCCTGAATTTATCCCCAATGCCGTGACACTGTCCCAAACTAAGGCCTAGAGGCTGGTCCAACACCAGGGTCTGATAGTGTCCCTAACAAAGTCCCTAACACTATGCCTGAATCAGGACCTGACAGTGTACCTAACAAAAGGCCCTGACGCCAGTCCTAACCAAGACCCTGACACTGTCCCTAACAAAGGCTCTGATAGTAGTCCTAACCAAGGCCCTGACACTGTCCCTAAATACGGCCTGAGACTACGGCTAACTCAGGCCGTGATACGATAGCTAACCAAGGCTCTGATGCTAGTCCTAACTAAGGCCCTCACTGTCCTAACTTATACTCTGACACTGCACCTAACACAGACCCTGAAACTGTTCTTTAGAGAGGCACTGATTCCACTCCTAACTCTGGCCCTGACACTGTCCCTCACTAAGGCCCTGACACTACTTCTAACTCAGGCCCTGACATTAACTTAACGATGGCTCTGATGCTAACCCTAACTAAGGCCCTGACAGTGACCCTAACTAAGGCCTTGACACTCTTTCTAACTAAGGCCCTAGCCCTTGCGCTAGCCCCAGCCTTAGCCCCAGCCCCTATGCTCCTCCTAGGCCTTTCCCTGACACTGTCCCTACTGAAGGCCGTTACACTGGTCCTAAAGAAGGCCCAGGTGCTCTCGATAACTAAGGCCTTCAAACTGTCCCTCGCTCCGTTTGTGAATTATCCCTAGTCCGTAGTTGATGTCCTGGCTCTTACCCTAACTGAAGCCCTAATTCTGTCCCTAACTAAGGCCCTGATTAGTCATCATTAAGTTCCTGACACTGTTTGTAAGTAAGGCCCAGAAGCTGTCCCTAATGCAGGCCCTGCTGCCAGCAATAACTAAAGGCCTGACACTATCTTGAGCTAATATACTGACCCATCTCTAACCGAGGTCCTGACACTATCCCTAAGTCAGCCCTGATGCTGGCCCTAAATAAAGCCCTGAGGCTGTCCCTAACACAGGCCTTGACACTCCACCTAACTCAGGCCCTGGTCATGTCTTTAACTAAGACCACAATGCTGATCCTACAGAGGCCCTGATGCTGCTTCTCAGTCCTGCCCTGACAGTGTCTCCAGCTAAGGGCCTGAAGCTAGGCCTCACTCAGGCCATGTCGCTCTGCCTACGTCAGGCTCTGACGCTGTCCCTACCTGAAGCACTGACACTGGTTCTAAACAAGGCCGCAATACTCTCATTAACTATAGGGTTGACAATATACCTGGGTCATTTCCTGACAGTATACCTAAATCATAATTTAACCCTGTCTTTAGCTAAGGTCGAGCCTCTTATGGCAACTAAAGGCCTGATGCTATCCTTAACTCAGGCCCAGTATTTAGCCCCAAGGCCATGACACTGACCCTATCTAAGGCCTAGATGCTGGTCCAACATCAGGGCCTGATACTGTGCCTAACAAAGTCTCTATCACTATGTGTAACTCAGGCTCTGATAGTGTACCTAACAAAAGGCCCTGATGCCAGTCCTAACAAAGACCCTGACACTGTCCCTAACAAAGCCTCTGATGGTAGTCCTAACAAAGGCCCTGACACTGTCCCTAAGTAGGGCCTGAGACTATGGATAACTCTGGCCGTGACACGATACCTAAACAAGGTTCTGATGCTAGTCCTAACTAAGGCCCTGACACTGTCCTAACTTATGCCCTGACACTACACGTAACACAGACCCTGACACTGTTCCTAAGAGAGGCACTGATTCCACACCTAACTCAAGCCCTGACACTGTCCTTCACTAAAGCCCTGACACTACTTCTAACTCAGGCCCTGACATTATACCTAATGAAGGCTCTGATGCTAACCCTAACTAAGGCCCTGACAGTGACCCTAACTAAGGCCTTGACCCTATTCCTATCTAAGGCCCTAGCCCTAGCCCTCTGCAGCCCCAGCCACAGCCCCAGACCTAGCCATAGCCCTAGCCCCAGCCCCATCCCCAAGGCGAGCCCCAGCCTCTGGCTCATCCCCTGATGCTGATCCTACAGAGGCCCTCATGTTACTCCTAGGTCTTGCCTTGACACTGTCCCTATGAAGGCCGTGACACTGGTCCTAAAGAAGGCCCAGGTGCTCTCGATAACTAAGGCCTTCAAACTGTCCCTCGCTCCATTCCTGACTTTATCCCTAGTCCGTACTTAATGTCCTGCCTCTTACCCTACCTGAAGCCCTAATGCTGTCCCTAAGTATGGCCCTGACTAGTCATCACTAAGGCCCTTACACTGTTTGTAAGTAAGGCCCGGAAACTCTCCCTAATGCAGTCCCTGCTGCCAGCAATAACTAAAGGCCTGACACTATCGTGAGCTAATATAGTGTCCCATCTCTAACCAAGGTCCTGACATTATCCCTAAGTCATCCCTGATGCTGGCCCTAAATAAAGCCCTGAGGCTGTCCCTAACACAGGCCCTGAAGCTATCCCTTACTCAGGCCTTGGCACTCCACCTAACTCAGGACCTGAACATGCCTTTAACTAAGACCATAATGCTGATCCTACAGAAGCCCTGATGCTGCTCCTGAGTCATGCTCTGACAGTGTCCCCAGATAAGGGCCTGATGCTAGGCCTCACTCAGGCCCTGTCGCTCTCCATACATCAGGCTCTGACGCTGTCCCTACCTGAAGCCCTGACACTGGTTCTAAACAAGGCCCCGATACTCTCAGTAACTAAGGTGTTGACACTATACTTGGGTCATTTCCTGACCATATACCTAGATCATAATTTAACCCTGTCTTTAGCTAAAGTCGAGCCTCTTATGGCAACTAAAGCCCTGATGCTGTGCTTAACTCAGGCCCTGAATTTAGCCCCAAGGCCGTGACACTGTCCCTAACTAAGGCCTAGATGCTTGTCCAACGTCAGGGCCTGATACTCTCCCTAACAAAGTCCCTAACACTATGCCTGACTCAGGCCCTGGCAGTGTACCTAACAGAAGGCCGTGACACCAGTCCTAACCAAGACCCTGACACTGTTCCTAAGAAAGGCTCTGATGGTAATCCTAACCAAGGCCCTGACATTGTCCCTAACAAAGGCTCTGATGGTAGTCCTAACCAAGGCCCTGACACTGTCCCTAAGTAGGGCCTGAGACTACGTCTAACTCAGGCCGTGCCACGATACCTAACCAAGGCTCTGATGCTAGTCCTAACTAAGGCCCTGACACTGTCCTAGCTTATGCCCTGACACTACACCTAACACAGACCCTGACACTGTTTCTAAGAGAGGCACTGATTCCACTCCTAACTAAGGCCCTGACACTACTCCTAGCTCAGGCCCTGACACGATACCTAATGAAGTCTCTGATGCTAATCCTAACTCAGTCTCTGACACTAATCCTAAGTAAGGGCTTGACAGCACTCCTAACTAAGCCCCTGACACCGACCCTAACTAAGGCCTTGACACTACTCCTAAATCAGGCCCTGACATGATACGGAACAAAGGCTCTGATGCTAGTTGTAAGTAAGGCCCTGACACTGTCCTTAAGTAAGGCCTTGACACTACTACTAACTCAGGCTGTGATAGTGTCCCTAACTAAGGCCCTGACAGTGTCTCTAACTAAGGGCCTGACTCTCCTCCTAACTCTGGCCCTGCCATTATACATAACAAAGGCTCTGACGCTTGTCCTATCCAAGGCCCTGACACTGTCCCTCACCTAGCCCTGACACTATTCCTAACTCAGGCCCTGACATTATACCTAACGAAGGCTCTGATGCTAACCCTAACTAAGGCCCTGACAGTGACCCTAACTAAGGCCTTGACACTATCACTAACTAAGGCCCTGAAGCTAGAGTAAACTCAGGCCCTGACACTGTCCCTAACAAAGGCCCTGCTTCTGTAAATATCTAAAGTTCTGACACTATCCTGAGCATATATCCTGTCCCGTCTCTTACTAAGGTCCTGAAACTGTCCCTAAGTGACCTTTGATGCTGACCCTAAGTGAGGCCCTGAGCCTGTCCCTGAGTTAGGCCCTGAGAATATCTTTTACCAAGACCCTGATGCTGATCCTACAGAGGCCCTTATGCCCCTCCTAGGCCTTGCCCTGACACTGTCCCTACTGAAGGCCGTGACGCTGGTCCTAAAGAAGGCCAAGGTGCTCTCGATAGCTAAGGCCTTCAAACTGTCCCTTCCTCCATTCCTGACTTTATCCCTAGTCCGTAGTTATTATCCTGCCTCTTACCCTACCTGAAGCCCTAATGCTGTCCCTAATTAAGGCCCTGAGTAGTCCTCTTAAGGCGCTGCCACTGTTTGTAAGTGAGGCCTGGAAGCTGTGCCTAATGGAGGCCCTGCTGCCAGCAATAACTAATCGTCTGAAACTATCCTGAGCTAATGTTACTGACTCATCTCTAACCAAGGTCCTGACAATATCCCTAAGTCATCCCTGATGCTGGCCCTAAATAAAGCCCTGAGGCTGTCCCTAACACAGGCCCTGAAGCTATCCCTAACTGAGGCCTTGATGCTCCACCTACTGAGGCTCTGATCATGTCATAAGACCATAATGCTGATCCTACAAAGGCCCTGATGCTGCTCCTAAATCATGCCCTGACAGTGTCCCTAGCTAAAGTCCTGACGGTAGGTCTCACTCAGGCTCTGCTGGTCTCTCTGGCTGTGACACTGTCCCTACTTGAAACCCTGACACTGGTTCTAAACAAGGCCCTGATACTCTCAGTAACTAAGGTTTGACACTCTCCCTAGGTCATTTCCTGACACTGTACCTAGACCTTAACCTATCAGTTTCTTTAGCTAAATTTGAGGTTCTTATGCCAACTAAAGCTCATTCTGTGACTAAATCAGGCCCTGAATTTAGTCCCAAGGCCGTGACAGTGTCCCTAATGAAGGCCTAGATGCTCGCCCTAAGTCAGTGCCTCATACTGTCCCTAACTAGGGCCCTGACAGTATTCCTATCTGAGGCCCTGACATGATACCTAACAAAGGCTGTGCTGCTAGTCTGAACTAAGGCCTAACACTGTCCCTAACTAAAGCCTTGACACTACTCCTAAGTCAAGAGCCTTAGTTAGGTCCTGTTTCAGCGCCTGAGTTAGGACTAGTGTCAGGGCTTAATTTAGGAGTCCTGTCAGGGTCTTACTTTGGGACAGTTTCAAGGCATTGGGACTAAGTCAGGGCCCGAGTTACGCACAGCATCAGGCCTTTAGTTGGCATAAGAGGCTCAACTTTAGCTAAAGACAGGGTTACATTAAGGTATAGGTATAGTGTCAGGAAATGACCCAGGTATGGTGTCAACACCTTAGTTACTGAGAGTATCAGGTCCTTGTTTAGAACCAGTGTCAGGGCTTCAGGTAGGTACCTCTTGGGAGCCTGTCTTAGGGAGAGCGCCAGGGCCTGAGTGAGGCCTAGCATCAGGCCCTTAGCTAGGGACACTCTCAGGGCATGACTTAGGAGCAGCATCGTGGCCTTTGTAGGATGAGCAGCGCGGTCTTAGTTAAAGACATGATCAGGGCCTGAGTTAGGAGTACATTCAGGGCCTTAGGTAGGGAGAGTGTCTGGGCCTTAGTTAAGACTAGCATCAGAGCCTTTGTTAGGTATCATCTCAGGGCCTGAGTTATGAGTAGTGTCAGAGCCTTAGTTAGGGAAAGTGTCAGGACCTGAGTTAGGAGTAGTGTGAAGGCTTCAGTTAGTGCCAGTGTTAGGGCCTGATTTAGCAGTAGTCAAGGCCTTAGTTAGGGACAGCATTAGGGCTTCAGGTAGGATAAGAGGCAGGACATTAGCTACGGACTGAGTCAGGTTACAGGCTAGGGATAATGTCAGGAAATGAGCGAGGGATAGTTTGAAGGCCTTAGTTATTCAGATCATCAGGGCCTTATTTAGGACCAGAATCAGGGCCTTATCTAGGGACAGTGTCTGCGCAAGGCTTAAGAGTCGAACCAGTACTTCTGTAAGATCAGCATCAGGGTCTTTGTTAAAGACATTATCAGGACCTCGGTTAGGGACAGCCTCAGGGCTTCACTTAGGGACAGTGTCAAGGCTTACTTAGGAACAGTTTCCGGATGTTAATAAGTCATGGGTTAAGATATATGCTCAGGATAGTGTCAGGATTTTAGATATTGATGGCAGCAGAGCCTATTTAGGGAAAGTATCAGGACTTTAGTTACAGCTAGCATCAGAGCCTTTCTTAGGTATTGTGTCAGGGCCTGAGTTATGAGTAGTGTCAGGGCCTTAGTTTTGGACAGTATCAGGGCCTGAGTTAGGAATGGTTTTAGGGCCTTAGTTAGGAACAGTATCAGGCCCTGACTTAGGTCGAGCATCTAGGCCTTAGTTAGGGACAGTGTCACGGCCTTGGGGCTAAATTCAGGGCCTGAGTTAGGCACAGCATCAGGACTTTAGTCAGCATAAGAGGCTCGCCTTTAGCTAAAGAGAGGGTTAGGTTAATATCTAGGTATAGTGTCAGGAAATGACCCAGGTATTGTGTCCACACCTTAGTTACTGAGAGTATCGGGGCCTTGTTTCGAACCAGTGTCAGGGCTTCGGGTAGGGACAGCATCAGAGCCTGACGTAGGGAGAGCGACAGGGCCTGAGTGAGGCCTAGCAGCAGGCCCTTAGCTGGGGACACTGTCAGGGCATGACTTAGGAGCAGCATTAGGGCCTTTGTAGGTTGAGCATTAGGGTCTTAGTTAAAGACATGATCAGGGCCTGAGCTAGGAGTAGGTTCAGGGCCTTAGGTAGGGAGAGTGTCAGGGCCTTAGTTAGGACTAGCATCAGATCCTTTGTTAGGTATCGTGTCAGGGCCTGAGTTAGGAGTACTGTTAAGGCCTTGGTTAAGGACAGTGTCAGGGCCTGAGTTAGGACTAGTCAGGGCCTTAGTTAGGGACAGCATTAGGGCTTTAGGTAGGATAAGAGGCAGGACATTAGCTATGGATCGAGTCAGGTTACGGCCTATGGATAATGTCAGTAAATGAGCAAGGGATAGTTTGAGGGCCTTAGTTATTCAGAGCATCAGGGCCTTATTTAGAAACAGCGTCAGGGCCTTATCTAGGGACAATGTCCGGGAAAGGCTTAGGAGCGCCACAAGTGCCTCTGTAGGATCAACATCAGGGTGTTGGTTAAAGATAATATCGGGGTCTCAGTTATGGACAGCCTTGGGGCCTCACTTAGGGACAGCGTCAAGGTTCACTTAGGGAGAGTTTCAGGACTTCAGTAAGAGATGGGTCAGGATATAAGCTCAGGATTGTGTCAGATATAGATATTGACAGCAGCAAGTCTTTATATAGGGACAGTGTTAGGGCCTGAGATAGGAGTAGCATCTGTGCTTTTGTTAGGTTAGGGTTAGGGTTAGGGTTACGGATAGAGGTTTTGGGTTAGAGGGTTAGGGTTAGGTATTATGGTTAGGGTTAGCATTAGTGTTAGTTACGGGTAGGGTTAGTTAGGGTTCGGTTTAAGGTAGGGTTAGGGTTTAGGGTTTAGGGTTAGGGTTTAGGGTTTAGGGTTAGTGTTAGGGTTAGGGTTAGCGAATGGGTAAGGTTCATGTTAAAGGTAAGGGTATGAAAGCTTTTTAGGGTTAGGGTTAGGGTAGGTTTAAGGTTGGGTAAGGTTTAGGGTTAAGGTTAGGGGTTAGGGTTATGGTTAGGGTTAAGGTTAGGGGTTACGGTTAGGATCAATATTAAGGTTAGGGTTGGGTTAGGGTTAGGTTTAGGGTTAGGGATTAGGGTCAGGGTCAGGGTCAGATTCAGGGTTATGGTTAGTGTTAGGGTTAGGGATTTGGGGTTATGGTTAGGGTTAGGTTAAATTTTATGGTATGGCAACGGTTAGGGTTAGGGTACGGGTTAGGTTATTGTTTAGTGTTAGGGTATGGGTCAGGGTTAGGATATGGGTTAGGGTTATGTTATGCCTTAGTTTTAGGATTAGGGTACGTGTTAGGGTACGCTTTAGGGTTAGGGTATTTATTAAACCTCTCCCACATCCAGATATCACTTAGCACGTAAAGGAATATTTTTTGGGGTCCAGCCATGGAGATGACTTTAGAACTAGGATAAGACATGGAGCACACAGTATAAATAAATCACATTAGGGTTTTGTTTTGAACCTGTACATTAAAACACTAGTGCTTAGGAAATCTACTGGAGGCAGAAGCAGTTAACGGTAGTTTTATGGGAATAACATCACAGATTTTCTTTAGTATACACAGATTTTGACTGGTCAGAAAGTCAAGGAGGAATGCTTTTGTTCTGAAGATATAAACCCTCTTCTAAATTGAGCTGCTATTGGAAGTTAGAAATTTTTGTTGCTGTTGTATTGCTTTGTGTTTTCATGATTATTCTGCCAGCATCTCCCTTGTTAAACCTTCGATTTGGCAAAGAGTGCCATTACTGGAAATGAGTTTACAGAATTATTCTGAAAAAGAGAAATAAATGGTTCTCACCTAAATATTAAGAAATAATCTCTATACTGGTGTACTAACAGAATTATGATTCAGAGATAATAATTCTATGAAATGTAATTAAACACACAATATATATTTATTTCTTTTAAATTTCCATTGTTACTTTCTTTTTTTTTTTTGCAGTACGTGGGTCTCTCACTGTTCTGGCCTCTCCAGTTGTGGAGCACAGGCTCTGGATGTGCAGGCTCAGCAGCCATGGCTCACGGGTCCAGACACTCCCCAGCATGTGAGATCTTCCTGGACTGGGGCATGAACCCGTGTCCCCTGCATTGGCAGGCACACTCTCAACCACTGTGCCACCAGGGAAGCCCCCACTGTTACTTTTTTAAAGTACAATTATAATTCAAGTTCTTTGTAACAAGTGAAATTTAAAAAGATTAAAGGAAAAGATAATATTTTACCACTTGCCATCCTTTCCCACTCCCTGAAACGACCAGCATAATGTGTAGCTTTCTCATTTTACCCAGGTGTTCCTTCCATCTGGAACATCATGTTTCTCACTGCAGAAAAACAGACTTAGGTCTCACACTTTTTATAGGCTACTTAACAGTCCATAGAAGAGAAGTACCAACTATTTCAATCTTAGCTTTTTGAGGGACACTCAGGTTACTTTGTTTTATTTTGCTGTTCTGCTAATTTGTTTTAACCCCCCAAAAATATTTAAAAAAATTAATTTAGGGGTAAGGATTAGGGTTTAGGGTACAGGTTAGGGTATGGGTACGGGTTAGGGTACAGGTTAGAGTATGGGTTAGGTTACAGGTTAGGATTAGGGTACAGTTTAGGGTTAGGGTAAGGGCTAGGGTACAGGTTAGGGTATGGCTATGGGTTAGGGTTCGGGTATGGGTTAGGGTACAGGTTAGGGTTAGAGTATGGGCTAGGGTTAGGGTACAGTATGGAGTAAGGTTGTCCTGAAGGGAGTGGCTTGGGGTCAGGAGGTGGTGGAGACTGTTTCGTGGGAGAGTCTTGCACACCTGTGACATTTCATCCTTGTGGTCAGCATGGCAGCATGGATCCACCATCTGCCCATTTGTCTGTTCCTTCATTGCTCACTCATTCCCTTGTTCATTCATTCATTCACCCTCTCCATCCGTGACTTGAGGAGTTACTAAGGGTGTGCTCCCCGCAGCAAAACACAGGATACAGAGGGCCTGAGAGATCTGGCCGTTGGTAAGACCCAGGCCTGCTCAGCGCGTCACTCACGGTGAGCCAGGGAGTGAACTGTGCACCAGGGCGGGGGCTCCAGGAGGACAAGAAGGCCATGGAACTGGGGTGCTGCCATTTCCCACCTCCTCTCCCTCAGGCTCCCTGGCCTGCCCACATCCCTGTAGAGCAGCTCTGTGTTTGGTCACCCTTTGTGTGGTAGAGGCCTGGAGGAGATGGTCAGTGTCCTCACGGGAGGATCCTGCTGCCCACAGAGCACCTGGGACCCTGAACCCAAGTTCAGCAAGGGAAATACTCTGGAGCTTTCTGACCCTCCAGGCCCCAAAAGCCTGGGAGCTTGGCTGGGCTTCTGTACCCACTTCTTATGCAGTCTCCCTGGGTCCCCCATCCCATCACAGTGAGGATCCAGAAGGTTCTATGTGAGGCCCTTTCCAGTCTGGGCAGCACCAGGGCCCTGGGGCCCTTCCAGGCCCAGAGCATCTCTGAGTATGTTCCAGTGTAGTGAAAAATTGACAGTTTTCACACAGTGTAGAACAAGGCTGGCTGTTACTTATGGTTCATGTTGTATGTGATTTTTCATGGTCTTGGAGAGTCCTATCATTTTTTGATGCATCAGCACATGCTTGAGTCCACAGGATCAGGGGGTATTCCTGGGTTCTCTGGTCAGGAAGGCTCAGTCAGACTGGAGGGGAGACTGACCACACCCAAGGCCTGGTCCTTGTCAGGCAGAGGGCAGGAGAGAGTCCAATTGAGGCAGGATTGAGGCTCATTCCAGGAGGGTCATCCTGAGTGTGGTCTAAAGAGATGCTGCTGCTTCTGGGCATATATTTTTCTAGAGGAGAAAAACAGAGATGTTGTATAGAGCATGACTTGGACTAACAGGCAAAGGCAAGTCCGTGCAGGCCTGCAAGAGGGGGATCATATCTCCCAGATCTTTATGGACTGTAGACCCAGCACCTCCCCAATCAGCCCCAGGTGGAGCAGAATTAAGATATACAAGAAGTGGACTTGGGTCAGACTGCAGCTTTGTGATTGTGCACAGAGACGACTGACTGTTTCCCAACTCCAGGTTTCTAGAACTGGGGCCTCTGGAAGGCATAGGCATTCAGGAATATGGTGAAGTGCTTATGGAAGAGTAGATAGCAAAATGTAAGCCTCAGCCCAGAGCAAGATACCATGCAAGATAACACAAGACCCCTGGTCCGGAAGTAGCACAGACATGACCTGCAACTGACACTCAGACTTTCTTCTCCCATGAGCGGCTGGGGCAGCGGAAGGCTCGGCTGAGGCAGCTGAGCAGGCTGGGTCTGTACCCCACGACTGGGCAGGGCAGAGCGTGCTTGCACCTTCAACTAGCCTCTGTGACAGATGCAGGGCCGTGACCATCTTTATTTCCCAGGGACCATCTGCTCTCTCCTCATTCTTGGGGAGGCTGAAACAAAAACAAACTTTAGGAAATTTCCTGAGCTTTTGTGTGTATGTGTGTGTATTATGTGAGTGTGCACAAGCACGTGCATGTGTGTGCTGTTTGTGCACAGATCTGTGTACACCCGAGTGCGTGTGAGTGTGTTTACGTGCAGGCAGGCACATATGTGTGTATGCATGTGTTTTTGCATGTGCAGCACATGTGATTGTGTGCATGTGTGTATGTGACCGCAGTGCATCTTTGCGTGTGTGTGTGTACATGTTTGTGAATGGAGGTATGCTTGGGCGTGTACGTGCACATGTGTGTGTACACATGCGTGCTGTGGGGGGATGAGGAAGGCACGGAGTTGTTGCTTTCTGGTGCCGCCTTCCCCCACCCTCCCTTTTGCTGTTGCCTCAGCACTTTGTGGTGAAGTGTAGAGACTCAGAAGGAGGACCACTACCCGCTCCCGTGAGTGATCTGTCTGCTCATCCTCATGGTCATCCATCCGCCCAGTAAACATCCCTGAGCCTGTGCCATGTGCTGGGGCCTGGGGTCCACAGTGAAGCAGGCGTGTGCCCTCAGCTCTTCTCAGCCCAGCCGGGTGTGGGGCAGAGGAGCTGCAGGTCAGGTGTGTCTGCGGAGGGAGAGGTTACCTCTGGCTGGTGGGTCAGTGCAGGTGGCAGCTGAGCTGAGCTGAAGCAGCAGGGTGGATGGAGCTCTCTCTAGAGGAGGGTGGGGGCAGGGGGCAGCGGAAGGGGCTGGGTGCCTGGCTCGTGGGGAGGACGCATCACAGAGGGGCTGCAAGGCTGGCCAAACAGCTAGCTTTGATTTCGTTTTATAGACAGAGGGAACAGTTTTGGAACCAGAGTGACAGGATCAGGCCCACACTTTCCTTCCGGTGGTGGCTGAGGGGTTTGATGGCAGAAGAGAGAAGATGGGCCAAGGAACAGGGGTGACGGTAGGGGCTGTGCCTCCGCCAGGCTTCCAGCTTCTTTGTGGTGGTCCCTTGGGTCCACAAGCTTAGCACACACCTTGCGTGAGGCCAGAATGGGGCTTCCTCTTCATTCCCTCTTTCCCAGAAGTAAACACAACACAGTTTGGAGTTGGTGAGACTGAGGGGGCCATCTTTCAGGAAAGGCAAGCATCAGCGTTGGCTGGGGTGCCCACCCGGGGACAAGGGGGGCCCTTATCCAGACCCGCAGACCCCAGGGAAGGACACGGTGTGCTCAGAGATGCAGGGATAGTCAGGGAAGCCAGGTGTGCAGAGAAGCCTCGGCCAAGGGGGCCCTGGGGGCTCAGACACTCAGGAAGTGAGGGGAGGGGTGGCCAGACAGCCATGAACTAGGCCCAGGGGTCGACGGACCAACGGTCGTGCTGTGTGCAGGGTGGACACACAGGGCCCGAGGCTGTTCTGTAGGGAACGTCTCCCGGCTGCAGTGGGCTCTGGAAATTGTCTGCGGGGTGCCACACCTCCTGGGGCTCTCCGGCCCAGGCCCTAGCCAGGAGCTGCCTGTCCAGCCTACCCTGGCTCCACCTCCAGACTGTGCAAGGCTGGGTGGGTGGGACGGGCTCCTCGTGTCTCAGTTGCCATGACCTGTGACGTTTCCTTTCCAGTTGCCAGATTCATTATAAGGATATATGCACAGTTGGTTGCGTTGTCTTGCGCCACCCGTTGGCTTAGGGAAGAACTGCCCTAGTAGGTTGGCCTGCAAGGTGTGCTACTTCAGAGCCTCCATCTGACATACTCTTCCCTGCCCGAAATGCAAACACAGCACACACTCCCTGCCTGGTTTGGGAATGATGACACCTCACCTCTCGCCCCTCCTACCCTGTCCTGCCCGCACTCCAACCTCAAGGACACTTCGGTTCCCCATCTGACTCCCGACCCCTCCCGCTGGCTGGGGACAGGCAGCCTCATGAGACAGTGTGCACAAAGCTTTCTGGCCGGGCCGTGAGGATGGGGACCAGGTCCCACTTGTGCCAATGAAGCAGGTGTCTCACCTGGATTTGTCTCCAGGCTCTTGAAGGTGGACTGAAGGTCAGACAATCCAGAGGCCAATGGCCCCAGAGGAGGTGGGTGTGGGTGCAGGGAGACCAGGAGCAGCTGCCCCTCTGGTCGGGAGAGTCCAACAACCCAGGGCTTTTTGGTTCCTGGGGGGAGGAGAGGGCAGAGGCAGTGGGGGCCCAAAGACAGGTCCTGCTTCACCTCTGGATGGAGCCACTCAGCTGAGCCCAGGTTTTGAGGGATTAGAGTTAAAGGATGCAGGCTAGAGGGTCAGGTTAGATGGTCGGAGTCAGGGTCAGGGTAAGTCTTAGGAGTTTACAGGTCAAGGTCGAGTATCTAGGGGCTAGGGGTTAGGAGCATTAGGGTTTAGGATTAGAGATTAGGAGGTTAGGGTTAGGGAGAGAACAGTAGAGATTAGGGCATTAGGGTTAGTGGGTTAGTGTTAAGCACAACTGGCCCACGGCCCCCCTAACCCCACACCTCTGAGTCCTGTAGGATGGACAGGACTTGCCCTGGGTCACTCACGAGTGTGGGGTTCGCCTGGGCCACTGGTTATCTACCCCCATCCTGGAACCTTAGAGCAGAAGAACGAAATGTCTGCTCTGGTCACTGACTGTTTCAAATCCAACTCAACCTCAGTCAACGGCTGTTAGGGCCTCAGAAGCCCACAGGGTTTCCTCCTACCATCTGAACTGGAAAGAGTAGTGCTGGCCCCACTTGGCCTGGGCAGCCCAGGTCCAGCACAGGCCTGACTGAGGTCACTCCATGGTCATGTTATGAATTTATACAGAACTTGTTGCAGTGACCTACCAGCCCCCAGGTGCTGCCTCCTGAGGGCTAGTGGGGCCCTCCTGGGACTGCAGCATCCTTTGTCCCATCTGAGTGAGCATCAATAGACATCAATCTCAGGACAGCCCTTGACCTCTGACCATCCAGGCAGTCATCTGTGGTCCTCCAGCTCAGGCCAGTCTGGTCCCTGTCAAGACCCTGTGGGCAATTACTGAGCTGACCTTGCTGCTGGGCAATTGAACAGCTACCTGGCCAGCACAGACAGCCCTTTGGGATGTTTCAGTTACTAACATGCATGTGGTTGAGAAAAAGGCCTCCCCCTCACAGGCTCATAGCCTGCCAAGCGAGGTAATAACCGTCTAAACATTTGAGTGTGTCCCTGACACAACAACTATACAACAGACCATGGCCTTGCAATCCTTTGGGTTTCCAGCTGTAAGGAAGTTTTGATATTCATACTCATTAAGAGTCAAAGATACGGGAGCAACTGGGCCACCCAATGGACAGTTTCACACTGAGGCTGCATGGTCTTGGAGAGCCACGTGCACCCATGTGGTCTCTGAAAGCTGCCCATTATAGATTCCATGATATGGCATAATCCTTGAGCCTCCCACTGCTTCATTGAGCAAGAATTTCCTAACCACCATAGCATTTAGTCTCTGCTTCTTGTAAAGGAGGGAGGAGACAGCCTGACCCTGCCTGCCAGCGCTCACCAGGTGTGCCTGGGTTGAGGTCAATATAAACACCACTCCAGGCAGCAAGAGCACCTGCAGCTGTGCCTGACGCCACTTTCTCTGCCCCGTCAGCAGTATCGGGGCTGGGCTGGTGGGAGGGAGTGATGGGCCATGGCTTTGTGGGTGGCCCAGTGTGAGTGGGGCTCTGCTGGACTTTCTGCAGGAGTTGCCAGGCTGCCACCTGCTGAAGAAGAGGATGTGTCACCCATAACTGCCGCTGGAATTTCTCCCTGGGCAGAGGTGAGGAACTAAAAAAGCAGTGGGGGCCGGGACAGGAGGGGTATTTCAGGCAGGGAAATGGAAATCCTCCAGAAGAGCGCCCGGGACCAGGACCATCCTGGCAGGCCGGAAGGCACCAAGTTGGCCTGCGTGCTGTGGCTGGTGTGGCTCCACGGCCCTTCCTCTAGGCTTTCATGTCCTTGCACACATTCAGGTGTTTTATCTGGGAAGGGTGGGAACAGTTCAGCAGCAGCTGGCCTGGGGCTCAGCTCACGTTTACTCACAGACGCCTCGGCACGGTCCCCCAGCTTTGCAATGAGGACACTCCTTGTGTGGGGCTGCTGGCCGCATGGGAGATGATTCCCCACCTCTGACCAACTTCAGAATTTTTTACCACTGGAGCAAGTGCCCTGATAGGGTTTTCCTCTGTATAACTTGGGGGTTCTGTTTTTTTGTTTGTTTGTTGGATTTTTTTTCTTTTTCCTTTTTTGATTCAAGGTAGATTTTATTCCTCTTTCTTTAATAGATATAAGCATGTAAATAATTCATTCATATAAGTACATCTATGTGAAGGGAAGAAATTTTTTCTGTCCTATTTTATTAAATTTTATTTATCTTTTTAATTTTTTTATTTTTTTATACAGCAGGTTCTTTTTTTTTTTTAAATTTTATTTTATTTTATTTTTTTGCTTTATAACAAATTTAATCAGTTATACATATACATATGTTTCCATATCCCCTCCCTTTTGCGTCTCCCTCCCACCCTCCCTATCCCACCCCTCCAGGCGGTCACAAAGTAACAAGCTGATCTCCCTGTGCTATGCGGCTGCTTCCCACTAGCTATTTACCTCACGTTTGGTAGTGTATATATGTCCATGCCGCTCTTTCACTTTGTCACAGCTTACCCTTCCCCCTCCCCATATCCTCAAGTCCATTCTCTAGTAGGTCTGTGTCTTTATTCCTGTCTTACCCCTATGTTCTTCATGACATTTTTTTTTCTTAAATTCCATATATATGTGTTAGCATACAGTATTTGTCTTTCTCTTTCTGACTTACTTCACTCTGTATGACAGACTCTAGGTCTATCCACCTCATTACAAATAGCTCAATTTCATTTCTTTTTATGGCTGAGTAATATTCCATTGTATATATGTGCCACATCTTCTTTATCCATTCATCCGATGATGGACACTTAGGTTGTTTCCATCTCCGGGCTATTGTAAATAGGGCTGTACAGCAGGTTCTTATTGGATATCTATTTTATACATATAAGTTTGCACATGTCAATCCCAGTCTCCCAATTCATCCCACCACCACCCCCACATTGCCTTCCCCCTTGGCGTCCATATGTTTGTTCTCTATATGTGTGTCTCTATTTGTGCCCTGCAAACCGGTTCATCTGTACCATTTTTCTAGGTTCCACATATATGCATCAGTATACAATATTTGTTTTTCTCTTTCTGACTTACTTCACTCTGTATGACAGTCTCTAGATCCATCAACGTTTCTACAAATGACCCAATTTCATTCCCTTATATGGCTGAGTAATATTACATTTTATATATGTACCACATCTTTATCCATTCGTCTGTCTGTGGGCATTTAGGTTGCTTCCATTACCTGGCTATTGTAAATAGTGCTGCAATGAACATTGTGGTGAATGTGTCTTTTTGATTTATGGTTTTCTCTGGGTATATGCCCAGTAGTGGGATTGCTGGATCATATGGTAATTCTATTTTTAGTTTTATAAGGAACCTCCATACTGTTCTCCATAGTGACTGTATCAATTTACATTCCTACCAATAGTGGAAGAGGGTTCCTTTTCTCCACACCCTCTCCAGCATTTGTTGTTTGTAGATTTTCTGATAATGCCCATTCTAACAGGTGTGAGGTGATACCTCACTGTAGTTTTGATTTGCATTTCTCTAATAGTTAGTGATGTTGAGCAGCTTTTCATGTGCCTCTTGGCCATCTCTGTGTCTTCTTGGAAGAAATGTCTATTTAGATCTTCTTCCCTTTTTTGTATTGGGTTGTTTGTATTATTAATATTGAGCTGCATGAGCTGTTTATATATATTGGAGATTAATCATTTGTCCATTGATTCGTTTGCAAATATTTTCTGGCATTCTGAGCGATGTCTTTTCGTCTTGTTTGTAGTTTCCTTTGCTTTGAAAAAGCTTTTACGTTTCATTAGGTCCCATTTGTTTAGTATTCTTTTTTATTTCATTACTCTAGGAGGTGGATCAAAAAAGATCTTGTTGTGATTTATGTCAGAGTATCCTTCCTATGTTTTCCTCTCAGAGTTTTATACTGTCTGTTCTTACATTAAGGTCTCTAATCCGTTTTGAATTTATTTTTGTGTATGGTGTTGGGGAGTGTTGTAATTTCATTCTTTTAGATGTAGCTGTCAATTTTTCCCAGAACCACTGATTGAAGAGAGTGTCTTTTCTCCACTGGATAGTCTTGCTTCCTTTGTCATACATTAGTTGACCATAGGTGTGTAGGTTTATCCCTGGGCTTTTTTCTTCCTTTTACACGTTTATTGGAGTATAATTGCTTTACAATGGTGTGTTAGTTTCTGCTGGATAAAAAAGTGAATCAGCTATACTTATACATATATCATCATATCCCCTCCCTCTTGCATCTCCCGCCCAACCTCCATATCCCACCCCTTTAGTTGGTCACAAAACACCGAGCTGATCTCCCTGTGCTATACGGCTGCTTCCCAGTAGCTATCGAAATTACATTTGGTAATGTATATATGTCAATGCCAGTCTCTCACTTCGTCCCAGCTTACCAATCCCCCTTCCTGTGTCCTCAAGTCCTTTTTCTACGTCTGTGTCCTTAATCCTGTCCTGCCGCTAGGTTCTTCATAATCATTTTCTTTTTCTTTAGATTCCATACATCTCTGTTAACATACAGTATTTTTTTCCCTTTCTGACTTACTTCAATGTGTAGGACGGACTCTAATTCCATCCATCTCACTACAAATAACTGTTTTGTTTCTTTTTATGGCTGAGTAATATTCCATTGTATATATGTGCCAGATCATCTTTATCCACTCATCTGTCGATGGACACATAGGTTGCTTCCATGTCCTGGCTACTGTAAATAGAGCTGCAATGAACATTGTTGTACAAAATCCTTTTGGAATTATGGTTTTCTCAAGGCAAATGCCCAGTAGTTGGATTGCTGGGTCTTATGGTACTTCTATTGTTAGTTTTTTAAGGAACCTCCATACTGTTCTCCCTATTGGCCATATCAATTTACATTCCCATCAACAGTGCAAGAGCATTCCCTTTTCTCCAATAAATGCCTCTCCAGCATTTATTGTTTGTAGATTTTTTGATGATTGCCATTCTGACTGCTGTGAGGTGATACCTCACGGTAGTTTTGATTTGCATTTCTCTAATGATTAGTGATGTTCAGCATCCTTTCATGTGTTTCTTGGTAATCTGTATATCTTCTCTGGAGAAATGTCTACTTAGGTCTTCTGCCCATTTTTGGATTCAGTTGTATGTTTTTGTGATATTGAGCTACATGTGGTGCTTGTAAAGTTTGGAGATTAATCCTTTGTCATTTGCTTCATTTGAAAATATATTCTCCCATTCTGAGGGTTGTCTTTTTGTCTTGTTTATGTTTTCCTTTGCTGTGTAAAAGCTTTTAAGTTTCATTAGGTCCCATTTGTTTATTTGTGTTTTTATTTCCATTTCTCTAGGATGTGGGTCAAAAAGGATCTTGCTGTGACTTATGTCATAGAGTGTTCTGCCTATGGTTTATTCTAAGAGTTTTATAGTGTCTGGTCTTATATTTAGATCTCTAATGCATTTTGAGTTTATTTTTGTGTATGGTGTTATGAAGTATTCAAATTTCATTCTTTTACATGTGGCTGTCAGTTTTCCAAGCACAACTTACTGGGACAACATACTGGTGTGTTGAGTCCAGTTCACTGAGCAAAGAGTCAGTCTTGTCTATTACAAATTTGGTTTATGGAACAGTACCTGTGCTAATATCAAACTCTGGTTTTATGCATCACACCACCTCACCTTTCCTCTTAAGCAGGCATAAGAGTGTTTTTAAATTTGAGACTCTGTTCTATTTCCTAATTCACTTGATGTGTACCCATGTTTACATTTCCTTCATAAGTGATATCTTAAGATATGTTTCTTTTTCTGTGTGTCTTATTTCACTTATAATCATCGTACCTATATCCACTCATTTTGCTGCTGATTTCATTTGACACTGATTTCATGGCTGAGGGATATTCCATCGTATGTAAGTATGACAAATTCTTCACCCATTTTTGTCTTTCCTGGGATATTTTATGTGTAGCAAAGTTGAGGTTCTTGGAAACAGAGCAGCACTAAATTTTGGGGTGGCTGTGTCTTTTTGATTTTCAGTTTTCCCAAGGTATATTCCCATGACTGGAAGTGTCCTGGCTCTGTAGCTCTGTTGTTTACTTCTCTTAGGAACACAATGCACTCCTGCAGAGTGGCTGTTGGCAATTTACATCCCACCCATCAGCATAAGAAGGCTCCCTGTTCTCCAGGGCCTGTCTTGCCTTTCTGGTTTTTACACATTTTTTCTGATGTGCCTTTTGACCGGTGGGAAGTGATACTTCTTTGTAGTGTGGATTTGCATTGCCCGCTTCCTTGGTTGGCCAAGAAGTGCATATGCGTTTTTTCCTGAATGTATTCAGGAAGAAAGGCATACACTCTTTTTGTCCAAGTGCATCATTGTCGAAGTTGTGCCACTTTTCCTGCGCTTTAAAGGCAATTCCAATCTACCTCTTGAAATTTTTTCCTGCAATTCTGCCTTGCTATCAAGTCCGCCTCATTGCCTTCCCTCAACAGATATTTGGACGATAGTTGTCCTTTATGCTTCTGCAGGTTTGTGAATTGCTGTGCCCCTGAGTTCCATTTTTAAACTTGCTTTTTTTTGTGAGCTGGCCTCAAAACCACAGGATTTTTTCACTTCCTATTGTGCATCCAAGGCGGCAGGCTGAGCCTTTGTTTAATTCTTCTTCTAATGGGAAATTAGAGTGACATGTGCCCGTCCAAATGCCTAGAGATAGTATCTCATTGGTACCCCCGATTCCCTTTCAACCTCTGCACAAATTGCAAACTGTGCAAAACAGGAGTTTAAAAGCGCTGACTCTCCAAGTGGAGAGATTGATAGTAAACAGGCTGTAATGGGATACCGGAGCACCAGGAGAGGAAAAATTTGGAGCATTTTAGAAACCTTTCCCGATCACAAGGTGTCCCATTTTCTGGGTTTCCCATGCATGTTATAGCTGTAGTAAGATTCCTTTAAACCTGGAGAGTTGGGAACCATGGAATAGGCGGCATGCATTATTGCTTTAATGGGTGTGCATTTTCTCACCCAATCTCACTAATCCTCTCAGCCCCAAGTGTCCAGCCTTATATCTCAAACAGCTGTTGGTGTAGATAGTGTCAATCCAAGTTTCAACAGAGCCCATGAAGGAATTGTGTAAGAATTGCGCTACTTTTGTGTTTTGTTTTTGAAATTCATTTTTATAACGGTGTTGAGCTCATTTTCACTGCCGTGTTTATGCCACTCTAGACACACTTGTTTCCCTTACGGAGACATATCAATACATAGGTTTTAAGATTCTTAGTATTCATACATATTCCTCTGTGTGGAATAGGGGGGTGTTGAGTCCCATTCACTGAGCAAGGAGTAGCTCTTGTCTATTAAATATTTGGCTTATGGAACGTTACCTGTGCTAATATCAAACTCTGGATTTATGCATCATCCCAACACTCCTTTCCCCTTAAGCAGGCATAAGAGTGTTTTCTGAATTTGAGACTCTGTTCTCTTTCCTAACTCAGTTCATGTGTAGCCATGTTTATATTCCCTTCATTAGTGATATCTTATGATAAGTTTCTTTTTCTGTGTACTTATTTCACTTAGAATCATCATAAATAAATCCACTAACTATGCTGCTATTGGCCTTATGACACTGATTTCATGGCTGAGGGATATTCCATCTTACATAAGAACCCCAATTTCTTTAAACATTTTCGCTTTCCTGGGATATTTAAGGTGTACTGAAATGAGGTTCTTGTAAGCAGTGCAGCCCTAAATTTTGGGGTGGCTGAGTCTTATTTATTTTAGTTTTCCCAAGGTATATTCCCATGACTGGAAGTGCCCTAGGCTCTGTAGCTCTGTTGTTTACATCATTTAGGGAACACAGTGCACTCCTCCACAGTGGCTGTTGGCAATTTACATCCAGCCCATCAGCCTAACATTGCTCCTTGTTCTCCAGGGCCTGTCTTGCCTTTCTGGTTTTCACACATTTTTCAGATGTCCCTTTTGACCGGTGGGATGTGATACTTCTTTGTAGTGTGGAATTTCATTGCCTGCTTGCTTGGTTGGCCAAAAAGGGCGTATGTGTTTTTTTCCTGAATATATTCAGGAAAAAACATATACACCCTTTTTGGCCAAGTGCATCATTGTCGACGTTGTGACAATTTTCCTGTGCTTTAAAGGAGATTTCAATCTACCTCTTGAAATCTGTTCCCTGCAACTCTGCCTCGCTTTCAAGTCTGCCTCGTTGCCTTCCCTCAACATATCTTTGGACGATAGTTGACCTTTATAGTTCTGCAGGTTTTGGAATTGCTGTGCCCCTGAGCTCCATTTTTCAACTCGCTTTTTTTGTGAGATGTCCACAAATCCAAAAGGTTGCTTTAGCACTTATAGTGGTTCTGGGGGGGGCAGTTGAGACTTTGGTTAATTCTTCTTCCTGATGGGAAATTAGAGTGACATGTGCCCATCCAAATGCCTACAGCTACTCTCTCATTGGTTCTCCCTCTTCCATTTCATCCCCTGCAGAATTTGCAAATGGTGCAAGAAAGGAGGTTAAAGGGGCTGTCTCTCCAAGTTGGGAGATTGATAGTAAAGCAGTAGGAATGTCAAACTGGAGCACCAGGAGAAGAAAAATTAGGAGAGTTTTAGAAACCTTTTGCCATTACATCGTGTCCATTCTCTAGGTTTCCCATACATGTTATAGCTCTAGTAATATTCACTTCAACCTAGAGAGTTGTGACCCATAGAATGTGTGGCACGCATTATTGCTTTAAAGGGTCTTCATTTGCTCACCCAATCGCCCTAATCCTCTCAGTCCCAAATGTCCAGCCTTATGTCTCATCCAGCTGCGATTGTAGATAGGGTCATTACAGGTTTCATCAGAGCCCCTGAAGGAATTGTGTAAGAATTTCACTTTTTTTGTTTTGTTTTGTTTGTTTGTTTTTACCATTATTTTTTATTAATTTCTGCTTTATAACAAAGTGAATCATTCATACATGTACATCTGTTCCCACATCACTTCCCTCTTGCGTCTCCCTCCCTCCCACCCTCCCTATCCCAGCCCTCCAGGTGGTCACAAAGCACCGACCTGATCTCCCTGTGCTATGTGGCTGCTTCCCACTAGCTATCTACCTTACGTTTGGTAGTGTATATATGTCCATGCCTCTTTTTCGCTTTGTAACAGCTTACCCTTCCCCCTCCTCATATCCTCAAGTCCATTCTCAAGTAGGTCTGTGTCTTTATTCCTGTTTTACCCATAGGTTCTTCATGACACTTTTTTGTCTTATATTCCATATATATGTGTTAGCATACGGTATTTGTCTTTCTCTATTTGACTTACTTAACTCTGTATGACAGACTCTAGGTCTATCCACCTCATTACAAATAGCTCAGTTTCATTTCTTTTTATGGCTGAGTAATATTCCATTGTATATATGTGCCACCTCTTCTTTATCCATTCATCCGATTATAGACACTTAGGTTGTTTCCATCTCTGGCCTATTGTGAATAGAGCTGCAATGAACATTTTGATACATGTCTCTTTTGAATTATGGTTTTCTCAGGGTATATGCCTACTAGTGGGATTGCTGGGTCATATGGTAGTTCTATTTTTAGTTTTTTAAGGAACCTCCATATTGTTCTCCATGGTGGCTGTACCAATTCACATTCCCACCAGCAGTGCAAGAGTGTTCCCTTTTCGCCACACCCTTTCCAGCATTTATTGTTTCTAGATTTCTTGATGATGACCATTGTGATTGGTGTGAGATGATATCTCATTGTAGTTTTGATTTGCATTTCTCTAATGATTAATGATGTTGAGCATTCTTTCATGTGTTTGTTGGCAGTCTGTATATCTTCTTTGGAGAAATGTGTATTTAAGTCTTCTGCCCATTTTTGGATTGGGTTGTTTGTTTTTTTCCTATTGAGCTGCATGAGCTGCTTATAAATTTTGGAGATTAATCCTTTGTCAGTTGCTGCATTTGCAAATACTTTCTCCCATTCTGAGGGTTGTCTTTTGGTCTTGTTTATGGTTTCCTTTGCTGTGCAAAAACTTTGAAGTTTCATTAGGTCCCATTTGTTTATCTTTGTTTTTATTTCCATTTCTCTAGGAGGTGGGTCCAAAAGGATCTTGATGTGATTTATGTCATTGAGTGTTCTGCCTATGTTTTCCTCTAAGAGTTTGATAGTTTCTGGCCTTACATTTAGGTCTTTAATCCATTTTGAGCTTATTTTTGTGTATGGTGTTAGGGAATGATCTAATCTCATACTTTTACGTGTCCCTGTCCTGTTTTGCCAGCACCACTTATTGAAGAGGCTGTCCTTTCTCCACTGTACATTCCTGCCTCCTTTATCAAAGATAAGTTGACCATATGTGCATGGGTTTATCTCTGGGCTTTCTATCCTGTTCCATTGATCTATCTTTCTGTTTTTGTGCCAGTACCACACTCTGTTGATTTCTGTAGCTTTGTAGTATAGTCTGAAGTCAGGGAGCCTGATTCCTCCAGCTCCGTTTGTCGTTCTCAAGATTGCTTTGGCTATTCGGGGTCTCTTGTTTTTCCAAACAAATTTTGAAATTTTTGGTTCTAGTTCTGTGAAAATTGCCAGTGGTAGTTTGATAGGGATTGCATTGAATCTGTAGATTGCTTTGGGTAGTAGAGTCATTTTCACAATATTGATTCTTCCAATCCAGGAACATGGTATATCTCTCCATCTACTTGTATCATCTTTAATTTCTTTCATCAGTGTCTTATAATTTTCTGCATACAGGTCTTTTGTCTCCTTAGGTAGGTTTATTCCTAGATATTTTATTCTTTTTGTTGCAATGGTAAATGAGAGTGTTTTCTTGATTTCACTTTCAGATTTTTCATCATTAGTGTACAGGAATGCCAGAGATTTCTGCGCATTAATTTTGTATCCTGCTACTTTACTGAATTCAATGATTAGCTCTAGTAGTTTTCTGGTAGCATCTTTAGGATTCTCTATGTATAGTATCATGTCATCTGCAAACAGTGACAGCTTTACTTCTTCTTTTCCAATTTGGATTCCTTTTATTTCCTTTTCTTCTCTGATTGCTGTGGCTAAAACTTCCAAAACTAAGTTGAATAAGAGTGGTGAGAATGGGCAACCTTGTCTTGTTCCTGAGCTTAGTGGAATTGGTTTCAGTTTTTCACCATTGAGGACGATGCTGGCTGTGGGTTTGTCATATATGGCCTTTATTATGTTGAGGAAAGTTCCCTCTATGCCTACTTTCTGCAGGGTTTTTATCACAAATGGGTGTTGAATTTTGTCAAAAGCTTTCTCTGCATGTATTGAGATGATCATATGGTTTTTCTTCTACAATTTGTTAATATGGTGTATCACATTGACTGATTTGCATATATTGAAGAAGCCTTGTATTCCTGGAATAAACCCCACTTGATCATGGTGTATGATCCTTTTAATGTGCTGTTGGATTCTGTTTGCTAGTATTTTGTTGAGGATTTTTGCATCTATGTTCATCAGTGATATTGGCCTGTAGTTTTCTTTCTTTGTGACATCCTTGCCTGGTTTTTGTATCAAGGTGATGGTGGCCTCGTAGAATGAGTTTGGGAGTGCTCCTCCCTCTGCTATATTTTGGAAGAGTTTGAGAAGGATAGGTGTTAGCTCTTCTCTAAATGTTTGATAGAATTCGCCTGTGAAGCCATCTGGTCCTGGGCTTTTGATTGTTGGAAGATTTTTAATCACAGTTTCAATTTCAGTGTTTGTGATTGGTCTATTCATATTTTCGATTTCTTCCTGATTCAGTCTTTTTTTTCCCCACAAAAATTTGAAGAAACAACTACATTTCTTCACTTTTTATTGAGTTTTAATTGACATATAGCATGTGTAAGTGTGTGTACAATGAGTTGATGTGATAAATTTACATGTTGCAATATGATTACCACCATAGATTTAAAACCTTGATCCTGTCACATAATTACCATTTAGTTTTTGTGGTAAGAACATTTAAGATCTAGTTTTTTTTTTTTTTAATTTTTTGCCTTATAACAAGTTTAATCAGTTATACATATACATATGTTTCCATATCCCCTCCCTTTTGCATCTCCCTCCCACCCTCCCTATCCCACCCCTCCAGGCGGTCAAAAAGCACCGAGCTGATCTCCCTGTGCTATGCGGCTGCTTCCCACTAGCTATCTACCTTACGTTTGGTAGTGTATATATGTCCATGCCGCTCTTTCACTTTGTCACAGCTTACCCTTCCCCCTCCCCATATCCTCAAGTCCATTCTCTAGTAGGTCTGTGTCTTTATTCCTGTCTTACCCCTATGTTCTTCATGACATTTTTTTCTTAAATTCCATATATATGTGTTAGCATACAGTATTTGTCTTTCTCTTTCTGACTTACTTCACTCTGTATGACAGACTCTAGGTCTATCCACCTCATTACAAATAGCTCAATTTCATTTCTTTTTTTGGCTGAGTAATATTCCATTGTATATATGTGCCACATCTTCTTTATCCATTCATCCGATGATGGACACTTAGGTTTTTTCCATCTCCGGGCTATTGTAAATAGGGCTGCTATGAACATTTTGGTACATGTCTCTTTTTGAATTATGGTTTTCTCAGGGTATATGCCCAGTAGTGGGATTGCTGGGTCATATGGTAGTTCTATTTGTAGTTTTTTAAGGAACCTCCATACCGTTCTCCTTAGCGGCTGTACCAATTCACATTCCCACCAGCAGTGCAAGAGTGTTCCCTTTTTTCCACACCCTCTCCAGCATTTATTGTTTCTAGATTTTTTGATGATGGCCATTCTGACTGGTGTGAGATGATATCTCATTGTAGTTTCGATTTGCATTTCTCTAATGAGTAAAGATGTTGAGCATCCTTTCATGTGTTTGTTGGCAGTCTGTATATCTTCTATGGAGAAATGTCTATTTAGGTCTTCTGCCCATTTTTGGATTTGGTTGTTTGTTTTTTTGTTATTGAGCTGCATGAGCTGCTTATAAATATTGGAGATTAATCCTTTGTCAGTTGCTTCATTTGCAAATATTTTCTCCCATTCTGAGGGTTGTCTTTTGGTCTTGTTTATGGTTTCCTTTGTTGTGCAAAAGCTTTGACGTTTCATTAGGTCCCATGTGTTTATTTTTGTCTTTATTTCCATTTCTCTAGGAGGTGGGTCAAAAAGGATCTTGCTGTGATTTATGTCATAGAGTGTTCTGCCTATGTTTTCCTCTAAGAGTTTGATAGTGTCTGGCCTTACATTTAGGTCTTTAATCCATTTTGAGCTTATTTTTGTGTATGGTGTTAGGGAGTGATCTTATCTCATACTTTTACATGTCCCTATCCAGTTTTCCCAGCACCACTTATTGAAGAGACTGTCCTTTCTCCACTGTACATTCCTGCCTCCTTTATCAAAGATAAGGTGACCATATGTCCGTGGGTTTAACTCTGGGCTTTCTATCCTGTTCCACTGATCTATCTTTCTGTTTTTGTGCCAGTACCATACTGTCTTGATTACTGTAGCTTTGTAGTATAGTCTGAAGTCAGGGAGCCTGATTCCTCCAGCTCCATTTTTCGTTCTCAAGATTGCTTTGGCTATTCGGGGTCTTTTGTGTCTCCATACAAATTGTGAAATTTTTTGCTCTAGTTCTGTGAAAAATGCCAGTGGTAGTTTGAGAGGGATTGCATTGAATCTGTTGATTGCTTTGGGTAGTAGAGTCATTTTCACAATGTTGATTCTTCCAATCCAAGAACATGGTACATCTCTCCATCTATTTGTATCATCTTTAATTTCTTTCATCAGTGTCTTATAATTTTCTGCATACAGGTCTTTTGTCTCCTTAGGTAGGTTTATTCCTAGATATTTTATTCTTTTTGTTGCAATGGTAAATGGGAGTGTTTCCTTGATTTCACTTTCAGATATTTCATCATTAGTATATAGGAATGCCAGAGATTTCTGTGCATTAATTTTGTATCCTGCAACTTTACAAATTCATTGATTAACTCTAGTAGTTTTCTGGTAGCATCTTTAGGATTCTCTATGTATAGTATCATGTCATCTGCAAACAGTGACAGCTTTACTTCTTCTTTTCCAATTTGGATTCCTTTTATTTCCTTTTCTTCTCTGATTGCTGTGGCTAAAACTTCCAAAACTAGGTTGAATAAGAGTGGTGAGAGTGGGCAACCTTGTCTTGTTCCTGATCTTAGTGGAAATGGTTTCAGTTTTCCATCATTGAGGACGATGCTGGCTGTGGGTTTGTCATATATGGCCTTTATTATGTTGAGGAAATTTCCCTCTATGCCTACTTTCTGCAGGGTTTTTATCATAAATGGGTGTTGAATTTTGTCGAAAGATTTCTCTGCATCTATTGAGATGACTATATGGTTTTTCTCCTTCAATTTGTTAATATGGTGTATCACGTTGATTGATTTGCGTATATTGAAGAATCCTTGCATTCCTGGAATAAACAACACTTGTTCATGGTGTATGATCCTTTTAATGTGCTGTTGGATTCTGTTTGCTAGTATTTTGTTGAGGATTTTTGCATCTATGTTCATCAGTGATATTGGCCTGTAGTTTTCTTTCTTTGTGACATCCTTGTCTGGTTTGGGTATCAAGGTGATGGTGGCCTCGTAGAATGAGTTTGGGAGTGTTCCTCCCTCTGCTATATTTTGGAAGAGTTTCAGAAGGATAGGTGTTAGCTCTTCTCTAAATGCTTGATAGAATTCGCCTGTGAAGCCATCTGGTCCTGGGCTTTTGTTTGTTGGAAGATTTTTTATCACAGTTTCAATTTCAGTGCTTGTGATTGGTCTGTTCATATTTTCTATGTCTTCCTGAGTCAGTCTTGGCAGGTTGTGCATTTCTAAGAATTTGTCCATTTCTTCCAGGTTGTCCATTTTATTGGCATAGAGTTGCTTATAGTAATCTCTCATGATCTTTTGTATTTCTGCAGAGTCAGTTGTTACTTCTCCTTTTTCATTTCTAATTCTATTGATTTGAGTCTTCTCCCTTTTTTTCTTGATGAGTCTGGCTAATGGTTTATCAATTTTGTTTATCTTCTCAAAGAACCAGCTTTTAGTTTTATTGATCTTTGCTATCGTTTCCTTCATTTCTTTTTCATTTATTTCTGATCTGATTTTTATGATTTCTTTCCTTCTGCTAACTTTGGGATGTTTTTGTTCTTCTTTCTCTAATTGCTTTAGGTGCAAGGTTAGGTTGTTTATTCGAGATGTTTCCTGTTTCTTAAGGTGGGATTGTATTGCTATAAACTTCCCTCTTAGAACTGCTTTTGCTGCATCCCATAGGTTTTAGGTCGTCGTGTCTCCGTTGTCATTTGTTTCTAGGTATTTTTTAATTTCCTCTTTGATTTCTTCAGTGATCACTTCGTTATTAAGTGGTGTATTGTTTAGCCTCCATGTGTTTGTATTTTTTACAGATCTTTTCCTGTAATTGATATCTAGTCTCATAGCATTGTGGTCGGAAAAGATACTTGATACAATTTCAATTTTCTTAAATTTACCAAGGCTCGATTTGTGACCCAAGATATGATCTATCCTGGAGAATGTTCCATGAGCACTTGAGAAAAATGTGTATTCTGTTGTTTTTGGATGGAATGTCCTATAAATATCAATTAAGTCCATCTTGTTTAATGTATCATTTAAAGCTTGTGTTTCCTTATTTATTTTCATTTTGGATGATCTGTCCATTGGTGAAAGTGGGGTGTTAAAGTCCCCTACTATGAGTGTGTTACTGTTGATTTATCCTTTTATGGCTGTTAGTATTTGCCTTATGTATTGAGGTGCTCCTATGTTGGGTGCATAAATATTTACAATTGTTATATCTTCTTCTTGGATCGATCCCTTGATCATTATGTAGTGTCCTTCTTTGTCTCTTCTAGTAGTCTTTATTTTAAAGTCTATTTTGTCTGATATGAGAATTGCTACTCCAGCTTTCTTTTGGTTTCCATTTGCATGGAATATCTTTTTCCATCCCCTTACTTTCAGTCTGTATGTGTCTCTAGGTCTGAAGTGGATCTCTTGTAGACAGCATATATATGAGTCTTGTTTTTGTATCCATTCAGCCAATTTGTGTCTTTTGGTGGGAGCATTTAGTCCATTTACATTTAAGGTAATTATTGATATGTATGTTCGTATTCCCATTTCTTTAATTGTTTTGGGTTTGTTATTCTAGGTCTTTTCCTTCTGTTGTGTTTGTTGCCTAGAGAAGTTCCTTTAGCATTTGTTGTAAAGCTGGTTTGGTGGTGCTGAACTCTCTCAGCTTTTGCTTGTCTGTAAAGTTTTTAATGTCTCTATCAAATCTGAATGAGATCTTTGCTGGTTAGAGTAATCTTGGTTGCAGGTTTTTCTCCTTCATCACTTTAATTATGTCCTGCCACTCCCTTCTGGCTTGTAGAGTTTCTGCTGAGAGATCAGCTGTTAACCTGATGGGGATTCCCTTGTGTGTTATTTGTTGTTTTTGCCTTGCTGCTTTTAATATGATTTCTTTGTGTTTAATTTTTGACAGTTTGGTTAATATGTGTCTTGGCGTATTTCTCTTTGGATTTATTCTGTATGGGACTCTGTGTGCCTCCTGGACTTGATTAACTATTTCCTTTCCTATATTAGGGAAGTTTTCAACTATAATCTCTTCAAATATTTTCTCAGTCCCTTTCTTTTTCTCTTCTTCTTCTGGAACCCCTATAATTCGAATGTTGGTGCATTTAATGTTGTCCCAGAGGTCTCTGAGACTGTCCTCTGTTCTTTTCATTCTTTTTTCTTTATTTTGCTCTGCAGCAGTTATTTCCACTATTTTGTCTTCCACCTCACTTATCCGTTCTTCTGCCTCAGTTATTCTGCTATTGATCCCATCTAGAGTATTTTTTATTTCATTTATTGTGTTTTTAATCGATGCTTGATTCATCTTTAGTTCTTCTAGGTCCTTGTTAACTGTTTCTTGCATTTTGTCTATTCTATTTCCAAGATTTTGGACCTTGGAAATAGAATCTTAGATCATCTTTACAATCATTATTCTGAAGTCTCTTTCAGGTAGACTACCTATTACCTCTTCATTTGTTAGGTCTGGTAGGTTTTTATCTTGCTCCTTCACCTGCTGTGAGTTTTTCTGTCTTCTCATTTTGCTTATCTTACTGTGTTTGGGGTCTCCTTTTTGCAGGCTGCAGATTCCTAGTTCCTTTTGTTTTTGGTGTCTGTCCCCAGTGGCTAAGGTTGTTTCAGTAGGTTGTGTACTCTTCCTGGTGTGGGGGGGGACTAGTGCCTGTGTTCTGGTGTTTGAGGCTCGATCTTATCTTTCTGGTGGACAGGTCCACGTCTGGTGGTGTTTTTTGGGGTGCCTGTGGCCTTATTTTGTTTTTAGGCAGCCTCTCTGCTAATGGGTGGGGTTGTGTTCCTGTCTTGCTAGTTGCTTGGCATAGGGTGACCATCACTGTAGCTTGCTGGTCGTTGACTGAAGCTGTGTGCTGGTGTTGAGATGGAGATCTCTCGGAGATTTTCGCCATTTGATATTATGTGGAGCTGGGAGGTCTCTTGTGGACCCGTGTCCTGAAGTTGGCTCTCCCACTTCAGAGGCACAGCACTGACTCCTGGCTGCAGCACCAAGAGCCTTTCATCTACCCGACTCAGAATAAAAGGGAGAAAAAGTAGAAAGAAACAATTAGTAGAAGAAAGAAAGAGAGAGAGATAGGAAGGAAGAAGGAAAGAGAAGAAGGGAGGAAGAAAGAAAGAAAGAAAGGAGGGAAGGAGGGAGGAAGGAAAGAAAAAGAAAGAGTGAAAAGAAGAAGGGAGGGAGGGAGGGTGGAAGGAAAAAAGAAAGAAAAAGACAGACAGGAGGGAGGGAGGGAGGGACGACGGAAAGAAAGAAAGAAAGAAAGGAGGGAGGGAGGAAGGAAAGATAAAGAAAGAGTTAAGTGAAGAATGGAGGGAGGAAGGAAAGAAAGAATGAAAGAAAGAAAGACAGGAGGGAGGGAGGGAGGGAGGAAGGAAAGAAAAATAAAGAGTGAAAGGAAGAAGGGAGGGAGGGAGGAAAGAAGGAAAGAAAGACAGACAGGAGGGAGGGAGGGAGGGAGGAAGGATGGAAAGAAAGAAATAAAGAAAGCAGGGAGGGAGGGAGGAAGGAAAGAAAAATAAGGCGTGAAAGGAAGAAGGGAGGGAGGGAGGAAGGATGGAAAGAAAGAAATAAAGAAAGCAGGGAGGGAGGGAGGGAGGAAAGAAAAAGAAGGCGTGAAAGGAAGAAGGGAGGGAGGGAGGAAGGAAAGAAAGAAAGAAAGAAAGACAGACAGTAGGGAGGGAGGGAGGAAGGGAAGAAAGAAAGAAAGAAAGGGGCGGATGGAGAGAGGGAGGAAGGAAGGTAGGAAAAAATGAAAGAGAGAAGATAAAGTAAAATAGAATAAAGTATAAAATATAGTAGCGTTATTAAAAATAAAAAAGTAATTATTGAAAAAAAATGGATGGATAGAACCCTGGGACCTATGGTGGAAGCAAAGCTATACAGAGAAAATCTCACACAGAAGCATACAGATACACATTCACAAAAAGAGAACGGGGGGGGGAAATCGAAAATCTTTCCCTCACAGGCCCTCTCCTCAATTTGGGATAATTCGTTGTAAAAAGAGGAAAAGGGGAAAAAGTCTGAAATCTTGCTCTCAAAGTCCACCTCCGTAATTTGGGATAATTCGTGGTAAAAAGAGGAAAAGGGGAAAAAATCTTAAATCTTGTCCTCAAAGTCCACCTCCTCAATTTGGGATGATTCACTGTCCATTCATGCACTCCACAGACGCAGGGCACATCAAGCGGACCGTGGAGCTTTAATCTGCTGCCTCCGAGGCTGCACAGATAGATTTCCCTGTCTCTTCTCTGCTCTCACAGCTCCCGGGTCTCAGCCTTGGACCTGGCCCAATCTCTGCGTGTAGGTCGCCGGAGGGCATCGGTTCTTGAATCAGACAGGATGGGTTTAAAGGAGTCGCTGATTCGGGGGCTCTGGCTCACTCAGACCGAGGGGAGGGAGGGGCATGCAGTGCGGGGCGGGCCTGCGGTGGCAGAGACCGGCGTGATGTTGCACCAGCCCGAGGCACTCCGTGCGCTTTCCCGGGTAAGCCATCCCTGGGTCCCAGGATCCTGGCAGTGGCGGGCTGCACTGGCTCCCTGGAAGGTGGGTGGACAGTGACCTGCGCTGGCACACAGGGCTTGTGGCAGCAGCAGCAGCAGCCCCAGCGTCCCACGCCAGTCTCTGGTGTCCACACCTTCAGCCACAGTTCACACCTATCTCTGGAGCTTCTTTAAGCAGCGATCTTAATGCCCTCTCCTCACACACCAGGAAACAAAAGGGAAGAAAAAGTCTCTTGTCCCTTCGGCAGCTCCAGACGTTTTCCCCGGACTCCCTCCGGGTTAGCTGTGGCACACCAACCCCTTCAGGCTCTCTTCCTGCCGCCAGCCCCAGTCCTCTCCCTGCGCTCTGAATGAAACCTGATACCCGAGCCTCAGCTCCCAGCCCCGCCTGCAGTGGCGGCCGAGCAGACAAGCCTCTTGGGCTGGTGTGTGCCTGAGGGCACAGATCCTCTGTGCGGGAATCTCTCTGCTTTGCCCTCCGCAACCCTGTTGCTGTGGTCTCCTCAGCTGCTCCGAAGCTTTCCCCCTCCGCCACCCACAGTCTCCACCCATGAAGAGCCTTCTAGTGTGTGGAAACCTTTCCTCCTTCATGGCTCCCTCCGACTGGTGTAGGTCCCGTCCCTATCCTTTTGTCTCTGTTTATTCTTTTCTTCTTTTGCCCTACCAGGGTATGTGGGGAGTTTCTTGCATTTTGGGGGGTCTGAGGTCTTCTGTCAGTGTTCAGCAGGTGTGCTGTAGGAGTTGTTCCACTTGTAGATGAATTTCTGATGTATCTGTGGGGAGGAAGGTGATCTCCGCGTCTTACTATTCTGCCATCTTCCTGCAGACCTATAAGTGATATCTTATGATAAGTTTCTTTTTCTGTGTTACTTATTTCACTTAGAATCATTGTATTTAAATCTACTCATTATGCACCTACTGGCCTTATGAAATTGATTTCATGGTGGAGGGATATTCCATCGTACGTAAGTACCACAATTTTTTTACCCATTTTTGGCTTTCCTGGGATATTTAAGGTGAATAGAAGTCGAGGTTCTTATAAGCAGTGTAGCCCTAAATTTAGGGGTGGCTGTGTCTTATTGATTTTCAGTTTTCCCAAGGTATATTCCCATGACTGGAAGTGCCCTAGACTCTGTAGCTCTGTTGTTTACTTCTTTTAGGGAACACAATGCACTCCTCCAGAGTGGCTGTTGGCAATTTACATCCTGCCCATCAGCATAAAAAGGCTACCTGTTCTCCAGGGCCTGTCTTACCGTTCTGTTTTTTACCCATTTTTCAGATGTCCCTTTTGACCGGTGGGAAGTGATATGCCTTTGTAGTGCTGATTTGCATTGCCTGCTTGCTTGGTTGGCCAAAAAGGGCATATACATTTTCTCCTGAATATATTCAGGAGAAAACGCATACGCCCTTTTTGGCCAAGTGCAACATTGTCGAAGCTGTGCCACTTTTCCTGTGCTTTAAAGGTGATTCCAATGTACCTCTTGAAATCTGTTTCCTGCAATTCTGCCTCACTTTCAAGTCCACTTCGTTGCCTTCCCTCAACCGATTTTTGGAAGAGAGTGGGCCTTTATAACTCACCATGTTTGTGAATATCTGTGCCCCTGAGCTCCCATTTTCAACTCACTTTTTTGTGAGCTGACTGCAAAACCACAAATATGCTTCAGGACCTATACTGGTTCTGTGGGGTCAGGCTGAGACTTTGTTTAATTCTTCTTCCTGATGGGAAATTAGAGTGACATGTGCCCATCCAAATGCTTACTGCTACTCTCTCATTGGTTCTTCCTCTTCCCTTTTATCCTCTGCACAATTTGCAAACTGTGAGAACCAGGAGGTTGAGGGGGCTGACTCTCCAAGTTGGGAGATTGATAGTAAAGCAGTTGGAATGTAAAACCGGAGAAGCAGGAGAAGAAAAATTAGAAGAGTTATAGTAAACTTTCGTGATCACAGAGTTTCAATACTTTAGGTTTCCCATACATGTTATAGCTGTAGTAATATTTCCTTAAACCTTGAGAGTAGGGACCCATGGAATGGGTGGCACGCCTTATTGCTTTAAAGGGTCTGCATTTGCACACACAATCTCACCAATCGTCTCAACCCCAAGTGTATAGGCTTAAGTAGCATCTAGCTGTTGGTGTAGATAGGGTCATTCCAGGTTTCCTCAGAGCCCCTGAAGGAATTGTGTAAGAATTTCGTTGTTTCTGTGATTTGTTTTTCCAATTTATTTTTATTACGGGTTTGAGCTTATTTTCACTGCCATGTTTATGCCAGTCAAGACACACTTGTTTCCCTTATGGAGACATATCAATACATAGGTTATAAGATTCTTACTAGTCAGATATATTCCTCTGTGGGTATTAGGGTGTGTTGAGGCCCGTTCACTGAGGAAGGAGTAGGTCTTGTCTATTACATATTTGGTTTATGGTACTGTACCTGTGCTAATATCAAACTCTGGTTTTATGCATTACCCCACCTTTCCTTTCCCCTTAAGCAGGCATAAGAGTGTTTTCTAAATGTGAGATTCTCTTCTCTTTCCTAATTCTTTTCATGTATAGCCATGTTTACATTCCCTTCATAAGTGATATCATATGATAAGTTTCTTTATCTCTGTGACTTATTTCACTTAGAATCATCGTACCTGAATACACTCATTTTGCTGCTACTAGCCTTATGACATTGATTTCATGGCTGAGGGATATTACATCGTAGTTAAGTACCACAGTGTCTTAACCCATTATTGTCTTTCCTGAGATATTTAAGGTGTACTGAAGTCGAGGTTCTTGTAAGCAGTGCATCCCTTAATTTTTGGGTGACAGTGTCTTATTGATTTTCAGTTTTCCCAAGGTATATTCCCATGACTGGATGTGCCCTAGGCTCTGTAGCTCTCTTGTTCAATTCTTCTAGATAACACAGTGCACTCCTCCAGACTGGCTCTTCACAATTTACATCCCGGCCATCAGCATAGCAATGCTCGTTGTTCTCCAGGGCCGCTCTTGCCTTTCTGGTTTTACACATTTATTGGATGTCCATTTTGATCGGTGGGAAGTGACACTACTGTGTAGTGTGGATTTGCATTGCCCGCTTGCTTGGTTGGCCACAAATGGCGTATGCATTTTCTCGTGAATATATTCAGGAGAAAACGCATACGCCCTTTTTGGCCAAGTGCATCATTGTCGAAGTTGGTCCGCTTTTCCTGTGCTTTAAAGAAGATTCCTATCTACCTCTTGAAATCTGTTTCCTGAAATTTTGCCTCTTTTTCAGGTCCGCCTCGGGTCCTTCCTTCAACAGATTGTTGGACGATAGTTGTCCTTTAATACTCTGCCAGTTTGTGAATTGCTGTGCCCCTGAGGTCCATTTTTCAACTCGTTTCTTGTGAGCTTACTGAAAGTCCAAAATTTTGGATCAGGACCTATACTGGATTCCGGCGGGTGGCTGAGACTTTGGTTAATTCTTCTTCCTGCCGGGAAATAAGAGTGACATGTGCCCTTCCAAATGCCTAACAGGTACTCTCTCATTGATTCTCCCTCTTCCCTTTCATCGTCTGCCAAATTGGGAACTGGTGCGAGCCAGGACGTTAAAGGGGATGCCTCTCCAAGTTGGGAGTTTGAGAGTAAAGCAGTTGGAAAGTCAAACCGGAGCACCTGGAGAGGGACTATTAGTTGAGTTTTAGAAATCTTTCGTATTCACAGGGTGTCCATTTTGTAGGTTTCCCGTACATGTTATAGCTGTAATAATATTCCCTGCAACCTGGAGAGCTGGGCCCCATGGAATGGCTGCCACGCATTATTGCTTTAAAGGGTCTGCATTTGCTCACCCAAACTCAACAATCCTCTCAGTCCCAAGTGTCCAGCCTTATGCCACATCCAGCTGTTGCTGTAGATAGGGTCATTGCAGGTTTCATCAGAGCCCTTGAAGGAATTGTAAACAATTTCCCTGTTGTTTTGTTTTGTTTTTGAAATTCTTTTTATAGTGGGTTTGAGTTGACTCTCACTGCTATGTTTATGCCAGTCTAGACACACTTTATTCCCTTACGGAAGCATATCAATACATAGGTTTTAAGATTCTTGCTAGTCAGATATATTCCTCTGTGGGAAGTAAGGGATTTTGAGTCCCTTTCACCCAGGAAGGTGTAGGTCTTGACTATACCGTGTTTGGCTTTTGGAACGGTACCTGTTCTAATATCAAACTCTGGTTTTCTGCATCACCCCACCTCTCCTTCCCCCTTAAGCAGGCATAAGTGTGTTTTCTAAATGTGAGACTCTGTTCTCTTTCCTAACTCAGTTCATGTGTAGCCATGTTTACAGGACCTTCATAAGTGATATCTTATGATAAGTTTCTTTTTCTCTGTGACTTCTTTCACTTAGAATCATCGTACCTGAATCCACTCATTTTGCTGCTACTAGCCTTATGACATTGATTTCATGGCTGAGGGATATTCCATCGTACGTAAGTACCACAATTTCTTGAACCATCTTTGTCTTTCCTGGGATATTTAAGGTGTACCCAAGTTGAGGTTCTTGTAAGCAGTGCAGCCCTAAATTTTGGGGTGGCTCTGTCTTATTGATTTTCAGTTTTCCCAAGGTATACTCCCTAGACTGGAAGTGCCCTTGGCTCTGTAGCTCTGTTGTTTACTTGTTTTAGGGAACACAATGCACTCGTCCAGAGAGGCAGTTGGCCATTTACATCCCGCCCATCAGCATAACAAGGCTCCCTGTTCTCCAGGGCCTGTCTTGCCTTCCTGGTTTTTACACATTTAGCGGATGTCCCTTTTGACCGGTGGGAAGTGATACTTCTTTGTAGTGCAGATTTGCATTGCGCGCTTCCATGCTTGGCCAAAAAGGGCGTATGCGTTTTCTCCGGAATATATTCAGGAGAAAAGGCATACGCCCTTTTTGGCCAAGTGCATCATTGTCGAAGTTGTGCCCCTCCTCATGTGCTTTAAAGGGGATTCCAACGTACCTCTTGAAATCTGTTTCCTGCTATTCTGCCTCGCATTCAAGTCCGCCTCGTTGCCTTCCCTCAACAGATTTTTGGAAGATAGTTGTCCTTTATTACTCTGCCAGTTTGTGAATTGCTGTGCCCCTGAGGTCCATTTTTCAACTCGTTTCTTGTGAGCTTACAGAAAGTCCAAAATTTTGGATCAGGACCTATACTGGATTCCGGCTGGTGGCTGAGACTTTGGTTAATTCTTCTTCCTGCCGGGAAATAAGAGTGACATGTGCCCTTCCAAATGCCTAGCAGCTACTCTCTCATTGATTCTCCCTCTTCCCTTTCATCCTCTGCCAAATTGGCAACCTGTGCGAGCCAGGACGTTAAAGGGGATGCCTCTCCAAATTGGGAGTTTGAGAGTAAAGCAGTTGGAAAGTCAAACCGGAGCACCTGGAGAGGGACTATTAGTTGAGTTTTAGAAATCTTTCGTATTCACAGGGTGTCCATTCTCTAGGTTTCCCGTACATGTTATAGCTGTAGTAATATTCCCTTCAACCTGGAGACCTGGGACCAATGGAATGGGTGCCACGCATTACTGCTATAAAGGGTCTGCATTTGCTCACCCAATCTCACCAATCCTCTCAGTCCCAAGTGTCCAGTCTTATGCCACATCCAGCTGTTGTTTTAGATAGGCTCATTGCAGGTTTCATCACAGCCCCTGAAGGAATTGTAAAGAATTTCCCTGGTTTTTTGTTTCGTTTTTGAAATTCCTTTTTATAGTGGGTTTGAGTTGATTCTCACTGCCATGTTTATGCCAGTCTAGACACACTTGATTCCCTTATGGAAGCATATCAATAGGTAGGTTTTAAGATTCTTGCTAGTCAGATATATTCCTCTGTGGGAAATATGGGGTTTTGAGTCCCTTTCACCGAGGAAGGTGTAGGTGTTGACTATTCCGTGTTTGGTTTTTGGAACGGTACCTCTTCTAATATCAAACTCTGGTTTTCTGCATCACCCCACCTCTCCTTCCCCCTTAAGCAGGCATAAGAGTGTTTTCTAAATGTGAGACTCTGTTCTCTTTCCTAACTCAGTTCATGTGTAGCCATGTTTACAGGACCTTCATAAGTGATATCTTATGATAAGTTTCTTTTTCTCTGTGACTTCTTTCACTTAGAATCATCGTACCTGAATCCACTCATTTTGCTGCTACTAGCCTTATGACATTGATTTCATGGCTGAGGGATATTCCATCGTACGTAAATACCACAATTTCTTGAACCATTTTTGCCTTTCCTGGGATATTTAAGGTGTACCCAAGTTGAGTTTCTTGTAAGCAGTGCAGCCCTAAATTTTGGGGTGGCTCTGTCTTATTGATTTTCAGTTTTCCCAAGGTATACTCCCTAGACTGGAAGTGCCCTTGGCTCTGTAGCTCTGTTGTTTACTTGTTTTAGGGAACACAATGCACTCGTCCAGAGAGGCAGTTGGCCATTTACATCCCACCCATCAGCATAACAAGGCTCCCTGTTCTCCAGGGCCTGTCTTGCCTTCCTGGTTTTTACACATTTAGCGGATGTCCCTTTTGACCGGTGGGAAGTGATACTTCTTTGTAGTGCAGATTTGCATTGCGCGCTTCCTTGCTTGGCCAAAAAGGGCGTATGCGTTTTCTCCGGAATATATTCAGGAGAAAAGGAATACGCCCTTTTTGGCCAAGTGCATCATTGTCGAAGGTGTGCCCCTCCTCATGTGCTTTAAAGGGGATTCCAACGTACCTCTTGAAATCTGTTTCCTGCTATTCTGCCTCGCATTCAAGTCCGCCTCGTTGCCTTCCCTCAACAGATTTTTGGAAGATAGTTGTCCTTTATTACTCTGCCAGTTTGTGAATTGCTGTGTCCCTGAGGTCCATTTTTCAACTCGTTTCTTGTGAGCTTACGGAAAGTCCAAAATTTTGGATCAGGACCTATACTGGATTCCGGCTGGTGGCTGAGACTTTGGTTAATTCTTCTTCCTGCCGGGAAATAAGAGTGATATGTGCCCTTCCAAATGCCTAGCAGCTACTCTCTCATTGATTCTCCCTCTTCCCTTTCATCCTCTGCCAAATTGGCAACCTGTGCGAGCCAGGAAGTTAAAGGGGATGCCTCTCCAAGTTGGGAGTTTGAGAGTAAAGCAGTTGGAAAGTCAAACCGGAGCACCTGGAGAGGGACTATTAGTTGAGTTTTAGAAATCTTTCGTATTCACAGGGTGTCCATTTTGTAGGTTTTCCGTACATGTTATAGCTGTAATAATATTCCCTTCAACCTGGAGAGCTGGGCCCCATGGAATGGGTGCCACGCATTATTGCTTTAAAGGGTCTGAATTTGCTCACCCAATCTCACCAATCCTCTCAGTCCCAAGTGTCCAGCCTTATGCCACATCCAGCTGTTGCTGTAGATAGGGTCATTGCAGGTTTCATCAGATCCCCTGAAGGAATTGTAAAGAATATCCCTGTTTTTTTGTTTTGTTTTTGAAATTCCTTTTTATAGTGGGTTTGAGCTGCTTCTCACTGCCATGTTTATGCCAGTCTAGACACACTTGATTCCCTTACGGAAGCATATCAATACATAGGTTTTAAGATTCTTGCTAGTCAGATATATTCCTCTGTGGGAAATAAGGGATTTTGAGTCCTTTTCACCCAGGAAGGTGTAGGTCTTGACTATTCCGTGTTTGGCTTTTGGAACGGTACCTGTTCTAATATCAAACTCTGGTTTTATGCATCACCCCACCTCTCCTTCCCCCTTAAGCAGGCATAAGAGTGTTTTCTAAATGTGAGACTCCATTCTCTTTCCTAACTCAGTTCATGTGTAGCCATGTTTACAGGACCTTCATAAGTGATATCTTATGATAAGTTTCTTTTTCTCTGTGACTTCTTTCACTTAGAATCATCGTACCTGAATCCACTCATTTTGCTGCTACTAGCCTTATGACATTGATTTCATGGCTGAGGGATATTCCATCGTACGTAAGTACCACAATTTCTTGAACCATCTTTGTCTTTCCTGGGATATTTAAGGTGTACCCAAGTTGAGGTTCTTGTAAGCAGTGCAGCCCTAAATTTTGGGGTGTCTCTGTCTTATGGATTTTCAGTTTTCCCAAGGTATAGTCCCTAGACTGGAAGTGCACTTGGCTCTGTAGCTCTGTTGTTTACTTGTTTTAGGGAACACAGTGCACTCGGCCAGAGAGGCAGTTGGCCATTTACATCCCGCCCATCAGCATAAAAAGGCTCCCTGTTCTCCAGGGCCTGTCTTGCCTTTCTGGTTTTTACACGTTTTGCGGATGTCCCTTTTGACCGGTAGGAAGTGATTCTTCTTTGTAGTGCAGATTTGCATTGCACGCTTGCTTGCTTGGCCAAAAAGGGCGTATGCGTTTTCTCCGGAATATATTCAGGAGAAAAGGCATACGCCCTTTTTGGCCAAGTGCATCATTGTCGAAGTTGTGCCCCTCCTCATGTGCTTTAAAGGGCATTCCAACGTACCTCTTGAAATCTGTTTCCTGCTATTCTGCCTCGCATTCAAGTCTGCCTCGTTGCCTTCCCTCAACAGAGTTTTGGACGATAGTTGTCCTTTATTACTCTGCCAGTTTGTGAGTTGCTGTGCCCCTGAGCTCCATTTCTCAACTCGTTTTTTGTGAGCTAACCGCAAGTCCAAAATTTTGGTCAGGACCTATACTGGTTCCCGGCGGGTGGCTGAGGCTTTGGTTAATTCTTCTTCCTGCCGGGAAATTAGAGTGACATGTGCCCGTCCAAATGCCTAACAGCTACTCTCTCATTGCTTCTCCCTCTTCCCTTTCATCCTCTGCCAAATTGGGAACCTGTGCGACCCAGGAGGTTAAAGGGGCTGTCTCTCCAAGTTGGCAGATTGATAGTAAAGCAGTTGGAAAGTCAAACCGGAGCACCAGGGGAGGGACTATTCTTTGAGTTTTAGAAACCTTTCATATTCACAGTGTGTCCATTCTCTAGGTTTCCCGTACATGTTATAGCTGTAGTAATATTCCCTTCAACATGGAGACCTGGGACCAATGGAATGGGTGCCACGCATTACTGCTATAAAGGGTCTGCATTTGCTCACCCAATCTCACCAATCCTCTCAGTCCCAAGTGTCCAGTCTTATGCCACATCCAGCTGTTGTTTTAGATAGGCTCATTGCAGGTTTCATCACAGCCCCTGAAGGAATTGTAAAGAATTTCCCTGGTTTTTTGTTTCGTTTTTGAAATTCCTTTTTATAGTGGGTTTGAGTTGATTCTCACTGCCATGTTTATGCCAGTCTAGACACACTTGATTCCCTTATGGAAGCATATCAATAGGTAGGTTTTAAGATTCTTGCTAGTCAGATATATTCCTCTGTGGGAAATATGGGGTTTTGAGTCCCTTTCACCGAGGAAGGTGTAGGTGTTGACTATTCCGTGTTTGGTTTTTGGAACGGTACCTCTTCTAATATCAAACTCTGGTTTTCTGCATCACCCCACCTCTCCTTCCCCCTTAAGCAGGCATAAGAGTGTTTTCTAAATGTGAGACTCTGTTCTCTTTCCTAACTCAGTTCATGTGTAGCCATGTTTACAGGACCTTCATAAGTGATATCTTATGATAAGTTTCTTTTTCTCTGTGACTTCTTTCACTTAGAATCATCGTACCTGAATCCACTCATTTTGCTGCTACTAGCCTTATGACATTGATTTCATGGCTGAGGGATATTCCATCGTACGTAAGTACCACAATTTCTTGAACCATTTTTGCCTTTCCTGGGATAATTAAGGTGTACCCAAGTTGAGTTTCTTGTAAGCAGTGCAGCCCTAAATTTTGGGGTGGCTCTGTCTTATTGATTTTCAGTTTTCCCAAGGTATACTCCCTAGACTGGAAGTGCCCTTGGCTCTGTAGCTCTGTTGTTTACTTGTTTTAGGGAACACAATGCACTCGTCCAGAGAGGCAGTTGGCCATTTACATCCCGCCCATCAGCATAACAAGGCTCCCTGTTCTCCAGGGCCTGTCTTGCCTTCCTGGTTTTTACACATTTAGCGGATGTCCCTTTTGACCGGTGGGAAGTGATACTTCTTTGTAGTGCAGATTTGCATTGCGCGCTTCCTTGCTTGGCCAAAAAGGGCGTATGCGTTTTCTCCGGAATAGATTCAGGAGAAAAGGCATACGCCCTTTTTGGCCAAGTGCATCATTGTCGAAGTTGTGCCCCTCCTCATGTGCTTTAAAGGGGATTCCAACGTACCTCTTGAAATCTCTTTCCTGCTATTCTGCCTCGCATTCAAGTCCACCTCGTTGCCTTCCCTCAACAGATTTTTGGAAGATAGTTGTCCTTTATTACTCTGCCAGTTTGTGAATTGCTGTGCCCCTGAGGTCCATTTTTCAACTCGTTTCTTGTGAGCTTACGGAAAGTCCAAAATTTTGGATCAGGACCTATACTGGATTCCGGCGGGTGGCTGAGACTTTGGTTAATTCTTCTTCCTGCCGGGAAATAAGAGTGACATGTGCCCTTCCAAATGCCTAGCAGCTACTCTCTCATTGATTCTCCCTCTTCCCTTTCATCCTCTGCCAAATTGGGAACGTGTGCGAGCCAGGACGTTAAAGGGGATGCCTCTCCAAGTTGGGAGATTGAGAGTAAAGCAGTTGGAAAGTCAAACCAGAGCACCTGGAGAGGGACTATTAGTTGAGTTTTAGAAATCTTTCGTATTCACAGGGTGTCCATTCTCTACGTTTCCCGTACATGTTATAGCTGTAGTAATATTCCCTTCAACCTGGAGACCTGGGACCAATGGAATGGGTGCCACGCATTACTGCTATAAAGGGTCTGCATTTGCTCACCCAATCTCACCAATCCTCTCAGTCCCAAGTGTCCAGTCTTATGCCACATCCAGCTGTTGTTTTAGATAGGCTCATTGCAGGTTTCATCACAGCCCCTGAAGGAATTGTAAAGAATTTCCCTGGTTTTTTGTTTCGTTTTTGAAATTCCTTTTTATAGTGGGTTTGAGTTGATTCTCACTGCCATGTTTATGCCAGTCTAGACACACTTGATTCCCTTATGGAAGCATATCAATAGGTAGGTTTTAAGATTCTTGCTAGTCAGATATATTCCTCTGTGGGAAATATGGGGTTTTGAGTCCCTTTCACCGAGGAAGGTGTAGGTGTTGACTATTCCGTGTTTGGTTTTTGGAACGGTACCTCTTCTAATATCAAACTCTGGTTTTCTGCATCACCCCACCTCTCCTTCCCCCTTAAGCAGGCATAAGAGTGTTTTCTAAATGTGAGACTCTGTTCTCTTTCCTAACTCAGGTCATGTGTAGCCATGTTTACAGGACCTTCATAAGTGATATCTTATGATAAGTTTCTTTTTCTCTGTGACTTCTTTCACTTAGAATCATCGTACCTGAATCCACTCATTTTGCTGCTACTAGCCTTATGACATTGATTTCATGGCTGAGGGATATTCCATCGTACGTAAGTACCACAATTTCTTGAACCATTTTTGCCTTTCCTGGGATATTTAAGGTGTACCCAAGTTGAGTTTCTTGTAAGCAGTGCAGCCCTAAATTTTGGGGTGGCTCTGTGTTATTGATTTTCAGTTTTCCCAAGGTATACTCCCTAGACTGGAAGTGCCCTTGGCTCTGTAGCTCTGTTGTTTACTTGTTTTAGGGAACACAATGCACTCGTCCAGAGAGGCAGTTGGCCATTTACATCCCGCCCATCAGCATAACAAGGCTCCCTGTTCTCCAGGGCCTGTCTTGCCTTCCTGGTTTTTACACATTTTGCGGATGTCCCTTTTGACCGGTGGGAAGTGATACTTCTTTGTAGTGCAGATTTGCATTGCGCGCTTCCTTGCTTGGCCAAAAAGGGCGTATGCGTTTTCTCCGGAATAGATTCAGGATAAAACACATACGCCCTTTTTGGCCAAGTGCATCTTTGTCGAAGTTGTGCCCCTCCTCATGTGCTTTAAAGGGCATTCCAACGTACCTCTTGAAATCTGTTTCCTGCTATTCTGCCTCGCATTCAAGTCTGCCTCGTTGCCTTCCCTCAACAGAGTTTTGGACGATAGTTGTCCTTTATTACTATGCCAGTTTGTGAGTTGCTGTGCCCCTGAGCTCCATTTCTCAACTCGTTTTTTGTGAGCTAACCGCAAGTCCAAAATTTTGGTCAGGACCTATACTGGTTCCCGGCGGGTGGCTGAGGCTTTGGTTAATTCTTCTTCCTGCCGGGAAATTAGAGTGACATGTGCCCGTCCAAATGCCTAACAGCTACTCTCTCATTGCTTCTCCCTCTTCCCTTTCATCCTCTGCCAAATTGGGAACCTGTGCGACCCAGGAGGTTAAAGGGGCTGTCTCTCCAAGTTGGCAGATTGATAGTAAAGCAGTTGGAAAGTCAAACCGGAGCACCAGGGGAGGGACTATTCTTTGAGTTTTAGAAACCTTTCATATTCACAGTGTGTCCATTCTCTAGGTTTCCCGTACATGTTATAGCTGTAGTAATATTCCCTTCAACCTGGAGACCTGGGACCAATGGAATGGGTGCCACGCATTACTGCTATAAAGGGTCTGCATTTGCTCACCCAATCTCACCAATCCTCTCAGTCCCAAGTGTCCAGTCTTATGCCACATCCAGCTGTTGTTTTAGATAGGCTCATTGCAGGTTTCATCACAGCCCCTGAAGGAATTGTAAAGAATTTCCCTGGTTTTTTGTTTCGTTTTTGAAATTCCTTTTTATAGTGGGTTTGAGTTGATTCTCACTGCCATGTTTATGCCAGTCTAGACACACTTGATTCCCTTATGGAAGCATATCAATAGGTAGGTTTTAAGATTCTTGCTAGTCAGATATATTCCTCTGTGGGAAATATGGGGTTTTGAGTCCCTTTCACCGAGGAAGGTGTAGGTGTTGACTATTCCGTGTTTGGTTTTTGGAACGGTACCTCTTCTAATATCAAACTCTGGTTTTCTGCATCACCCCACCTCTCCTTCCCCCTTAAGCAGGCATAAGAGTGTTTTCTAAATGTGAGACTCTGTTCTCTTTCCTAACTCAGGTCATGTGTAGCCATGTTTACAGGACCTTCATAAGTGATATCTTATGATAAGTTTCTTTTTCTCTGTGACTTCTTTCACTTAGAATCATCGTACCTGAATCCACTCATTTTGCTGCTACTAGCCTTATGACATTGATTTCATGGCTGAGGGATATTCCATCGTACGTAAGTACCACAATTTCTTGAACCATTTTTGCCTTTCCTGGGATATTTAAGGTGTACCCAAGTTGAGTTTCTTGTAAGCAGTGCAGCCCTAAATTTTGGGGTGGCTCTGTGTTATTGATTTTCAGTTTTCCCAAGGTATACTCCCTAGACTGGAAGTGCCCTTGGCTCTGTAGCTCTGTTGTTTACTTGTTTTAGGGAACACAATGCACTCGTCCAGAGAGGCAGTTGGCCATTTACATCCCGCCCATCAGCATAACAAGGCTCCCTGTTCTCCAGGGCCTGTCTTGCCTTCCTGGTTTTTACACATTTTGCGGATGTCCCTTTTGACCGGTGGGAAGTGATACTTCTTTGTAGTGCAGATTTGCATTGCGCGCTTCCTTGCTTGGCCAAAAAGGGCGTATGCGTTTTCTCCGGAATAGATTCAGGATAAAACACATACGCCCTTTTTGGCCAAGTGCATCTTTGTCGAAGTTGTGCCCCTCCTCATGTGCTTTAAAGGGCATTCCAACGTACCTCTTGAAATCTGTTTCCTGCTATTCTGCCTCGCATTCAAGTCTGCCTCGTTGCCTTCCCTCAACAGAGTTTTGGACGATAGTTGTCCTTTATTACTATGCCAGTTTGTGAGTTGCTGTGCCCCTGAGCTCCATTTCTCAACTCGTTTTTTGTGAGCTAACCGCAAGTCCAAAATTTTGGTCAGGACCTATACTGGTTCCCGGCGGGTGGCTGAGGCTTTGGTTAATTCTTCTTCCTGCCGGGAAATTAGAGTGACATGTGCCCGTCCAAATGCCTAACAGCTACTCTCTCATTGCTTCTCCCTCTTCCCTTTCATCCTCTGCCAAATTGGGAACCTGTGCGACCCAGGAGGTTAAAGGGGCTGTCTCTCCAAGTTGGCAGATTGATAGTAAAGCAGTTGGAAAGTCAAACCGGAGCACCAGGGGAGGGACTATTCTTTGAGTTTTAGAAACCTTTCATATTCACAGTGTGTCCATTCTCTAGGTTTCCCGTACATGTTATAGCTGTAGTAATATTCCCTTCAACCTGGAGACCTGGGACCAATGGAATGGGTGCCACGCATTACTGCTATAAAGGGTCTGCATTTGCTCACCCAATCTCACCAATCCTCTCAGTCCCAAGTGTCCAGTCTTATGCCACATCCAGCTGTTGTTTTAGATAGGCTCATTGCAGGTTTCATCACAGCCCCTGAAGGAATTGTAAAGAATTTCCCTGGTTTTTTGTTTCGTTTTTGAAATTCCTTTTTATAGTGGGTTTGAGTTGATTCTCACTGCCATGTTTATGCCAGTCTAGACACACTTGATTCCCTTATGGAAGCATATCAATAGGTAGGTTTTAAGATTCTTGCTAGTCAGATATATTCCTCTGTGGGAAATATGGGGTTTTGAGTCCCTTTCACCGAGGAAGGTGTAGGTGTTGACTATTCTGTGTTTGGTTTTTGGAACGGTACCTCTTCTAATATCAAACTCTGGTTTTCTGCATCACCCCACCTCTCCTTCCCCCTTAAGCAGGCATAAGAGTGTTTTCTAAATGTGAGACTCTGTTCTCTTTCCTAACTCAGTTCATGTGTAGCCATGTTTACAGGACCTTCATAAGTGATATCTTATGATAAGTTTCTTTTTCTCTGTGACTTCTTTCACTTAGAATCATCGTACCTGAATCCACTCATTTTGCTGCTACTAGCCTTATGACATTGATTTCATGGCTGAGGGATATTCCATCGTACGTAAGTACCACAATTTCTTGAACCATTTTTGCCTTTCCTGGGATAATTAAGGTGTACCCAAGTTGAGTTTCTTGTAAGCAGTGCAGCCCTAAATTTTGGGGTGGCTCTGTCTTATTGATTTTCAGTTTTCCCAAGGTATACTCCCTAGACTGGAAGTGCCCTTGGCTCTGTAGCTCTGTTGTTTACTTGTTTTAGGGAACACAATGCACTCGTCCAGAGAGGCAGTTGGCCATTTACATCCCGCCCATCAGCATAACAAGGCTCCCTGTTCTCCAGGGCCTGTCTTGCCTTCCTGGTTTTTACACATTTAGCGGATGTCCCTTTTGACCGGTGGGAAGTGATACTTCTTTGTAGTGCAGATTTGCATTGCGCGCTTCCTTGCTTGGCCAAAAAGGGCGTATGCGTTTTCTCCGGAATAGATTCAGGAGAAAAGGCATACGCCCTTTTTGGCCAAGTGCATCATTGTCGAAGTTGTGCCCCTCCTCATGTGCTTTAAAGGGGATTCCAACGTACCTCTTGAAATCTCTTTCCTGCTATTCTGCCTCGCATTCAAGTCCACCTCGTTGCCTTCCCTCAACAGATTTTTGGAAGATAGTTGTCCTTTATTACTCTGCCAGTTTGTGAATTGCTGTGCCCCTGAGGTCCATTTTTCAACTCGTTTCTTGTGAGCTTACGGAAAGTCCAAAATTTTGGATCAGGACCTATACTGGATTCCGGCGGGTGGCTGAGACTTTGGTTAATTCTTCTTCCTGCCGGGAAATAAGAGTGACATGTGCCCTTCCAAATGCCTAGCAGCTACTCTCTCATTGATTCTCCCTCTTCCCTTTCATCCTCTGCCAAATTGGGAACGTGTGCGAGCCAGGACGTTAAAGGGGATGCCTCTCCAAGTTGGGAGATTGAGAGTAAAGCAGTTGGAAAGTCAAACCAGAGCACCTGGAGAGGGACTATTAGTTGAGTTTTAGAAATCTTTCGTATTCACAGGGTGTCCATTCTCTACGTTTCCCGTACATGTTATAGCTGTAGTAATATTCCCTTCAACCTGGAGACCTGGGACCAATGGAATGGGTGCCACGCATTACTGCTATAAAGGGTCTGCATTTGCTCACCCAATCTCACCAATCCTCTCAGTCCCAAGTGTCCAGTCTTATGCCACATCCAGCTGTTGTTTTAGATAGGCTCATTGCAGGTTTCATCACAGCCCCTGAAGGAATTGTAAAGAATTTCCCTGGTTTTTTGTTTCGTTTTTGAAATTCCTTTTTATAGTGGGTTTGAGTTGATTCTCACTGCCATGTTTATGCCAGTCTAGACACACTTGATTCCCTTATGGAAGCATATCAATAGGTAGGTTTTAAGATTCTTGCTAGTCAGATATATTCCTCTGTGGGAAATATGGGGTTTTGAGTCCCTTTCACCGAGGAAGGTGTAGGTGTTGACTATTCCATGTTTGGTTTTTGGAACGGTACCTCTTCTAATATCAAACTCTGGTTTTCTGCATCACCCCACCTCTCCTTCCCCCTTAAGCAGGCATAAGAGTGTTTTCTAAATGTGAGACTCTGTTCTCTTTCCTAACTCAGGTCATGTGTAGCCATGTTTACAGGACCTTCATAAGTGATATCTTATGATAAGTTTCTTTTTCTCTGTGACTTCTTTCACTTAGAATCATCGTACCTGAATCCACTCATTTTGCTGCTACTAGCCTTATGACATTGATTTCATGGCTGAGGGATATTCCATCGTACGTAAGTACCACAATTTCTTGAACCATTTTTGCCTTTCCTGGGATATTTAAGGTGTACCCAAGTTGAGTTTCTTGTAAGCAGTGCAGCCCTAAATTTTGGGGTGGCTCTGTGTTATTGATTTTCAGTTTTCCCAAGGTATACTCCCTAGACTGGAAGTGCCCTTGGCTCTGTAGCTCTGTTGTTTACTTGTTTTAGGGAACACAATGCACTCGTCCAGAGAGGCAGTTGGCCATTTACATCCCGCCCATCAGCATAACAAGGCTCCCTGTTCTCCAGGGCCTGTCTTGCCTTCCTGGTTTTTACACATTTTGCGGATGTCCCTTTTGACCGGTGGGAAGTGATACTTCTTTGTAGTGCAGATTTGCATTGCGCGCTTCCTTGCTTGGCCAAAAAGGGCGTATGCGTTTTCTCTGGAATATATGCAGGAGAAAAGGCATACGCCCTTTTTGGCCAAGTGCATCATTGTCGAAGTTGTGCCCCTTCTCATGTGCTTTAACGGGGATTCCAACGTACCTCTTGAAATCTGTTTCCTGCTATTCTGCCTCGCATTCAAGTCTGCCTCATTGCCTTCCCTCAACAGAGTTTTGGACAATAGTTGTCCTTTATTACTCTGCCAGTTTGTGAGTTGCTGTACCCCTGAGCTCCATTTCTCAACTCTTTATTTGTGAGCTAACCGCAAGTCCAAAATTTTGGTCAGGACCTATACTGGTTCCCAGTGGGTGGCTGAAGCTTTGGTTAATTCTTCTTCCTGCCAGGAAATTAGAGTGACATGTGCCCGTCCAAATGCCTAACAGCTACTCTCTCATTGCTTCTCCCTCTTCCCTTTCATCCTCTGCCAAATTGGGAACCTGTGCGAGCCAGGAGGTTAAAGGGGCTGTCTCTCCAAGTTGGGAGATTGATAGTAAAGCAGTTGGAAAGTCAAACCGGAGCACCACGGGAGGGACTATTCTTTGAGTTTTAGAAACCTTTCGTATTCACAGTGTGTCCATTCTCTACGTTTCCCGTACATGTTATAGCTGTAGTAATATTCCCTTCAACCTGGAGACCTGGGACCAATGGAATGGGTGCCACGCATTACTGCTATAAAGGGTCAGCATTTGCTCACACAATCTCACCAATCCTCTCAGTCCCAAGTGTCCAGTCTTATGCCACATCCAGCTGTTGTTTTAGATAGGCTCATTGCAGGTTTCATCACAGCCCCTGAAGGAATGGTAAAGAATTTCCCTGGTTTTTTGTTTCATTTTTGAAATTCCTTTTTATACTGGGTTTGAGTTGATTCTCACTGCCATGTTTATGCCAGTCTAGACACACTTGATTCCCTTATGGAAGCATATCAATAGGTAGGTTTTAAGATTCTTGCTAGTCAGATATATTCCTCTGTGGGAAATATGGGGTTTTGAGTCCCTTTCACCGAGGAAGGTGTAGGTCTTGACTATTCCGTGTTTGGTTTTTGGAACGGTACCTCTTCTAATATCAAACTCTGGTTTTCTGCATCACCCCACCTCTCCTTCCCCCTTAAGCAGGCATAAGAGTGTTTTCTAAATGTGAGACTCTGTTCTCTTTCCTAACTCAGTTCATGTGTAGCCATGTTTACAGGAACTTCATAATTGATATCTTATAATAAGTTTCTTTTTCTCTGTGACTTCTTTCACTTAGAATCATCGTACCTGAAACCACTCATTTTGCTGCTACTAGCCTTATGACATTGATTTCATGGATGTGGGATATTCCATCGTACGTAAGTACCACAATTTCTTGAACCATCTTTGTCTTTCCTGGGATATTTAAGGTGTACCCAAGTTGAGGTTCTTGTAAGCAGTGCAGCCCTAAATTTTGAGGTGGCTCTGTCTTATTGATTTTCAGTTTTCCCAAGGTATATTCCCTAGACTGGAAGTGCCCTTGGCTCTGTAGCTCTGTTGTTTACTTGTTTTAGTGAACACCGTGCACTCGGCCAGAGAGGCAGTTGGCCATTTCCATCCCGCCCATCAGCATAAAAAGGCTCCCTGTTCTCCAGGGCCTGTCTTGCCTTTCTGGTTTTTGCACGTTTTGCGGATGTCCCTTTTGACCGGTAGGAAGTGATTCTTCTTTGTAGTGCAGATTTGCATTGCACGCTTGCTTGCTTGGCCAAAAAGGGCATATGCGTTTTCTCCGGAATATATTCATGAGAAAAGGCATATGCCCTTTTTGGCCAAGTGCATCATTGTCGAAGTTGTGCCCCTCCTCCTGTGCTTTAAAGGGGATTCCAACGTACCTCTTGAAATCTGTTTCCTGCTATTCTGCCTCGCATTCAAGTCTGCCTTGTTGCCTTCCCTCAACAGAGTTTTGGACGATAGTTGTCCTTTATTACTCTGCCAGTTTGTGAGTTGCTGTGCCCTTGAGCTTCATTTCTCAACTCGTTTTATGTGAGCTAACCGCAAGTCCAAAATTTTGGTCAGGACCTATACTGGTTCCCGGCGGGTGGCTGAGGCTTTGGTTAATCCTTCTTCCTGCCGGGAAATTAGAGTGACATGTGCCCGTCCAAATGCCTAACAGCTACTCTCTCATTGCTTCTCCCTCTTCCCTTTCATCCTCTGCCAAATTGGGAACCTGTGTGAGCCAGGAGGTTAAAGGGGCTGTCTCTCCAAGTTGGGAGATTGATAGTAAAGCAGTTGGAAAGTCAAACCTGAGCACCAGGGGAGGGACTATTCTTTGAGTTTTAGAAACCTTTCGTATTCACAGTGTGTCCATTCTCTACGTTTCCCGTACATGTTATAGCTGTAGTAATATTCCCTTCAACCTGGAGACCTGGGACCAATGGAATGGGTGCCACGCATTACTGCTATAAAGGGTCAGCATTTGCTCACCCAATCTCACCAATCCTCTCAGTCCCAAGTGTCCAGTCTTATGCCACATCCAGCTGTTGTTTTAGATAGGCTCATTGCAGGATTCATCACAGCCCCTGAAGGAATTGAAAAGAATTTCCCTGGTTTTTTGTTTCGTTTTTGAAATTCCTTTTTATAGTGGGTTTGAGTTGATTCTCACTGCCATGTTTATGCCAGTCTAGACACACTTGATTCCCTTATGGAAGCATATCAATAGGTAGGTTTTAAGATTCTTGCTAGTCAGATATATTCCTCTGTGGGAAATATGGGGTTTTGAGTCCCTTTCACCGAGGAAGGTGTAGGTCTTGACTATTCCATGTTTGGTTTTTGGAACGGTACCTCTTCTAATATCAAACTCTGGTTTTCTGCATTACCCCACCTCTCCTTCCCCCTTAAGCAGGCATAAGAGTGTTTTCTAAATGTGAGACTCTGTTCTCTTTCCTAATTCAGTTCATGTGTAGCCATGTTTACAGGACCTTCATAAGTGATATCTTATGATAAGTTTCTTTTTCTCTGTGACTTCTTTCACTTAGAATCATCGTACCTGAATCCACTCATTTTGCTGCTACTAGCCTTATGACATTGATTCCATGGCTGTCGGATATTCCATGGTACATAAGTACCATAATTTCTTGAACCATTTTTGCCCTTCCTGGGATATTTAAGGTGTACCCAAGTTGAGTTTCTTGTAAGCAGTGCAGCCCTAAATTTTGGGGTGGCTCTGTCTTATTGATTTTCAGTTTTCCCAAAGTATATTCCCTAGACTGGAAGTACCCTTGGCTCTGTAGCTCTGTTGTTTACTTGTTTTAGGGAACACAATGCACTCGTCCAGAGAGGCAGTTGGCCATTTACATCCCACCCATCAGCATAACAAGGCTCCCTGTTCTCCAGGGCCTGTCTTGCCTTCCTGGTTTTTACACATTTTGCGGATGTCCCTTTTGACCGGTGGGAAGGGATACTTCTTTGTAGTGCAGATTTGCATTGCGCGCTTCCTTGCTTGGCCAAAAAGGGAGTATGTGTTTTCTCCGGAATATCTTCAGGAGAAAAGTCATACGCCCTTTTTGGCCAAGTGCATCATTGTCGAAGTTGTGCCCCTCCTCATGTGCTTTAAAGGGGATTCTAACGTACCTCTTGAAATCTGTTTCCTGCTATTCTGCCTCGCGTTCAAGTCTGCCTCGTTGCCTTCCCTCAACAGAGTTTTGGACGATAGTTGTCCTTTATTACTATGCCAGTTTGTGAGTTGCTGTGCCCCTGAGCTCCATTTCTCAACTCTTTATTTGTGAGCTAACCGCAAGTCCAAAATTTTGGTCAGGACCTATACTGGTTCCCAGTGGGTGGCTGAGGCTTTGGTTAATTCTTCTTCCTGCCGGGAAATTAGAGTGACATGTGCCCGTCCAAATGCCTAACAGCTACTCTCTCATTGCTTCTCCCTCTTCCCTTTCATCCTCTGCCAAATTGGGAACCTGTGCGAGCCAGGAGGTTAAAGGGGCTGTCTCTCCAAGTTGGGAGATTGATAGTAAAGCAGTTGGAAAGTCAAACCGGAGCACCAGGGGAGGGACTATTCTTTGAGTTTTAGAAACCTTTCGTATTCACAGTGTGTCCATTCTCTACGTTTCCCGTACATGTTATAGCTGTAGTAATATTCCCTTCAACCTGGAGACCTGGGACCAATGGAATGGGTGCCACGCATTACTGCTATAAAGGGTCTGCATTTGCTCACCCAATCTCACCAATCCTCTCAGTCCCAAGTGTCCAGTCTTATGCCACATCCAGCTGTTGTTTTAGATAGGCTCATTCCAGGTTTCATCACAGCCCCTGAAGGAATTGTAAAGAATTTCCCTGGTTTTTTGTTTCGTTTTTGAAATTCCTTTTTATAGTGGGTTTGAGTTGATTCTCACTGCCATGTTTATGCCAGTCTAGACACACTTGATTCCCTTATGGAAGCATATCAATAGGTAGGTTTTAAGATTCTTGCTAGTCAGATATATTCCTCTGTGGGAAATATGGGGTTTTGAGTCCCTTTCACCGAGGAAGGTGTAGGTCTTGACTATTCCGTGTTTGGTTTTTGGAACGGTACCTCTTCTAATATCAAACTCTGGTTTTCTGCATCACCCCACCTCTCCTTCCCCCTTAAGCAGGCATAAGAGTGTTTTCTAAATGTGAGACTCTGTTCTCTTTCCTAACTCAGTTCATGTGTAGCCATGTTTACAGGAACTTCATAATTGATATCTTATAATAAGTTTCTTTTTCTCTGTGACTTCTTTCACTTAGAATCATCGTACCTGAATCCACTCATTTTGCTGCTACTAGCCTTATGACATTGATTTCATGGATGAGGGATATTCCAACGTACGTAAGTACCACAATTTCTTGAACCATCTTTGTCTTTCCTGGGATATTTAAGGTGTACCCAAGTTGAGGTTCTTGTAAGCAGTGCAGCCCTAAATTTTGGGGTGGCTCTGTCTTATTGATTTTCAGTTTTCCCAAGGTATATTCCCTAGACTGGAAGTGCCCTTGGCTCTGTAGCTCTGTTGTTTACTTGTTTTAGTGAACACCGTGCACTCGGCCAGAGAGGCAGTTGGCCATTTCCATCCCGCCCATCAGCATAAAAAGGCTCCCTGTTCTCCAGGGCCTGTCTTGCCTTTCTGGTTTTTACACATTTTGCGGATGTCCCTTTTGACCGGTAGGAAGTGATTCTTCTTTGTAGTGCAGATTTGCATTGCACGCTTGCTTGCTTGGCCAAAAAGGGCATATGCGTTTTCTCCGGAATATATTCATGAGAAAAGGCATATGCCCTTTTTGGCCAAGTGCATCATTGTCGAAGTTGTGCCCCTCCTCCTGTGCTTTAAAGGGGATTCCAACGTTCCTCTTGAAATCTGTTTCCTGCTATTCTGCCTCGCATTCAAGTCTGCCTCGTTGCCTTCCCTCAACAGAGTTTTGGACGTTAGTTGTCCTTTATTACTCTGCCAGTTTGTGAGTTGCTGTGCCCCTGAGCTCCATTTCTCAACTCGTTTTTTGTGAGCTAACCGCAAGTCCAAAATTTTGGTCAGGACCTATACTGGTTCCCGGCGGGTGGCTGAGGCTTTGGTTAATTCTTCTTCCTGCCGGGAAATTAGAGTGACATGTGCCCGTCCAAATGCCTAACAGCTACTCTCTCATTGCTTCTCCCTCTTCCCTTTCATCCTGTGCCAAATTGGGAACCTGTGCGAGCCAGGAGGTTAAAGGGGCTGTCTCTCCAAGTTGGGAGATTGATAGTAAAGCAGTTGGAAAGTCAAACCGGAGCACCAGGGGAGGGACTATTCTTTGAGTTTTAGAAACCTTTCGTATTCACAGTGTGTCCATTCTCTACGTTTCCCGTACATGTTATAGCTGTAGTAATATTCCCTTCAACCTGGAGACCTGGGACCAATGGAATGGGTGCCACGCATTACTGCTATAAAGGGTCTGCATTTGCTCACCCAATCTCACCAATCCTCTCAGTCCCAAGTGTCCAGTCTTATGCCACATCCAGCTGTTGTTTTAGATAGGCTCATTCCAGGTTTCATCACAGCCCCTGAAGGAATTGTAAAGAATTTCCCTGGTTTTTTGTTTCGTTTTTGAAATTCCTTTTTATAGTGGGTTTGAGTTGATTCTCACTGCCATGTTTATGCCAGTCTAGACACACTTGATTCCCTTATGGAAGCATATCAATAGGTAGGTTTTAAGATTCTTGCTAGTCAGATATATTCCTCTGTGGGAAATATGGGGTTTTGAGTCCCTTTCACCGAGGAAGGTGTAGGTCTTGACTATTCCGTGTTTGGTTTTTGGAACGGTACCTCTTCTAATATCAAACTCTGGTTTTCTGCATCACCCCACCTCTCCTTCCCCCTTAAGCAGGCATAAGAGTGTTTTCTAAATGTGAGACTCTGTTCTCTTTCCTAACTCAGTTCATGTGTAGCCATGTTTACAGGAACTTCATAATTGATATCTTATAATAAGTTTCTTTTTCTCTGTGACTTCTTTCACTTAGAATCATCGTACCTGAATCCACTCATTTTGCTGCTACTAGCCTTATGACATTGATTTCATGGATGAGGGATATTCCAACGTACGTAAGTACCACAATTTCTTGAACCATCTTTGTCTTTCCTGGGATATTTAAGGTGTACCCAAGTTGAGGTTCTTGTAAGCAGTGCAGCCCTAAATTTTGGGGTGGCTCTGTCTTATTGATTTTCAGTTTTCCCAAGGTATATTCCCTAGACTGGAAGTGCCCTTGGCTCTGTAGCTCTGTTGTTTACTTGTTTTAGTGAACACCGTGCACTCGGCCAGAGAGGCAGTTGGCCATTTCCATCCCGCCCATCAGCATAAAAAGGCTCCCTGTTCTCCAGGGCCTGTCTTGCCTTTCTGGTTTTTACACGTTTTGCGGATGTCCCTTTTGACCGGTAGGAAGTGATTCTTCTTTGTAGTGCAGATTTGCATTGCACGCTTGCTTGCTTGGCCAAAAAGGGCATATGCGTTTTCTCCGGAATATATTCATGAGAAAAGGCATATGCCCTTTTTGGCCAAGTGCATCATTGTCGAAGTTGTGCCCCTCCTCCTGTGCTTTAAAGGGGATTCCAACGTTCCTCTTGAAATCTGTTTCCTGCTATTCTGCCTCGCATTCAAGTCTGCCTCGTTGCCTTCCCTCAACAGAGTTTTGGACGTTAGTTGTCCTTTATTACTCTGCCAGTTTGTGAGTTGCTGTGCCCCTGAGCTCCATTTCTCAACTCGTTTTTTGTGAGCTAACCGCAAGTCCAAAATTTTGGTCAGGACCTATACTGGTTCCCGGCGGGTGGCTGAGGCTTTGGTTAATTCTTCTTCCTGCCGGGAAATTAGAGTGACATGTGCCCGTCCAAATGCCTAACAGCTACTCTCTCATTGCTTCTCCCTCTTCCCTTTCATCCTCTGCCAAATTGGGAACCTGTGCGAGCCAGGAGGTTAAAGGGGCTGTCTCTCCAAGTTGGGAGATTGATAGTAAAGCAGTTGGAAAGTCAAACCGGAGCACCAGGGGAGGGACTATTCTTTGAGTTTTAGAAACCTTTCGTATTCACAGTGTGTCCATTCTCTACGTTTCCCGTACATGTTATAGCTGTAGTAATATTCCCTTCAACCTGGAGACCTGGGACCAATGGAATGGGTGCCACGCATTACTGCTATAAAGGGTCAGCATTTGCTCACCCAATCTCACCAATCCTCTCAGTCCCAAGTGTCCAGTCTTATGCCACATCCAGCTGTTGTTTTAGATAGGCTCATTGCAGGTTTCATCACATCCCCTGAAGGAATTGAAAAGAATTTCCCTGGTTTTTTGTTTCGTTTTTGAAATTCCTTTTTATAGTGGGTTTGAGTTGATTCTCACTGCCATGTTTATGCCAGTCTAGACACACTTGATTCCCTTATGGAAGCATATCAATAGGTAGGTTTTAAGATTCTTGCTAGTCAGATATATTCCTCTGTGGGAAATATGGGGTTTTGAGTCCCTTTCACCGAGGAAGGTGTAGGTCTTGACTATTCCGTGTTTGGTTTTTGGAACGGTACCTCTTCTAATATCAAACTCTGGTTTTCTGCATTACCCCACCTCTCCTTCCCCCTTAAGCAGGCATAAGAGTGTTTTCTAAATGTGAGACTCTGTTCTCTTTCCTAACTCAGTTCATGTGTAGCCATGTTTACAGGACCTTCATAAGTGATATCTTATGATAAGTTTCTTTTTCTCTGTGACTTCTTTCACTTAGAATCATCGTACCTGAATCCACTCATTTTGCTGCTACTAGCCTTATGACATTGATTCCATGGCTGACGGATATTCCATGGTACATAAGTACCACAATTTCTTGAACCATTTTTGCCTTTCCTGGGATATTTAAGGTGTACCCAAGTTGAGTTTCTTGTAAGCAGTGCAGCCCTAAATTTTGGGGTGGCTCTGTGTTATTGATTTTCAGTTTTCCCAAAGTATATTCCCTAGACTGGAAGTACCCTTGGCTCTGTAGCTCTGTTGTTTACTTGTTTTAGGGAACACAATGCACTCGTCCAGAGAGGCAGTTGGCCATTTACATCCCGCCCATCAGCATAACAAGGCTCCCTGTTCTCCAGGGCCTGTCTTGCCTTCCTGGTTTTTACACATTTTGCGGATGTCCCTTTTGACCGGTGGGAAGGGATACTTCTTTGTAGTGCAGATTTGCATTGCGCGCTTCCTTGCTTGGCCAAAAAGGGAGTATGTGTTTTCTCCGGAATATCTTCAGGAGAAACGTCATACGCCCTTTTTGGCCAAGTGCATCATTGTCGAAGTTGTGCCCCTCCTCATGTGCTTTAAAGGGGATTCTAACGTACCTCTTGAAATCTGTTTCCTGCTATTCTGCCTCGCGTTCAAGTCTGCCTCGTTGCCTTCCCTCAACAGAGTTTTGGACGATAGTTGTCCTTTATTACTCTGCCAGTTTGTGAGTTGCTGTGCCCCTGAGCTCCATTTCTCAACTCTTTATTTGTGAGCTAACCGCAAGTCCAAAATTTTGGTCAGGACCTATACTGGTTCCCAGTGGGTGGCTGAGGCTTTGGTTAATTCTTCTTCCTGCCGGGAAATTAGAGTGACATGTGCCCGTCCAAATGCCTAACAGCTACTCTCTCATTGCTTCTCCCTCTTCGCTTTCATCCTCTGCCAAATTGGGAACCTGTGCGAGCCAGGAGGTTAAAGGGGCTGTCTCTCCAAGTTGGGAGATTGATAGTAAAGCAGTTGGAAAGTCAAACTGGAGCACCAGGGGAGGGACTATTCTTTGAGTTTTAGAAACCTTTCGTATTCACAGTGTGTCCATTCTCTACGTTTCCCGTACATGTTATAGCTGTAGTAATATTCCCTTCAACCTGGAGACCTGGGACCAATGGAATGGGTGCCACGCATTACTGCTATAAAGGGTCTGCATTTGCTCACCCAATCTCACCAATCCTCTCAGTCCCAAGTGTCCAGTCTTATGCCACATCCAGCTGTTGTTTTAGATAGGCTCATTCCAGGTTTCATCACAGCCCCTGAAGGAATTGTAAAGAATTTCCCTGGTTTTTTGTTTCGTTTTTGAAATTCCTTTTTATAGTGGGTTTGAGTTGATTCTCACTGCCATGTTTATGCCAGTCTAGACACACTTGATTCCCTTATGGAAGCATATCAATAGGTAGGTTTTAAGATTCTTGCTAGTCAGATATATTCCTCTGTGGGAAATATGGGGTTTTGAGTCCCTTTCACCGAGGAAGGTGTAGGTCTTGACTATTCCGTGTTTGGTTTTTGGAACGGTACCTCTTCTAATATCAAACTCTGGTTTTCTGCATCACCCCACCTCTCCTTCCCCCTTAAGCAGGCATAAGAGTGTTTTCTAAATGTGAGACTCTGTTCTCTTTCCTAACTCAGTTCATGTGTAGCCATGTTTACAGGAACTTCATAATTGATATCTTATAATAAGTTTCTTTTTCTCTGTGACTTCTTTCACTTAGAATCATCGTACCTGAATCCACTCATTTTGCTGCTACTAGCCTTATGACATTGATTTCATGGATGAGGGATATTCCAACGTACGTAAGTACCACAATTTCTTGAACCATCTTTGTCTTTCCTGGGATATTTAAGGTGTACCCAAGTTGAGGTTCTTGTAAGCAGTGCAGCCCTAAATTTTGGGGTGGCTCTGTCTTATTGATTTTCAGTTTTCCCAAGGTATATTCCCTAGACTGGAAGTGCCCTTGGCTCTGTAGCTCTGTTGTTTACTTGTTTTAGTGAACACCGTGCACTCAGCCAGAGAGGCAGTTGGCCATTTCCATCCCGCCCATCAGCATAAAAAGGCTCCCTGTTCTCCAGGGCCTGTCTTGCCTTTCTGGTTTTTACACGTTTTGCGGATGTCCCTTTTGACCGGTAGGAAGTGATTCTTCTTTGTAGTGCAGATTTGCATTGCACGCTTGCTTGCTTGGCCAAAAAGGGCATATGCGTTTTCTCCGGAATATATTCATGAGAAAAGGCATATGCCCTTTTTGGCCAAGTGCATCATTGTCGAAGTTGTGCCCCTCCTCCTGTGCTTTAAAGGGGATTCCAACGTTCCTCTTGAAATCTGTTTCCTGCTATTCTGCCTCGCATTCAAGTCTGCCTCGTTGCCTTCCCTCAACAGAGTTTTGGACGTTAGTTGTCCTTTATTACTCTGCCAGTTTGTGAGTTGCTGTGCCCCTGAGCTCCATTTCTCAACTCGTTTTTTGTGAGCTAACCGCAAGTCCAAAATTTTGGTCAGGACCTATACTGGTTCCCGGCGGGTGGCTGAGGCTTTGGTTAATTCTTCTTCCTGCCGGGAAATTAGAGTGACATGTGCCCGTCCAAATGCCTAACAGCTACTCTCTCATTGCTTCTCCCTCTTCCCTTTCATCCTCTGCCAAATTGGGAACCTGTGCGAGCCAGGAGGTTAAAGGGGCTGTCTCTCCAAGTTGGGAGATTGATAGTAAAGCAGTTGGAAAGTCAAACCGGAGCACCAGGGGAGGGACTATTCTTTGAGTTTTAGAAACCTTTCGTATTCACAGTGTGTCCATTCTCTACGTTTCCCGTACATGTTATAGCTGTAGTAATATTCCCTTCAACCTGGAGACCTGGGACCAATGGAATGGGTGCCACGCATTACTGCTATAAAGGGTCAGCATTTGCTCACCCAATCTCACCAATCCTCTCAGTCCCAAGTGTCCAGTCTTATGCCACATCCAGCTGTTGTTTTAGATAGGCTCATTGCAGGTTTCATCACATCCCCTGAAGGAATTGAAAAGAATTTCCTTGGTTTTTTGTTTCGTTTTTGAAATTCCTTTTTATAGTGGGTTTGAGTTGATTCTCACTGCCATGTTTATGCCAGTCTAGACACACTTGATTCCCTTATGGAAGCATATCAATAGGTAGGTTTTAAGATTCTTGCTAGTCAGATATATTCCTCTGTGGGAAATATGGGGTTTTGAGTCCCTTTCACCGAGGAAGGTGTAGGTCTTGACTATTCCATGTTTGGTTTTTGGAACGGTACCTCTTCTAATATCAAACTCTTGTTTTCTGCATTACCCCACCTCTCCTTCCCCCTTAAGCAGGCATAAGAGTGTTTTCTAAATGTGAGACTCTGTTCTCTTTCCTAACTCAGTTCATGTGTAGCCATGTTTACAGGAACTTCATAATTGATATCTTATGATAAGTTTCTTTTTCTCTGTGACTTCTTTCACTTAGAATCATCGTACCTGAATCCACTCATTTTGCTGCTACTAGCCTTATGACATTGATTCCATGGCTGACGGATATTCCATGGTACATAAGTACCACAATTTCTTGAACCATTTTTGCCTTTCCTGGGATATTTAAGGTGTACCCAAGTTGAGTTTCTTGTAAGCAGTGCAGCCCTAAATTTTGGGGTGGCTCTGTGTTATTGATTTTCAGTTTTCCCAAAGTATATTCCCTAGACTGGAAGTACCCTTGGCTCTGTAGCTCTGTTGTTTACTTGTTTTAGGGAACACAATGCACTCGTCCAGAGAGGCAGTTGGCCATTTACATCCCGCCCATCAGCATAACAAGGCTCCCTGTTCTCCAGGGCCTGTCTTGCCTTCCTGGTTTTTACACATTTTGCGGATGTCCCTTTTGACCGGTGGGAAGGGATACTTCTTTGTAGTGCAGATTTGCATTGCGCGCTTCCTTGCTTGGCCAAAAAGGGAGTATGTGTTTTCTCCGGAATATCTTCAGGAGAAAAGTCATACGCCCTTTTTGGCCAAGTGCATCATTGTCGAAGTTGTGCCCCTCCTCATGTGCTTTAAAGGGGATTCTAACGTACCTCTTGAAATCTGTTTCCTGCTATTCTGCCTCGCGTTCAAGTCTGCCTCGTTGCCTTCCCTCAACAGAGTTTTGGACGATAGTTGTCCTTTATTACTCTGCCAGTTTGTGAGTTGCTGTGCCCCTGAGCTCCATTTCTCAACTCTTTATTTGTGAGCTAACCGCAAGTCCAAAATTTTGGTCAGGACCTCTACTGGTTCCCAGTGGGTGGCTGAGGCTTTGGTTAATTCTTCTTCCTGCCGGGAAATTAGAGTGACATGTGCCCGTCCAAATGCCTAACAGCTACTCTCTCATTGCTTCTCCCTCTTCCCTTTCATCCTCTGCCAAATTGGGAACCTGTGCGAGCCAGGAGGTTAAAGGGGCTGTCTCTCCAAGTTGGGAGATTGATAGTAAAGCAGTTGGAAAGTCAAACCGGAGCACCAGGGGAGGGACTATTCTTTGAGTTTTAGAAACCTTTCGTATTCACAGTGTGTCCATTCTCTACGTTTCCCGTACATGTTATAGCTGTAGTAATATTCCCTTCAACCTGGAGACCTGGGACCAATGGAATGGGTGCCACGCATTACTGCTATAAAGGGTCTGCATTTGCTCACCCAATCTCACCAATCCTCTCAGTCCCAAGTGTCCAGTCTTATGCCACATCCAGCTGTTGTTTTAGATAGGCTCATTCCAGGTTTCATCACAGCCCCTGAAGGAATTGTAAAGAATTTCCCTGGTTTTTTGTTTCGTTTTTGAAATTCCTTTTTATAGTGGGTTTGAGTTGATTCTCACTGCCATGTTTATGCCAGTCTAGACACACTTGATTCCCTTATGGAAGCATATCAATAGGTAGGTTTTAAGATTCTTGCTAGTCAGATATATTCCTCTGTGGGAAATATGGGGTTTTGAGTCCCTTTCACCGAGGAAGGTGTAGGTCTTGACTATTCCGTGTTTGGTTTTTGGAACGGTACCTCTTCTAATATCAAACTCTGGTTTTCTGCATCACCCCACCTCTCCTTCCCCCTTAAGCAGGCATAAGAGTGTTTTCTAAATGTGAGACTCTGTTCTCTTTCCTAACTCAGTTCATGTGTAGCCATGTTTACAGGAACTTCATAATTGATATCTTATAATAAGTTTCTTTTTCTCTGTGACTTCTTTCACTTAGAATCATCGTACCTGAATCCACTCATTTTGCTGCTACTAGCCTTATGACATTGATTTCATGGATGAGGGATATTCCAACGTACGTAAGTACCACAATTTCTTGAACCATCTTTGTCTTTCCTGGGATATTTAAGGTGTACCCAAGTTGAGGTTCTTGTAAGCAGTGCAGCCCTAAATTTTGGGGTGGCTCTGTCTTATTGATTTTCAGTTTTCCCAAGGTATATTCCCTAGACTGGAAGTGCCCTTGGCTCTGTAGCTCTGTTGTTTACTTGTTTTAGTGAACACCGTGCACTCGGCCAGAGAGGCAGTTGGCCATTTCCATCCCGCCCATCAGCATAAAAAGGCTCCCTGTTCTCCAGGGCCTGTCTTGCCTTTCTGGTTTTTACACATTTTGCGGATGTCCCTTTTGACCGGTAGGAAGTGATTCTTCTTTGTAGTGCAGATTTGCATTGCACGCTTGCTTGCTTGGCCAAAAAGGGCATATGCGTTTTCTCCGGAATATATTCATGAGAAAAGGCATATGCCCTTTTTGGCCAAGTGCATCATTGTCGAAGTTGTGCCCCTCCTCCTGTGCTTTAAAGGGGATTCCAACGTTCCTCTTGAAATCTGTTTCCTGCTATTCTGCCTCGCATTCAAGTCTGCCTCGTTGCCTTCCCTCAACAGAGTTTTGGACGTTAGTTGTCCTTTATTACTCTGCCAGTTTGTGAGTTGCTGTGCCCCTGAGCTCCATTTCTCAACTCGTTTTTTGTGAGCTAACCGCAAGTCCAAAATTTTGGTCAGGACCTATACTGGTTCCCGGCGGGTGGCTGAGGCTTTGGTTAATTCTTCTTCCTGCCGGGAAATTAGAGTGACATGTGCCCGTCCAAATGCCTAACAGCTACTCTCTCATTGCTTCTCCCTCTTCCCTTTCATCCTCTGCCAAATTGGGAACCTGTGCGAGCCAGGAGGTTAAAGGGGCTGTCTCTCCAAGTTGGGAGATTGATAGTAAAGCAGTTGGAAAGTCAAACCGGAGCACCAGGGGAGGGTCTATTCTTTGAGTTTTAGAAACCTTTCGTATTCACAGTGTGTCCATTCTCTACGTTTCCCGTACATGTTATAGCTGTAGTAATATTCCCTTCAACCTGGAGACCTGGGACCAATGGAATGGGTGCCACGCATTACTGCTATAAAGGGTCAGCATTTGCTCACCCAATCTCACCAATCCTCTCAGTCCCAAGTGTCCAGTCTTATGCCACATCCAGCTGTTGTTTTAGATAGGCTCATTGCAGGTTTCATCACATCCCCTGAAGGAACTGAAAAGAATTTCCCTGGTTTTTTGTTTCGTTTTTGAAATTCCTTTTTATAGTGGGTTTGAGTTGATTCTCACTGCCATGTTTATGCCAGTCTAGACACACTTGATTCCCTTATGGAAGCATATCAATAGGTAGGTTTTAAGATTCTTGCTAGTCAGATATATTCCTCTGTGGGAAATATGGGGTTTTGAGTCCCTTTCACCGAGGAAGGTGTAGGTCTTGACTATTCCATGTTTGGTTTTTGGAACGGTACCTCTTCTAATATCAAACTCTGGTTTTCTGCATTACCCCACCTCTCCTTCCCCCTTAAGCAGGCATAAGAGTGTTTTCTAAATGTGAGACTCTGTTCTCTTTCCTAACTCAGTTCATGTGTAGCCATGTTTACAGGACCTTCATAAGTGATATCTTATGATAAGTTTCTTTTTCTCTGTGACTTCTTTCACTTAGAATCATCGTACCTGAATCCACTCATTTTGCTGCTACTAGCCTTATGACATTGATTCCATGGCTGACGGATATTCCATGGTACATAAGTACCATAATTTCTTGAACCATTTTTGCCCTTCCTGGGATATTTAAGGTGTACCCAAGTTGAGTTTCTTGTAAGCAGTGCAGCCCTAAATTTTGGGGTGGCTCTGTGTTATTGATTTTCAGTTTTCCCAAAGTATATTCCCTAGACTGGAAGTACCCTTGGCTCTGTAGCTCTGTTGTTTACTTGTTTTAGGGAACACAATGCACTCGTCCAGAGAGGCAGTTGGCCATTTACATCCCGCCCATCAGCATAACAAGGCTCCCTGTTCTCCAGGGCCTGTCTTGCCTTCCTGGTTCTTACACATTTTGCGGATGTCCCTTTTGACCGGTGGGAAGGGATACTTCTTTGTAGTGCAGATTTGCATTGCGCGCTTCCTTGCTTGGCCAAAAAGGGAGTATGTGTTTTCTCCGGAATATCTTCAGGAGAAAAGTCATACGCCCTTTTTGGCCAAGTGCATCATTGTCGAAGTTGTGCCCCTCCTCATGTGCTTTAAAGGGGATTCTAACGTACCTCTTGAAATCTGTTTCCTGCTATTCTGCCTCGCGTTCAAGTCTGCCTCGTTGCCTTCCCTCAACAGAGTTTTGGACGATAGTTGTCCTTTATTACTCTGCCAGTTTGTGAGTTGCTGTGCCCCTGAGCTCCATTTCTCAACTCTTTATTTGTGAGCTAACCGCAAGTCCAAAATTTTGGTCAGGACCTATACTGGTTCCCAGTGGGTGGCTGAGGCTTTGGTTAATTCTTCTTCCTGCCGGGAAATTAGAGTGACATGTGCCCGTCCAAATGCCTAACAGCTACTCTCTCATTGCTTCTCCCTCTTCCCTTTCATCCTCTGCCAAATTGGGAACCTGTGCGAGCCAGGAGGTTAAAGGGGCTGTCTCTCCAAGTTGGGAGATTGATAGTAAAGCAGTTGGAAAGTCAAACCGGAGCACCAGGGGAGGGACTATTCTTTGAGTTTTAGAAACCTTTCGTATTCACAGTGTGTCCATTCTCTACGTTTCCCGTACATGTTATAGCTGTAGTAATATTCCCTTCAACCCGGAGACCTGGGACCAATGGAATGGGTGCCACGCATTACTGCTATAAAGGGTCTGCATTTGCTCACCCAATCTCACCAATCCTCTCAGTCCCAAGTGTCCAGTCTTATGCCACATCCAGCTGTTGTTTTAGATAGGCTCATTCCAGGTTTCATCACAGCCCCTGAAGGAATTGTAAAGAATTTCCCTGGTTTTTTGTTTCGTTTTTGAAATTCCTTTTTATAGTGGGTTTGAGTTGATTCTCACTGCCATGTTTATGCCAGTCTAGACACACTTGATTCCCTTATGGAAGCATATCAATAGGTAGGTTTTAAGATTCTTGCTAGTCAGATATATTCCTCTGTGGGAAATATGGGGTTTTGAGTCCCTTTCACCGAGGAAGGTGTAGGTCTTGACTATTCCGTGTTTGGTTTTTGGAACGGTACCTCTTCTAATATCAAACTCTGGTTTTCTGCATCACCCCACCTCTCCTTCCCCCTTAAGCAGGCATAAGAGTGTTTTCTAAATGTGAGACTCTGTTCTCTTTCCTAACTCAGTTCATGTGTAGCCATGTTTACAGGAACTTCATAATTGATATCTTATAATAAGTTTCTTTTTCTCTGTGACTTCTTTCACTTAGAATCATCGTACCTGAATCCACTCATTTTGCTGCTACTAGCCTTATGACATTGATTTCATGGATGAGGGATATTCCAACGTACGTAAGTACCACAATTTCTTGAACCATCTTTGTCTTTCCTGGGATATTTAAGGTGTACCCAAGTTGAGGTTCTTGTAAGCAGTGCAGCCCTAAATTTTGGGGTGGCTCTCTGTCTTATTGATTTTCAGTTTTCCCAAGGTATATTCCCTAGACTGGAAGTGCCCTTGGCTCTGTAGCTCTGTTGTTTACTTGTTTTAGTGAACACCGTGCACTCGGCCAGAGAGGCAGTTGGCCATTTCCATCCCGCCCATCAGCATAAAAAGGCTCCCTGTTCTCCAGGGCCTGTCTTGCCTTTCTGGTTTTTACACGTTTTGCGGATGTCCCTTTTGACCGGTAGGAAGTGATTCTTCTTTGTAGTGCAGATTTGCATTGCACGCTTGCTTGCTTGGCCAAAAAGGGCATATGCGTTTTCTCCGGAATATATTCATGAGAAAAGGCATATGCCCTTTTTGGCCAAGTGCATCATTGTCGAAGTTGTGCCCCTCCTCCTGTGCTTTAAAGGGGATTCCAACGTTCCTCTTGAAATCTGTTTCCTGCTATTCTGCCTCGCATTCAAGTCTGCCTCGTTGCCTTCCCTCAACAGAGTTTTGGACGTTAGTTGTCCTTTATTACTCTGCCAGTTTGTGAGTTGCTGTGCCCCTGAGCTCCATTTCTCAACTCGTTTTTTGTGAGCTAACCGCAAGTCCAAAATTTTGGTCAGGACCTATACTGGTTCCCGGCGGGTGGCTGAGGCTTTGGTTAATTCTTCTTCCTGCCGGGAAATTAGAGTGACATGTGCCCGTCCAAATGCCTAACAGCTACTCTCTCATTGCTTCTCCCTCTTCCCTTTCATCCTGTGCCAAATTGGGAACCTGTGCGACCCAGGAGGTTAAAGGGGCTGTCTCTCCAAGTTGGGAGATTGATAGTAAAGCAGTTGGAAAGTCAAACCGGAGCACCAGGGGAGGGACTATTCTTTGAGTTTTAGAAACCTTTCGTATTCACAGTGTGTCCATTCTCTACGTTTCCCGTACATGTTATAGCTGTAGTAATATTCCCTTCAACCTGGAGACCTGGGACCAATGGAATGGGTGCCACGCATTACTGCTATAAAGGGTCTGCATTTGCTCACCCAATCTCACCAATCCTCTCAGTCCCAAGTGTCCAGTCTTATGCCACATCCAGCTGTTGTTTTAGATAGGCTCATTCCAGGTTTCATCACAGCCCCTGAAGGAATTGTAAAGAATTTCCCTGGTTTTTTGTTTCGTTTTTGAAATTCCTTTTTATAGTGGGTTTGAGTTGATTCTCACTGCCATGTTTATGCCAGTCTAGACACACTTGATTCCCTTATGGAAGCATATCAATAGGTAGGTTTTAAGATTCTTGCTAGTCAGATATATTCCTCTGTGGGAAATATGGGGTTTTGAGTCCCTTTCACCGAGGAAGGTGTAGGTCTTGACTATTCCGTGTTTGGTTTTTGGAACGGTACCTCTTCTAATATCAAACTCTGGTTTTCTGCATCACCCCACCTCTCCTTCCCCCTTAAGCAGGCATAAGAGTGTTTTCTAAATGTGAGACTCTGTTCTCTTTCCTAACTCAGTTCATGTGTAGCCATGTTTACAGGAACTTCATAATTGATATCTTATACTAAGTTTCTTTTTCTCTGTGACTTCTTTCACTTAGAATCATCGTACCTGAATCCACTCATTTTGCTGCTACTAGCCTTATGACATTGATTTCATGGATGAGGGATATTCCAACGTACGTAAGTACCACAATTTCTTGAACCATCTTTGTCTTTCCTGGGATATTTAAGGTGTACCCAAGTTGAGGTTCTTGTAAGCAGTGCAGCCCTAAATTTTGGGGTGGCTCTGTCTTATTGATTTTCAGTTTTCCCAAGGTATATTCCCTAGACTGGAAGTGCCCTTGGCTCTGTAGCTCTGTTGTTTACTTGTTTTAGTGAACACCGTGCACTCGGCCAGAGAGGCAGTTGGCCATTTCCATCCCGCCCATCAGCATAAAAAGGCTCCCTGTTCTCCAGGGCCTGTCTTGCCTTTCTGGTTTTTACACGTTTTGCGGATGTCCCTTTTGACCGGTAGGAAGTGATTCTTCTTTGTAGTGCAGATTTGCATTGCACGCTTGCTTGCTTGGCCAAAAAGGGCATATGCGTTTTCTCCGGAATATATTCATGAGAAAAGGCATATGCCCTTTTTGGCCAAGTGCATCATTGTCGAAGTTGTGCCCCTCCTCCTGTGCTTTAAAGGGGATTCCAACGTTCCTCTTGAAATCTGTTTCCTGCTATTCTGCCTCGCATTCAAGTCTGCCTCGTTGCCTTCCCTCAACAGAGTTTTGGACGTTAGTTGTCCTTTATTACTCTGCCAGTTTGTGAGTTGCTGTGCCCCTGAGCTCCATTTCTCAACTCGTTTTTTGTGAGCTAACCGCAAGTCCAAAATTTTGGTCAGGACCTACACTGGTTCCCGGCGGGTGGCTGACGCTTTGGTTAATTCTTCTTCCTGCCGGGAAATTAGAGTGACATGTGCCCGTCCAAATGCCTAACAGCTACTCTCTCATTGCTTCTCCCTCTTCCCTTTCATCCTCTGCCAAATTGGGAACCTGTGCGACCCAGGAGGTTAAAGGGGCTGTCTCTCCAAGTTGGGAGATTGATAGTAAAGCAGTTGGAAAGTCAAACCGGAGCACCAGGGGAGGGACTATTCTTTGAGTTTTAGAAACCTTTCGTATTCACAGTGTGTCCATTCTCTACGTTTCCCGTACATGTTATAGCTGTAGTAATATTCCCTTCAACCTGGAGACCTGGGACCAATGGAATGGGTGCCACGCATTACTGCTATAAAGGGTCAGCATTTGCTCGCCCAATCTCACCAATCCTCTCAGTCCCAAGTGTCCAGTCTTATGCCACATCCAGCTGTTGTTTTAGATAGGCTCATTGCAGGTTTCATCACATCCCCTGAAGGAACTGAAAAGAATTTCCCTGGTTTTTTGTTTCGTTTTTGAAATTCCTTTTTATAGTGGGTTTGAGTTGATTCTCACTGCCATGTTTATGCCAGTCTAGACACACTTGATTCCCTTATGGAAGCATATCAATAGGTAGGTTTTAAGATTCTTGCTAGTCAGATATATTCCTCTGTGGGAAATATGGGGTTTTGAGTCCCTTTCACCGAGGAAGGTGTAGGTCTTGACTATTCCATGTTTGGTTTTTGGAACGGTACCTCTTCTAATATCAAACTCTGGTTTTCTGCATTACCCCACCTCTCCTTCCCCCTTAAGCAGGCATAAGAGTGTTTTCTAAATGTGAGACTCTGTTCTCTTTCCTAACTCAGTTCATGTGTAGCCATGTTTACAGGACCTTCATAAGTGATATCTTATGATAAGTTTCTTTTTCTCTGTGACTTCTTTCACTTAGAATCATCGTCCCTGAATCCACTCATTTTGCTGCTACTAGCCTTATGACATTGATTTCATGGCTGAGGGATATTCCATCGTACATAAGTACCACAATTTTTTGAACCATTTTTATATTTCCTGGGATATTTAAGGTGTACCCAAGTTGAGGTTCTTGTAAGCAGTGCAGCCCTAAATTTGGGGTTGGCTCTGTCTTATTGATTTTCAGTTTTCCCAAGGTATATTCCCTAGACTGGAAGTGCCCTTGGCTCTGTAGCTCTGTTGTTTACTTGTTTTAGTGAACACAGTGCACTCGGCCAGAGAGGCAGTTGGCCATTTACATCCCGCCCATCAGCATAAAAAGGCTCCCTGTTCTCCAGGGCCTGTCTTGCCTTTCTGGTTTTTACACGTTTTGCGGATGTCCCTTTTGACCGGTAGGAAGTGATTCTTGTTTGTAGTGCAGATTTGCATTGCCCTCTTGCTTGCTTGGCCAAAAAGGGCGTATGCGTTTTCTCCTGCATATATTCAGGAGAAAACGCATATGCCCTTTTTGGCCAATTGCATAACTGACGAAGTTGTGCCCCTCTTTCTGTGCTTTCAAGGCAATTCCAACGTACCTCTTGAAATCTGTTTCCTGTTATTCTGCCTCGCTTTTAAGTCCGCCTTTTTGCCTTCCCTCAACTGATATTTGGACGATAGTTGTCCTTTATTACTCTGCCTGTTTGTGAATTTCTGTGCCCCAGAGCTCCATTATTTAACTCGTGTTTTGTGAGCTGAACGCAAGTCCAATATTTTGGTTCAGGACCTATACTGCTTCCCGGTGGGTGGCTGAGACTTTGGTTAATTCTTCTTCCTGCCGGGAAATTAGAGTGACATATGCCCTTCCAAATGCCTAACAGCTACTCTCTCATTGGTTCTCCCTCTTCCCTTTCATCCTTTGCCAAATTGGCAACCTGTGAGAACCAGGAGGTTAAAGGGGCTGTCTCTCCAAGTTGGGAGATTAATAATAAAGCAGTTGGAAAGTCAAACCGGAGCACCAGGGGAGGGACTATTCTTTGAGTTTTAGAAACCTTTCATATTCACAGTGTGTCCATTCTCTACGTTTCCCGTACATGTTATAGCTGTAGTAATATTCCCTTCAACCTGGAGAGTTGGGACCCATGGAATGGGTCCCATGCGTTATTGCTTTAAAGGGTCTGCATTTGCTCACCCAATCTCACCAATCCTCTCAGTCCCAAGTGTCCAGCCTTATGCCACATCCAGCTGTCATTGTAGACAGGGTCATTCCACGTTTCATCAGAGCCCCTGAAGGAATTGTAAAGAATTTCCCTGTTTTTTCTGTTTTGTTTTTGAAATTCCTTTTTATAGTGGTTTTCAGCTGATTCTCGCTGCCATGTTTATGCCAGTCTAGCACACTTGATTCCCTTACGGAGACATATCAATACATAGGTTTTAAGATTCTTACTAGTCAGATATATTCCTCTGCGTTAAATATGGGGTTTTGAGTCCCTTTCACTGAGGAAGGTATAGGTAGGTCTTGTCTATTCCATAGTTGGTTTTGGGAATGGTACCTGTGCTTATATCAAACTCTGGTTTTATGCATCACCCCACCTCTCCTTCCCCCTTAAGGAGTCATGAGAGTGTTTTCTAAATGTGAGACTCTGTTCTCTTTCCTCACTCAGTTCATGTGTAGCCATGTTTACAGGTTCTTCATAAGTGATATCGTATGATAAGCTTCTTTTTCTTTGTGACTTATTTCACTTAGAATCATCGTACCTGAATCCACTCATTTTGCTGCTACTGGTCTTATGACATGCATTTCATGGCTGAGGGATAATCCATCGTACGTAAGTACCACAATTTTTTGAACCATTTTTATATTTCCTGGGATATTTAAGGTGTACCCAAGTTGAGGTTCTTGTAAGCAGTGCAGCCCTAAATTTTGGGGTGGCTCTGTCTTATTGATTTTCAGTTTTCCCAACGTATATTCCCTAGACTGGAAGTGCCCTTGGCTCTGTAGCTTTGTTGTTTACTTGTTTTAGGGAACACAATGCACTCCTGCAGTGAGGCAGTTGGCAATTTACATCCCGCCCATAAGCATAACAAGGCTCCCTGTTCTACACGGCCTGTCTTGCCTTTCTGGTTTTTACCCATTTTGTGGATGTCCCTTTTGAACGGTGGGAAGTGATACTTCTTTGTAGTGCAGATTTGCATTGCCCGCTTGCTTGCTTGGCTAAAAAGGGCGTATGCGTTTTCTCCTGCATATATTCAGGAGAAAATGCATACGCCATTTTTGGCCAAGTGCATCATTGTCGAAGTTGTGCCCCTCTTCCTGTGCTTTACAGGCAATTCCAACGTACCTCTTGAAATCTGTTTCCTGCTATTCTGCCTCGCTTTCTAGTCCACCTCCTTGCCTTCCCTCAACAGATTTTTGAATGATAGTTGTGCTTTATTACTCTGCCTGTTTGTGAATTGCTGTGCCCTTGAGATCCATTTTTCATCTCCTTTTTTGTGAGCTGAACGCATGTCCAAAATTTTGGTTCAGGACCTATATTGGTTCCAGGTGGGTGGCTGCGACTTTGGTTAATTCTTCTTCCTGCCGGGAAATTAGAGTGACATATGCCCGTCCAAATGCCTAACAGCTACTCTCTCATTGGTTCTCCCTCTTTCCTTTCATCCTCTGCCAATTTGGCAACCTGTGAGAACCAGTAGGTTAAAGGGGCTGTCTCTCCAAGTTGGGAGATTGATAGTAAAGCAGATGGAAAGTCCAACTGGAGCACCAGGAGAGGGGCTATTCGTTGAGTTTTAGAAACCTTTCATATTCACAGTGTGTCCATTCTCTAGGATTCCCGTACATGTTATAGTTGTAGTAATATTCCCTTCAACCTGGAGAGTTGGTACCCATGGAATGGGTCCCATGCATTATTGCTTTAAAGGGTCTGCATTTGCTCACCCTATCTCACCAGTCCTCTCAGTCCCAAGTGTCCAGCCTTATGCCACATCCAGCTGTCATTGTAGACAGGGTCATTCCACGTTTCATCAGAGCCCCTGAAGGAATTGTAAAGAATTTCCCTGTTTTTTTGTTTTGTTTTTGAAATTCCTTTTTATACTGGTTTTGAGCTGATTCTCGCTGACATGTTTATGCCATTCTAGACACACTTGATTCCCTTACGGAGACATATCAATACATAGGTTTTAAGATTCTTACTAGTCAGATATATTCCTCTGCGTTAAATATGGGGTTTTGAGTCCCTTCCACTGAGGAAGGTATATGTAGGTCTTGTCTATTCCATAGTTGGTTTTGGGAACGGTACCTGTGCTTATATCAAACTCTGGTTTTATGCATCACCCCACCTCTCCTTCCCCCTTAAGGAGGCATGAGAATGTTTTCTCAATGTGAGACTCTGTTCTCTTGCCTAACTCAGTTCATGTGTAGCCATGTTTACAGGATCTTCATATGTGATATCTTATGATAAGCTTCTTTTTCTTTGTGACTTATTTCACTTAGAATCATCGTCCCTGAATCCACTCATTTTGCTGCTACAGGTCTTACGACATGCATTTCATGGCTGAGGGATATTCCATCGTACATAAGTACCACAATTTTTTGAACCATTTTTATATTTCCTGGGATATTTAAGGTGTACCCAAGTTGAGGTTCTTGTATGCAGTGCAGCCCTAAATTTTGGGGTGGCTCTGTCTTATTGATTTTCAGTTTTCCCAAGGTATATTCCCTAGACTGGAAGTGCCCTTGGCTCTGTAGCTCTGTTGTTTACTTGTTTTAGGGAACACAATGCACTCCTCCAGAGAGGCAGTTGGCAATTTACATGCCACCCATCAGCATAACAAGGCTCCCTGTTCTCCAGGACCTGTCTTGCCTTTCTGGTTTTTATCCATTTTGTGGATGTGCCTTTTGACTGGTGAAAAGTGATACTTCTTTGTAGTGCAGATTTGCATTGCCCGCTTGCTTGCTTGGCCGAAAAGGGCATATGCGTTTTCTCCTGAATATATTCACGTGAAAACCCATATGTCCTTTATGGCCATTTTCATAATTTTTGAAGTTGTGATGCTTTTCCTGTGTTTAAAGGCGTTTCCACTGTACCTCTTGAAATCTGTTTCATGCCATTCTGCCTCATTTTCAATTCTGCCTCGTGGCTTTCCCTCAACAGATTTTTGGAAGAGAGTAGTCCTATATAACTCTGCAGGTTAGTGAATTGCTGTGGCCCTGAGCTCCATTTTTCAACTCGCGTTTTTGTGAGCTGACCGCAAATCCACAATTTTGCTTCAGGACCTATACTTGTTCTGGGGGGCAGGCTGAGTCTTTGGTTATTTCCTCTTCATGACGGGAAATTAGGGTGACATGTGGCCGTCCTAATGCCTACAGCTACTCTCTCATTTGTTCTCTCTCTTCCCTTATATCCTCTGCACAATTTGCCAACTGTGCGAACCAGGAGGTTATAGGGGCGGACTCTCCATGTTGGGAGATTGATAATAAAGCAGTTGGAATGTCAAACTGGAGCACAAGGAGAGAAAAAAGTAGTAGAGTTTTAGAAACCTTTCACCATCAGATGATTTCCATTCTCTTGGTTCCCATACATGTTATAACTGTAGTGATATTCCCTTCTACCTGGAGTGTTGGGAACCATGGAATGGGTGGCAGGCATTATTGCTTTAAAGGGTCTGCATTTTTTCACCCAGTCTCACCAATTCTCTCAGTCCCAAGTGACCAGCCTTATGCCACCTCCAGCTGTCATTGTAGATAGGGTCATTCCAGGTTTCATCAGAACCCCTGAATTTATTGTGTAAGAATCTTACTGTTTTTATGTTTTGTTTTGAAATTCATTTTTATAGTGGGTTTGAGCTGATTTTCACTGCCATATTTATGTCATTCTAGACACACTTAGTTCCCTTACGGAGACATATGAATACATAGGTTTTAAAATTCTTACTAGTCAGATATATTTCTCTGCGGGGAATAAGGATGTTGAGTTCCATTCACTGAGGAAGGAGTAGGGCTTTTCTCTTCTGTTTTTGGATTATGGAATGGTACCTGTGCTAATATCAAAGTTTTGTTTTTTGCATCTCCCCACCTCTCTTTCCCCTTAAGCAAGCGTTAGAGTGTTTTCTAAATCTGGGACTCTGTTCTCTTCCCTAATTCAGTTCATATGTAGCCATGTTTACATTCCCTTCATAAGTGATATCTTATGTCAGAATGCACCATGGCCCTTGTCATAATAATGCTCCATGAACCCTGTCATCAAAATGCTCCATGCCCTTGTCATCACAAAGCTCCATGACGCAGGTCATCAGAAGGCTCCATGGCCTTCTCATCACAATGATCCATGCCCTTCTCATCACAATGCTCCAAGACCGCTGTAATCACAATGCTCCATGCTCCTTTTCAACAGAATGCTCCATGAGACTTCTCATCAAAAGTCTCCATGGTCTTCTCATCACAATGCTCCAGGACCTTGTCATCACCATGCTCCATTCCCTTGTCATCACAATGCTCCATGACCCCTGTCTTCACAATACTCCATGAACATATTCAGCCAAATGCTCTATGACCTTATCATCATAATGCTCCATGGCCAATATCATCACAATTATCCATGACCACTATCATCACAACACTCCATGACACCTGACAACACAATGATGTGGGACTCTTGTCATCACAGTGCTCAGTTCCTTAGTCATCACAATGCTCCATGACCCCTGTCATCACAATACTCCATGAACATTTTCAGCCCATTGCTCCATGACCCTTGTCATCACAATGATCCATGCCCTTGTCATACCAATGCTCCATGACCCCTCTATTCACAATGCTCCGTGACGCTTGTCATCACAGTGCTCCATGACACATGTCATAACAATGCTCCATGCCTTTGTCAGCAAAATGCTACATGACCTTGTCATTACAATGCTCTATGCGCTTGTCATCACAATACTCCATTTCCATTGTCATCACAATCCTCCATGAACTTTGGGATCACATTGCTTCATGCCCGTGTCATCACAATGATCCATGCTCCTTGAAATCAAAATGATCCATGACCTCTGTCATCACAATGCTCCAATCCCTTGTGATCACAATGTTCCATAAGAATTGTCATCACAATGCTCCATGAAGCCTGTCATCACAATATTCCATGCACTTTTCATCACAATGCTCCATGACCTTTGTCATTACAATTCTCTATACACTTGTCATCACAATGCTCCCTGACACTTGTCGTCAGAATGCTCTTTGAAATCTGTCATGAAAAGGCTCTATGCCTTTTTCATCACAATGCCCCATGCCGTTTTCATCAAAATGCTACCTGCCATTGTCATCAATATACCCTACAAGCTTGTCCTCAGAATGTTCCATGACCCTTGTCATCACAAATCTCCATGTACTTGTCAGCACAATGCTCCCTGACCCTTGTTATCACAATGCTCCAAGCCATTGTCATCACAATGCTCCATTACATTTGTCATCCGAATCCTCCATGAAAATTGGCATCACCATGCTCCATTCCCTTGTCATCGCAATGCTCCATGACCAATATCATCACAATTCTCCATGACCACTGTCATCACAACACTCCATGACACCTGACAACACAATGATCCGGGACACTTGTCATCACAATGCTCCATTCCTTAGTCATCACAATGCTCCATGACACTTGTCATCAAAATGATCCATGCCCTTGTCATCCCAATGCTCCATAACCCCTGTATTCACAATGCTTCATGACGCTTGTCATCACAGTACTCCATGACACCTGTCATCACAATGCTCCATGCCTTTTTCAGCAAAATGCTACATGACCTTGTCATTACAATGCTCTATGTGCTTGTCATCACAATACTCCATTACCATTGTAATCACAATCCTCCATGAACCTTGGGATCACATTGCTTCATGCCCTTGTCATCACAATGCTCCATGCTCCTTGAAATCAAAATGATCCATGACCTCTGTCATCACAATGCTCCAAGCCCTTGTGATCACAATGTTCCATAACACTTGTCATCACAACGCTCCATGATGCCTGTCATCACAATACTCCATGCCCTTTTCATCACAATGCTCCATGCGCTTTGTCATCACAATTCTCAATACACTTGTCATCACAAAGCTACCTGACTCTTGTCGTCAGAATGCTCCTTGAACCCTGTCACAAAAAGGCTCCATGCCTTTTTCATCACAATGCCCCATGCCATTTACATCACAATGCTCCATGCCATTGTCATCAAAATACTCCACAAGCTTGTCATCAGAATGCTCCATGAGCCTTGTCATCACAAATCTCCATGCACTTGTCAGCACAATGCTCCCTGACCCTTGTCATCACAATGCTCCAAGCCATTATCATCACAATGCTCCATTACCTTTGTCATCAGAATCCTCCATGACACTTGGCATCACAATGCTCCATGCCATTGTCATCACAATGGGCCATTACATATGTCATCACAATGCTCCCTGATAGCTGACTTCACAATACTGCATGACCTGGTCATCACAATGCTCCATGCCCTTGTCATCACAATGCGCCATTCCAACTGTCATCACAATAATCCATGAAACTTATTAGACCAATGTTCCATGCCTTGTCATCACAATGCTCCATGCCCTTGTTATCACAATGCTCCATGACCCCTGTCATCACAATGCTCCGTGACTCCAGGCATAACAATGCTTCATGACCTTTGTCATCACAATGGTCCATGTCCTCATCATCAACTGTCTCTGTGAACTTTTTAACCACAATGCTCCATGAATTTTCATCACAATGCTCTTTGACCCTTGTCATCAAAATGCTCTATGTCTTTCTCAGCACAGTGCTCCATGACCCTTGTCATCACAATGCTCCATGCGCTTGTCAGCACAATGGTCCATGACACAGGTCATCACAGTGCACCATGCGCTTGTCATCACAGTGCTCCACAATCTTGTCATCACCATGCTCCATGCACTTCTCATCAAAATGCTCTCTCACCACTGATATCACAATGCTACATCACTATTTTTCCCAGTACTCCCTCATCCCTGTCATCACAATGATACATGACTCCTGTCATCACAATGCTACATGCACTTATCATCACAATGTTTGATGACCCCTGACATCACAATGTTCCATAACACCTGTCATCAAAATGCTCCATGACCCTTTTCATCAAAATGCTCCAAGACCCCTGACATCACAATGTTCCATAACACCTGTCATCAAAATGGTCCATGACACATTTCATCCAATTGCTCCATGACCCTGTAATAACAATGCTCCCTGCCCTTCTCATCACAATGCACAACGCCCTTGCCATCAAAATGCTCCATGACCTTTGTCATCACAAAGATCCATGACCCTTGGCATCACAATGCTCCATGCCCTTGTCATCACAAAGCTCCATGACACATATCATCAGAATGCTCCATGGCCTTCTCATCACAATGTTCCATGCCCTTGCCATCACAATGTGGCAAGACCCCTGTAATCACAATGCTCCATGCCCCTTTTCATCAGTATGCTCCATGAGACTTGTCATCACAAAGCTCCATGGTTTTCTCATCACAATGCTCCAGGATCTTGTCATCAGAATGCTTCACGAACTTGTCATCACAATGCTTCATGACCTTGTCATGAAAATTCTCAATGGCCCTTGTCATCATAATGCTCCAAGCCCTAGTCATCACAATGCTCCATTATATTTGTCATCACAATCCTCCATTACATTTGTCATCACAATACTCCCTGCCATTGTCATCGCAATGGACCATGACATATGTCATCACAATGCTCCCTGACACCTGTCTTCACAATACTGCATGACCTGGTCATCACAATGCTCCATGCCCTTGTCACCACAATGCACCATTCCAACAGTCATCGCAAAAATCCATGAAACTTATTAGACCAATGCTCCATGCCCTTGTCATCACGATGCTCCATGACCCTTGTCATCACAATGCTCCATGAACTTTTCATCACAATGCTCTTTGATCCTTGTCACCACAATTCTCTATGCCTTTCTCAGCACAATGCTCCATGACCCTTGTCATCATAATGCTCCATGCGCTTTTCAGCACGATGCTCCATGACCCCTGTCATCACAATGCTCCGTGACTCCAGTTATCACAATGCTTCATGACCTTTGTCATCAAAATGATCCATGCCCTCGTCATCAACAGTCTCTGTGAGCTTTTAACCACAATGCTACATGAACTTTTCATCAAAATGCTCTTTGACACTTGTCATCACAATGCTCCATGCACTTCTCATCAAAATTCTCTGTCACCACAGATATCACAATGTTACATCACTATTCGTCACAATATTCCCTCACCCTTGTCATCAAAATGTGCCATGACTCCTGTCATCACAATGCTACATGGACTTATCATCACAATGTTCGATGACCACTGGCATCACAATGTTCCGTAACCCCTATCATCAAAATGTTCCATGACCCTTTTCATCAAATTGCTCCATGACACTGTCATCACAATGCTCCATGTCATTGTCATAACAATGCTCCATGAAGATTCTCATTACATTGCTCCATATCCTTGTCATCACAAACCTCCATGACACATGTTATCAGAATGCTGCATGGCCTTCTCATCACAATGCTCCATGCCCTTGCCATCACAATGCTCGATTACACCTGTCATAACAATGCTCCATGAACACTGCCATCACGATGTTCCATGGCCTTGTCATCACAACACTCCATGACCCTTCTCATCACAATGCTCCATGCCCCTGTAATCACAATGCTCCATGCTCGTTTTCATCTCAATGATCCATGAACCCTGTCATCAAAATGCACCATGCCTATCATCATAATGCTTCATGCTATTGTCATCACAGTGAAATCAAAATGCTCCATGACCTCTGTCATAACAATGCTCCAAACCCTGTGATCACAATATTCCATAACACTAGTCATCACAATGCCCCATGACGCTCGTCATCACAATTATCCATGGTCTCCTCATCACAATGCTCCATGACCTTTGTCATCACAATGATCAATACACTTGTCATCAATATGCTCCCTGACACTTGTTGTCTATATGCTCCTTGAATCCTGTCATGACAAGGCTCCATGCATTTTTCATCACAATGATCCATGCACATTTCATCAAAATGCTCCATGACACCTGACATCACAATGTTCCATAACCCCTTTCATCAAAATGTTCCATGACCCTTTTCATCAAATTGCTCCATGACCCTGTCATCACAATGCTCCCTGCCTTTCTCATCACAATGCACAACGCACTTGTCATCAAAATGCTCCATGAGCTTCGTCATCACAAAGACCCATGACCCTTGGCATCACAGTGCTCCATGTCATTGTCATCACAATGCTCCATGAACACTCTCATCACATTGCTCCATGCCCTTGTCATCACAAACCTCCATGACACATGTCATCAGAATGCTCCATGGCCTTCTCATCACAATGCTCTATGCGCTTGCCATCACAATGTTCCATTACCCCTGTCATAACAATGCTCCATGACACCTGCCATCACGATGTTTCGTGGACTTGTCATCACAAGGCTCCATGACCCTTCTCATCACAATGCTCCAAGACCCCTGTAATCACAATGCTCCATGCCCCTTTTCATCTCAATGATCCATAAACCCTGTCATCACAATGCACCGTGCTCATCATCATAATGCTTCATGCTGTTGTCATCACAATGAAATCAAAATGCTCCATGACCTCTGTCATAACAATGCTCAAAACCCTTGTGATCACAATATTCCATAACACTTGTCATCACAGTGCCCCATGACACTCGTCATCACAATTATCCATGGTCTTCTCATCACAATGCTCCATGACCTTTGTCATCACAATGCTCAATACACTTGTCATCAAAATGCTCCCTGACACTTGTTGTCTGTATGCTCCTTGAACCCTGCCATGACAAGGCTCCATGCATTTTTCATCACAATGATCCATGCCCTTTTCATCACAATGCTCCAAGACCCCTTTAAACACAATGCTCCATGCCCTTGTCATCACAAAGCTCAATGAAACTTGTCTTCAGAATGCTCCTTGGCCTTCTCCTCACAATGCTCCATGCCCATGTCATCACAATGTTCCAAGACCCCTGTAATCACAATGGTCCATGCCCCTTTTCATCAGTATGCTCCATGAGATTTGTCATCACAAGTCTCTATGGATTTCTCATCACAATGCTCCAGGAACTTGTCATCACAAAGCTTCACGACCTTGTTCTGAAAATTCTCAATGGCCCTTGTCATCATAATGTTCCAAGCCCTAGTCATCACAATGGTCAATTATATTTGTCATCAAAATCCTCCATTACATTTGGCATCACAATGCTCCCTGCCATTGTCATTGCAATGGACCATGACATATGTCATCACAATGCTCCCTGACACCTGTCTTCACAATACACCATGACCTTCTCAACACAATGATCCATGCCCTTGTCATCACAATGCACCATGTCCATTGTCATCACAATAATCTATGAAACTTGTCAGACCAATACTCCATGCCCCTGTCACCACAATGCTCCATGCCCTTGTCATCACAATGCTCCATGACCACTGTCATCACAATGCTCCGTGACTCCAGTCATCACAATGCTTCATATCATTTTTCATCACAATGGTCCATGCCCGCGTCATCACAAGGCTCTGTGACCTTTATAACCACAATGCTCCATGAAATTTCATCACAATGCTCAGTGACCCTTGTCATAATAATGCTGCATGCCTTTGTCAGAAAAATGCTCCTTGACCCTTGTCATCACAATGTGCTACCCACTTTTCATCACAACGGTCCACAAATTTGTCATGGTAATGCTCCATAAACCTTGTAATCACAATGCTCCATGCCCTTCTCATCACAATGCTCCATTACCCCTGTCATAACAATGCTCCATGACCCCTGCCATCACAATATTCCACGGCCTTGTCATCACAAGGCTCCATGACACTTGTCATGACAATGCTCCAAGACCCATGTAATCACAATGCTTCATGCCCTTGTCATCACAGAGCTCCATGACACATGCCATCAGAATGTTCCATGTTCTTCTCATCAAAATGCTCCATGCCCTTTCATCACAGTGCTCCAAGAACCCAGTAATCACAATGCTCCATGCCCCTTTTCATCTCAATGCTCCATGAACCCTGTTATCACAATGCAACATGCCCATCATCATAATGCTTCCGGCTATTGTCAGCACAATGAAATCAAAATTCTCCATGACCTCTGTCATCACAATGCTCCATGACCCCTGTCATCACAATACTCCATGAACATTTTCTGCCCAATGCTCCATGAAACTTGTCATCACAATGATCCATGCCCTTGTCATCCCAATGCTCCATGACCCCTGTATTCACAATGCTCCTTGACGCTTTTCATCACAGTGCTCCATGACACCTGTCATCCCAATGCTCCATGCCCTTGTCATCCCAATGCTCCATGACACCTGTATTCACAATGCTCCGTGAAGCTTGTCATCACAGTGCTCCATGACGCCTGTCATCACAATGCTCCATGACGCCTGTCATCACAATGATCCACGGCCTTGTCATCACAAGGCTCCATGACACTTGTCATCACAATGCTCCAAGACCCCTGTAATCACAATGCTCCATGCCCTTGTCATCACAATGCTCCATGACACATGTCATCAGAAAGTTCGATGGCCTTCTCATCAAAATGCTCCATGCCCTTCTCATTACAGTGCACCAAGACTCCTGTAATCACAATGCTCCATGCCCCTTTTCATCTCAGTGCTCCATGAACCCTGTCATCACAATGCATCATACCCTTCATCATAATGCTTACGGCTATTGTCACCACAATGAAAAAAAATTCTCCATGACCTCTGTCATCACAATGCTACATGACCCCTGTTATCAAAATACTCCATGAACATTTTCAGCCCAATGCTCCATGACCCTTGTCATCACAATGATCCATGCCATTGTCATCCCAATGCTCCATGACCCCTGTATACACAATGCTCGGAGACGCTTGTCATCACAGTGCTCCATGACACCTGTCATCACAATGCTCCATGCCCTTGTCATCTCAATGCTCCATGACCCTTGTATTCACAATGCTCCCTGACGCTTGTCATCACAGTGCTCCATGACACCTGTCATCACAATGTTCCATGCCTTTGTCAGCAAAATGCTACATGACCTTTTCATTACCATGCTCTATGCGCTTGTCATCACAATCCTCCTTTACCATTGTCATCACAATCCTCCATGACCCTTGGGATCGTATTGCTTCATGCCCTTGTCATCAAAATATTCCATGCTCCTTGAAATCAAAATGATCCATGACCTCTGTCATCACAATGCTCCATACCCTTGTGTTCACAATGTTCCATAACACTTGTCATCCCAACGCTCCATGATGCCTGTCATCACAATACTCCATGCACTTTTCATCACAATGCTCCATGACCTTTGTCATCACAATTCTCAATACACTTGTCATCACAGTGCTCCCTGACACTTGTCGTCAGAATGCTCCTTGAACCCTGTCACGAAAAGGCTCCATGCCTTTTTCAACACAATGCCCCATGCCGTTTTCATCACAATGCTCCACGCCACCGTCATCAAAAAACTCCACAAGCTCATCATGAGAATGTCCCATGACCCTTGTCATCACAATTCTACATGCACTTGTCAGCACAATGCTCCCTGACCCTTGTCATCTCAATGCTCCAAGCCACTGTCATCACAATGCACCATTACTTTTGTCATCAGAATACTCCATGACAGCTGGCATCACAATGCTCCATGCCATTGTCATCACAATGGGCCATTACATGTGTCATCACAATGCTCCCTGACACCTGTCTTCACAATACTGCATGACCTGGTCATCACAATGCTCCATGCCCTTGTCACCACAATGCACCATTCCAACAGCCATCGCAATAATCCATGAAACTTATTAGACCAATGCTCCATGCCCTTGTCATCACAATGCTCCATGACCCTTGTCATCACAATGCTCCATGAACTTTTCATCACAATGCTCTTTGATCCTTGTCATCACAATGCGCTATGCCTTTCTCAGCACAATGCTCCATGACCCTTGTCATCACAATGCTCCATGCGCTTGTCAGCACGATGCTCCATGACCCCTGTCATCACAATGCTCTGTGACTCCTGTTATCACAATGCTTCATGACCCTTGTCATCAAAATTATCCATGCCCTCGTCATCAACAGTCTCTGTGAGCTTTTTAACCACAATGCTACATGAACTTTTCATCAAAATGCTCTTAGACACTTGTCATCACAATGCTCTATGCCTTTCTCAGCACAATGCTCCATGCCCTTGTCATCACAATGCTCCATTACACCAGTCATAACAATGCTCCATGACCCCTGCCATCACGATGTTCCATGGCCTTGTTATCACAAAGCTCCATGACCCTTCTCATCACAATGCTCCAAGAACCCTGTAATCACAATGCTCTATGCACCTTTTCATCTCAATGATCCATGAACCCTGTCATCACAATGCACCATGCCCATCATCATAATGCTTCATGCTATTGTCATCACAATGAAATCAAAATCCTCCATGACCTCAGTCATAACAATGCTCCAAACCCTTGTGATCACAATATTCCATTACAGTTGTCATCACATTGCCCCATGACACTCGTCATCACAATTATCCATGGTCTTCTCATCACAATGCTCCATGACCTTTGTCATAACAATGCTCAATACACTTGTCATCCAAATGCTCCCTGACACTTGTTGTCTGTATGCTCCTTGAACCCTGTCATGACAAGGCTCCATGCCATTTTCCTCACAATGATCCATGCCCTTTTCATCACAATGCTCCAAGACCCCTTTAAACACAATGCTCCATGCCCTTGTCACCACAAAGCTCAATGACACATGTCTTCAGAATGCTCCTTGGCCTTCTCCTCACAATGCTCCATGCCCATGTCATCACAATGTTCCAAGACCCCTGTAATCACAATGGTCCATGCCCCTTTTCATCAGTATGCTCTATGAGATTTGTCATCACAAGTCTCTGTGGATTTCTCATCACAATGCTCCAGGAACTTGTCATCACAATGCTTCACGACCTTGTTCTGAACATTCTCAATGGCCCTTGTCATCATAATGCTCCAAGCCCTAGTCATCACAATGTTCCATTATATATGTCATCAAAATCCTCCATTACATTTGGCATCACAATGCTCCCTGCCATTGTCATTGCAATGGACCATGACATATGTCATCACAATGCTCCCTGACACCTGTCTTCACAATACACCATGACCTTCTCAACACAATGATCCATGCCCTTGTCATCACAATGCACCATGTCCATTGTCATCACAATAATCTATGAAACTTGTCAGACCAATACTCCATGCCCCTGTCACCACAATGCTCCATGCCCTTGTCATCACAATGCTCCATGACCACTGTCATCACAATGCTCCGTGACTCCAGTCATCACAATGCTTCATATCATTTTTCATCACAATGGTCCATGCCCGCGTCATCACAAGGCTCTGTGACCTTTATAACCACAATGCTCCATGAAATTTCATCACAATGCTCAGTGACCCTTGTCATAATAATGCTGCATGCCTTTGTCAGAAAAATGCTCCTTGACCCTTGTCATCACAATGTGCTACCCACTTTTCATCACAACGGTCCACAAATTTGTCATGGTAATGCTCCATAAACCTTGTAATCACAATGCTCCATGCCCTTCTCATCACAATGCTCCATTACCCCTGTCATAACAATGCTCCATGACCCCTGCCATCACAATATTCCACGGCCTTGTCATCACAAGGCTCCATGACACTTGTCATGACAATGCTCCAAGACCCATGTAATCACAATGCTTCATGCCCTTGTCATCACAGAGCTCCATGACACATGCCATCAGAATGTTCCATGTTCTTCTCATCAAAATGCTCCATGCCCTTTCATCACAGTGCTCCAAGAACCCAGTAATCACAATGCTCCATGCCCCTTTTCATCTCAATGCTCCATGAACCCTGTTATCACAATGCAACATGCCCATCATCATAATGCTTCCGGCTATTGTCAGCACAATGAAATCAAAATTCTCCATGACCTCTGTCATCACAATGCTCCATGACCCCTGTCATCACAATACTCCATGAACATTTTCTGCCCAATGCTCCATGAAACTTGTCATCACAATGATCCATGCCCTTGTCATCCCAATGCTCCATGACCCCTGTATTCACAATGCTCCTTGACGCTTTTCATCACAGTGCTCCATGACACCTGTCATCCCAATGCTCCATGCCCTTGTCATCCCAATGCTCCATGACACCTGTATTCACAATGCTCCGTGAAGCTTGTCATCACAGTGCTCCATGACGCCTGTCATCACAATGCTCCATGACGCCTGTCATCACAATGATCCACGGCCTTGTCATCACAAGGCTCCATGACACTTGTCATCACAATGCTCCAAGACCCCTGTAATCACGATGCTCCATGCCCTTGTCATCACAATGCTCCATGACACATGTCATCAGAAAGTTCGATGGCCTTCTCATCAAAATGCTCCATGCCCTTCTCATTACAGTGCACCAAGACTCCTGTAATCACAATGCTCCATGCCCCTTTTCATCTCAGTGCTCCATGAACCCTGTCATCACAATGCATCATACCCTTCATCATAATGCTTACGGCTATTGTCACCACAATGAAAAAAAATTCTCCATGACCTCTGTCATCACAATGCTACATGACCCCTGTTAGCAAAATACTCCATGAACATTTTCAGCCCAATGCTCCATGACCCTTGTCATCACAATGATCCATGCCATTGTCATCCCAATGCTCCATGACCCCTGTATACACAATGCTCGGAGACGCTTGTCATCACAGTGCTCCATGACACCTGTCATCACAATGCTCCATGCCCTTGTCATCTCAATGCTCCATGACCCTTGTATTCACAATGCTCCCTGACGCTTGTCATCACAGTGCTCCATGACACCTGTCATCACAATGTTCCATGCCTTTGTCAGCAAAATGCTACATGACCTTTTCATTACCATGCTCTATGCGCTTGTCATCACAATCCTCCTTTACCATTGTCATCACAATCCTCCATGACCCTTGGGATCGTATTGCTTCATGCCCTTGTCATCAAAATATTCCATGCTCCTTGAAATCAAAATGATCCATGACCTCTGTCATCACAATGCTCCATACCCTTGTGTTCACAATGTTCCATAACACTTGTCATCCCAACGCTCCATGATGCCTGTCATCACAATACTCCATGCACTTTTCATCACAATGCTCCATGACCTTTGTCATCACAATTCTCAATACACTTGTCATCACAGTGCTCCCTGACACTTGTCGTCAGAATGCTCCTTGAACCCTGTCACGAAAAGGCTCCATGCCTTTTTCAACACAATGCCCCATGCCGTTTTCATCACAATGCTCCACGCCACCGTCATCAAAAAACTCCACAAGCTCATCATGAGAATGTCCCATGACCCTTGTCATCACAATTCTACATGCACTTGTCAGCACAATGCTCCCTGACCCTTGTCATCTCAATGCTCCAAGCCACTGTCATCACAATGCACCATTACTTTTGTCATCAGAATACTCCATGACAGCTGGCATCACAATGCTCCATGCCATTGTCATCACAATGGGCCATTACATGTGTCATCACAATGCTCCCTGACACCTGTCTTCACAATACTGCATGACCTGGTCATCACAATGCTCCATGCCCTTGTCACCACAATGCACCATTCCAACAGCCATCGCAATAATCCATGAAACTTATTAGACCAATGCTCCATGCCCTTGTCATCACAATGCTCCATGACCCTTGTCATCACAATGCTCCATGAACTTTTCATCACAATGCTCTTTGATCCTTGTCATCACAATGCGCTATGCCTTTCTCAGCACAATGCTCCATGACCCTTGTCATCACAATGCTCCATGCGCTTGTCAGCACGATGCTCCATGACCCCTGTCATCACAATGCTCTGTGACTCCTGTTATCACAATGCTTCATGACCCTTGTCATCAAAATTATCCATGCCCTCGTCATCAACAGTCTCTGTGAGCTTTTTAACCACAATGCTACATGAACTTTTCATCAAAATGCTCTTAGACACTTGTCATCACAATGCTCTATGCCTTTCTCAGCACAATGCTCCATGCCCTTGTCATCACAATGCTCCATTACACCAGTCATAACAATGCTCCATGACCCCTGCCATCACGATGTTCCATGGCCTTGTTATCACAAAGCTCCATGACCCTTCTCATCACAATGCTCCAAGAACCCTGTAATCACAATGCTCTATGCACCTTTTCATCTCAATGATCCATGAACCCTGTCATCACAATGCACCATGCCCATCATCATAATGCTTCATGCTATTGTCATCACAATGAAATCAAAATCCTCCATGACCTCAGTCATAACAATGCTCCAAACCCTTGTGATCACAATATTCCATTACAGTTGTCATCACATTGCCCCATGACACTCGTCATCACAATTATCCATGGTCTTCTCATCACAATGCTCCATGACCTTTGTCATAACAATGCTCAATACACTTGTCATCCAAATGCTCCCTGACACTTGTTGTCTGTATGCTCCTTGAACCCTGTCATGACAAGGCTCCATGCCATTTTCCTCACAATGATCCATGCCCTTTTCATCACAATGCTCCAAGACCCCTTTAAACACAATGCTCCATGCCCTTGTCACCACAAAGCTCAATGACACATGTCTTCAGAATGCTCCTTGGCCTTCTCCTCACAATGCTCCATGCCCATGTCATCACAATGTTCCAAGACCCCTGTAATCACAATGGTCCATGCCCCTTTTCATCAGTATGCTCTATGAGATTTGTCATCACAAGTCTCTGTGGATTTCTCATCACAATGCTCCAGGAACTTGTCATCACAATGCTTCACGACCTTGTTCTGAACATTCTCAATGGCCCTTGTCATCATAATGCTCCAAGCCCTAGTCATCACAATGTTCCATTATATATGTCATCAAAATCCTCCATTACATTTGGCATCACAATGCTCCCTGCCATTGTCATTGCAATGGACCATGACATATGTCATCACAATGCTCCCTGACACCTGTCTTCACAATACACCATGACCTTCTCAACACAATGATCCATGCCCTTGTCATCACAATGCACCATGTCCATTGTCATCACAATAATCTATGAAACTTGTCAGACCAATACTCCATGCCCCTGTCACCACAATGCTCCATGCCCTTGTCATCACAATGCTCCATGACCACTGTCATCACAATGCTCCGTGACTCCAGTCATCACAATGCTTCATATCATTTTTCATCACAATGGTCCATGCCCGCGTCATCACAAGGCTCTGTGACCTTTATAACCACAATGCTCCATGAAATTTCATCACAATGCTCAGTGACCCTTGTCATAATAATGCTGCATGCCTTTGTCAGAAAAATGCTCCTTGACCCTTGTCATCACAATGTGCTACCCACTTTTCATCACAACGGTCCACAAATTTGTCATGGTAATGCTCCATAAACCTTGTAATCACAATGCTCCATGCCCTTCTCATCACAATGCTCCATTACCCCTGTCATAACAATGCTCCATGACCCCTGCCATCACAATATTCCACGGCCTTGTCATCACAAGGCTCCATGACACTTGTCATGACAATGCTCCAAGACCCATGTAATCACAATGCTTCATGCCCTTGTCATCACAGAGCTCCATGACACATGCCATCAGAATGTTCCATGTTCTTCTCATCAAAATGCTCCATGCCCTTTCATCACAGTGCTCCAAGAACCCAGTAATCACAATGCTCCATGCCCCTTTTCATCTCAATGCTCCATGAACCCTGTTATCACAATGCAACATGCCCATCATCATAATGCTTCCGGCTATTGTCAGCACAATGAAATCAAAATTCTCCATGACCTCTGTCATCACAATGCTCCATGACCCCTGTCATCACAATACTCCATGAACATTTTCTGCCCAATGCTCCATGAAACTTGTCATCACAATGATCCATGCCCTTGTCATCCCAATGCTCCATGACCCCTGTATTCACAATGCTCCTTGACGCTTTTCATCACAGTGCTCCATGACACCTGTCATCCCAATGCTCCATGCCCTTGTCATCCCAATGCTCCATGACACCTGTATTCACAATGCTCCGTGAAGCTTGTCATCACAGTGCTCCATGACGCCTGTCATCACAATGCTCCATGACGCCTGTCATCACAATGATCCACGGCCTTGTCATCACAAGGCTCCATGACACTTGTCATCACAATGCTCCAAGACCCCTGTAATCACGATGCTCCATGCCCTTGTCATCACAATGCTCCATGACACATGTCATCAGAAAGTTCGATGGCCTTCTCATCAAAATGCTCCATGCCCTTCTCATTACAGTGCACCAAGACTCCTGTAATCACAATGCTCCATGCCCCTTTTCATCTCAGTGCTCCATGAACCCTGTCATCACAATGCATCATACCCTTCATCATAATGCTTACGGTTATTGTCACCACAATGAAAAAAAATTCTCCATGACCTCTGTCATCACAATGCTACATGACCCCTGTTATCAAAATACTCCATGAACATTTTCAGCCCAATGCTCCATGACCCTTGTCATCACAATGATCCATGCCATTGTCATCCCAATGCTCCATGACCCCTGTATACACAATGCTCGGAGACGCTTGTCATCACAGTGCTCCATGACACCTGTCATCACAATGCTCCATGCCCTTGTCATCTCAATGCTCCATGACCCTTGTATTCACAATGCTCCCTGACGCTTGTCATCACAGTGCTCCATGACACCTGTCATCACAATGTTCCATGCCTTTGTCAGCAAAATGCTACATGACCTTTTCATTACCATGCTCTATGCGCTTGTCATCACAATCCTCCTTTACCATTGTCATCACAATCCTCCATGACCCTTGGGATCGTATTGCTTCATGCCCTTGTCATCAAAATATTCCATGCTCCTTGAAATCAAAATGATCCATGACCTCTGTCATCACAATGCTCCATACCCTTGTGTTCACAATGTTCCATAACACTTGTCATCCCAACGCTCCATGATGCCTGTCATCACAATACTCCATGCACTTTTCATCACAATGCTCCATGACCTTTGTCATCACAATTCTCAATACACTTGTCATCACAGTGCTCCCTGACACTTGTCGTCAGAATGCTCCTTGAACCCTGTCACGAAAAGGCTCCATGCCTTTTTCAACACAATGCCCCATGCCGTTTTCATCACAATGCTCCACGCCACCGTCATCAAAAAACTCCACAAGCTCATCATGAGAATGTCCCATGACCCTTGTCATCACAATTCTACATGCACTTGTCAGCACAATGCTCCCTGACCCTTGTCATCTCAATGCTCCAAGCCACTGTCATCACAATGCACCATTACTTTTGTCATCAGAATACTCCATGACAGCTGGCATCACAATGCTCCATGCCATTGTCATCACAATGGGCCATTACATGTGTCATCACAATGCTCCCTGACACCTGTCTTCACAATACTGCATGACCTGGTCATCACAATGCTCCATGCCCTTGTCACCACAATGCACCATTCCAACAGCCATCGCAATAATCCATGAAACTTATTAGACCAATGCTCCATGCCCTTGTCATCACAATGCTCCATGACCCTTGTCATCACAATGCTCCATGAACTTTTCATCACAATGCTCTTTGATCCTTGTCATCACAATGCGCTATGCCTTTCTCAGCACAATGCTCCATGACCCTTGTCATCACAATGCTCCATGCGCTTGTCAGCACGATGCTCCATGACCCCTGTCATCACAATGCTCTGTGACTCCTGTTATCACAATGCTTCATGACCCTTGTCATCAAAATTATCCATGCCCTCGTCATCAACAGTCTCTGTGAGCTTTTTAACCACAATGCTACATGAACTTTTCATCAAAATGCTCTTAGACACTTGTCATCACAATGCTCTATGCCTTTCTCAGCACAATGCTCCATGCCCTTGTCATCACAATGCTCCATTACACCAGTCATAACAATGCTCCATGACCCCTGCCATCACGATGTTCCATGGCCTTGTTATCACAAAGCTCCATGACCCTTCTCATCACAATGCTCCAAGAACCCTGTAATCACAATGCTCTATGCACCTTTTCATCTCAATGATCCATGAACCCTGTCATCACAATGCACCATGCCCATCATCATAATGCTTCATGCTATTGTCATCACAATGAAATCAAAATCCTCCATGACCTCAGTCATAACAATGCTCCAAACCCTTGTGATCACAATATTCCATTACAGTTGTCATCACATTGCCCCATGACACTCGTCATCACAATTATCCATGGTCTTCTCATCACAATGCTCCATGACCTTTGTCATAACAATGCTCAATACACTTGTCATCCAAATGCTCCCTGACACTTGTTGTCTGTATGCTCCTTGAACCCTGTCATGACAAGGCTCCATGCCATTTTCCTCACAATGATCCATGCCCTTTTCATCACAATGCTCCAAGACCCCTTTAAACACAATGCTCCATGCCCTTGTCACCACAAAGCTCAATGACACATGTCTTCAGAATGCTCCTTGGCCTTCTCCTCACAATGCTCCATGCCCATGTCATCACAATGTTCCAAGACCCCTGTAATCACAATGGTCCATGCCCCTTTTCATCAGTATGCTCTATGAGATTTGTCATCACAAGTCTCTGTGGATTTCTCATCACAATGCTCCAGGAACTTGTCATCACAATGCTTCACGACCTTGTTCTGAACATTCTCAATGGCCCTTGTCATCATAATGCTCCAAGCCCTAGTCATCACAATGTTCCATTATATATGTCATCAAAATCCTCCATTACATTTGGCATCACAATGCTCCCTGCCATTGTCATTGCAATGGACCATGACATATGTCATCACAATGCTCCCTGACACCTGTCTTTACAATACTCCATGACCTTCTCATCACAATGATCCATGGCCTTGTCATCCCAATGCTCCATGACCCCTGTATTCACAATGCTCCATGACCCTTGTCATCACAGTGCTCCATGACACCTGTCATCACAATGTTCCATGAGTTTGTCAGCAAAATGCTACATGACCTTGTCATTACAATGCTCTATGCGCTTGTTATCACAATACTCCATTTGCATTGTCATCACAATCCTCCATGAACCTTGAGAGCGCATTGTTTCATGCCCTTGTCATCACAATGCTCCATGCTCCTTGAAATCAAAATGATCCATGTACTCTGTCATCACAATGCTCCAAACCCTTGTGATCCCAATGTTCCATAACACTTGTCATCAAAATGCTCCATGATGCTTGTCATCACAAAATTCCATGCCCTTTTCATCACAGTGCTCCATGACCTTTGTCATCACAATTCTCAGTACACTTGTCATCACAATGCTTCCTGACAATTGTCAGCAGCATGCTCTTTGAACCCTGTCACAAAAAGTCTCCATGCCTTTTTCATCACAATGCCCCATTCCGTTTTCATCACAATGCTCCGTGACCATTGTCATCACAATGCTCCATGCCTTTGTCTGAAAAATGTTCCATGACCCTTGTCATCACAATGTGCCATTCGCTTTTCATCACAACGGTCCAGAAACTTGTCATTGCAATGCTCCATAAACCTTGTAATCACAATGCTCCATACACTTCTCATCAAAATGCTCTCTCACTAGAGATATCACAGTGTTGAATCACTAGTTGTCACAATACTACCTCACCCCTGTAATCACAATGTCCCATGACACCTGTTATCACAATGCTACATCCCTTTATCATCACAATGTTCCATGACCCCTAACATCACAATATTCTATAACCCCTGTCATCAAAATGTTCCAATACACTTTTCATCATATTGCTGCATGACCCTGTCATCAAAATACTCCCTACCCTTCTCATCACAATGCACCTTGCACTTGTCATCAAAATGCTCCATGACTTTTGTTATCACAAAGTGCCCTGACCCTTGGCATCACAATGCTCTATGTCATTGTCATCACAGTGCTCCATGAACCCTCTCATCACATTGCTCCATGCCCTTGTCATCACAAAGCTCCATGACACTTGTCATCACAATGCTCGATGCCTTTCTCATCACAATGCCCCATGACCTTGTCATTACAATCCTCCATGACCCATGTATCACAGTGTTCCATGCCATTATAATCACAATGCTCTATGCCCACTCTCATCACAATATGCCATGAAACATTTCAGACCAATGCTCCATGCCCTTCTCATCACAATGCTCCTTTACCTCTTTCATAACAATGCTCCATGACACCTGCCATCACAATGTTCCACGGCCTTGTCATCACAAGGCTCCATGACACTTGTCATCACAATGCTCCACGAGCCCTCTAATCAAAATGCTCCATTTCCTTGTCATCAAAAAGCTACATGACGCATGTCATCAGAAAGTTCCATGGCCCTGTCATCACAATGCTCCATTCACTTGTCATCACAATGCTCCAAGACCCTTGTAATCAAAATGCTCCATGCGTCTTTTCATCTCAATGCTCCATGAACCCTGTCATCACAATGGACCATGCCCATCATCATAATGCTTCAGGCTATGGTCATCACAATGAAATCAAATGCTCCATGACCTCTGTCATCACAATGCTCCAATCCCTGGTGATCACAATGTTCCATAACACTTATCATCACAACACCCCATGACGCTCATCATCACAATTATCCATGGTCTTCTCATCACAATGCTCCATGAACTTTGTCATCACAATGCTCCCTGACACTTGTCATCAGTATGCTCCATTAACCGTGTCATGACACGTCTCCATGCCTTTTTCATCACAGTGATCCATGCCATTTTAATCACAATGCTCCAAGACCCCTGTAATCACAATGCTCCATGCCCTTGTCATCAAAAGCTCAATGACGCATGTCATCAGAATGCTCCATGGCCTTCTCATCACAATGCTCCATGCCCTTGTCATCACAATGCTCGAAGACCCCTGTAATCACAGTGCTCCATGTCCCTTTTCATCAGAATGCTCCATGAGACTTGTCATCTCAAGTCTCCATTGTCTTCTCATCAAAGTGCTCTAGGAACTTGTCATCAAAATGCTCCATGATCCCTCTCATCACAATACTCCATGAATATTTTCAGCCCAATGCTCCATGACCTTCTCATCAAAATGCTCCATGACCCCTGTCATCACAATACTCCATGAACATTTTCAGCCCAATGCTCCATGACCCTTGTCATCACAATGATCCTTGCCCTTGTCATCCCAATGCTCCATGACCCCTGTATTCACAATGCTCCGTGACGCTTGTCATCAGTGCTCCATGACTCCTGTCATAACAATGCTCTATGCTTTTTTCAGCAAAATGCTACCTGACTTTTTAATTGCGATGCTCTATTCGCTTGTCATCACAATACTCCATTACCATTGTCATCACAGTCCTCCATGAACCTTGGGATCACATTGCTTCATGCCCTTGTCATCACAATGCTCCATGCTCCTTGAAATCAAAATGATCCATGACCTCTGTCATCACAATGCTCAAAACACTTGTGATCACAATGTTCCATAACACTTGTCCTCACAACGGTCCATGATGCCTGTCATCACAATACTCCATGCCCTTTTCATCACAATGCTCCATGACTTTTGTCATCACAATTCTCAATACACTTGTCATCACAATGCCCCATGCCTTTTTCATCACAATTCTCCATGCCATTGTCATCAAAATACTCCACAAGCTTGTCATCAGAATACTCCATGACCCTTGTCATCACAATTCTCCATGCACCTGTCAGCACAATGCTCCCTGACCCTTGTCATCACAATGCTCCAAGCCATTGTCATCACAATGCTCCATTACCTTTGTCATCAGAATCCTCCATGACACTTGGCATCACAATGCTGCTTGCCATTGTCATCACTATGAGCCATTACATATGTCATCACAATGCTCCCTGACACCTGTCTTCACAATACTGCATGACCTGGTCATCACAATGCTCCATGCCCTTGTCATCACAATGCGCCATTCCAACTGTCATCACAATAATCCATGAAACTTATTAGACCAATGCTCCATTCCCTTGTCATCACAAGGCTCCATGCCCTTGTTATCACAATGCTCCATGACCCCTGTCATCACAATGCTCCATGCCTCCATTCATCACAATGCTTCATGACCTTTGTCATCACAATGGTCCATGCCCTCGTCATCAACAGTCTCTGTGATGTATTTAACCACAATGCTCCATGAACTTTTCATCACAATGCACTTTGACCCTTGTCATCACAATGCTCTATGCCTTTCTCAGCACAATGCTCCATGACCCTCGTCATCAGAATCCTCCATGCGCTTGTCAGCACAATGCTCCATGACCCATGTCATCACAATGCACCCTGCACTTTTCATCACAGTGCTCCACAATCTTGTCACCACAATGCTTCATAAAAGTTGTCCTCACAATTCTCCATGCACTTCTCATCAAAATGCTCTCTCAACACTGATATCACAATGTTACATCACTATTCATCACAATACTCCCTCACCCCTGTCATCACAATGTTCCATGACTTCTGTCTTTTCAATGCTACATGCACATATCATCACAAAGTTCGATGAACCCTGACATCACAATGTTCCATAACCCCTGTCATCAAAATGCTCCATAACACTTTTCCTCAAAATGCTCAATGACCCTGACATCACAATGTTCCATAACACCTGTCATCAAAATATTCCATGACCCTTTTCATCAAATTGCTCTATAACCCTGTCATCACAATGCTCCCTGCCCTTCTCATCACAGTGTACCACGCCCTTGACATCAAAATGCTCCTTGACCTTTGTCATCGCAAAGCTCCATGACCCTTGGCATCTCAATGCTCCATGCCATTGTCATCACAATGCTCCATGAATCCTCTAATCACAATGCTCCATGCCCCTTTGCATCTCAATGCTCCATGAACCCTGTCATCAAAATGCACCATGCCCATCGTCATAATGCTTCAGGCTATTGTCATCACAATGAAATCAAAATATTCGATGATCTATCTCATCACAATGCTCCAAATCCTTGTGATCACAATGTTCCATAACACTTATCATCACAACGTCCCATGATGCTCATCATCACAATTATCCATGGTCTTCTCATCACAGTGCTCCATGACCTTTTTCATCACAGTGCTCTATACACTTGTCATCACAATGCTCCCTGACACTTGTCATCAGTATGCTCCTGGAACCCTGTCATGACAAGGCTCCATACCATTTTCATAACAATGATCCATGCGAATTTCATCACAATGCTCCAAGACACCAGTAATCACAATGCTCCATGCCCTTGTCATCACAATGCTCCAAGTCCCCTGTAATCACAATACTCCATGCCCCTTTTCATCAGAATGCTCCATGAGACTTGTTATTACAAGGCTCCATGGTCTTCTCATCACAATGCTCCAGAAACTTTTCATCACAGTGCTCCATTCCCTTGTCATCACAATGCTCCATGACCCCTGTCCTCACAATACTTCCTTAATATTTTCAGTCCAGTTCTCTAGGAACTTCTCATCACAATGCTTCATGATACCTATCATCACAATGCTCCATGACCACTGTCATCACAACGCTCCATGACCCCTGACAACACAGTGATCCGGGACTCTTGTCATCACAATGCTCCATTCCCTAGTCATCACAATGCTCCATGTCCCCTGTCATCACAATTCTCCTCGTTCTTGGCATCACTATGCTCCATGACAGTTCTCATCACCGTGTTACATTATTTGTGATCACAATGCTCTATGCACTTGTCATCGCAATGCTCCATGACCCCTGTCATAGGCAGCTCCATGTGCTTCTCATCACAATGCTTCATGAACTTGTCATCAAAATTCTCAATGGCCCTTGTCAACACAATTCTCCATGCCCTTGTCATCACAATGCTCAATGTCCCTTGTCATCACAATTCTCCTTGCCCTTGTCATCACAATGCTCAATGTCCCTTGTCATCACAATGCTCCAAGCCCTTGTCATCAAAATGCTCCATTACATTTGTCATCACAATCCTCCATGACACTTGGCATCACAATGTTCCATTCCATTGTCATCGCAATGGACCATGACATATGTCATCACAATGCTCCCTGAGACCTGTCTTCAAAATACTCCATGACCTTCTCATCACAATGCTCCATGCCTTGGTCATCACATTGCACCATGCCCACTGTCATCACAATAATCCATGAAACATGTCAGGCCAATGCTCCATGCCCCTGTCATCACAATGCTCATTGCCTTTTCATCACAATGCTCTATGACCCCTGTCATCACAGTGCTCCGTGACTCCAGTCATCACAATGCTTCATGACCTTTGTCATCACAATGGTCCATGCCCTCGTCATCACTAGGCTCTGTGACCTTTGTCACCAAAATGCTCCATGAAATTTTCATCACAATGCTCGTTGACCCTTCTCATCACAATGCTCCATGCCTTTGTCAGCACAGGGCTCCATGACCCATGTCATCACAATGCGCCATGTGCTTGTCATAACAATGCTCCACAACCTTGTCATCACAATGCTCCATAAAACTTGTCATCACAATGTTCCATGCACTTCTTATCAAAATGCTCTCTCACAAATATATCAAAATGTTCCCTCACTAGTCATCACAATACACCCACTCCCCTGTCATCACAATGGTCCACAACACCGTCATGAAAATGTTCCATGACTCCTGACACCACAATGTTCCATAACCCCTGTCATCAAAATGTTCCATGACACTTTTCATCAAATTGCTCCATGACCCTGTCATTACAATGCTCCCTGCCCTTCACAAGAGAATTCACCACACCCTTGTCATCAAAATGCTCCATGACCTTTGTCATCACAAAACTCCATGACCCTTGGCATCACAAAGCTCCATGCCATTGCCATCACAATGCTCCAAAAACCTCTCATCACATTGTTCCAAGCCCTTGTCATCACAGGATCCATGATGCTTTTCATCCCAATGCTCGATGCCATTCTTCTCACAATGCTCCATGCGCTTGTCATTACAATCCTCCATGAACCATGTATCACAGTGTTCCGTGCCCTTGTTATCACAATGCTCCTTGCCCCCTCTCATCACAATAATCCATGAAACATCTCAGACCAATGTTCCATGCCCTTTTCATCACAATGATCCAAGACTCCTCTAATCATAATGCTCCATGCCCCTTTTCATCTCAATGCTCCATGAACGCTGTCATCACAATGCACCAATGTGCATCATCATAATGCTTCATGCTATTGTCATCACAATGAAATCAAAATGCTCTCTGACCTCTGTCATCACAATGCTCCAAATCCTTGTGATCACAATATTCCCTAAAACTTATCATCACAGCTCCCCATAACGCTCGTCATCACAATTATCCATGGTCTTCTCATCACAATGCTCCATGACATTTGTCATCACAATGCTCAATACCCTTGTCATCACAATGGTCCCTGACACTTGTCGTCAGTATGCTCCTTGAACCCTGTCATGACAAGGGTCCATGACTTTTTCATCACAATGTTACATGCCCTTTTCCTCACAGTGCTCCAAGACCCCTGTAATCACAATGCTCCATGCCCTTGTCATCACAAAGCTCCATGATGCATGTCATCAGAACGCTCCATGACATTCTCATCCCAATGTTCAATGCCCTTGTCATCACAATGCTCCAAGACCCCTGTAATCACAATGCTCCATGACCCTTTTAATCAGAATGCTCCATGAGACTTGTCATCACATGGCTCCATGGTCTTCTCATCACAATGCTCCAGTACCTTGTCATCACAATGCTCCTTGACCCCTGTCATCACAATACTCCATGAACATTTTCAGCCCAATGCTCCATGACGTTCTCATCACAATGCTCCATGACCTCTGTCATCACAATGCTCCATGACCACTGTCATCACAACACTCCATGAACCCTGACAACACAATGATCCGAGACTCTTGTCATCAAAATGCTCCATGCCCTTGTCATCCCAATGCTCCATGAACCCTGTAATCACAATGCTCCATGACGCTTGTCATCACAGTGCTCCATGAACCTTGTCATCACAATGCCTTTGTCAGCAAAATGATACATAATCTTGTCATCACAATGCTCCATGTGCTTGTCATCACAATCCTCCATGACCCTTGGGATCATATTGCTTTATGCCCTTGTCATCTCTATCTTGCCTTTCTGGTTTTTACAGATTTTCGGATGCCCTTTTTTTTAAAAAATTTTTTGCCTTATAACAAATTTAATCAGTTATACATATACATATGTTTCCATATCCCCTCCATTTTGCGTCTCCCTCCCACCCTCCCTATCCCACCCCTCCAGGCGGTCACAAAGCACCGAGCTGATCTCCCTGTGCTATGCGGCTGCTTCCCACTAGCTATCTACCTTACGTTTGGTAGTGTATATATGTCCATGCCGCTCTTTCACTTTGTCACAGCTTACCCTTCCCCCTCCCCATATCTTCAAGTCCATTCTCTAGTAGGTCTGTGTCTTTATTCCTGTCTTACCCCTATGTTCTTCATGACATTTTTTTTTCTTAAATTCCATATATATGTGTTAGCATACAGTATTTGTCTTTCTCTTTCTGACTTACTTCACTCTGTATGACAGACTCTAGGTCTATCCACCTCATTACAAATAGCTCAATGAATGTGAATTGGTACAGCTGCTATGGAGAACGGTATGGAGGTTCCTTAAAAAACTACAAATAGAACTACCATATGACCCAGCAATCCCACTACTGGGCATATACCCTGAGAAAACCATAATTCAAAAAGAGACATGTACCAAAATGTTCATAGCAGCCATATTTACAATAGCCCGGATGCCCTTTTTGACCGGTGGGAAGTGACAATTCTTTGTAGTGTGGATTTGCATTGTGCGCTTGCTTGATTGACCAAAAAGGGCCTATGCCTTTTCTCCTGAATATATTCAGGAGAAAAGTCATACGCTGTTTTTAGCCATGTGCATCATTCTCGAAGTTGTGATGCCTTTCCTGTGCTTTAAAGGCAATTCCAATTTACCTCTTGAAATATGTTTTGTGCAATTCTGCCTCATTTTCAAGTCCGCTTTGTTGCCTTCCCTCAACAGATTTTTGGAAGACAGTAGTCCTTTATAACTCTGCAGGTTTTTGATTTGCTTTGCCCCTGAGCTCCAATTTTCAAATCCCATTATTGGGAGCTGACCGCATATCCACAATTTTGCTTCAGGAACTATACTGGTTCCAGGGGTGGCTATACTGGTTCCCTGTGGGTGGCTGAGGCTTTGGTTAATTCTTCTTCCTGACGGGAATTTAGAGTGACATGTGTCCGTCCAAATGCCTACATCTACTCTCTGATTGGTTCTCCCTCTTCCCTTTCATCCTCTGCACAATTAGCAAACTGTGCGAACCAGGAGGTTATAGGGGATGACTCTCCTAAGTTGGGAGATTGATAGTAAAGTTGTTGGAATGCCAAACTGTAGCACAAGGAGAGGAAAAAGTAGGAGACTTTCAGAAACCTTTCACCATCACAGGGTGTCCATTCTCTAGGTTTCCCATACATGTTATACTGTAGTGATATTCCCTTCTACCTGGAAATTTGGGACCCATGGAATGGTGGCATGCATTACTACTTTAAAGGGTCTGCATTTTCTCTCCCAATCTCACCAGTCCTCTCAGTCCCAAGTGTCCAGCCTTATGTCTCATCCAGCTGTCTTTGCAGATAGGGTCATTCTAGGTTTCATCAGAACCCCTGAAGGAATTGTGTAAGAATTTCGCTGTTTTTTTGTTTTGTTTTTGAAATTCATTTTTATAATGGGGTTGAGCTGATTTTCACTGACGTGTTTATGCCGGTCTAGACACACTTGATTCCCTTACAGAGGCATATCAATACATAGGTTTTAAGATTCTTACTAATCAGATATATTCCTCTGTAGGGAATAGGGGTTTTGAGTCCCGTTCACTGAGGAAGGTGTAGGTCTTGTCTATTCTGTATTTGGTTTATGGAATGGTACCTGTGCTAATATCAAACTCTGGTTTTATGCATCACCCCACCTCTCCTTTCCCCTTAAGGAGGCATAAGAGTGTTTTCTAAATGTGAGACTCTGTTCTCTTTCCTAATTCAGTTCATGTGTTGTGATGATGACATTCCTTCTGTAAGTGATATCTTATGATAAGATTCTTTTTCTGTGTGAGTAATTTCCCTTAGAATCATCATACCTAAATCCTCTCATTATGCTGCTACTGGCCTTATGACATTGATTTCACGTCTGAGTGATATTCCGTTGTACAAAATTACCACAATTTCTTTATGCATTTCTCTTTTTCCTGGGATACTTTAGGTGTACCAAAGTTGATGTTCTTGTATGCAGAGCAGCCCTAAACTTTGGGGTGCCTGTGTCTTGTTGACATTTAGTCTTCCCAAGTTATATGTCCATGAGTTGAAGTCCCCTGTGCTCGGGGGCTTTGTATTTTAGATGTTTTAGGAAACAGCATACACTTCTTCAGAGTAGCTCTTGGATACTTATACCCCACCCATCAGCCTGACTAGCCTCCCTGTATTCCATGGCCTCTCCTGCATTTTTGATTGGTACACATTTTTTGGATGGACTTTCTGAGCAGTGGAAATTGAGACTTCTTTATTGTGCGGATTTGCATTTCCCTCTTGCTTGGTTGGCCAAAAACTCTGTATGTGTTTTTTTCCTGAAGATATTCACGAAAAAAATGCATACACCCTTTTGCCCAACTGCATCATTTTAGAAATTCTGCTGCTTTTCATATGCTTTAAAAGTGAGTACAATCTACCTTTTGAAAAATGTTTCCTGCAATTCTGCCTCTCATTCAGAACCTCTTCGTTGCCTTACCTGAATATATTTTTGGACGTTGGTTATCATTTATATCTTTGCAGGTCTTTGAATTGTCTGCTCCTGAGCTCCATTTTGCAACTCGCTTTTTTTGTGAGCTGACCACCAAACCATTGGATTGCTTCTGGCCCTATTCTGGTTCTGGGGAGGCAGGCTGAGCCTTTGGTTAATTCTTCTTCCTAATGGGAAATTAGAGTGACATGTGCCTGTCAAAACTCCTACAGCTAATCTCTCATTGGTTCCTCCTCTTCCTATTTATCCTCTGCAAAAATTGCAAACTGTGTGAAACAGGAGGTTAAAGGTGCTGATTCTCCAAGTGGGGAGATTGTTAGTAATGTGGCTGGAATGGCGAACCCCAGCACCAGGAGATCAAAAATGAGGTGCATTTTAGACACCTCTCCTGAGCACACGGTGTACATTCATCTCGGTTTCGCAGGCATGTTTTCGCTGTCAGAAGATTCCCTTGAACCTGCCGATTTGGGACCCATGGAATGGGTACCAGGCAGTCTTACTTTAAAAGGTCTGCATTTCCTCACCCAGCCTCTCTAACATCTCTTAGCGTGCATAGCTTCCAGCCTTATATATCATCCTGCTGTGGGTCTACATGTGTTCAATCCATGTTACATCATAGCCCTTCAACAAAAGTTGTAAGAATTTTTGTCTGTCTCACTGTTTTTATAAATATTTTTAAATTTATTTTTATATTGGTTACAGCTGATTTTCAAAGCTCTGTTTTTGCTGCTGTACATCCACTTGATTCATGTACTGTGAGACAACAATAAATTCTTTCTCAGATGCCTACGAGTCATATGTATTATTTTCCAGTGACTTGAGTGGACTGAGTGCAGTTCTTTGAGGTACCGTGTAGGCCTTGCCAGTTATTCAATTTGGTACTTGGAATGGTATCTTTGCTAATTTCAACCTCCTGGATAATACCTCACCATTCCCCACCTTTCCCATTTAGCAGCCTTATGTCTATTTTCTACATATTTGACTATGTTTCTGTTTTGTAGTTTATTTCATGTGTAGCCATTTTTGATTCCACCTTTAAGTGACATCTTATGATATGTGTCTTTTTCTTTCTGACATATGTCACTTAGAATGATCGTATGTAACTCCTCCAGAGTTGTTCCAACTGGCCTTATTTCATTGATTTCTGGATGAGTAATATTCCACTCTACATAAGTACCCCATCTCTTTTATCCATTTTATCCTTCCAGGGACATTTATTTTTTTTTTTATTTTTTTTAATTAATTAATTTTATTTTTTAAGACTTTATTTTTTTAGAGTAGTTTTAGGTTCTCAGAATAATTGAGGAAAGGGTACAGAGATTTCCCATATACCCCTGTCCCCACACATGCATAGCCTCCCCCATTATCAACATTCCCACCATTTGTTACAATTGATAAACCTACACTGACACATCATAATCACCCAAAGTCCACAGCTTACATTATGATTCATTCTTGGTGTACATTCTATAGGTTTGGACAATGTATAATGACATGTATCCATCCTATGCTATCATCCAGAGTATTTTCACTGTTCTAAAGATCCTCTGTGTTCTGCTTGTTCATTCCTTCCCCTCCCTCCCAACCTCTGGCAACTATTGATCTTTCAGTAAAAATATCTCCATAAATTTGTCTTTTCCAAAATGTCGTCTAGTTGGATTACACCACATATTGCCTTTTCAGATTGGCTTCTTTCACTTAGCAATCTGCATTTAAGGTTCCTCCATATCTTTTCATGGCTTGATAGTTCATTTCTTTTTAGTGCTAAATAATCCATGTGTGAGTTCACCACAATTTATTTGTCCATTCACCCAATGAAGGTCATCTTTGTTGCTTCCAAGTTTTGGCAATTATGAATAAAGTTTCTATAAGCAGCAGGGTGCAGTTTTTGTGTGTATGGACATAAGTTTTCTACTTCTTTGGGCAAATACCAAGGAGCATGATTGCTGGCTTGTATGGTAAGACTATGTTTGGTTTTATAAGAAACTGCCAAACTGTCTACCAAAATGGTTGTACCATTTCATATTCCCACCAGCAATGAATGAGAGTTGCTGTCACTCCACAACACTGCCAGCATTTGGTGTTGTCAATGTTCTGGATTTTGGCCCTTCTAATAGGTTTTGTAGTAGTATCTCATTGTTATTTTAATTTGCATTTACCCAATGACAGATAATGTGGAGCATCTTTTCATATGTTTATTTGCCATCTGTATTTCTCCTTTGGAGAGGTGTCTCTTAAGGTCTTTGGCTCATTTACTTTCAATTTTGAGGGACATTTTCATTACGTGTAGGATTCTTGGATGGTGGTCATTACTTCAACACTTTAATAGATGTCATTCTTTGGTCTTCTTGTTTCTCTCCTTTTTGTTACTTTAGGTTCTTTGAAAGTACTACAGCCCCCCTTGACTGCTTTGAAGATTTTCTTGTATTTGTGTTTAGCTGTTTTTTAGCAATTTTGCTATGATTTACCTGGGTGTGGTTTCTTTGTATTTATCCTACTTGAATTTTGAGGCATTCTTGAATCTGTAGACATTTAGGTTATATCCAAGTGGAGGCCCTTTTTAACAGAGAGGTGGTAAACGTTGGCATGCCTGTTTTCTGTCATTTTTTGTTTTTCCCAAGGTATACGCCCATGAGTGCAAGTGCCCTATGCTCTGTAGCTCAGTTTTCAGATGTTTTAGCAAACACAATACACTTCTCCAGAGTGGCCGTTGGCAAATTTCATTTCCACTATCAGCCTCACAGGGCTCCCTTTTCTCCTCACCCTGTCCTGCATTTCTGGTGTTTACGCTTTATGTGGATGACCCTTCTGACTGATGTGAAGTGATACATTTTGTAGTATTGATTTCCAGTGCCCACCTGTTTGGTTGGATAAAAAGTGTGTATGGCCTTTACTTGAATATATTCAGAAAAAATGCATACGCCCTTTTGGGCCAAGTGCATCATAGGCGATGTTCAGCCCCTTTTCTTGTGCTTTAATGGGGAGTTCTTTCTACCTCTTCAAATCTGTTTCCTGCCACTCCCCCTTGCTTACAAGTCCTTTTCTGTGACTTACATCAATACATTTTTCAACAATAGATATTTTCAACTCTGCAGTTTCATGAATTTTAGTGCCCCTGAGTTCCATTTTTCAACTTGTGTTTTTGGAAACTGGACACAATACAGCGGGATTTCCTCTAGCCCTATTCTCTTTCAATGGACAACTCTAGCCTTTGATGAATTCGTCTTCCAGATTGGAAATTAGAGTGGCATGTGCCTGTCCGAACACCTAAGACTTGTCTCTAAATTTTTCTCATCCTTCCGCTTCATCGTCTGGACAAATTCCAAACTGTGTACAAGAGGATGTTGACGGTGCTGATATCCCCAAGTGAGGAGAATGTTAGGAAAGATGCTGGAGGGGTGAACCCGAGCACCAGGCGATGAGGAGATGAGGTGTCTTTTCCAAACTCTTTCCAATCAAACGGTGTACCATCCTCTAGGTGTGACAGGCATGTTTTAGCTGTAGGAAGGGTCCCGTGCATGGAAGGAGAACACCAGGGATTTTTCCAAATCAGTGCCTCCCCGAACCCCAAACTGGGGAATTTTTAAGCTATGGCTACACGTATGTCCATTAAGGGTCTTGGGAAATAGGCAGAGCCCAAACTTTAGATGATTGAAATCTTCAGGTTCAGAAGCGCTCACCATCGGCCTTGCTTAGGTTACATTTTATCTGTCATTGATAGATGATGTCAATAAAAATATCGATTCTTTTTCAGATTATTTCCCCTTATAGGTTATTGCAAAATATTCAGTGTAGTTCCCTGTGCTATACAGTAATTCCTTGTTGATGATCTATTTTATACATAGCAGTGTGTATGTGTTAATCCCAAACTGTTAATTTATCCCTTTTCCTACCTTTCCCCTTTGGTAATAATAAATTATAAGATTTTATACTTCTCAGAAATGGGGGAGCTGAAAGAGAGGTATCCTTTTCAATTGAAAAGCATTCAAAACAAGATTGAAGTTTCAGCCAAGAGTATTCGATGTACAACCATGGAAATAAATCACTTCATTTCTCTAATGTTGACCTGACAAATAAGACAGACGTCTTCACTGAACTTGCTTATAGTAAAGTGATGGAAATATCAAATGTAAGTCTTAGAAACATCTTATTTTACCCGAGCATTATACACTGCTCTATGTTAACTACAGTTTGGCTCACACATCTGTTCATTGAAGTTACAATGTTCTCAAGTTCTGTTACTGATCATCCAGAGTGGACCCCAACAGGAGTCCCCGTGCCCAGTGTCATTGGAGCCAACAGATCAAGACTGAGTTTGGTTCAGAAGCAAAGGAAACATTATTTTGAAAACCGAATGGAGAGGTGAGAGCGTGCACTCCCCCACGGGCTGTGGGCTGGGCTGCTGTGTAGGGATCCCGGCAGCGTCAGTGGGAGTAAGGGGATGGAGCTCTCGAGGGCTGGGTTGGCTGCAGCTCAGGCTCTATGCCGTGGAGTCTGCATGGGACCCCGCTAGCTGAGGTGTCGACCCAGCCATTCTGCACTAGGAAATCGGGTCTGAAGTGCCGGGTGTGGGACCTCTGCATGCGGAACCCTAGGAGCACGTGAAATTAGACAAAGCACAAAGGAAAAACAGGTTAGAATTTATTTTATTGCCCAGATTCTCTTTTTATCTCCCAGGAATTTTTAATGAACGTTGCCAGAGACGAACACCTCCTCTGCTTTTTGTTCCATTCCTCATTCTTGGGGTGTTGAGGGTGCAGAACCCTCTTTTGTAACTGCTTCATGCTGTGGTGGGAGCCCTGATACCTAGGGGGGGGGGCAAAACGTCTCCCCACCAGCTTCCAGGTGAGGTTGATTGTCCCAAAGCCTCCTGCCTCACTTCTCGTCCGCCTGAGCACCAGCATTGGAAGTGTTATAGATTCTAATGACCTTTAAGGGTCCAGGAAAGAGATGTGCAGAGATGCTCTGGTGGCAGGTTTCACCCCACCCCACATTTGTTCGGTGACCTTAGGCTGACGGTTTTTGACAGCCTAGATGCTCTGACGAGTAGTCTGTGCTTTCTTTAATTAGGTCCCTGAATTAATGTACAAACAGCACCATGTGTCAGAACCCTGCCCCCGTAACTCCCAGACAGCCCAGGGTCAGTGGTGATCCAGGACCATGACGTCCACTGAGTCAACGGCCTTTAGAAGTAGCCAGCAGTCCAGCCGGTCATATTGGCCACCATCACCGCGGTGTCTGTAGGGTTTTCTATGGTGAAAGCGTGATATACGTTTCCCCCGCCAAGCTTATTAGCTCCCCTCTGGGTGCAGTAAGTCCTGCAAGCAGTAGTCTGCTCTTTCGTGGCACAGACTTGTTGTTTTCTGAGAGAAACTCCAGGTCACGTGATGGTCACACGAGTCATCTTGGGTGCCCGTTGCTCCCGTTTGTCTCTCTGGAGGTTGGAGTTGGAGGGCCTCCTCCCTCGAGGTCAGTGTGTCCACAGAGCGACCCCTGCAACTTCAGGGCATGATGGGTGGTTAGGATCACCACGTGGGGTCCTTTTCCCTTAGGAGGGAGCTGGCCTTGTGGGCTGCTGATTTCTAGCTTTTTAGATACCCCAGTATCCTGGCCTGATGAGTCAGTGAGCAAAGCCCTTGGTGACCATAGTTTATCATACCGGAAGGGCATTCTTGTGTTGCTCCATTTCAAGTGGTCCCAGTTTTTGCACTAAGGCTCCAAGGGCGATTAACCTTTGACCGGGTATGTAAAGGTCAAAGGGTTTAGCTAAATTAGCGAGTTCCTGGGCAAGGATCTGAATTGACTGCTCTTTCCATTCTTGAAAGGCTGCTTCTGGATTCTATTCAAAAGGATCATCATCTTTTCGTGTCAGTGTTTCATGTAGTGGCCCAGCTATTAGACTGTAGTTAGGGATCCAGATGCAGAAAACCTTGGCCTCCCCAGGAACCCCTAAGCTGTCTTCTAGTTTTAGAAGAGGTAAGGCTGCAAATGGCTTCTTCCCTATCCTGGGATGCGTTTCTCCGAATATCTGTGAGAATGAAGCCCAGGCATGTCACCTGAGCCTGGGATATTTGAGCCTTTTTCTTGGACACCTTCTATGCATTCTTGGCTAGGTAGTTCAGAGGCGTCTTTAGTAGGCCTGGTGAACAGAATGTCATCTGCATATTGAAGGAGGGTTCCCTTTTACAGAGGTAGAACTTTTAGGTCTTTAGAGGACATTTCCCCATGATGGTGTGGGGATTTTTGAACCATTGGGGCAGGACGGCCCAGCATTATTGCTTGTGTTGCATGTTGTGTCCTGCCACTCACAAGCCAAAAATTCTTGTGACTCTGAGATGAATGGAATACAGAAGAAGGCATCATTGAAGTGTAATACAGAATGCCATGGCCTGGTGGATGGTAGAATGAGCAGCAGGGTGTAGGAAATAGGAGCTACTGGATGTATATCCTCGGTGGCTACACTGACTGTCCTGATATCCTTTACCAGGTCTCCAGCAGCCCATGGGGCTCTCGTGGTCAGGCCAATCCCAGGATATGGAGCTCACCTGGGCTGCATCCCGCACCCCACAGCCCACGGGGCTCTCGTGTTCAAGTCCCTCCCAGGGTATGGAGCTCACCTGTGCAGCTACCCAGCAGCCCATGGGGCTCTCATAGTCAGGCCCTTCCCAGGATACGGAGCTCCCCTGGGCAGGTACCCCAGCAGGGCTGGACACACAGGAACTGTGCACATAGCCCACCTTGCAGAGAACCCCCAGCTCACCTGTCGCTCACAGCTGACACAGAAAACCTCAGAGCAGGACTTGAACTAACAAACAGCAGCTCTGACAGGTCTGTGACCCTGGCTATCACTCTGTGCAGCCTCTCCCTGCCTGGTCTTCCAGACACTTCCACTGCAGCCAGGGCACCAGGCCTCTGTCTCCACCCACCAACACTCCTCTCCCTGACTCCTGGGTTCCTCTCATTAGGATAGGGTCTTCTTGAAGTTGTTTTTCACTCATGGACCAGATAAAATGATAAGAAAACAAGCCGCAGCTGCAGCCCCTTGTCTATCCTGACTCTCAAGAGCCCACACCTGTTCCTTGGGACTGACCCGTTTAGCAAGGTTCATTTTCTTCTTCTGTGAGCCCCTGAGGGGTGAGGATTGGCTGATTTGGGCAGCCTGACACTGCCTGCTACCCCACCCCACAGGTGTGCCTGGGTTGAGGTCAATATAAACACCTCCCCAGTCAGCAAGAGCCCCTGTAGCTGTGCCTGACACCATATTCTCTGCCCCGTCAGCAGTGTCGGGGCTGGGGTGGTGGGAGGGAGTGAGGGGCTGTGGCTTTGTGGGTGGCCCAGTGTGAGTGGGGCTCTGCTGGACTTTCTGCAGGAGTTGCCAGGCTGCCACCTGCTAAAGAAAAGGATGTGTTACCCATACCTGCCACTGGAATTTCTCCCCAGGCAGAGGTGGGGAAGTAAAAAAGCAGTGGGGGCCGTGGCAGGAGGGGTATCTCAGGCAGGGAAATGGAAAGATTCCAGAAGAGCATCTGGGGCCAGGACCATCCTGGCTGGCCTGCCGGCACCAAGTCTGCCTACGTGCTCTCTCTAGTGTGGCTACACAGCCCTTCCTCTAGGCTTGCAAGTGCTTGTACATATTCAGGTGTTTTACCTGGAAAGGGTGGGAAGAGTTCAGCTGCAGCAGGACTGGGGCTCAGCTCACATCTACTCACAGACGCCTCGACACAGTCCCCCAGCTTTGCAATGAGGATGCTCCTTGTGAGGGGGAGTGCTGCTGACTGCATGGGAGGCGATTTCCCATCTCTGACCAACTTAAGAATTTTTAAGCACTGGAGCAAGTGCCCTGATACGATTTTCCTGTGTATAACTGGTGAGTTCTGTTGTTTTTTTTTCTTTTTTTCTTTTTGGTTCAAGTTAGATTTTATTTATTCCTCTTTTTTTTTTAATTTGGAGATATAAATATGGAAATAATGCCTTAATATAAAGACGTCTATGTGAAGGGAAAAACTTTTTTTCTGTTTTATTTTATTAAATGTTATTTATTTATTTTTAATTTTTTTAAATTTATTTCTTTTATACAGCAGGTTCTTATTGGATATCTATTTTATACATATAAGTGTGCACATGTAAATCCCAGTCTCCCAATTCATCCCACCACCACCCTCACATGGCGTTCCCTCCTTGGTGTCCATATGTTTGTTCTCTACATCTGTCTCTATCTCTGCCCTGCAAACCGGTTCATCTGTACCATTTTTCTAGGTTCCACATATATGCATTAATATACAATATTTGTTTTTCTCTTTCTGACTTACTTCACTCTGAATGACAGTATCTAGATCCATCAAGGTCTCTACAAATGACCCAATTTCATTCCTATGTATGGCTGAGTAATATTCCGTTGTATATATGTACCACGTCTTTATCCATTCGTCTGTCTGTGGGCACTTAGGTTGCTTTCATTACCTGTCTATTGTAAATAGTGCTGCAGTGAACATTGTGGTGAATGTGTCTTTTTGAATTATGGTTTTCTCTGGGTATATGCCCAGTAGTGGGATTGCTGGATTATATGGTAATTCTATTTTTAGTTTTTTAAAGAACCTCCATGCTGTTCTCCATAGAGACTGTATCTATTTACATTCCCAACAATAGTGGAAGAAGGTTCCTTTTCTCCACACCCTCTCCAGCATTTGTTGTTTGTAGATTTTCTGATGATGCCCATTCTAACAGGTGTGACGTGATACCTCATTGTAGTTTCGATTTCCATTTCTCTAATAATTAGTGATGTTCAGCAGATTTTCATGTGCGTACTGGCCATCTCTATGTCTTCTTGGAAGAAATGTCTATTTAGATCTTCCATTTTTGTATTGGGTTGTTTGTTTTATTAATATTGAGCTGCATGAGCTGTTTATATATATTGGAGATTAATCATTTGTCCATTGATTCGTTTGCAAATATTTTCTGCCATTCTGAGGGTTGTCTTTTCGGCTTGTTTGTAGTTACCTTTGCTTTGCAAAAGCTTTTACATTTCATTAGGTCCCATCTGTTTAGTTTTCTTTTTTATTTCATTACTATAGGAGGTGGATCAAAAAAGATCTTGCTGTGATTTACGTCAGAGTATCCTTCGTAAGTTTTCCTCTCAGAGTTTTATACTGTCCGGTCTTACATTAAGGTCTCTAATCCATTTTGAATATATTTATATGTATGGTGTTGGGGAGTGTTCTAATTTCATTCTTTTACATGTAGCTGTCCATATTTCCCAGCACCAATGATTGAAGAGACTGTCTTATCTCCATTGTATAGTCTTGCCTCCTTTGTCATAGATTAGTTGACCATAGGTGTGTAGGTTTATCCTTGGGCTTTCTTTTTTTTTTCCTTTTACACGTTTATTGGAGTATAATTGCTTTACAATGGAGTGTTCGTTTCTGCTGTATAACAAAGTGAATCAGCTATACATATACAAATATCACCAGATCCCCTCCCTCTTGCATCTCCCTCCCACACTCCATATCCCACCCCTTTATGTGGTCACAAAGCACCGAGCTGATCTCCCTGTTCTATGTGGCTGCTTCCCAGTAGCTATCGGTGTTACATTTGGTAATGTATTTATGTCCATGCCACTCTCTCACTTCGTCCCAGCTTACACATCCCCCTTCCGGTGTCCTCAAGTCCTTTCTCTATGTCTGTGTCCTTAATCCTGTCCTGCCACTAGGTTCTTCAAAATCTTTTTTTCTTCTTCATTAGATTCCATATATCTCTGTTAACATACAGTATTTGTTTTTCCCTTTCTGACTTACTTCACTGTGTAGGACAGATTCTAAGTCCATCCACCTCAGTACAAATAACTCAGTTTTGCTTCTTTTTATGGTTGAGTAATATTTGATTGTATATATGTGCCAGATCTTCTTTATCCATTCATCTGTCGACGGACACTTAGGTTGCTTCCATGTCCTGGCTAATGCAAATAGAGCTGCAATGAACATTTTTGTACATAACTCTTTTTGAATTATGGTTGTCGCAAGACAAATGCCCAGTAGTTGGATTGTTGTGTCGTATGGTACTTCTATTGTTAGTTATTTAAAGGAACCTCCGTACTGTTCTCCCTAGTGCTCATATCAATTTACATTCCCACCCACAGTGCAAGTGTGTTCCCTTTTCTCCAATAAAGGCCTCTCCAGCATTTATTGTTTTGTAGATTTTTTTGATGATTGCCACTCTGACTGCTGTGAGGTGATACCTCACGGTAGTTTTGATTTGCATTTTTCTAATGATTAGTGATGTTCAGCATCCTTTCATGTGTTTCTTGGTAATCTGTATATCTTCTCTGGAGAAATGTCTATTTAGATCTTCTGCCTGTTTTTGGATTGGGATGTTTGTTTTTGTGATATTGAGCTACATGTGGTGCTTGTAAAGTTAGGAGATTAATCCTTTGTCAATTGCTTCATTTGAAAATATTTTCTCCCATTCTGAGGGTTGTTTTTGCATCTTGTTTATGTTTTCCTGTACTGTGTAAAAGCTTTTAAGTTTCATTAGGTCCCATTTGTTGATTTCTGTTTTTATTTCCATTTCTCTAGGAGGTGGGTCAAAAAGGATCTTGCTGTGATTTATGTCATAGAGTGTTCTGCCTATGGTTTCCTCTAAGTGTTTTATAGTGTCTGGTCTGATATTTAGATCTATAATCAATTTAGAGTCGATTTTTGTGTATGGTGTTATGGAGTGTTCTAATTTTATTCTTTTATGTGTAGGGGTCCAGTTTTTCCAGCACCAATTACTGAAGAGACTGTCTTTTCTCCATTATATATCCTTAGCTCCTTTGTCATAGATGAGATAGCCATAGGTATGTAGGTTTATCTCTGGGCTTTCTGTCCTGTTCTATTGATCTGTGTTTATGCCAATCTACATACACTTGATTCCATTACGGAGACATATAAATACATAGGTTTCAAGGTTATTACCAGTCAGATATATTCCTCTTCAGTGAATAGGGTGTTTTGTGTCCAGTTCATTGAGAAAGGAGTAGGTCTTGTCTATTACATATTTGGTATATGGAATGGGATCTGTGCTAATTTCAAACTCTGCTTTTACACATCACCCCACGTCACCTTTCCCCTTAAGGAGGCATAAGTGTGTTTTCTAAATGTGTAACTCTGTTCTCTTTTGATATTCAGTTCATGTGTAGCCATGTTTACATTTCCTCTATAAGTGATATATTACAATAAGTTTCTTTTTCTTTGTGGCTCATTTCACTTAGCATCATCGTACCTAAAGCGACTCATTATGCTGCTATTGGCCTTATGACATTGATTTTATGTCTGAGTGACATTCCATTGTATATAAGTACCACAACATCTATATCCATTTTTTTTTCCTTTCCTGGGATATATAAAGTGTACCGAAGTCGAGGTTCTTGTAAACAGAGCAGCCTTAAAGTTTGGGCAGGCTGTGTGTTGTGGATTTTTAGTTTTCCCAAAATACACGCCCATGAGTGGAAGTGTGCTATGCTCTGTAGCTCTGTTTTAGAAAACAACATACAGTTCTCCAGAGAGGCTGTTGGCAATTTACATCCTGTCCATAGGCGTAACCAGGCTCCCTTTTCTCCATGGCCTGTCCTGCATTTGTGCTTTTTACACTATTTGTGGATGGCCCTTTTGACTGGAGGTAAGGGACACTTCTATGTAGTGTGGATTTGCAATGCCTGATGGCTTGCTTGGCCAAAAAGGGCGTATGCATTTTTTCCCGAATATATTCAAGAAAATACACATACTCCCTTTTCGGCCAAGGGCAACATTGTCGAAGTTCTGTCGCTTTTCATGTGCTTTAAAGACAACTCCAATCTACCTCTTGAAATCTGTTCCCTTCAATTCTGCCTTGCATTCAAATCCTCTTCACTGCCTTACCTCAATATATTTCTGGATGATAGTTGTCCTTTATAACTCTGCAAGTTTGTGAATTGCTGTGCCCCTGATTTCCATTTTTCAACTCGCCTATTTGTGAGCTGGCTGCAGTACCGCAGGATGGATTTAGGCCCTAGTCTGGTTCCGGGGCTTCAGGCTGAGCCTTTGTTCATTCTTCTTCCTGGTGGGAAAATAGAGTGACATGTGCCCATCCAAACACCTACAGCTAATCTCTCATTTGTTTCCCCTCTTCCTGTTCATCCTCTGCACAATTTGCAAACTGTGCATAATGGGAGGGTAAAGGCGATGACACTCCAAGTGGGGAGATTTTGAGTAATGCAGATGGAATGGCGAAGCCGAGCACGACAAAAGGAAAAATGAGGTACCTTTTAGAAAACTTTCCCAATTACACAGTGTACCATCCACTGGGTTTCCCATGCATGTTTTAACTGGAGGAAGATTCCCTTAAACCTGGAGAGTTGGGACCACTAGAATGGGTAGCACACAGGATTGCTCTAAGTGGTGTTCTTTTGTTCACACAACCTCAGCAATCTTGTCAGCCCCAAGTGTCCAGTCTTATGTCTCATCCAGCTGTGGGTGTAAAGGTGGTCAATCTAGCTTGCATCACACGCCCTGAACGTAATTTTTAAGACTTTCTATCTGTTTTTGCATTTTGCTTTTGAAATTTATTTTTATAAGTGGGTTTAACTGAATTTCAGAGCTGTGTTCATGCCGTAATACACACACATGATTCCTTTATGGAGACATGAGAATACATATGTTTTAAAATACTTAGAGTCAGACGTATTCCTCTGCAATGAATAGGGGTGTTGAGTCCAGTTCATTGTGGCGGGAGTAGGTGTTGTCTATTACATACTTGGTTTATGTAACGGTATCTGTGCGAGTTTAAAACTGTGGTTTTATGCATCACCCCACCTCAGCTTTCCCATTAAGCAGGCAGAAGATGTTTTCTAAATGTGTGACTCTGTTGTGTTTGTAATTCAGTTCATGTGTAGTCATGTGTACATTCCCGCTATGAGTGATATCTTATGATAAGATTAGTTACTCTGTAATCTTTCCTAACTCAGTTCATGTGTAGCCATGTTTAGAGAACCTTCATATGTGATATATTATGATAAGTTTCTTTTTCTGTGTGACTTATTTCACTTAGAATCATCGTACCTGAATCCACTCTTTTTGCTGCTACTGGCCTTATGACATTGATTTCATGGCTGAGCGATATTCCATCGTACGTAAGTACCACAATATCTTGAACCATTTTTGTCTTTCCTGGGATACTTAAGGTGTACCCAAGTTGAGCTTTTTGTAAGCAGTGCAGCGCTAAATTTTATGGTGGCTCTGTCTTATTGATTTTCAGTTTTCCCAAGGTATATTCAATAGACTGGAAGTGCCCTTGGCTCTGTAGCTCTGTTGTTTACTTGTTTTAGGGAACACAATGCACTCCTCCAGAGAGGCATTTGGCAACTTACATCCCGCCCTTCAGCATAACAAGGCTCCCTGATCTCCAGGGCCTGTCTTGCCTTTCTGGTTTTTACACATTTTGCGGATGTCCCTTTTGACCGGTGGGAAGGGATACTTCTTTGTAGTGCAAATTTGCATTGCTGCTTGCTTGGCCAAAATGTGCGTATGCGTTTTCTCCTGCATATATTCAGGAGAAAACGCATACGCCCTTTTTGGCCAAGTGCATCATTGTCGAAGTTGTGCCCCTCTTCCTATGCTTGAAAGGTGATTCCAACGTACCTCTTGAAATCTGTTTCCTGCTATTCTGCCTCGTTTTAAAGTCCGCCTCTCTGCCTTCCCTCAAAAGATTTTTGGACGATAGTTGTCCTCTATTACTCTGCCAGTTTGTAAATTGCTGTGCCCCTGAGCTCCATTTTTCAACTCGTTTTTGTGAGCTGACCGCAAATCCAAAATTATGGTCTGAAACCTATACTGGTTCCCGGCGAGTGGCTGAGACATTGGTTAATTCTATTTCCTGCCGGGCAATTAAAGTGACATGTACCTGTCCAAATGCCTAACAGCTACTCTCTCATTGATTCTCCCTCTTCCCTTTCATCCTCTGCCAAATTGGCAACCTGTGCGAACCAGGAGCTTTTACGGGCTATCGGTCCATGTTGGGAGATTGATAGTAAAGCAGTTGGAAGTTCAAATTGGAGCACAAGGAGAGGGACTATAAGTTGAGTTTTAGAAACCTTTCTTATTCACAGTGTGTCCATTATCTAGGTTTCCCATAAATGTTATGTCTGTAGTAATATTCCCTTACACATGGAGAGTTGGGATCCACGGAATGGGTGCCACACATTATTGCTTTAAAGGGTCTGCATTTGCTCACCCAGTCTCACCAAACCTCTCAGTCTCAAGTGTCCAGCTTTATGCCACATCCAGCTTTCGTTGTAGGGAGGGTCATTCCAGGTTTCATCCGAGCCCCTGACAGAATTTTAAAGAATTTCCCTGTTTTTTTGTTTTGTATTTGAAATTCCTTTTTATAGTGGGTTTGAGCTGATTCTCACTGCCATGTTTATGCCAGTCTAGACACACTTGATTCCCTTACGGTGACATATCAATACATAGGTTTTAAGATTCTTACTAGTCAGATATATACCTCTGCGCAGAATATTGGGTTTTGAGTCCCTTTCAATGAGGAAGTTGTAGGTCTTGTCTATTCTGTATTTTGATTTTGGAATGGTACTTGTACTAATATCAAACTCTGGTTTTATGCATCACACCACCTCTCCTTACTCCTTAAGCAGGCATAAGTGTGTTTTCTAAATGTGAGACGCTGTTCCCTTTCCTAACTCAGTTCATGGGTAGCCATGTTACAGAAAATTCATAAGTGCTATCTTATGATAAATTTGTTTTTCTGTGTGACATATTTCACTTAGAATCATCGTACCTGAATCCACTCATTTTCCTGTTACTAGCATTATGACATTGATTTCATGGCTGAGGGATAATCCCTCGTACATAAGTACCACAATTTTTTGAAACATTTTTATCTATCCTGGGATATTTATAGAGTACCCAATTTGAGATTCTTGTAAGCAGGGCAGCCCTAAATTTTGGGGTGGCTCTATCTTATTGATTTTCAGTTTTCCCAAGGTATATTCCCTAGACTGTAAGTGCCCTTGGCTCTGTAGCTCTGTTGTTTACTTGTTTTAGGGAACACAATGCACTCCTCCAGAGAGGCAGTTCGCAATTTACATCCCGCCCATCAGCATAACAAGGCTCCATGTTCTCCAGGGCCTCTCTAGGATTTCTGGTTTTTACACATTTTGTGGATGTCCCTTTTGACCGGTGGGAAATGATACTACTTTGCTGTGCTGATTTGCATTGCCCACTTGCTTGCTTGGCCAAAAAGGGCGTATGCGTTTTCTCTTGAATATATTCAGGAGAAAACGCATACGCCCTTTTTGGCCAAGTGCATCATTTTCAAAGTTGTGCCCCTCTTCCTGTGCTTTACAGGTGATTCCAACGAACAACTTGAAATCTGTTTCCTGCTATTCTGCTTCGCTTTGAATGTCGCCTCGTTGCCTTCCCTTAACAGATTTTTTGGACGATAGTTGTCCTTTATTACTCTGCCAGTTTGTGAATTGCTGTGCCCCTGAGCTCCATTTTTCAACTCGTTTTTTGTGAGCTGACCGGAAGCCCAAAATTTTCGTTCAGGACCTATAATTGTTCATGATGGGTGGCTGAGACTTTGGTTAATACTTCTTCCTGCCGGGCAATTAGAGTGACATGTGCCCGTCCAAATGCCTAACAGCTACTCTTTCATTGGTTCCCCCTTTTCCCTTTCATCCTCTTCAAAATTGGCAACCTGAGCAAACCAGGAGGTTAAAGGGGCTGTCTCTCTATGTTGGGAGATTGATAGTAAAGCATTTGGAAAGTCAAACCGGAGCACCAGGAGAGGGACAGTTAGTTGGGTTTTAGAAACCTTTTGTACTCACTGTGTGTCCATACTCTTGGTTTCCTGTACATGTTATATCTGTAGTAATATTCCCTTCAACATGGAGAGTTGGGAACCATGGAATGGGTGTCATGCATTATTGCATTAAAGGGTCTGCATTTGCTAACCCAAATTCACCAATCCTCTCAGTCCCATGTGTCCAGCCTAATGCCACATCCAGCTGTCATTGTACACAGGGTCATTCCAGGTTTCATCAGAGACCCTGAAGGAATTGGAAAGAATTTCCCTGTTTTGTTGCTTTGTTTTTGAAATTCCTTTTTATAGTGGGTTTGAGCTGATTCTCACTGCCGTGTTTATGCCAGTGTAGACACACTTGTTTCCCTTACGGAGACATATCAATACATAGGTTTTAAGATTTTTACTAGTCAGATATATTCCTATGTGTGAAGTATGGGGTCTTGATTCCCTTTCAGTGAGGAAGGTGTAGATCTTGTCTATTCTGTATTTGGTTTCTGGAATGGTGCCTCTACTTATATCAAACTCTGGTTTTATGCATCACCCCACCTCTCCTTCCCACTTAAGAAGGCGTAAGGGTGTTGTCTAAATGTGAGACTCTGTTCTCTTTCCTAACTCAGTTCATGTGTAGCCATGTTTACAGGATTTTCATAAGTGATATCTTATGATAAGTTTCTTTTTCTGTGTGACTTATTTCACTTAGAATCCTCATACCTGAATCCATTTATTTTGCTGCTACTGGTCTTATGACATTGATTTCATGGCTGAGGGATATTCCATTGTACGTAAGTACGACAATTTTTTGAACCATTTTTATCTTTCCTGGATTATTTAAGGTGTACCCAAGTTGAGGTTCTTGTAAGCAGTGCAGCCCTAAATTTTGGGGTGGCTCAGTCTTATTGATTTTCAGTTTTCCCAGGTATATTCCCTAGACTGGAAGTGCCCTTGGCTGTGTAGCTCTGTTGTTTACTTGTTTTAGGGAACACAATGCACTCCTCCAGAGAGGAAGTTGGCAATTTACATCCCGCCCATCAGCATAACAAGGCTCCCTGTTCTCCAGGGCCTGTCTTGCCTTTCTGATATTTACACATTTTGTGGATGTCCCTTTTGACCGGTGGGAAGGGATACTTCTTTGTACTGCAGGTTTGCATTGCCCGCTTGCTTGCTTGGCCAAAAAGGGCGTATGCGTTTTCTTCTGAATATATTCAGGAGAAATCTCATACGCCCTTTTTGGCCAAGTGCATGATTGTCGAAGTTGTGCCCCTCTTCCTGTGCTTTAAAGGCGATTCCAACGTACCTCTTGAAATCTCTTTCCTGCTATTTTGCCTCGCTTTCAAGTCCACCTCGTTGCCTTCCCTCAACAGATTTTTGGACGATAGTTGCCCTTTATTACTCTGCCAGTTTGTGAATAGCTGTGCCCCTGAGCTCCATTTTTAACTCGTTTTTTTGTGAGCTGAAAGCAAGTCCAATATTTTGGTGCAGAAACGATACTGGTTTTCGGTGGGTGGCTGAGACTTTGGTTAAATCTTCTTCCTCCCGGGAAAAAGAGTGACATGTGCCCGTCCAAATGCCTAATAGCTACTCTCTCATTAGTTCTCCCTCTTCCCTTTCTTCCTTTGCCAAATTGGCAACCTGTGCGAACCAATAGGTTAAAGGTGCTGTCTCTCCAAGTTGGGAGATTGATAGTAAAGCATCTGAAAAGTCAAGCTGGAGCACAAGGAAAGGGACTATTCTTTGAGTTATAGAAATGTTTCGTATTCACAGTTTGTACATTCTCTAGGTTTCCCATACATGTTATAGCTATAGTAATATTCCCTTCAACCTGGAGATTTGTGACCCATGGAATGTGTGTCAGGCCTTATTGCATTAAAGGGTCTGCGTTTGCTCACCCAATCTCACCAATCCTCTCAGTCCCATGTGTCCAGCCTTATGCCACCTCCAGCTGTCGTTGTAGATAGGGTCATTCCAGGTTTCATCAGAGACCCTGAAGGAATTATAAAGAATTTCCCTGTTTTTTTGTTTTGTTTTTGAAATTCCTTTTTATAGGGGGTTTGAGCTGATTCTCGCTGCCATGTTTATGCCAGTCCAGACACACTTGATTCCCGTACAGAGACATATCAGTACATAGGTTTTAAGATTCTTACTAGTCAGATATATTCCTCTGCGGGAAATATGGGGTTTTGAGTCCCTTTCACTGAGGAAGGTATAGGTAGGTCTTGTCTATTCCTTAGTTGGTTTTTGGAACAGTACCTGTGCTAATATCAAACTCTGGTTTTATTCATCACCCCACCCCTCCTTCCCCCTTAAGCAGGCATAAGAGTGTTTTCTAAATATGAGACTCTGTTCTCTTTACTAACTCAGTTCATATGTAGCCATGTTTACAGGATCTTCATAAGTGATATCTTATGATACGTTTCTTTTTCTGTGTGACTTATTTCACTTAGAATCATCGTACCTGTATCCACTCATTTTGCTGCTACTGGTCTTATGACATTGATTTCATGGCTGAGGGATATTCAATCGTATGTAAGTACCACAATTTTTTGAACCATTTTTATATTCCCTGGGATATTTAAGTTGTACCCAAGTTGAGGTTTTGTAAGCAGTGCAGGCCTAAATATTGGGGTGGATGTGTCTTATTGATTTTCAGTTTTCCCAACGTATATTCCCTAGACTGGACGTGCGTTGGCTCTGTAGCTCTGTTTTTTACTTGTTTTAGGGAACACAATACACTCCTCCAGAGAGGCAGTTGGCAATTTACATCCCGCCCATCAGCATAACAAGCCTCCCTGTTCTCCAGGGCCTGTCTTGCCTTTCTGGTTTTTACCCATTTTGTGGTTGTCCCTTTTGACCGGTGGGAAATGATACTTCTTTTTAGTGCAGATTTGCATTGCCTGCTTGCTTGCTTGGCCAAAAAGGGCGTATGCGTTTTCTCCTGAATATATTCAGGAGAAAACGCATACGCCCTTTTTGGCCAAGTGCATCATTGTCGAAGTTGTGCCCCTCTTCCTGTGCTTTAAAGGTGATTCCAAATTACCTCTTGAAATCTATTTCCTGCTATTTTGCCTCGCTTTCAAGTCCGCCTCGTTTCCTTCCCTCAACAGATTTTTGGATGATAGTTGCCCTTTATTACTCTGCCAGTTTGTGAATTGCTGTGCCCCTGAGCTCCATTTTTAACTCATTTTTCGTGAGCTGAACGCAAGTCCAATATTTTGGTTCAGGATCTATACTGGTTCTCGGTGGGTGGCTGAGACTTTGGTTAATTCTTCTTCCTCCCGGGAAACAAGAGTGACATATGCCCGTCCAAATGCCTAACAGCTACTCTCTCATTGGTTCTCCCTCTTCCCTTTCATTCTTTGCCAAATTGGCAACCTGTGCGAAATAGGAGGTTAAAAGTGCCGTCTCTCCAATTGGGAGATTGATATTAAAGCAGTTGGAAAGTCAAACTGGAGCACAAGGAGAGGGACTATTCGTTGAGTTTTAGAAATCTTTCGTATTCACAGTGTGTCCATTCTCTAGGTTTCCCATACATGTTATAGCTGTAGTAATATCCCATTCATCCTGGAGATTTGTGACCCATGGAATGGGTGCCATGCATTATTGCTTTAATGGGACTGCATTTGCTCACCCAATCTCACCAATCCTCTCAGTCCCATGTGTCCAGCCTTATGCCACATCCAGCTATCGTTGTAGATAGGGTCATTCCAGGTTTCATCAGAGACCCTGAAGGAATTATAAAGAATTTCCCTGTTTTTTTGTTTTGTTTGTGAAATTCCTTTTTATAGTGGGTTTGAGCTGATTCTCGCTGCCATGTTTATGCCAGTCTAGACACACTTGATTCCCTTATGGATACATATCAATACATAGGTTTTAAGATTCTTACTAATCAGATATATTCCTCTGAAGGAAATATGGGGGTTTGAGTCCCTTTCACTGAGGAAGGTGTAGGTTTTGTCTATTCCATAGTTGGTTTTTGGAACAGTACCTGTGCTTATATCAGACTCTTTTTTTATGCATCACCCAACCTCTCCTTCCACCTTAAGCAGGCATTAGAGTTTTTTCTATATGTGAGACTCTGTTCTCTTTCCTAACTCAGTTCATGTGTAGCCATGTTCACAGGATCTTCATAAGTGATATCTTATGATACGTTTCTTTTTCTGTGTGACTTATTTCACTTAGAATCATCGCACCTGAATCCACTCATTTTGCTGCTACTGGTCTTATGACATTGATTTCATGGCTGAGGGATATTCCATCGTATGTAAGTACCACAATTTTTTGAACCATTTTTATATTTCCTGGGATATTTAAGGTGTACCCAAGTACAGGTTCTTGTAAGGAGTGCAGGCCTAAATATTGGGGTGGATGTGTCTTATTGATTTTCAGTTTTCCCAAGGTATATTCCCTTGACTGGATGTGCGTTGGCTCTGTAGCTCTGTTTTTTACTTGTTTTACGGTACACAATGCACTCCTCCAGAGAGGCAGTTGGCATTTTATATCCCGACCATCAGCATAACAAGGCTCCCTGTTCTCCAGGGCCTGTCTTGCCTTTCTGGTTTTTACCCATTTTGTGGATGTCCCTTTTGACCGGTGGGAAGTGATACTTCTTTGTAGTGCAGATTTGCATTGCCCACTTGCTTGCTTGGCCAAAAAGGGCGTATGTGTTTTCTCCTGAATATATTCAGGAGAAAACTCATGCGCCCATTTTGGCCACGTGCATCATTGTCGAAGTTGTGCCCCTCTTCTTGTGCTTTAATGGTGGGTGATTCCTACGTACCTCTTGAAATCTGTTTCCTGCTATTCTTCCTTGCTTTCAAGTCTGCCTCGTTGCCTTCCCTGAACAGATTTTTGGACGATATTTGCCCTTTATTACTCTGCCAGTTTGTGAATTGCTGTGCCCCTGAGCTCCATTTTTTAACTCATTTTTTGTGAGCTGAACACAAGTCCAATATTTTGGTTCAGGATCTATACTGTTTCGGGTTGGGTGGCTGAGACTTTGGTTAATTCTTCTTCCTCCCGGGAAATAAGAGTGACATGTGCCCGTCTAAATGCCTAACAGCTACTCTCTCATTGGTTCTCCCTCTTCCCTTTCATCCTTTGCCAAATTGGCAACCTGTGCGAACAAGGAGGTTAAAGGTGCTGTCTCTCCAAGTTGGGAGATTGATAGTAAAGCAGTTGGAAAGTCAAACTGGAGCACAGGGAGAGGGACTATTCTTTGAGTGTTAGAAAACTTTCGTATTCACAGTGTGTCCATTCTCTAGGTTTCCCATACATGTTATAGCTGTACTAATATTCCCTTCAACCTGGAGAGTTGAGACACATGGAATGGGTGCCATGCATTATTGCTTTAATGGGACTGCATTTGCTCACCCAATCTCACCAATCCTCTCAGTCCCATGTGTCCAGCCTTATGTCACATACAGCTGTCGTTGTAGATAGGGTCATTCCAGGTTTCATCAGAGACCCTGAAGTAATTGTAAAGAATTTCCCTGTTTTTTTGTTTTGTTTATGAAATTCATTTTTATAGTGGGTTTGAGCTGATTCTCGCTGCCATGATTATGCCAGTCTAGACACACTTGATTCCCTTATGGAGAGACATCAATACATAGGTTTTAAGATTCTTACTAGTCAGATATATTTCTCTGAGGGAAATATGGGGGTTTGAGTCCCTTTCACTGAGGAAGGTGTAGTTTTTGTCTATTCCATAGTTGGTTTTTGGAACAGTACCTGTGCTTATATCAAACTCTGATTTTATGCATCACCCCACCTCTCCTTCCCCGTTAAACAGGCATAAGAGAGTTTTCTAAATGTGAGAGTCTGTGCTCTTTCCTAACTCAGTTCATGTGTAGCCATGTTTACAGGATCTTCATAAGTGATATCTTATGATAAGTTTCTTTTTCTGTGTGACTTATTTCACATAGAATTATCGTACCTGAATCCACTCATTTTGCTACTACTGGTCTTATGACATTGATTTCATGGCTGAGGGATATTCCATCATAAGTAATTACCACAATTTTTTGAACCATTTTTATCTTTCCTGGGATACATAAGGTGTACCCAAGTTGAGGTTCTTGTAAGCAGTGCAGCCCTAAATTTTGGGGTGGCTCTGTCTTATTGATTTTCAGTTTTCCCAAGGTATATTCCCTAGACTGGAAGTGCCCTTGGCTCTGTAGCTCTGTTGTTTACTTGTTTTAGGGAACACAATGCACTCCTCCAGAGAGGCAGTTGGCAATTTACATCCCACCCATCAGCATAACAAGGCTCCCTGTTCTCCAGGGCCTGTCTTGCCTTTTTGAATTTTACCCTTTTTGTGGATATCCCTTTTGACCAGTGGGATGTGATACTTCTTTGTAGTGCAGATTTGCATTGCCCGCTTGCTTGCTTTGCCAAAAAGGGCGTATGCGTTTTCTCCTGAATATATTCAGTAGAAAATGCATACGCCCTCTTTGGCCAAGTTCATCATTGTCGAAGTTGTTCCCCTATTCCTGTGTTTTAAAGGTGATTCCATCGTACCTCTTGAAATCTGTTTCCTGCTATCCTGCCTCGCTTTCAAGTCTGCCTCGTTGCCTTCCCTCAACAGATTTTAGGACGATAGTTGCCCTTTATTATTCTTCCAGTTTGTGAATTGCTCTGCCCCTGAGCTCCAATTTTAACTCGTTTTTTGTGAGCTGAACAGAAGTCCAAAATTTTGGTTCAGGACCTGTACTGGTTTTCGGTGGGTGGCTGAGACTTTGGTTAATTCTTCTTCCTCCCGGGAAAAAGAGTGACATGTGCCCGTCCAAATGCCTAACAGCTACTCTCTCATTAGTTCTCCCTCTTCCCTTTCTTCCTTTGCCAAATTGGCAACCTGTGCGAACCAGTAGGTTAAAGGTGCTGTCTCTCCGAGTTGGGAGATTGATAGTAAAGCATTTGAAAAAAATCAAACTGGAGCACAAGGAGAGGGAATATTCGTTGAGTTTTAGAAATGTTTTGTATTCACAGTGTGTCCAATCTCTAGGTTTCCCATACATGTTATAGCTATAGTAATATTCCCTTCATCCTGGAGATTTAGGACCCATGGAATGTGTGCCATGCATTATTGCTTTAAAGGGTCTGCGTTTGCTCACCCAGTCTCACCAATCCTCTCAGTCCCATGTGTCCAGACTTATGCCACGTCCAGCTGTCGTTGTAGATAGGGTCATTCCAGGTTTCATCAGAGACCCTGAAGGAATTGTAAAGAATTTCCCTGTTTTATTGTTTTGTTTTTGAAATTCCTTTTTATAGGGGGTTTGAGCTGATTCTCGCTGCCATGTTTATGCCAGTCTAGACACACTTGATTCCCTTACGGAGACGTATCAATACATAGGTTTTAAGCTTCTTACTAGTCAGATATATTCCTCTGCGTGAAATATGGGGTTTTGAGTCCCTTTCACTGAGGAAGGTGTAGTTTTTGTCTATTCCATAGTTGGTTTTTGGAACAGTACCTGTGCTTATATCAAACTCTGATTTTATGCATCACCCCACCTCTCCTTCCCCGTTAAACAGGCATAAGAGAGTTTTCTAAATGTGAGAGTCTGTGCTCTTTCCTAACTCAGTTCATGTGTAGCCATGTTTACAGGATCTTCATAAGTGATATCTTATGATAAGTTTCTTTTTCTGTGTGACTTATTTCACATAGAATTATCGTACCTGAATCCACTCATTTTGCTACTACTGGTCTTATGACATTGATTTCATGGCTGAGGGATATTCCATCATAAGTAATTACCACAATTTTTTGAACCATTTTTATCTTTCCTGGGATACATAAGGTGTACCCAAGTTGAGGTTCTTGTAAGCAGTGCAGCCCTAAATTTTGGGGTGGCTCTGTCTTATTGATTTTCAGTTTTCCCAAGGTATATTCCCTAGACTGGAAGTGCCCTTGGCTCTGTAGCTCTGTTGTTTACTTGTTTTAGGGAACACAATGCACTCCTCCAGAGAGGCAGTAGGCAATTTACATCCCACCCATCAGGGAACACAATGTACTCCTCCAGAGAGGCAGTAGGCAATTTACATCCCACCCATCAGTATAACAAGGCTCCCTGTTCTCCAGGGCCTGTCTTGCCTTTTGAATTTTACCCATTTTGTGGATATCCCTTTTGACCAGTGGAAAGTGATACTTCTTTCTAGTGCAGATTTGCATTGCCCGCTTGCTTGCTTGGATAAAAAGGGTGTATGCGTTTTCTCCTGAATATATTCAGGAGAAAATGCATACGCCCTGTTTGGCCAAGTGCATCATTGTCGAAGTTGTTCCCCTATTTCTGTGTTTTAAAGGTGATTCCAACGTACCTCTTGAAATCTGTTTCCTGCTATTCTGCCTCGCTTTCAAGTCTGCCTCATTGCCTTCCCTCAACAGATTTTTGGACGATAGTTGCTCTTTATTATTCTGCCAGTTTGTGAATTGCTCTGCCCCTGAGCTCCAATTTTAACTCGTTTTTTTGTGAGCTGAACGCAAGTCCAAAATTTTGGTTCAGGACCTATACTGGTTTTCGGTGGGTGGCTGAGACTTTGGTTAATTCTTCTTCCTCCCGGGAAAAAGAGTGACATGTGCCCGTCCAAATGCCTAACAGCTACTCTCTCATTAGTTCTCCCTCTTCCCTTTCTTCCTTTGCCAAATTGGCAACCTTTGCGAACCAGTAGGCTAAAGGTGCTGTCTCTCCAAGTTGGGAGATTGATAGTAAAGCATTTGAAAAAAATCAAACTGGAGCACAAGGAGAGGGACTATTCGTTGAGTTTTAGAAATGTTTCATATTCACAGTGTGTCCAATCTCTAGGTTTCCCATACATGTTATAGCTATAGTAATATTCCCTTTATCCTGGAGATTTAGGACCCATGGAATGTGTGCCATGCATGATTGCTTTAAAGGGTCTGCGTTTGCTCACCCAGTCTCACCAATCCTCTCAGTCCCATGTGTCCAGCCTTATGCCACGTCCAGCTGTCGTTGTAGATAGGGTCATTCCAGGTTTCATCAGAGACCCTGAAGGAATTGTAAAGAATTTCCCTGTTTTTTTGTTTTGTTTTTGAAATTCCTTTTTATAGGGGGTTTGAGCTGATTCTCGCTGCCATGTTTATGCCAGTCTAGACACACTTGATTCCCTTACGGAGACGTATCAATACATAGGTTTTAAGCTTCTTACTAGTCAGATATATTCCTCTGTGGGAAATATGGGGTTTTGAGTCCCTTTCACTGAGGAAGGTGTAGTTCTTGTCTATTCCATAGTTGGTTTTTGGAACAGTACCTGTGCTTATATCAAACTCTGATTTTATGCATCACCCCACCTCTCCTTCCCCCTTAAACAGGCATAAGAGTGTTTTCTAAATGTGAGACTCTGTTCTCTTTCCTAACTCAGTTCATGTGTAGCCAAGTTTACAGGATCTTCATAAGTGATATCTTATGATAAGTTTCTTTTTCTGTGTGACTTATTTCACTTAGATTTATCGTACCTGAATCCACTCATTTTGCTGCTACTGGTCTTATGACATTGATTTCATGGCTGAGGGATATTCCATCATAAGTAAGTACCACAATTTTTTGAACCATTTTTATCTTTCCTGGGATACTTAAGGTGTACCCAAGTTGAGGTTCTTGTAAGCAGTGCAGCCCTAAATATTGGGTTGGCTCTGTCTTATTGATTTTCAGTTTTCCCAAGGTATATTCCCTAGACTGGAAGTGCCCTTGGCTCTGTAGCTCTGTTGTTTACTTCTTTTAGGGAACACAATTCACTCCTCCAGAGAGGCAGTTGGCAATTTACATCCCGCCCATCAGCATTACAAGGCTCCCTGTTCTCCAGGGCCTGTCTTGCATTTTTGAATTTTACCCATTTTGTGGATATCCCATTTGACCAGTGGGAAGTGATACTACTTTGTAGTGCAGATTTGCATTGCTCGCTTGCTTGCTTGGTGAAAAAGTGAGTATGCGTTTTCTCCTGAATATATTCAGGAGAAAACGCATACACCGTTTTTGGCCATGTGCATCATTGTCGAAGTTGTGCCCCTCTTCCTGTGCTTTAAAGGTGATTCCAAAGTACCTCTTGAAATGTGTTTCCTGCTTTCTGCCTCCCTTTCAAGTTCGCCTCGTTGCCTTCCCTCAACAGATTTTTGGACGATAGTTGCCCTTTATTACTCTGCCAGTGTGTTTATTGCTGTGCCCCTGAGCTCCATTTTATAACTCTTTTTTTCTGAGCTGAACGCAAGTCCAGTATTTTGGTTCAGGACCTATAATGGTTCCCGGGGGGTGGCTGAGACTTTGGTTAATTCTTCTTCTTCCCGGAAAATAAGAGTGACATATGCCCGTCCAAATGCCTAACAGCTACTCCCTCATTGTTTCTCCCTCTTCCCATTCATCCTCTGCCAAATTGGCAACCTGTGCGAAACACGAGGTTAAAGGTGCTGTCTCTCCAGGTTGGGAGATTGATAGTAAAGCAGTTGGAAAGTCAAATTGGAGCACCAGGAGAGGGACTATTCGTTTAGTTCTAGAGACCTTTCGTATTCACAGTGTGTCCATTCTCTAGGTTTCCCGAACATGTTATAGCTGTAGTAATTTTCCATACAATCTGGAGAGTTTGGACCCATGGAATGGGTGCCTTGCATTATTGCTTTAAAGGGTCTGGATATTCTCACCCAATCTCACCAATCCTCTCAGTCCCATTTGTCCAGCCTTATGCAACATCCAGCTGTCGTTGTAGATAGGGTCATTCCAGGTTTCATCAGATAACCTGAAGGAATTGTAAAGATTTTCCCATTGTTTTTTGTTTTTCAAATTCCTTTTTATAGTGGGTTTGAGCTGATTCTCACTGCCATGTTTATGCCAGTCTAGACACACTTCATTCCCTTATGGAGACATATAAATACATAGGTTTTAAGATACTTAGTAGTCAGATATATTCCTCTGCGGGAAATATGGGGTTTTGAGTCCCTTTCACTGAGGAAGGTATAGGTCTTGTCTATTCCATAGTTGGTTTTTGGAACGCTACATGTGCTTATATCAAACTCTGGTTTTATGCATCACCCCACCTCTCCTCCCCCCTTAAGCAGGCATAAGAGTGTTTTCAAAATGTGAGACTCTGTTCTCTTTCCTAACTCTGTTCATGTGTAGCCATGTTTACAGGATCTTCATAAGTGATATCTTATGATAAGTTTCATTTACTCTGTGACTTATTTCACTTAGAATCATCGTACCTGAATCCACTCATTTTGCTGCTACTGGGCTTCTGACATTGATTTCATGGCTGAGGGATATTCCATCATATGTAAGTACCACAATTTTTTGAACCATTTTTATCTTTCCTGGGATACATAAGGTGTACCCAAGTTGAGGTTCTTGTAAGCAGTGCAGCCCTAAATTTTGGGGTGGCTCTGTCTTATTGATTTTCAGTTTTCCCAAGGTATATTCCCTAGACTGGAAGTGCCCTTGGCTCTGTAGCTCTGTTGTTTACTTGTTTTAGGGAACACAATGCACTCCTCCAGAGAGGCAGTTGGCAATTTACATCCCACCCATCAGCATAACAAGGCTCCCTGTTCTCCAGGGCCTGTCTTGCCTTTTTGAATTTTACCCTTTTTGTGGATATCCCTTTTGACCGGTGGGAAGTGATACTTCTTTGTAGTGCAGATTTGCATTGCCCGCTTGCTTGCTTGGACAAAAAGGGTGTAAGCGTTTTCTCCTGAATATATTCAGTAGAAAATGCATACGCCCTCTTTGGCCAAGTTCATCATTGTCGAAGTTGTTCCCCTATTCCTGTGTTTTAAAGGTGATTCCAACGTACCTCTTGAAAACTGTTTCCTGCTATTCTGCCTCGCTTTCAACTCTGCCTCGCTGCCTTCCCTCAACAGATTTTTGGACGATAGTAGCTCTTTATTATTCTGCCAGTTTGTGAATTGCTCTGCCCCTGAGCTCCAATTTTAACTCGTATTTTGTGAGCTGAACACAAGTCCAAAATTTTGGTTCAGGACCTATACTGGTTTTCGGTGGGTGGCTGAGACTTTGGTTAATTCTTCTTCCTCCCGGGGAAAAGAGTGACATGTGCCCGTCCAAATGCCTAATAGCTACTCTCTCATTAGTTCTCCCTTTTCCCTTTCTTCCATTGCCAAATTGGCAACCTGTGCGAACCAATAGGTTAAAGGTGCTGTCTCTCCAAGTTGGGAGATTGATAGTAAAGCATTTGAAAAGTCGAACTGGATCACAAGGAAAGGGACTATTCTTTGAGTTATAGAAATGTTTCGTATTCACAGTGTGTCCAATCTCTAGGTTTCCCATACATGTTATAGCTATAGTAATATTCCCTTCAACCTGGAGATTTGGGACCCATGGAATGTGTGTCATGCCTTATTGCTTTAAAGGGTCTGCGTTTGCTCACCCAGTCTCACCAATCCTCTCAGTCCCATGTGTCCAGCCTTATGCCACCTCCAGCTGTCGTTGTAGACAGGGTCATTCCAGGTTTCATCAGAGACCCTGAAGGAATTATAAAGAATTTCCCTGTTCTTTTGTTTTGTTTTTGAAATTCCTTTTTATAGGGGGTTTGAGCTGATTCTCGCTGCCATGTTTAAGCCAGTCCAGACACACTTGATTCCCGTACGGAGACATATCAATACATAGGTTTTAAGATACTTACTAGTCAGATATATTCCTCTGCGGGAAATATGGGGTTTTGAGTCCCTTTCGCTGAAGAAGGTGTAGGTAGGTCTTGTCTATTCCATAGTTGGTTTTTGGAACAGTACCTGTGCTAATATCAAACTCTGGTTTTATTCATCACCCCACCTCTCCTTCTTCCTTAAGCAGGCATAAGAGTGTTTTCTAAATGTGAGACTCTGTTCTCTTTACTAACTCAGTTCATATGTAGCCATGTTTACAGGATCTTCATAAGTGATATCTTATGATACGTTTCTTTTTCTGTGTGACTTATTTCACTTAGAATCATCGTACCTGTATCCACTCATTTTGCTGCTACTGGTCTTATGACATTGATTTCATGGCTGAGGGATATTCAATCGTATGTAAGTACCACAATTTTTTGAACCATTTTTATATTCCCTGGGATATTTAAGTTGTACCCAAGTTGAGGTTTTGTAAGCAGTGCAGGCCTAAATATTGGGGTGGATGTGTCTTATTGATTTTCAGTTTTCCCAAGGTATAATCCCTAGACTGGACGTGCGTTGGCTCTGTAGCTCTATTTTTTACTTGTTTTAGGGAACACAATACACTCCTCCAGAGAGGCAGTTGGCAATTTACATCCCGCCCATCAGCATAACAAGCCTCCCTGTTCTCCAGGGCCTGTCTTGCCTTTCTGGTTTTTACCCATTTTGTGGTTGTCCCTTTTGACCGGTGGGAAGTGATACTACTTTTTAGTGTAGATTTGCATTGCCTGCTTGCTTGCGTGGCCAAAAAGGGCGTATGCGTTTTCTCCTGAATATATTCAGGAGAAAACGCATACGCCCTTTTTGGCCAAGTGCATCATTGTCGAAGTTGTGCCCCTCTTCCTGTGCTTTAAAGGTGATTCCAAATTACCTCTTGAAATCTATTTCCTGCTATTTTGCCTCGCTTTCAAGTCCGCCTCGTTTCCTTCCCTCAACCGATTTTTGGACGATAGTTGCCCTTTATTACTCTGCCAGTTTGTGAATTGCTGTGCCCCTGAGCTCCATTTTTTAACTCATTTTTTGTGAGCTGAACGCAAGTCCAATATTTTGGTTCAGGATCTATACTGGTTCTCGGTGGGTGGCTGAGACTTTGGTTAATTCTTCTTCCTCCCGGGAAACAAGAGTGACATATGCCCGTCCAAATGCCTAACAGCTACTCTCTCATTGGTTCTCCCTCTTCCCTTTCATTCTTTGCCAAATTGGCAACCTGTGCGAACCAGGAGGTTAAAGGTGCTGTCTCTTCAGTTTGGGAGATTGCTAGTAAAGCAGTTGGAAAGTCAAACCTGAGCACCAGGAGAAGGACTATTCGTTGAGTTTTAGAGACCTTTCTTATTCACAGTGTGTCCATTCTCTAGGTTTCCCGTACATGTTGTAGCTGTAGTAATATTCCCTTCAACCTGGAGACATGGGACCCATGGAATGGGTGCCCTGAATTATTGCTTTAAAGGGTCTGCCTTTGCTCACCAAATCTCACCAATCCTCTCAGTCCAATGTGTCCAGCCTTATGCCACATCCAGCTGTCATTGTAGATAGGGTCATTCCAGGTTTCATCAGAAACCATGAAGGAATGGTAAAGAATTTCCCTGGTTTTTTGTTTTTCAAATTCCTTTCTATAGTGGGTTTGAGCTGATTCTCGCTGCCATGTTTATGCCAGTCTAGACACATTTGATTCCCTTATGGAGACATATCGATACATAGGTTTTAAGATTCTTACTAGTCAGATATATTCCTCTGTGGGAAATATGTGGTTTTGAGTCCCTTTCACTGAGGAAGGTGTAGGTCTTGTCTATTCCATAGTTGGTTTTTGGAACGCTACCAGTGCTTATATCAATCTCTGGTTTTATGCATCACCCCACCTCTCCTTCCCCCTTAAGCAGGCATAAGAGTGTTTTCTAAATGTGAGACTCTGTTCTCTTTCCTAATTCAGTTCATGTGTAACCATGTTTACAGGATCTTCATAAGTGATATCTTATGATAAGTTTCTTTTTCTGTGTGACTTATTTCACTTAGAATCATCGTACCTGAATCCACTCATTTTGCTGCTACTGGTCTTATGACATTGATTTCATGGCTGAGGGATATTCCATCGTACGTAAGTACCACAATTTTTTGAACCATTTTTATCTTTCCTGGGATACTTAAGGTGTACCCAAGTTGAGGTTCTTGTAAGCAGTGCAGCCCTAAATTTGGGGGTGGCTCTGTCTTATTGTTTTTCAGTTTTCACAAGGTATATTCCCCCGACTGGTAGTTCCCTTGGCTCTGTAGCTCTGTTGATTACTTGTTTTAGGGAACACAATGCACTCCTCCAGTGAGGCAGTTGGCAATTTACAACCCGCCAATCCGCATAACAAGGCTCCCTGTTCTCCAGGACCAGTCTTGCCTTTCTGGTTTTTACCCATTTTGTGGATGTCTCTTTTGACCGGTGAGAAGTGATACTTTGTAGTGCAGATTTGCATTGCCCGCTTGATTGCTTGGCGAAAAGGGGCATATGCGTTTTCTCCTGAATATATTCAGGAGAATATGCATACGCCCCTTTTGGCCAAGTGCATCATTGTCGAAGTTGTGCCCCTCTTCCTGTGCTTTACAGGCGATTCCTACGTACCTCTTGAAATCTGTTTCCTGCTATTTTGCCTCTCTTTCAAGTCCGCCTCGTTGCCTTCCCTCAACAGATTTTTGGATGATAGTTGTCCTTTATTACTTTGCCGGTTTGTGAATTGCTGTGCCCTTGAGCTCCATTTTTCAACTCGTTTTTTGTGAGCTGAACGCATGTCCAAAATTTTGGTTCAGGAACTATACAGGTTCCTGGTGGGTGGTTGCAACTTTGGTTAATTGTTTTTCCTGCCTTGAAATTAGAGTGACATATGCCCTTCCAAATGCCTAACAGCTACTCTCTCATTGGTTCTCCCTATTCCCTTTCATCCTCTGCCAAATTGGCAACCTGTGAGAACCGTGGGGTTAAAGGGGCTGTCTCTCTAAGTTGGGAGATTGATAGTAAAGCAGTTGGAATGTCAAATCGGAGCACCGGTAGAGGGAATACTGGTTGAGTTTTAGAAACCTTCCGTATTCACAGTGTGTCCATTCTCTAGGTTTCCCGTACATGTTATAGCTGTAGTAATATTCCCTTCATCCTGGAGACTTGGGAACCATGGAATGGGTGCCATGCATTATTGCTTTAAAGGGTCTGCATTTGCTCACCCAATCTCACCAATCCTCTCAGTCCCAAGTGTCCAGCCTTATGCCACATCCAGCTGTCATTGTAGACAAGGTCATTCCAGGTTTCATCAGTGACCCTGAAGGAATTGTAAAGGATGTCCCTGTTTTTTTTGTTTTGTTTTTGAAATTCCTTTTTATAGTGGGTTTTAGCTGATCCTCGCTGCCATGTTTATGCCAGTCCAGACACACTTGATTCCCTTACGGAGACATATCAATACATAGGTTTTACGATTCTTACTAGTCCGATATATTCCTCTGCGGGAAATATGGGGTTTTGAGTCCCTTTCACTGAGGAAGATATAGGTAGGTCTTGTCTATTCCATAGTTGGTTTTTGGAACGGTACCTGTGCTTATATTAAACTCTGGTTTTATGCATCACCCCACCTCTCCTTCCCCCTTAAGCAGGCATAAGAGTGTTTTCTGAATGTGAGATTCTGTTCTCTTTCCTAACTCAATGCATGTGTAGCATGTTTACAGGATCTTCATAAGTGATATCTTATGATAAGCTTCTTTTTCTGTGTGACTTATTTCACCTAGAATCATCGTATCTGAATCCACTCATTTTGCTGCTACTGGTCTTATGACATTGATTTCATGGCTGAGGGATATTCCATCGTACGTAAGTACCACAATTTTTTGAAACATTTTCATCTTTCCTGGGATATTTAAGGTGTACCCAAGTTGAGGTTCTTGTAAGCAGTGTAGCCCTAAATTTGGGGGTGGCTCTGTCTTATTGATTTTCAGTTTTCCCAAGGCATATTCCCTAGACTGGAAGTGCCCCTGGCTCTGTTGCTCTGTTGTTTACTTGTTTTAGGGATCATAATGCACTCCTCCAGTGAGGCAGTTGGCAATTTACATCCCGCCCATCAGCATAACAAGGCTCCCTGTTCTCCAGGGCCTGTCTTGCCTTTCTGGTTTTTACACATTTTGTGGATGTCCCTTTTGACCCGTGGGAAATGATACTTCATTGTAGTGCAGATGTGTATTGCCCGCTTGCTTGCTTGGTCAAAAAGGGCATATGCGTTTTCTCCTGCATATATTCAGGAGAAAACACATACGCCCTTTTTGGCCAAGTGCATGATTGTCGAAGTTGTGCCCCTCTTCCTGTGCTTTACAGGTAATTCCAACGTACCTCTTGAAACCTATTTCCTGCTATTCTGCCTCGCTTTCAAGTACGCCTCGTTGCCTTCCCTCAGCAGATTTTTGGATGATCGTTGTCCTTTATTACTCTGCCAGTTTGTGAATTGCTGTGCCCTTGAGTTCCATTTTTCAACTCATTTTTTGTGAGCTGAATGCATGTCCAAAATTTTGGTTCAGGACCTATACTGGTTCCCGGTGGTTGGCTGCAACTGGTTAATTCTTCTTCCTGCCGGGAAATTAGAGTGACATATGCCCGTCCAAATGCCTAACAGCTACTCTCTCATTGGTTCTCCCACTTCCATTTCATCCTCTGCCACACTGGCAAACTGTGAGAACAAGGAGGTTAAAGGGGCTGTCATACAGAGTGAAGTAAGTCAGAAAGAGAAAGACAAATACTGTATGCTAACACATATATATGGAATATAAGAAAAAAAATGTCATGAAGAACATAGGGGTAAGACAGGAATAAAGACACAGACCTACTAGAGAATGGACTTGAGGATATGGGGAGGGGGAAGGGTAAGCTGTGACAAAGTGAAAGAGCGGCATGGACATATACACACTACCAAACTTAAGGTAGATAGCTAATGGGAAGCAGCCTCATAGCACAGGGAGATCAGCTCGGTGCCTTGTGACCACCTGGAGGGGTGGGATAGGGAGGGTGGGAGGGAGACGCAAAAGGGAGTGGATATGGAAACATATGTATATGTATAACTGATTAAATTTGTTATAAGGCAAAAAAAAAAAAGACACACACAGTCCTTAGACCTGACCCTTGATCTCCTGAATGACACTGGTGATGGTATCCCTCCCAAATTCCATCATCAGTTTGTTCAGCTGAGAAATTTAGTAAATGCCCATTCCACAGGGCTGTTGGAAGACTGAATTCTCTCAGTATGATATATATATAGCTCTAGTGGAATTATGGAATTTAAATTATCATGGATTTTTGTTAATTAGTCCTTTGATTTGTATAGCACAATAATAGATATTGCTAACAATGACCATGAGATACTAGACGCAGACGTAGAGAACAGACTTGAGGACAGACAGGGAGGGGGAAGAGTAAGCTGGGATGAAGTGAGAGAGTGGCATGGATGCATATATACTACCAAATGTAAAATAGATAGCTAGTGGGAAGCAGCCGCATAGCACAGGGAGATCAGCTCGGTGCTTTGTGACCATCTAGAGGGGTGGGATAGGGAGGGTGGGAGGGAGGCACAAGAGGGAGAGGATATGAGGATATATGTATACATATAGCTGATTCACTTTGTTATACAGCAGCAACTAACACAAAAATGTAAAGCAATTATACCTCAGTAAAGATATTAAAAAAAAACATAAAAAAAGGGGCTGTCTCTCCGATTTGGGAGATTGATAGTAAAGCAGTTGGAAAGTCAAACCGGAGCACCAGGAGAGGGACTATTCGTTGAGTTTTAGAAACCTTTTGTATTCACAGTGTGTCCATTCTCCAGGTTGCCCATACATGTTATAGATGTAGTAATATTCCCTTCAACCTGGAGAGTCGGGACCCATGGAATGGGTGCCATGCATTATTGCTTTAAAGGGTCTGCATTTTCTCAGCCTATCTCACCAATCCTCTCAGTCCCAAGTGTCCAGCCTGATGCCACATCCAGCTGTCATTGTAGACATGGTCATTCCAGGTTTCATCAGAGACCCTGAAGGAATTGAAAAGAATGTCCCTGATTTTTTGTTTGTTTTTGAAATTCCTTTTTATAGTGGGTTTGAGCTGATTCTCGCTGCCATGTTTTTGCCAGTCTAGACACACTTGATTCCCTTACAGAGACATATCAATACATAGGTTTTAAGATTCTTACTAGTCAGATATATTCCTCTGCGGGAAGTATGGGGTATTGAGTCCCTTTCACTGAGGAAGGTATAGGTAGGTCTTGTTTATTCCATAGTTGCTTTTTGGAATGGTACCTGTGCTAATATCAAACTCTGGTTTTATGCATCACCCCACCTCTCCTTCCCCCTTAAGCAGGCATAAGAGTGTTTTCTAAATGTGAGACTCTGTTCTCTTTCCTAACTCAGTTCATGTGTAGCTATGTTTACAGATTCTTCATAAGTGATATCTTATGATAAGCTTCTTTTTCTGTGTGACTTATTTCACTTAGAATCATCGTACCTGAATCCACTCATTTTGCTGCTACTAGTCTTATGACATTGATTTCATGGCTGAGGGATATTCCATCGTACGTACGTACCAAAATTTTTTGAACCATTTTTATATTTCCTGGGATAATTAAGGTGTACCCAAGTTGAGGTTCTTGTAAGCAGTGCAGCCCTAAATTTGGGGTTGGCTCTGTCTTATTGATTTTCAGTTTTCCCAAGGTATATTCCCTAGACTGGAAGTGCCCTTGGCTCTGTAGCTCTGTTGTTTACTTGTTTTAGGGAACACAATCCTCTCCTCCAGTGAGGCAGTTGGCAATTTACCTCCCGCCCATCAGCATAACAAGGCTCCCTGTTCTCCAGGGCCTGTGTTGCCTCTCTGGTATTTACATATTTTGTGGATATACCTTTTGACAGTGGGAAGTGATACTTTTTTGTAGTGCAGATTTGCATTGCCCGCTTGCTTGCTTGGCCAAAAAGGGCGTATGCGTTTTCTCCTGCATATATGCAGGAGAATACACATAGGCCCTTTCTGGCCAAGTGCATCATTTTCGAAGTTGTGCCCCTCTTCCTGTGCTTTACAGACGATTCCAATGTACCTCTTGAAATCTGTTTCCTGCTATTCTGCCTCCCTTTCAAGTCCGCTTCGTTGACTTCCCTCAACAGATTTCTGGACGATAGTTGGCTTTTATTACTCTACCAGATTGTGAATTGCTCTGCCGCTGAGCTCCATTTTTCAACTCGTTTTCTGTGAGCTGAATGCAAGTCCAAAATTTTGTTTCAGGACCTATACTGGTTCCCGGTGGGTGGTTGAGACTTTGGTTAATTCTTCTTCCTGCCGGTAAATTAGAGTGACATATGCCCGTCCAAATGCCTAACAGCTACTCTCTCATTGGTTCTCCCTCTTCCCTTTCATCCTTTGCCAAATTGGCAAGCTGTGCGAACCAGGAGGTTAAAGGTGCTGTCTCTCCAAGTTGGGAGATTGATAGTAAAGCAGTTGGAAAGTCAAACTGGAGCGCCAGGAGAGGGACTATTCGTTGAGTTTTAGAAACCTTTCGTATTCACAGTGTGTCCATTCTCTAGGTTTCCCATACTTGTTATAGCTGTAGTAATATTCCCTTCATCCTGGAGAGTTGGGACCCATGGAATGTGTGCCATGCATTATTGCTTTAAAGGGTCTGCGTTTGCTCACCCAATCTCACCAATCCTCTCAGTCCCAAGTGTCTAGCCTTATGCCACATCCAGCTGTCATTGTAGACATGGTCATTCCAGGTTTCATCAGAGACCCTGAAGGAATTGTAAAGAATGTCCCTGTTTTTTTGTTTTGTTTTTGAAATTCCTTTTTATAGTGGGTTTGAACTGATTCTCGCTGCCATGTTTATGCCAGTCTAGACACACTTGATTCCCTTACGGAGACATATCAATACATAGGTTTTAAGATACTTACTAGTCAGATATATTCCTCTGCGGGAAATATGGGGTTTTGAGTCCCTGTCACTGAGGAACGTATAGGTAGGTCTTGTCTATACCATAGTTGGTTTTTGGAACGGTACCTGTGCTTATATCAAACTCTGGTTTTATGCATCACCCCACCTCTCCTTCCCCCTTAAGCAGGCATAAGAGTGTTTTCTAAATGTGAGACTCTGTTCTTTTTCCTAACTCAGTGCGTGTGTGTCATGTTTACCGGAACTTCATAAGTGATATCTTATGATAAGCTTCTTTTTCTGTGTGACTTATTTCACCTAGAATCATCGTACCTGAATCCACTCATTTTGCTGCTACTGGTCTTATGACATTGATTTCACGGCTGAGGGATATTCAATCGTACGGAAGTACCACAATTTTTTGAACCATTTTTATCTTTCCTGGGATATTTAAGGTGTACCCAAGTTGAGGTTCTTGTAAGCAGTGCAGCCCTAAATTTGGGGGTGACTCTGTCTTATTGATTTTCAGTTTTCCCAAGGTATATTCCCTAGACTGGAAGTGCCCTTGGCTCTGTAGCTCTGTTATTTACTTGTTTTAGGGAACACAATGCACTCCTCCAGTGAGGCAGTTGGCAATTTACATCCCGCCCATCAGCATAACAAGGCTCCCTGTTCTCAAGGTCCTGTCTTGCCTTTCTGGTTTTTACAAATTTTGTGGATGTCCCATTTGACCGGTGGGAAGTGATACTTCTTTGTAGTGCAGATTTGCATTGCCCGCTTGCTTGCTTGGCCAAAAAGGGCGTATGTGTTTTCTCCTGCATATATTCAGGAGAAAATGCATACGCCCTTTTTGGCCAAGTGCATCATTGTCGAAGTTGTGCCCCTCTTTCTGTGCTTTAAATGCGATTCCAACGTACCTCTTGAAATCTGTTTCCTGCTATTCTGCCTCGCTTTCAAGTCTGCCTCGTTGCCTTCCCTCAACAGATTTTTGGATGATAGTTGTCCTTTATTACTCTGGCAGTTTGTGAATTGCTGTGCCCTTGAGCTCCATTTTTCAACTCGTTTTTTGGGAGCTGAACGCATGGCCAATATTTTGGTTCAGGATCTATACTGCTTCCCGGAGGGTGGCTGAGACTTTGGTTAATTCTTCTTCCTGCCGGGAAATTAGAGTGACATATGCCCATCCAAATGCCTAACAGCTATTCTCTCATTGGTTCTCCCTCTTCCCTTTCATCCTCTGCCAAATTGGCAACCTGTGAGAACCAGGAGGTTAAAGGGGCTGTCTCTGCATGTTGGGAGATTAATAGTAAATCATTTGGAAAGTCAAACCGGAGCACCAGGAGAGGGACTATTCGTTGAGTTTTAGAGACCTTTCGTATTCACTGTGTGTCCATTCTCTAGGTTTCCCGTACATGTTATAGCTGTAGTAATATTCCCTTCAACCTGGAGAGTTGGGACCCATGGAATGGGTGCCATGCATTATTGCTTTAAAGGGTCTGCATTTGCTCACCCAATCTCACCAATCCTCTCAGTCCCAAGTGTCCAGCCTTATGCCACATCCAGCTGTCATTGTAGACAGGGTCATTCCACGTTTCATCAGAGACCCTGAAGGAATTGTAAAGAATTTCCCTGTTTTTTTGTTTTGTTTTTGAAATTCCTTTTTATTGTGGGTTTGAGCTGATTCTCACTGCCATGTTTATGCCAGTCTAGACACACTTGATCCCCTTACAGAGACATATCAATACATAGGTTTTAAGATTCTTACTAGTCAGATATATTCCTCTGCGGGAAATATGGGGTTTTGAGTCCCTTTCACTGAGGATGGTATAGGTATGTCTTGTCTATTCCATAGTTGGTTTTGGGAATGGTACTGTGCTTATATCAAACTCTGGTTTTATGCATCACCCCACCTCTCCTTCCCCCTTAAGGAGGCATGAGAGTGTTTTCTAAATGTGAGACTCTGTTCTCTTTCCTAACTCAGTGGTTGTGTAGCCATGTTTACAGGATCTTCATAAGTGATATCTTATGATAAGCTTTTTTTTTGTGTGACTTATTTCACTTAGAATCATCGTACCTTAATCCACTCATTTTGCTGCTACTGGTCTTACGACATGGATTTCATGGCTGAGGGTATTCCATGGTACGTAAGTACCACAATTTTTTGAACCATTTTTATATTTCCTGGGATATTTAAGGTGTACCCAAGTTGAGGTTTTTGTAAGCAGTGCCGCCCTAAATTTGGGGTTGGCTCTGTCTTATTGATTATCAGTTTTCCCAAGGTATATTCCCTAGACTGGAAGTGAACTTGGCTCTGTAGCTCTGTTGTTTACTTGTTTTATGGAACACAATGCACTCCTCCAGAGAGGCAGTTGGCAATTTACATCCCGCCCCTCAGCATAACAAGGTTCCCTGTTCTCTAGGGCCTGTCTTGCCTTTCTGGTTTTTACCCATTTTGTGGATGTCCCTTTTGACCGGTGGGAAGTGATACTTCTTTGTAGTGCAGATTTGCATTGCCCACTTGCTTGTTTGCCCAAAAAGGACGTATGCGTTTTCTGCTGAATATATTCAGGAGAAAACGCATGCGCCCTTTTTGGCCAAGTGTATCATTTTCGAAGTTGTGCCCCTCTTTCTGTGCTTTCAAGGCGATTCCAACGTACCTCTTGAAATCTGTTTCCTGCTATTCTGCCTCGTTTTCATGTCTGCCTCGTTGCCTTCCCTCAACAGATTTTTGGACGATAGTTGTCCTTTATTTCTCTGTCTGTTTGTGAATTGCTGTGCCCCAGAGCTCCATTATTTAACTCATTTTTTGTGAGCTGAACGCAAGTCCAATATTTTGGTTCAGGACCTATACTGGTACCCGGTGGGTGGCTGAGACTTTGGTTAATTCTTCTTCCTCCCGGGAAACAAGAGTGACATGTGCCCTTCCAAATGCCTAACAGCTACTCTCTCATTGGTTCTCCCTCTTCCGTTTCATCCTCTGCCAAATTGGCAACCTGTGTGAAACAGGAGGTTAAAGGGGCTGTCTCTCCAAGTTGGGAGATTGATAGTAAAGGAGTTGGAAAGTCAAACCGGAGCACCAGGAGAGGGACTATTTGTTGAGTTTTAGAGACCTTTCATATTCACAGTGTGTCCATTCTCTAGGTTTCCCGTACATGTTATAGCTGTAGTAGTATTCCCTTCACCCTGGAGAGTTGGGAACCATGGAATGGGTGCCATGCATTATTGCTTTAAAGGGTCTGCATTTGCTCACCCAATCTCACCAATCCTATCAGTCTCATGTGTCCAGCCTTATGCCACATCCAGCTGTCATTGTAGATAGGGTCATTCCAGGATTCATCAGAGACCCTGAAGGAATTGAAAAGAATTTCCCTGTTTTTTTGTTTTGTTTTTGAAATTCCATTTTATAGTGGGTTTGAGCTGATTCTCACTGCCATGTTTATGCCAGTCTAGACACACTTGATTGCATTAAGGGGACATATCAATACATAGGTTTTAAGATTCTTACTAGTAAGATATATCCCTCTGCATGGAATATGGGGAGTTGAGTCCCTTTCACTGAGGAAGGTGTAGATCTTGTCTATTCCGTATTTGGTTTTTGGAACGGTACCTGAACTAATATCAAAATCTGGTTTAATGCATCACCCCACCTCTCCTTCCCCCTTAAGCAGGCATAAGAATGTTTTCTAAATGTCAAACTCTCTTCTCTTTCCTAACTCAGTTCATGTGTAGCCATATTTACAGGACCTTCATAAGTGATATCTTATGATAAGTTTCTTTTTCTGTGTGACTTATTTCACTTAGAATCATCGTACCTGAATCCACTCATTTTGCTGCTACTGGTCTTATGACATTGATTTCATGGCTGAGGGATATTCCATCGTACGTAAGTACCACAAGTTTTTGAACCATTTTTATATTTCCAGGGATATTTAAGGTGTACCCAAGTTGAGGTTCTTGTAAGCAGTGCAGCCGTAAATTGTGGGCTGGCTCTGTCTTATTGATTTTCAGTTTGCCCAATGTATATTCCCTAGACTGGAAGTGCTCTTGGCTCTGTAGCTCTGTTGTTTACTTGTTTCAGGGAACACAATGCACGCCTCCAGAGAGGCAGTTGACAACCTACCTCCCGCCCATCAGCATAACAAGGCTCCCTGTTCTCCAAGGCCTGTCTTGCCTTTCTGGTTTTTACCCATTTTGTGTATGTCCCTTTTGGCCGGTGGGACGTGATACTTCTTTGTAGTGCAGATTTGATTTGCCCACTTGCTTGCTTGGCCAAAAAGTGCGTATGCGTTTTCTCCTGCATATATTCAGGAGAAAATGCATACGCCCTGTTTGGCCAAGTGCATCATTGTCGAAGTTGTGCCCCTCTTCCTGTGCTTTACAGACGATTCCAATGTACCTCTTGAAATCTGTTTCCTGCTATTCGGCCTGACTTTCAAGTCCGCTTCGTTGCCTTCCATCAACAGATTTCTGGCCGATAGTTGGCCTTTATTACTCTGCCAGTTTGTGAATTGCTCTGCCCCTGAGCTCCATTTTTCAACTCGTTTTCAAGTGTTCTGAATGCAAGTCCAAAATTTTGGTTCAGGACCTATACTTTTTCCCAGTGAGTGGCTGAAACTTTGGTTAATTCTTCATCCTGCCGGGCAATTAGAGTGACATGTGCCCGTCCAAATGCCTAACAGCTACTCTCTCATTGCTTCTCCCTCTTCCCTTTCATCCTCTGCCAAATTGGGAACCTGTGCGAGCCAGGAGGTTAAAGGGGCTGTCTCTCCAAGTTGGGAGATTGATAGTAAAGCAGTTGGAAAGTCAAACCGGAGCACCAGGGGAGGGACTATTCTTTGAGTTTTAGAAACCTTTCGTATTCACAGTGTGTCCATTCTCTACGTTTCCCGTACATGTTATAGCTGTAGTAATATTCCCTTCAACCTGGAGACCTGGGACCAATGGAATGGGTGCCACGCATTACTGCTATAAAGGGTCTGCATTTGCTCACCCAATCTCACCAATCCTCTCAGTCCCAAGTGTCCAGCCTTATGCCACATCCAGCTGTCATTGTAGATAAGGTCATTCCACGTTTCATCAGAGACCCTGAAGGAATTGTAAAGAATTTCCCTTTTTCTTTGTTTTGTTTTTGAACTTCCTTTTTATAGTGTGTTTGAGCTGATTCTCACTGCCATGTTTATGCCAGTCTAGACACACTTGATCCCCTTACAGCGACATATCAATACATAGGTTTTAAGATTCTTACTAGTCAGATATATTCCTCTGCGGGAAGTATGGGGTTTTGAGTCCCTTTCACTGAGAAAGGTATAGGTAAGTCTTGTCTATTCCATAGTTGGTTTTGGGAACGGTACTGTGCTTATATCAAACTCTGGTTTTATGCATCACCCCACCTCTCCTTCCCCCTTAAGGAGGCATGAGAGTGTTTTCTAAATGTGAGACACTGTTCTCTTTCCTAACTCAGTTGTTGTGTAGCCATGTTTATACGATCTTCCTAAGTGATATCTTATGATAAGCTTCTTTTTCTGTGTGACTTATTTCACATAGAATCATCGTACCCGACTCCAATCATTTTGCCGCTACTGGTCTTACGACATGGATTTCATGGCTGAGGGATATTCCTTCGTTCGTAAGTACTACAATTTTTTGAACCATTTTTATATTTCCTGGGATATTTAAGGTGTACCCAAGTTGAGGTTCTTGTAAGCAGTGCAGCCCTAAATTTGGGGTTGGCTCTGTCTTATTGATTATCAGTTTTCCCAAGGTATATTCCGTAGACTGGAAGTGCCCTTGGCTCTGTAGCTCGGTTGTTTACTTGTTTTAGGGAACACAATGCACTCCTCCAGAGAGGCAGTTGGCAATTTACATCCCGCCCATCAGCATAACAAGGCTCCCTGTTCTCCAGGGCCTGTCTTGCCTTTCTGGTTTTTACCCATTTTGTGGATGTCCCTTTTGACCGGTGGGAAGTGATACTTCTTTGTAGTGAAGATTTGCATTGCCCACATGCTTGTTTGGCCAAAAAGGACGTATGCGTTTTCTGCTGAATATATTCAGGAGAAAACACATACGCCCTTTTTGGCCAAGTGCATCATTGTCGAAGTTGTGCCCCTCATTCTGTGCTTTAAAGGCGATTCCAACGTACCTCTTGAAATCTGTTTCCTGCTATTCTGCCTCGCTTTCAAGACTGCCTCGTTGCCTTCCCTCAACAGATTTTTGGATGATAGTTGTCCTTTATTACTCTGCCTGTTTGTGAATTGCTGTGCCCCAGAGCTCCATTTTTCAACTCGATTCCAGTGAGCTGAATGCAAGTCCAAAGTTTTGGTTCAGGACCTATACTGTTTCCCGGTGAGTGGCTGAGACTTTGGTTAATTCTTCTTCCTGCCGGGCAATTACAGTGACATATGCCCGTCCAAATGCCTAACAGCTACTCTCTCATTGGTTCTCCCTCTTCCCTTTCATCCTTTGCCAAATTGGCAACCTGTGTGAAACAGGAGGTTAAAGGGGCTGTCTCTCCAAGTTGGGAGACTGATAGTAAAGCAGTTGGAAAGTCAAACCGGAGCACCAGGAGAGGGACTATTTGTTGAGTTTTAGAGACCTTTCGTATTCACAGTGTGCCATTCTCTAGCTTTCCTGTACATGTTATAGCTGTAGTAATATTCCCTTCACCCTGGAGAGTTGGGAACCATGGAATGGGTGCCATGCATTATTGCTTTAAAGGGTCTGCATTTGCTCACCCAATCTCACCAATCCTCTCAGTCTCATGTGTCCAGCCTTATGCCACATCCAGCTGTCATTGTAGATTGGGTCATTCCAGGATTCATCAGAGACCCTGAAGGAATTGAAAAGAATTTCCCTGTTTTTTTGTTTTGTTTTTGAAATTCCATTTTATAGTGGATTTGAGCTGATTCTCACTTCCATGTTTATCCCAGTCTAGAAACACTTGATTCCATTACGGGGACATATCAATACATAGGTTTTAAGATTCTTACTAGTAAGATATATCCCTCTGTATGGAATATGGGGAGTTGAGTCCCTTTCACTGAGGAAGGTGTAGATCTTGTCTATTCCGTATTTGGTTTTTGGAACGGTACCTGAACTAATATGAAAGTCTGGTTTAATGCATCACCCCACCTCTCCTTCTCCCTTAAGCAGGCAAAAGAATGTTTTCTAAATGTCAAACTCTCTTCTCTTTCCTAACTCAGTTCATGTGTAGCCATATTTACAGGACCTTCATAAGTGATATCTTATGATAAGTTTCTTTTTCTGTGTGACTTATTTCACTTAGAATCATCGTACCTGAATCCACTCATTTTGCTGCTACTGGTCTTATGACATTGATTTCATGTCTGAGGGATATTCCATCGTACGTAAGTACCACAAGTTTTTGAACCATTTTTATGTTTCCAGGGATATTTAAGGTGTACCCAAGTTGAGGTTCTTGTAAGCAGTGCAGCCGTAAATTGTGGGCTGGCTCTGTCTTATTGATTTTCAGTTTGCCCAATGTATATTCCCTAGACTGGAAGTGCCCTTGGCTCTGTAGCTCTGTTGTTTACTTGTTTCAGGGAACACAATGCACTCCTCCAGAGAGGCAGTTGACAACTTACATCCCACCCATCAGCATAACAAGGCTCCCTGTTCTCCAAGGCCTGTCTTGCCTTTCTGGTTTTTACCCATGTTGTGGATGTCCCTTTTGGCCGGTGGGACGTGATACTTCTTTGTAGTGCAGATTTGCATTGCCCGCTTGCTTGCTTGGCCAAAAAGGGCGTATGCGTTTTCTCCTGCATATATTCAGGAGAAAATGCATACGCCCTTTTTGTCCAAGTGCATCATTGTCGAAGTTGTGCCCCTCTTCCTGTGCTTTACAGACGATTCCAACGTACCTCTTGAAATCTGTTTCCTGCTATTCGGCCTGACTTTCAAGTCCGCTTCGTTGCCTTCCCTCAGCACATTTCTGGCCGATAGTTGGCCTTTATTACTCTGCCAGTTTGTGAATTGCTCTGCCCCTGATCTCCATTTTTCAACTCGTTTTCAGTGAGCTGAATGCAAGTCCAAAGTTTTTGTTCAGGACCTATATATTCTCCCAGTGAGTGGCTGAAACTTTGGTTAATTCTTCTTCCTGCTGTGCAATTAGAGTGACATGTGCCCGTCCAAATGCCTAACAGCTACTCTCTCATTGGTTCTCCCTCTTCCCTTTCATCCTCTGCCAAATTGGCAACCTGTGCGAACCAGGAGGTTAAAGGGGCAGTCTCTCCAAGTTGGGAGATTGATAGTAAAGCAGTTGGAAAGTCAAACCGGAGCATCAGGAGAGGGACTATTCGTTGAGTTTTAGAATCCTTTCGTATTCACAGTGTGTCCATTTTCTAAGTTTCCCATACATGTTATAGCCGTAGTAATATTCCCTTCAACCTGGAGAGTTGGGACCCATGGAATGGGTGCCTTGCATTATTGCTTTAAAGGGTCTGCATTTGCTCACCCAATCTCACCAATCCTCTCAGTCCCAAGTGTCCAGCCTTATGCCACATCCAGCTGTCATTGTAGACAGGGTCATTCCACGTTTCATCAGAGACCCTGAAGGAATTGTAAAGAATTTCCCTGTTTTTTTGTTTTGTTTTTGAACTTCCTTTTTATAGTGTGTTTGAGCTGATTCTCGCTGCCATGTTTATGCCAGTCTAGACACACTTGATCCCCTTACAGAGACATATCAATACATAGGTTTTAAGATTCTTACAGGAGAGATATATTCCTCTGCGGGAAATATGGGGTTTTGAGTCCCTTTCACTGAGGAAGGTATAGGTAGGTCTTGTCTATTCCATAGTTGGTTTTGGGAATGGTACTGTGCTTATATCAAACTCTGGTTTTATGCATCACCCCACCTCTCCTTCCCCCTTAAGGAGGCATGAGAGTGTTTTCTAAATGTGAGACACTGTTCTCTTTCCTAACTCAGTTCTTGTGTAGCCATGTTTACAGGATCTTCATAAGTGATATCTTATGATAAGCTTCTTTTTCTGTGTGACTTATTTCACTTAGAATCATCGTACCTGAATCCACTCATTTTGCCACTACTGGTCTTACGACATGGATTTCATGGCTGAGGGATATTCCATCGTACGTAAGTACCACAATTTTTTGAACCATTTTTATATTTCCTGGGATATTTAAGGTGTAGACAAGTTGAGGTTCTTGTAAGCAGTGCAGCCCTAAATTTGGGCTTGGCTCTGCCTTATTGATTATCAGTTTTCCCAAGGTATATTCCCTAGACTGGAAGTGCCCTTGGCTCTGTAGCTCTGTTGTTTACTTGTTTTAGGGAACACAATGCACTCCTCCAGTGAGGCAGTTGGCAATTTACATCCCGACCATCAGCATAACAAGGCTCCCTGTTCTCCAGGACCTGTCTTGCCTTTCTGGTTTTTACCCATTTTGTGGATGTCCCTTTTGACCGGTGGGAAGTGATACTTCTTTGTAGTGCAGATTTGCATTGCCCACTTGCTTGTTTGGGCAAAAAGGACGTATGCGTTTTCTGCTGAATATATTCAGGAGAAAACGCATACGCCCTTTTTGGCCAAGTGCATCATTGTCGAAGTTGTGCCCCTCTTTCTGTGCTTTAAAGGTTATTCCTACGTACCTCTTGAAATCTGTTTCCTGCTATTCTGCCTCGCATTCAAGTCCGCCTCGTTGCCTTCCCTCAACAGATTTTTGGACGATAGTTGTCCTTTATTACTCTGCCTGTTTGTGAATTGCTGTGCCCCTGAGCTCCATTATTTAACTCGTTTTTTGTGAGCTGAACGCAAGTCCAATATTTTGGTTCAGGACCTCTACTGGTACCCGGTGGGTGGCTGAGACTTTGGATAATTCTTCTTCCTCCCGGGAGACAAGAGTGACATGTGCCCGTCCAAATGCCTAACAGCTACTCTCTCATTGGTTCTCCCTCTTCCGTTTCATCCTCTGCCAAATTGGCAACCTGTGTGAAACAGGAGGTTAAAGGGGCTGTCTCTCCAAGTTGGGAGATTGATAGTAAAGCAGTTGGAAAGTCAAACCGGAGCACCAGGAGAGGGACTATTTGTTGAGTTTTAGAGACCTTTCGTATTCACAGTGTGTCCATTCTCTAGGTTTCCCGTACATGTTATAGCTGTAGTAATATTCCCTTCACCCTGGAGAGTTGGGACCCATGGAATGGGTGCCATGCATTATTGCTTTTAAGGGTCTGCATTTGCTCACCCAATCTCACCAATCCTCTCAGTCTCATGTGTCCAGACTTATGCCACATCCACCTGTCATTGTAGATAGGGTCATTCCAGGTTTCATCAGAGACCCTGAAGGAATTGAAAAGAATTTCCCTGTTTTTTTGTTTTGTTTATGAAATTCCACTTTATAGTGGGTTTGAGCTGATTCTCACTGCCATGTTTATGCCAGTCTAGACACACTTGATTGCATTAAGGGGACATATGAATACATAGGTTTTAAGATTCTTACTAGTAAGATATATCCCTCTGCATGGAATATGGGGAGTTGAGTCCCTTTCACTGAGGAAGGTGTAGTTCTTGTCTATTCCGTATTTGGTTTCTGAAACGGTACCTGAACTAATATCAAAATCTTGTTTAATGCATCACCCCACCTCTCCTTCCCCCTTAAGCAGGCTTAAGAATGTTTTCTAAATGTCAAACTCTCTTCTCTTTCCTAACTCAGTTCATGTGTAGCCATGTTTACAGGACCTTCATAAGTGATATCTTATGATATGTTTCTTTTTCTGTGTTACTTATTTCACTTAGAATCATCGTACCTGAATCCACTCATTTTGCTGCTACTGGTCTTATGACATTGATTTCATGGCTGAGGGATATTCCATCGTACATAAGTACCACAATTTTTTGAACCATTTTTATATTTCCATGGATATTTAAGGTGTAGACAAGTTGAGGTTCTTGTAAGCAGTGCAGACGTAAATTGTTGTCTGGCTCTGTCTTATTGATTTTCAGTTTTCCCAAGGTATATTCCCTAGACTGGAAGTGCTCTTGGCTCTGTAGCTCTGTTGTTTACTTGTTTCAGTGAACACAATGCACTCCTCCAGAGAGGCAGTTGACAACTTACATCCCGCCCATCAGCATAACAAGGCTCCCTGTTCTCCAAGGCCTGTCTTGCCTTTCTGGTTTTTACCCATTTTGTGGATGTCCCTTTTTGCCGGTGGGACATGATACTTCTTTGTAGTGCAGATTTGCATTGCCCGCTTGCTTGCTTGGCCAAAAATGTCGTATGCGTTTTCTCCTGCATATATTCAGGAGAAAAGGCATACACCCATTTTGTCCAAGTGCATCATTGTCGAAGTTGTGCCCCTCTTCCTGTGCTTTACAGACGATTCCAACGTACCTCTTGAAATCTGTTTCCTGCTATTCGGTCTGACTTTCAAGACCGCTTCGTTGCCTTCCCTCAACAGATTTCTGGCCGATAGTTGGCCTTTATTACTCTGCCAGTTTGTGAATTGCTCTGCCCCTGAGCTCCATTTTTCAACTCGTTTTCAGTGAGCTGAATGCAAGTCCAAATTTTTGTTCAGGACCTATACTGTTTCCCGGTGAGTGCCTGTGACTTTGGTTAATTCTTCTTCCTGCCAGGCAATTAGAGTGACATGTGCCCGTCCAAATGCCCAACAGCTCATCTCTCATTGGTTCTCCCTCTTCCCTTTCATCCTCTGCCAAATTGGCAACCTGTGCGAACCAGGAGGTTAAAGGGGCAGTCTCTCCAATTTGGGAGATTGATAGTAAAGCAGTTGGAAAGTCAAAGTGGAGCACCAGGAGAGGGACTATTCGTTGAGTTTTAGAAACCTTTCATATTCACAGTGTGTCCATTCTTTAGGTTTCCCATACATGTTATAGCTGTAGTAATATTCCCTTCACCCTGGAGAGTTGGGACCCATGGAATGGGTGCCATGCATTATTGCTTTAAAGGGTCTGCATTTGCTCACCCAATCTCACCAATCCTCTCAATCCCAAGTGCCCAGGCTTATGCCACATCCAGCTGTCATTGCAGACAGGGTCATTCCACGTTTCATCAGAGACCCTGAATGAATTGTAAAGAATTTCCCTGTTTTTTTGTTTTGTTTTTGAACTTCCTTTTTATAGTGTGTTTGAGCTGATTCTCGCTGCCATGTTTATGCCAGTCTAGACACACTTGATCCCCTTACAGGGACATATCAATACATAGGTTTTAAGATTCTTACTAGTCAGATATATTCCTCTGCGCGAAATATGGGGTTTTGAGTCCCTTTCACTGAGGAAGTTGTAGGTTTTGTCTATTCCGTATTTGGTTTTTGGAACGGTACCTGTACTATTATCAAACTCTGGTTTTACGCATCACCCCACCTCTCCTTCCCCCTTAAGCAGGCATAAGGGTGTTTTCTAAATGAGAGACTCTGTTCTCTTTCCTAACTCAGTTCATGTGTAGCCATTTTTACAGGATCATCATAAGTGATATCTTATGATAAGAATCTTTTTCTGTGTGACTTATTTCACTTAGAATTATCGTACCTGAATCCACTCATTTTGCTGCTACTGGCCTTATAACATTGATTTCATGGCTGAGGGATATTCCATCATACGTAAGTACCACAATTTCTTGAACCATTTTTTTCTTTCCTGGGATATTTAATGTATACCCAAGTTGAGGTTCCTGTAAGCAGTGCAGCCCTGAATTTTGGTGTGGATCTGTCTTATTGATTTTCAGTTTTCCCTAAGTATATTCCCTAGAATGGAAGTGCCCTTGGCTCTGTAGCTCTGTTGTTTACTTGTTTTAGGGAACACAATGCACTCCCCCAGAGAGGCAGTTGGCAATTTACATCCCGCCCATCAGCATAACAAGGCTCCCTGTTCTCCAGGGCCTGTCTTGCCTTTCTGGTTTTTACACATTTTGCGGATGTCCCTTTTGACTGGTGCGAAGTGATACTTCTTTGTAGTGCAGATTTGAATTGTCGGCTTGCTTGATTGGCCGAAAATGGCATTTGCGTTTTCTCCTGAATATGTTCACATGAAAACCCATACGCCCTTTATGGCCATTTCCATTATTGTCGAAGTTGTGATGCTTTTCCTGTGTTTAAAGGCGTTTCCACTGTACCTCTTGAAATCTGTTTCATGCCATTCTGCCTCATTTTCAATTCTGCCTCGTGGCTTTCCCTCAACAGATTTTTGGAAGAGAGTAGTCCTATATAACTCTGCAGGTTAGTGAATTGCTGTGGCCATGAGCTCCATTTTTCAACTCGCGTTTTTGTGAGCTGACCGCAAATCCACAATTTTGCTTCAGGACCTATACTTGTTCTGGGGGGCAGGCTGAGTCTTTGGTTAATTCCTCTTCATGACGGGAAATTAGGGTGACATGTGGCCGTCCTAATGCCTACAGCTACTCTCTCATTGGTTCTCTCTCTTCCCTTATATCCTCTGCACAATTTGCCAACTATGCGAACCAGGAGGTTATAGGGGCGGACTCTCCATGTTGGGAGATTGATAATAAAGCAGTTGGAATGTCAAACTGGAGCACAAGGAGAGAAAAAAGTAGTAGAGTTTTAGAAACCTTTCAACATCAGATGATTTCCATTCTCTTGGTTCCCATACATGTTATAACTGTAGTGATAGTCCCTTCTACCTGGAGTGTTGGGAACCATGGAATGGGTGGCAGGCATTATTGCTTTAAAGGGTCTGCATTTTTTCACCCAGTCTCACCAATTCTCTCAGTCCCAAGTGACCAGCCTTATGCCACATCCAGCTGTCATTGTAGATAGGGTCATTCCAATTTTCATCAGAACCCTTGAAGGTATTGTGTAAGAATTTTACTGTTTTTATGTTTTGTTTTGAAATTCATTTTTATATTGGGTTTGAGCTGATTCTCACTGCAATGTTTATGTCTTTCTGGACACACTTGGTTCCCTCATGGAGACATATCAATACATAGGTTTTAAAATTCTTACTAGTCAGATATATTTCTCTGCAGGGAATAGGGATGTTGAGTTCCGTTCACTGAGGAAGGAGTAGGGCTTTTCTCTTCTGTTCTTGGATTATGGAACGGTACCTGTGCTAATATCAAACTTTTGTGCATCTCCCCACCTCTCTTTCCCATTAAGCAAGCATAAGAGTGTTTTCTAAATCTGAGACTCTGTTCCCTTCCCTAATTCAGTTCATATGTAGCCATGTTTACATTCCCTTCATAAGTGATATCTTATGTCAGAATGCACGATGGCCCTTGTCATAATAATGCTCCATGACCCCTGTCATCACAATGTTCCATGCCCTGGTTATCACAATGATCCATGTCCCTTGTCATCACAATTCTCCACGTGCTTGTCATCACAATGCTACATGCACTTATCATCACAATGTTCGATGACCCATGACATCACAATGTTCCATAACCCCTGTCATCAAAATGTTCCATGACACTTTTCATCAAATTGCTCCATGACCCTGTCATCACAATGCTCCCTGCCCTTCTCCTCACAATGCACAACGCCCTTGCCATCAAAATGCTCCATGACCTTTGTCATCACAAAGCTCCATGACACTTGGCATCACAATGCTCCATGTCATTGTCATCACAATGCTCCATGAACGCTCTCATCACATTGCTCCATGCCCTTGTCTTCACATAGCTCCATGACACATGTCATCAGAATGCTCCATGACCTTCTCATCACAATGCTCCACGCCCTGGTCATTACAATCCTCCATGACCCATGTATCACAGTGTACCGTGCCCTTGACATCACAATGCTCCATGCCCACTCTCATCACAATAATCCATGAAACATTTCAGACCAATGCTCAATGCCCTTCAGATCACAATGCTCCATTACCTCTGTCATAACAATGTTCCATGACCAGTGCCATCACAATGTTCCACGGCCTTGTCATCAAAAGGCTCCATGACACTTGTCATCACAATGCTCCAAGACCCCTGTAATAACAATGCTCCATGCCCTTGTCATCACAAAGCTCCATGACACATGCAATCAGAATGTTCCATGGCCTTCTCCTCACAATACTCCATGCCCATGTCATCACAATGCACCAAGACCCCTGTAATCACAAAGCCCCATGCCCCTTTTCATCAGAATGCTCCATGAGATTTGTCATCACAAGTCTCCTTCTTCATCTCATCACAATGCTCCAGGACCTTGTCATCACCATGCTCCATTCCCTTGTAATCACAATTCTCCATGACCCCTGTCATCACAATACTCTATGAACATATTCAACCCAATGCTCCATGACCGTCTTATCACAATGCTCCATGAGCAGTATCATCACAATGCTCCATGACCACTGTCATCACAATGCGCCATTCCAACTGTCATCACAATAATCCATGAAACTTATTAGACCAATGCTCCATGCCCTTGTCATCACAGTGCTCCATGCCCTTGCTATCACAATGTTCCAAGACCCCTGTAATCAGAATGCTCCATGCCCCTTTTCATATGTATGCTCCATGAGACCTGTCATCACAAAGCTCTATGGATTTCTCATCACAATGCTCCAGGACCTTATCATCACAATGCTTCACGACATTGTCATGAAATTTCAAAATGGCCCTTGTCATTATAATGCTCCAAGCCCTAGTCATCACAATGCTTCATTATATTTGTCATCACAATCCTCCATTACATATGGCATCACAATGCACCATGCCATTGTCATCGAAATGGACCATGACATATGACATCACAATGCTCCCTGACACATGTCTTCACAATACTCCATGACTTTCTCATCACAATGCTCCATGCCTTTGTCATCATAATGCTCCATGACCCATGTCAACACAATGCTCCGTGACTCCAGTCATCACAATGCTTCATAACTTTTGTCATCACAACAGTCCATGCCCGCATCATCACAAGGCTCTGTGAGATTTGTAACCACAATGCTCCATGAACTTTTCATCACAATGCTCCGTGACCCTTGTCATCACAATGCTCCATGCCTTTGTCAGAACAATGCTCCATGACCCTTGTCATGAAAATGTGCAGTGGGCTTTCCATCACAATGATCCACCACCTTGTCATCGCTATGCTCCATAAAACTTGTAATCAGAATGCTCCATGCTCTTCTCATCCAAATGCTCTCTCACGTGAGATATCACCATGTTCCCTCACTAGTCATCTCAATCCACCCTCACCCCTGTAATCAAAATGTTCCATGAACCCTGTCATCACCATGTTCCATTCCCTTGTAATCACAATGCTCCTTGACCACTGTCATCACAATACTCAATGCCCTTTTCATCACAATGCTCCATGACCTTTGTCATCACAATTCTCAATACACTTGTCATCATAATGACACTGACACTTGTCGTCAGAATGCTCCTTGAACCCTGTCACGAAAAGGCTCCATGCATTTTTCATCACAAAGCCCCATGTCGTTTTCATCACAATGCTCCATGCCATTGTCATCAAAATACTCCACAAGCTTGTCATCAGAATGCTCCATGACCCTTGTCATCACAATTCTCCATGCACTTGTCAGCACAATGCTCCCTGACCCTTGGCATCACTATGCTCCAAGCCATTGTCATCACAATGCTCCATTAACTTTGTCATCAGAATCCTCCATGACACTTGGCTTCACAATGCTCCATGCCATTGTCATCACAATGGGCCAATACATATGTCATCACAATGCTCCCTGACACCACTTTTCACAATATTGCATGACCTGGTCATCACAATGCTCCTTGGCCTTATCATCACAATGCTCCATTACCTCTGTCATAACAATGCTCCATGACCCCTGCCATCACAATATTCCACTGCCTTGTCATGACAAGGCTCCTTGACCCTTGTCATCACAATGCTCCAAGACCCCTGTAATCACAAAGCTCCATGCCCTTGTCATCACAATGCTCCATGACGCATGTCATCAGATTGTTCCATGGCCTTCTCCTCACAATGCTCCATACCCTTGTCATCACAATGCTCCTATACCACTGTAATTACAATGCTACATGCCCTTTTTCATCAGAATGCTCCATGAGACTTGTCACCACAAGTCTCCATGGTCATCTCATCACAATGCTCCAGGAACTTGTCATCACCATGCTCCATTCCCTTGTCCTCACAGTGCTCCATGACACCTGTCATCACAATGCTCCATGCATTTGTCAGCAAAATGCTACATGACCTTGTCATTACAATGCTCTATGCGCTTGTCATCATAATACTCCATTTCCATTGTCATCACAATCCTCCATGAAATTTGGGATCACATTGCTTCATGCCCCTGTCATCACAATGCTCCATGACCACTGTCATCACAATACTCCATGAATATTTTCAGCCCAATGCTCCATGAAATACTCATCACAATGCTCCATGACAAATATCATCAAAATGCTCCATGACCACTGTCATCACAACACTCCATGACACCTGACAACACAATGATCCGGGACTCTTGTCATCACAGTGCTCCATTCCCTACTCATCACAATGCTCCATGACCCCTGTCATCACAACACTCCATGAACATTTTCAGCCCAGTGCTCCATGACCCTTGTCATCACAATGATCCATGCCCTTGTCATCCCAAAGCTCCATGACCCCTGTATTCACAATGCTCCGTGACGTTTGTTATCACAGTGCTCCATGACACATGTCATCACAATGCTCCATGCCTTTGTCAGCAAAATGCTACATGACCTTGTCATTACAATGCTCTGTGCGCTTGTCATCACAATACTCCTTTTCCATTGTCATCACAATCCTCCATGAAACTTGGGATCACATTGCTTCATGCCCTTGTCATCACAATGCTCCATGCTCCTTGAAATCAAAATGATCCATGACCTCTGTCATCACAATGCTCCAAACCCTTGTGATCACCATGTTGCATAACACTTGTCATCACAACGCTCCATGATGCCTGTCATCACAATACTGCATGCCCTTTTCATCACAATGCTCCATGACCTTTGTCATCACAATTCTCAATATACATGTCATCACAATGCTCCCTGACACTTGTCATCACAATGCTCCTTGAACCGTGTCACGAAAAGGCTCCAGGACTTTTTCATCACAATGCCCCATGCCGTTTTCATCACAATGCTCCATGCCATTGTCATCAAAATACTCCACAAGCTTGTCATCAGAATGCTCCATGACCCTTGTCATCACAATTCTCCATGTACTTGTCAGCACAATGCTTCCTGAACCTTGTCATCACAATGCTCCAAGCCATTGTCATCACAAAGCTCCATTACCTTTGTCATCAGAATCCTCCATCACAATTGGCATCATAATGCTCCATGCCATTGTCATCACAATGAGCCATTACATATATCATTACAATGCTCCCTGACACCTGTCTTCACAATACTGCATGACCTGGTTCTCACAATGCTCCATGCCCATGTCATCACAATGCGCCATTCCAACTGTCATCGCAATAATCCATGAAACTTATTAGACCAATGTTCCATGCCCTTGTCATCACAATGCTCCATGCCATTGTCATCACAATGCTCCATGATCCCTGTCATCACAATGCTCCGTGACTCCAGTCATCACAATCCTTCATGACATTTGTCATCACAATGGTCCATGCCCTCGTCATCAACAGTCTCTGTGACCTTTTTAACCACAATGCTCCATGAACTTTTCATCACAATGCTCTTTGACCCTTGTCATCACAATGCTCTATGCCTTTCTCCGCACAATGCTCCATGACACATGTCATCACAATGCTCCATGACCCCTGTCGTCACAATGCTTCGTGACTCCAGTCATCACAAAGCTTCATAACGTTTGTCATCACAATGGTCCATGCCCGCCTCATCACAAGGCTCTGTGACCTTTGTAACCACAATGCTCTATGAAATTTTCATCACAATTCTCTGTGACCCTTGTCATCACAATGCTCCATGTCTTTGGCAGAACAATGCTCCATGACCATTGTCATCACAATGTGCCACACGCATTTCATCACAACGGCCCACAACCTTGTCATTGCAATGCTCCATAAACCATGTAATCACAATGCTCCGTGCACTTCTCATCAAAATGCTCTCTTACGAGAGATACCACAGTGTTACATCACTAGTCATCAAAATACTCCCTCACACATGTAATCAAAATGTTCCATGACCCTGTCATCACACTGCTTCATCGCCTTATCATTACAAAGTTCCATGACCCCTGACATCACAATGTTCCATACCTTGTCATCAAAATGCTCCATGACCCTTTTCATCCCAAAGCTGCAAGACCCCTGACATCACAATGTTCTATTACCCCTGCCATCAAAATGTTCCATTACACTTTTCATCAAATTGCTGTATGACCCGGTCATCAAAATGCTCCCTGCCCTTCTCATCACAATGCACCATGCCCTTGTCATCAAAATGCTCTATGACTTGTCATCACAATGCTCTTTGACCCTTCTCATCACAATACTCCATGCGCTTCTCAGCACAATGCTCCTTGACACATGTCCTCACAATGAACCATGCGCTTGTCATCAAAGTGCTCCACAATCTTGTCATCACAATGCTCCATAATATTTGTCATCACAATGCTCCATGCACTTCTCATCAAAATGCTCTCTCACCACTGATATCACAATGCTACATCACTATTTGTCACAATATCCCCTCACCCCTGTCATCACAATGTTCCATGACTCCTGTCATCACAATGCTACATGCACTTATCATCACAATGTTCGATGACCCTTGACATCACAATGTTCCATAACACCTGTCATCAAAATGTTCCATGACACTTTTCATCAAATAGCTCCATGACCCTGTCATCACAATGCTCCCTGCCCTTCTCATCACAATGCACAGCGCCCTTGCCATCAAAATGCTCCATGACCTTTGTCATCCCAAATATCCATGACCCTTGGCATCACAATGTTCAATTAAACCTGTCATAACAATGCTCCATGACCCCTGCCATCACGATGTTCCATGGCCTTGTCATCACAAGGCTCCATGACGCGTCTCATCACAATGCTCCAAGAATCCTGTAATCACAATGCTCTATGCCCCTTTTCATCTCAATGATCCATGAAACCTGTCATCACAATGCACCATGCCCATCATCATAATGCTTCATGCTATTGTCATCACAATGAAATCAAAATGATCCATGACCTCTCTCATAACAATGCTCCAAACCCTTGTGATCACAATATTCCATAACACTTGTCATCACAATGCCCCATGACGCTCGTCATCACAATTATCCATGGTCTTCTCATCACAATGCTCCATGACCTTCATCATCACAATGCTCAATACACTTGTCATCAAAATGCTCCCTGAGTCTTGTTGTCTGTATGCTCCTTTTACCCTGTCATGACAAGGCTCCATGCCTTTTTCATCACAATGATCCATGCCTTTTTCATCACAATGCTCCAAGACCCATGTAATCACGATGCTCCATGCCCTTCTCATCACAAAGCTCAATGAAGCATGCCATCAGAATGCTCCTTGGTTTTCTCCTCATAATGCTCCATGCCCTTGTCATCACAAAGTTCCAAGACCCCTGTAATCACAATGCTCCATGCCCTTTTGCATCAGTATGCTCCATTAGACTTGTCATCACATGGCTCCATGATTTTGTCATCATAATGCTCCAAGCCCTAGTCATCACAATGCTCCATTATATTTGACATTACAATCCTCCATTACATTTAGCATCACAATGCTCCATGCCATTGTCATCGCAATGCACCATGACATATGTCATCACAATGCTCCCTGACACCTGTCTTCAAAATACTCCATGACCTTCTCATCACAATGCCCCATGCCCTTGTCATCACAATGCACCATTTCCACTCTCATCACAATAATCTATGAAACTTGTCAGAATAATGCTCCATTCCCCTGTCATCACAATGCTCCATGCACTTGTTATCAAAATGCTCCATGACCCATGTCATCACAATGCTCCGTGACCCCAGTCATCACAATGCTTCATAACGTTTGTCATCACAACGGTCCATGCCCGCGTCATCACAAGGCTCTGTGTCCTTTGTAACCACAATGTTCCATGAACATTTCATCACAATGCTCCGTGACCCTTGTCATCACAATGCTCCATGCCTTTGTCAGAACAATGCTCCATGACCCTTGTCATCACAATGTTCCACTCACTTTTCATCACAATGATCCACAACCTTGTCATCGCTATGCTCCATAAAACTTGTAATCACAATGCTCCATGCACTTCTCATCCAAATGCTCTCTTACCTGAGATATCACAATGATCCATCACTAGCTATCACAATCCTCCCTCACCCCTGTAATCACAGTTTTCCATGACCCCTGTCATCACAATGCTACATCCCCTTATCAACACAATGTTCCATGACCCCTGACATCACAATGTTCCATAACACCTGTCATCAAAATGCTCCATGCCCCTTTTCATCCCAAAGCTCCATGACCCATGGCATCACAATGTTTTATAATCCCTGTCATCTAAATGTTCCATTACACTTTTCATCAAATTGCTCCATGACCCTGTCTTCAAAATGCTCCCTGCCCTTCTCATCGCAATGCACCACACCCTTGACATCAAAATGCCTCCTGACCTTTGTCATCACAAAGCTCCATGATCCTTGGCATTACAATGCTCCATTTCATTGTCATCACAATGCTCCATGAACCCTCTCATCACATTGCTCCATGCCCTTGTCATCACAAAGCTCCTTGACACTTGTCATCACAATGCTCGATGCGTTCTCATCACAATGCTCCATGCCCCTGTCATTACAATCCTCCATGACCCATGTATCACAGTCTTCCGTGCCCTTGTCATCACAATGCTCAATGAAACATGTCTTCAGAATGCTCCTTGGCTTTCTCCTCACAATGCTCCATGCCCATGTCATCACAATGTTCCAAGACCCCTGTAATCACAATGCTCCATGCCCAAGTCATCACAAAGTTCCAAGACCCCTGTAATCACAATGCTCCATGCCCCATTTCATCTGTATGCTCCATGAGACCTGTCATCACAAGGCTCCATGGTTTTCTCATCACAATGCTCCAGGACCTTGTCATCACAATGCTTCACGACATTGTCATGAAAATTCTCAATGGCCCTTGTCATCATAATGCTCCAAGCCCTAGTCATCACAATGCTCCATCATATTTGTCATCACAATCCTCCATTACATTTGGCATCACAATGCACCATGCTATTGTCATCGAAATGGACCATGACATATGTCAGCACAATGCTCCCTGACACCTGTCTTCACAATACTCCATGACTTTCTCATCACAATGCTCCATGCCCTTGTCATCACAATGCTCCATGAACCCTGTCAACACAATGCTCCGTGACTCCAGTCATCACAATGCTTCATAACGTTTGTCATCACAACGGTCCATGCCCGCGTCATCACAAGGCTCTGTGACCTTTGTAACCACAATGCTCCATGAACATTTCATCACAATGCTCCGTGACCCTTGTCATCACAATGCTCCATGCCTTTGTCAGAAAAATCCTCCATGAACCTTGTCATCAAAATGTGCCACGGGCTTTCCATCACAATGATCCACAACCTTGTCATCGCTATGCTCCATAAAACTTATAATCACAAAGCTCCATGCTCTTCTCATCCAAATGCTCTCTCACCTGAGATATCACCATATTCCCTCACTAGTCATCACAATCCTCCCTCACCCTTGTAATCAAAATGTTCCATGACCCCTGTCATCACCATGTTCCATTCCCTTGTCATTACAATGCTCCATTCCCTAGTCATCACAATGCTCAATGACCCCTGTCATCACAACAATCCATGAACATTTTCAGCCCAGTGCTCCTTGACCCTTGTCATCACAATGATCCATGCCCTTGTCATCCCAATGCTCCATGAACCCTGTATTCACAATGCTCCGTGACGCTTGTCATCACAGTGCTCCATGACACATGTCATCACAATGCTCCATGAGCTTTCTCATCACAATGGTCCATGCCCTCATCATCAACAGTCTCTGTGACATTTTTAACCACAATGCTCCATGAACTTTTCTTCACAATGCTCTTTATCCCCTGTCATCACAATGCTCAATGCCTTTCTCAGCACAGTGCTCCATGACGTATGTCATCAGAATGCTCAATGGCCTTCTTCTCACAATGCTGCATGCCCTTGTCATCACAATGCTCCAAGACCCCTGTAATCACAATGCTCCATGCCCCTTTTCATCAGAATGCTCCATGAGACTTGTCATCACAAGTCTCCATGGTCATCTCATCACAGTGCTCCAGGATCTTGTCATCACAATGCTCCATGACACCTGTCATCACAATGCTCTGTGACAACAGTCATCACAATGCTTTATAATATTTGTCATCACAATGGTCCATGCCCGCATCATCACAAGGCTCTGTTACCTTTGTATCCACAATGCTCCATGAACATTTCATCACAATGCTCCGTGACCCTTGTCATCAAAATGCTCCATGCCTTTGTCAGTAAAATGCTCCATGACCATTGGCATCACAATGTGCCACGCGCTTTTCATCCCAACGGTCCAATAATTTATCATCACAATGCTCCATAAAAATTGCAATCACAATGCTGCATGCCCTTCTCATCACAATGCTCCATTACCCCTGTCATAACAATGCTCCATGACCCCTGCCATCACAATGTTCCACGGCCTTGTCATCACAAGGCTCCATGACAGTTGTCATCACAATGTTCCAAGACCCCTTTAATCACAATGCTCCATGTCATTGTCATCACAAAGCTCCATGACACATGTCATCAAAATGTTCCATGCCCTTGTCATCACAATGCTCCAAAACCCCTATAAACACAGTGCTCCATGCCCCTTTTCATCTCAATGCTCCATGAACCCTGTCATCACAATGCATCATGCCGATCATCATGATGATTCAGGCTATTGTCATCACAATGAAATAAAAATTCTCCATGACCTCTGTCATCACAATGCTCCATGACCCTGGTCATCAAAACACTCCATGAACATTTTCAGCCCAATGCTCCATGACACTTGTTATCACAATGATCCATGCACTTGTCATCCCAATGCTTCATGACCCCTGTATTCACAATGCTACGTTACACTTGTCATCACAGTTCTCCATGACACCTGTCATCACAATGCTCCATGCCTTTGTCAGGAAAATTCTACATGATCTTGACATTACAATGCTCTATGCGCTTGTCATCACAATGCTCCAAGAACCCTGTAATCAGAGTGCTCCATGCCCCTTTTCATCTCAATGTTCCATGAACTCTGTCATCACAATGCACCATGCCCATCATCATAATGCTTCAGGCTATTGTCATCACAATGAAATAAAAATTCTCCATGACCTCTGTCATCATAATTCTCCAAAGCCTTGTGATCACAATGTTCCATAACACTGATAATCACAACACCCCATGACGAACATCATCACAATTATCCATGGCATTCTCATCACCATGCTCCATGACTTTTGTCATCACAATTCTCAATACACTTGTCATCACAATGCTCCCTGACACTTGTCGTCAGAATGCTCCTTGAAACCTGTCACGACAAGGCTCCATGCCTTTTTCATCACAATGCCCCATGCCATTTTCATCACAATGCTCCATGCCATTGTCATCAAAATACTCCACAAGCTTGTCATCAGAATGCTCCATGACCCTTGTCATCACAATTCTCCATGCACTTGTCTGCACAATGCTCCCTGACCGTTGTCATCACAATGTTCCAAGCGATTGTCATCACAATGCTCCGTTACCTTTGTCATCAGAATCTTCCATGACACTTGGCATCACAATGCTTAATGCCATTTTCATCACAATGGGCCATTACATATGTCATCACAATGCTCCCTGACACTTCTCTTCACAATGATGCATGACCTGGTCATCACAATGCTCCATGCCCTTGTCATCACAATGTGCCATTCCAAATGTCAACGCAATAATCCATGAAACATATTAGACCAATGCTCCATGCCCTTGTCATCACAATGCTCCATGCCCTTGTTATCACAATGCTCCATGATCCCTGTCATCACCATGCTCCGTGACTCCAGTCATCACACTTCATGACCTTTGTCATCACAGTGGTCCATTCCCTCATCATCAACAGTCTCTGTTACCATTTTAACCACAATGCTCCATGAATTTTTCATCACAACTCTCCATGCCCTTGTCCTCACAATGCTCCATGACCCTGTCATCACAATGCTCCGTGACTCCAGTCATCACAATGCTTCATAACATTTGTCATCACAATGGTTCATGCCCGCGTCATCACAAGGCTTTGTGACCTTTTTAACCACAATGCTTCATGAACTTTTTATCACAATGCTCCCTGATCTTTGTCATCACAATGCTCAATACACTTGTCTTCACAATGCTCCCTGACACTGGTCGTCAGTATGCTCCTTGAACCCTGTCATGACAAGGATCCATGCCTTTTTCATCACAATTATCCATGCCATTTTCATCACAATGCTCCAAGACCCCTGTAATCATAATGATCTATGCCCTTGTCATCATAAAGCTCCATGACGCATGTCATCAGAATGCTCCATGGCCTTTTCCTCACAATGCTCCATGGCATTGTCATCACAATGCCCCATGTACCCTCTCATCACATTGCTCCATGCCCTTGTCATTACAATCCTCCATGACCCATGTATCACAGTGTTCCTTGCCCTTGTCATCACAATGCTCCAGTCCACTCTCATCACAATAATCTATGAAATATTTCAGACCAGTGATCAATGCCCTTCTCTTCACAATGCTCAATTACCTCTCTCATAACAATGCACCAGGACCACTGCCATCACAATGTTCCACGGCCTTGTCATCACAAGGCTCCATGACCCTTGTCATCACAATGCTCCAAGAAACTTGTAATCAAAATTCTCCATGCCCTTGTCATAAGAAAGCTCCATGACGCATGTAATCAGAAGGTTCCATGGCCTTCTCTTCACAATGCTCCATGCCCTTTTCATCTCAATGCTCCATGAACCCTGTCATCACAATGCACCATGCCCATCATCATAATGCTTCCGGCTATTGTCACTACAATGAAATCAAAATTCTCCATGACCTCTGTCATCATAATGCTCCAAACCCTGGTGATCACAATGTTCCATAACACTTATCATCACAACACACCATGACGATCATCATCACAATTATCCATGGTCTTCTCATCACAATGCTCCATGATCATTGTCATCAAAATGCTCAATACACTTGTCATCACAATACTCCCTGACACCTGTCGTCAGTATGCTCCTTGAACCCTGTGATGACAAGGCTCCATGCCTTTTCCATCACAATGATCCATGCCTTTTCATCACAATGCTCCAAGACCCCTATAATCACAATGCTCCATGGCCTTGTCAGCACAAAGCTCCATGACGCATGTCATCAGAATTCTCCATGGCCTTCTCCTCACAATGCTCCATGCCCTTGTCATCACAATGCTCCAAGACCCCTGTAATCACAATGCTCCATGCCCCTTTTCATCAGAATGCTCCATGAGACTTGTCATCACAAGTCTCCATGGTCATCTCATCACAATGCTCCAGGACCATTTCATCACCATGCTCTATTCCCTTGTCATCACAATGCTCCATGACCCCTGTCATTACAATAATCCATTAAAATTTCCAGCCCAATGCTACATGACATTCTCATTACAATGCTCCATGACTAATATCATCACAATGCTCCATGACCACTGTCATCACAACCATCCATAAAACCTGACAACACAATGATCCGGGACTCTTGTCATCACAATGCTCCATTCCCTAGTCATCACGGTGCTCCATGACCCCTGTCATCACAACACTCCATGAACATTTTCAGCCCAAAGCTCCATGAACCTTTTCATCACAATGATCCATGCCCTTGTCATCCCAATGCTCCATGACCCCTGTATTCACAATGCTCCTTGACACTTGTCATCACAGTGCTCCATGACACGTCATCACAATGCTCCATGCCTTTGTCAGCAAAATGCTACATGACCTTGTGATTACAATGCTCTGTGCGTTTGTCATCACAATACTCCATTAATACTGTCATCACAATCTTCCTTGAACCTTGGGATCACCTTGCTTCATGCCCTTGTCATCACAATGCTCCATGTTCCTTGAAATCAAAATGATCCATGACCTCTGTCATCACAATGCTCCAAACCCTTGTGATCACAATGTTCCATAACACTTGTCATCACAATGCTCCATGATGCCTGTCATCACAATACTCCATGCCCTTTTCTTCACAATCCTCCATGACCATTGTCATCACAATTTCAATACACTTGTCATCACAATGCTCCCTGACACTTGTCGTCAGAATTCTCCTTGAACCCTGTCACGAAAAGGCTCCATGCCTTTTTCATCACAATGCCCCATGACGTTTTCATCACAATGCTCCATGCCATTGTCATCAAAATACTCCACAAGCTTGTCATTAGAATGCTCCATGACCCTTGTCATCACAATTATCCATGCACTTGTCAGCACAATGCTCCCTGAACCTTGTCATCACTATGCTCCAAGCCATTGTCATCACCATGCTCCATTAACTTTGTCATCAGAATCCTCCATGACACTTGGCATCACAGTGCTCCATGCCATTGTCATCACAATGGGCCATTACATATGTCATCACAATGCTCCCTGACACCAGTCTTCACAATACTGCATGAACTGGTCATCACAATGCTCCATGCCCTTGTCATCACAATGCACCATTCCAACTGTCATCGCAATAATCCATGAAATTTATTAGACCAGTGCTCCATGCCCTTGTCATCACAATGCTCCAAGACCCCTGTAATCACAATGCTCCATGCCCCTTTTCATCAGAATGCTCCATGAGACTTGTCATCACAAGTCTCCTTGGTCATCTCATCACAATGTTCCAGGACCTTGTATTCACAATGCTCCATGACACCTGTCATCACAATGCTCTGTGACTCCAGTCATCACAATGCTTCATAATATTTGTCATCACAGTGGTCCATGCCCGTGTCATCACAAGGCTCTGTTACATTTGTATCCACAATGCTCCATGAACATTTCATCACAATGCTCCGTGAGCCTTGTCATCACAGTGCTTCCTGACACCTCTCTTCACAATACTGCATGACCTGGTCATCACAGTGCTCCATGCCCTTGTCATCACAATGCGCCATTCCAACTGTCATCACAATAATCCATGAAACTTATTAGACCATTGCTCCATGCCATTGTCATTGCAATGGACCATGACATATGTCATCACAATGCTCAAAGGCCCCTGTAATCACAATGCTCCATGCCCTACTCATCACAATGCTCCAAGACCCCTGTAATCACAATGTTCCATGCCCCTTTTCATCAGAATGCTCCATGAGACTTGTCATCACCAGTCTCCATGGTCATCTCATCACAATGCTCCAGGACCATGTCATCACCATGCTCCATTCCTTTGTCATCACAATGCTCCATGCCTCCTGTCATCACAATAATCCATGAACATTTTCAGCCCAATGCTCCATGACCTTCTCATCACAATGCTCCATGACCAATATCATCACAATGCTGAATGACTTCTGTCATCATAACACTCCATGACCCCTGACAACACAATGATCCGGGACACTTGTCATCACAGTGCTCTAAGACCCCTGTAATCATGATGCTGCATGACCCCTGTCATCACAATACTCCATGAACATTTTCAGCCCAATGCTCCATGACACTTTTCATCAAAAGGATCCATGCCATTGTCATCCCAATGCTCCATGAACCCTGTATTCAAAATGCTCCATGACGCTTGTCATCACAGTGCTCCATGACACCTGTCATCACAATGCTCCATGCCTTTGTCATCAAAATGCTACATGAACTTGTCATTACAATGCTCTATGCGCTTGTCATCACAATACTCCATTACCATTGTCATCACTATCCTCCATGAAACTTGGGGGGGGATCACATTGTTTCATGCCCTTGTCATCACAATGCTCCATGCTCCTTGAAATCAAAATGATCCATGACCTCTGTCATCGCAATGCTCCAAACCCTTGTGATCACAATGTTCCATAACACTTGTCATCACAACGCTCCATGATGCCTGTCATCACAATACTCCATGCCCTTTTCATCACAATGCTCCATGACCTTTGTCATCACAATTCTCAATACACTTGTCATCACAATGCTCCCTGACACTTGTCGTCAGAATGCTCCTTGAACCCTGTCACGAAAAGGCTCCATGCGTTTTTCATCACAAAGCCCCATGCCGTTTTCATCACAATGCTCCATGCCATTGTCATCAAAATACTCCACAAGCTTGTCATCAGAATGCTCCATGCCTCTTGCCATCACAATTCTCCATGCACTTGTCAGCACAATGCTCCCTGAAACTTGTCATCGCTATGCTCCAAGCCATTGTCATCACAATGCTCCATTACCTTTGTCATCAGAATCATCCATGACATTTGGCATCACAATTCTCCATGCCATTGTCATCACAATGGGCCAATACATATGTCATCACAATGCTCCGTGACACCACTTTTCACAATACTGCATGACCTGGTCATCACAATGCTCCATGCCCTTCTCATCACAATGATCCATTACCTCTGTCATAACAATGCTCCATGACCCCTGCCATCAAAATGTTCCACGGCCTTGTCATCACAAGGCTCCATGACCCATATCATCGCAATGCTCCAAGACCCATGTAATCACAAAGCTCCATGCCCATGTCATCACAAAGCTCCATGATGCATGTCATCAGAATGTTCCATGGCCTTCTCCACACAATGATCCTTGCCCTTGTAATCACAATGCTCCAAGACCCCTGTAATCACAATGCTCCATGCCCCTTTTCATCAGAATGCTCCATGAGACTTGTCATCACAAGTCTCCATTGTCATCTCATCACAATGCTCCAGGACCTTGTCATCACCATGCTCCATTCCATTGTGATCACAATGCTCCATGACCCCTGTCATCACAATACTCCATGAATATTTTCAGCCCAATGCCCCATGCCCTTCTCATCACAATGCTGCAAGACCAATATCATCACAATGCTCCATGATCAAGGTCATCACAACACTCCATGACACCTGACAACACAATGATCCGGGACTCTTGTCATCACAATGCTCCATTCCCTAGTCATCACAATGCACCATGACCTCTGTCATTACAATACTCCATGAATATTTTCAGCCCAATGCTCCATGACCCTTGTCATCACAATGATCCATGCCCTTGTCATCACAATGCTCCATGACCCCTGTATTCACAGTGCTCCGTGACGCTTGTCATCACAGTGCTCCATGACACATGTCATCACAATGCTCCGTGACTCCATTCATCACAATTCTTCATAACATTTGTCATCACAATGGTCAATACCCGTGTCATCACAAGGCTCTGTTACCTTTGTAACCACAGTGCTCAATGAACTTTTCATCACAATGCTCCGTGACCCTTGTCATCACAATGCTCCATGCCTTTGTCAGAAAAATGCTCCATGACCCTTGTCATCACAATGTGCCACACGCTTTTCATCCCAATGGTCCACAAATATGTCATCGCAATGCTCCATAAACATTGTAATCACAATGCTCCATTCCATTCTCATCACAATGCTCCATTACCCCTGTCATAACAGTGCTTCATGACCACTGCCATCACAATGTTCCACGGCCTTGTCATCACAAGGATCCTTGACACTTGTCATCACAATGCTCCAAGACTCCTGTAAGCACAATGCTCCATGCACTTGTCATCACAAAGCTCCATGACACATGTCATCAGAATGTCCCATGTCCTTCTCCACACAATGCTCCATGCCCTTGTCATCACAATGCTCCAAGACCCCTGTAATCACAATGCTCCATACCCCTTTTCATCTCAATGCTCCATGAACCCTGTCATCACAATGCATCATGCCAATCATCATAAAGCTTCCGGCTACTGTCAGCACAATGAAATCAAAATTCTCCATGACCTCTGTCATCACAATGCTCCATGACCCCTGTCATCACAATACTCCATGAACATTTTCAGCCCAATGCTCCATGACCCTTGTCATCGCAATGATCCATGCCCTTGTCATCCCAATGCTCCATGACCCCTGTATTCACAATGCTCCGTGACGCTTGTCATCACAGTGCTCCTTGACACATGTCATCACAATGCTCCGTGCCTTTGTCAGCAAAATGCTACATGACCTTGTCATTATAATGCTCTATGCGCTTGTCACTACAATACTCCATTACCGTTGTCATCACAATCCTCCATGAACCTTGGGATCACATTGCTTCATACCACTGTCATCAAAATGCTCCATGCTCCTTGAAATCAAAATGATCAATGACGTCTGTCATCAGAATGCTCCAAACCCTTGTGATCCCAAAGTTCCATAACACTTGTCCTCACAATGCTCCATGATGACTGTCATCACAAAATTCCATGCCCTTTTCTTTTTTTATTTTTTATTTTTTATTTATTTATTTATTTATTTATTTATTAATTTTTTGCCTTATAACAAATTTAATCAGTTATATATATACATATGTTTCCATATCTTCTACCTTTTGCGTCTCCCTCCCACCCTCCCTATCCCACCCCTCCAGGCGGTCACAAAGTACCCAGCTGATCTCCCTGTGCTATGTGGCTGCTTCCCACTACCTATCTACCTTACGTTTGGTAGTGTATATATGTCCATGCCGCTCTTTCACTTTGTCACAGCTTACCCTTCCCCCTCCCCATATCCTCAAGTCCATTCTCCAGTAGCTCTGTGTCTGTATTGCTGTCTTACCCCTATGTTCTTCATGATATTTTTTTCTTAAATTCTATGCCCTTTTCATCACAATGCTCCATGACCTTTGTCATCACAATGCTCAGTACACTTGTCATCAAAATGCTCCCTGACACTTGTCATCACAATGCTCCTTGAACCCTGTAAGGAAAAGGCTCCATGCCATTTTCATCACAATGCCCCATGCCGTTTTCATCACAATGCTCCGTGACCATTGTCACCACAATGCTCCATGCCTTTGTTTGAAAAATGTTCCATGACCCTTGTCATCACAATGTGCCATTGGCTTTTCATCACAACGGTCCAGAAACTTGTCATTGCAATGCTCCATAAACCTTGTAATCACAATGCTCCATACACTTCTCATCAAAATGCTCTCTTACCAGAGATATCACAGTGTTTCTTCACTAGTCGTCACAATACTCCCTCACCCCTGTAATCACAATGTCCCATGACCCCTGTCATCACAATGCTACATCCCCTTATCATCACAATGTTCCATGACCCCTGACATCACAGTGTTCTACAACCCCTGTCATCAAAATGTTCCAATACATTTTTCATCAAATTGCTGCATGACCCAGGCATCAAAATACTCCCTGCCCTTCTCATCACAATGCACCATGCACTTGTCATCAAAATGCTCCATGACCTTTGTCATCACAGTGCTCCATGTCATTGTCATCACAATGCTCCATGAACCCTCTCATCACATTGCTCCATGACCTTGTCATCACAAAGCTCCATGACACTTGTAATCACAATGCTCGATGCCCTTCTCATCACAATGCCCCATGCCCTTGTCATTACAATCCTCCATGACCCATGTATCACAGTGTTCCAGGCCCTTATCATCACAATGCTCTATGCCCACTCTCATCACAATAATCCATGAAACATTTCAGACCAACGTCCATGCCCTTCTCATCACAATGCTCCTTTACCTCTGTCATAACTATGCTCCATGACACCTGTCATCACAATGTTCCACGGCCTTGTCATCACAAGGCTCCATGACACTTGTCATCACAATGCTCCACGACCCATCTAATCCAAATATCCCATGCCCTTGTCATCAAAAAGCTACATGATGCATGTCATCAGAATGTTCCATGGTCCTGTCATCAAAATGTTCCATGCCCTTGTCATCACAATGTTCCAAGACCCTTGTAATCAAAATGCTCCATGCGTCTTTTCATCTCAATGCTCCATGAACCCTGTCATCACAATGGACCATGCCCATCATCATAATGCTTCAGGCTATTGTCATCACAATGAAATCACAATGCTCCATGACCTCTGTCATCATAATGCTCCAAACCCTGGTGATCACAATGTTCCATAACACTTATCATCACAACACCCCTTGACGCTCATCATCACAATTATCCATGGTCTTCTCATCACAATGCTCCATGACCTTTGTCATCACAATGCTTAATACACTTGTTATCACAATGCTCCCTGACACTTGTCATCAGTATGCTCCATTAACCCTGTCATGACACGTCTCCATGCCTTTTCCATCACAATGATCCATGCACTTTTAATCACAGTGCTCCAAGACCACTGTAATCACAATGCTCCATGCCCTTGTCATCACAAAGCTCAATGATGCATGTCATCAGAATGCTCCATGGCCTTCTCATCACAATGCTCCATTCCCTTGTCATCACAATGCTCCAAGACCCCTGTAATCACAATGCTCCATGTCCCTTTTCATCAGAATGCTCCATGAGACTTGTCATCACAAGTCTCCATTGTCTTCTCATCAAAGTGCTCCAGGAACATGTCATCAAAATGCTCCATGATCCCTGTCATCACAATACTCCATGAACATTTTCAGCCCAATGCTCCATGACCTTCTCATCATAATGCTCCATGACCCCTGTCATCACAATACTCCATGAACATTTTCAGCCCAATGCTCCATGACCCTTGTCATCACAAGGATCCATGCCCTTGTCATCCCAATGCTCCATGACCCCTGTATTCACAATGCTCCGTGACGCTTTTCATCACAGTGCTCCATGACACATGTCATCACAATGCTCCATGCCTTTGTCAGCAAAATACTACCTGACCTTGTCATTGCAATGCTCTAGGCGATTGTCATCACAATACTCAATTACTATTGTCCTCACAGTCCTCCATGAACCTTGGGATCACATTGCTTCATGCCCTTGTCATCACAATGCTCCATGCCTTTTTCAGAACAATGCTCCATGACCCATGTCATCACAATGTGCCGTGCACTTTTCATCACAATGATCCACAACCTTGTAATCGTTATGCTCCATAAACCTTGTATTAACAATGCTCCATGCACTTCTCATCCAAATGCTCTCTCACATGAGATATCACAATGTTCCATCACTAGTCATCACAATCCTACCTCACTCCTGTTATCACAATGTACCATGACCCCTGTCATCACAATGCTACATCCCCTTATCGGCACAATGTTCCTTGACCCCTGACATCACAATGTTCCATAACGCCTGTCATCAAAATCCTCCCTGACCCTTGTCATCACAATGCTCCAAGCCATTGTCATCACAATGCTCCATTACTTTTGTCATCAGAATCCCACATGACACTTGACATCACAATGCTCCATGCCATCATAATCACAATGGGCCATTACATATGTCATCACAATGCTCCCTGACACCTGTCTTCACAATACTGCAACACCTGGTCATCACAATGCTCCATGCCCTTGTCATCACAATGCTCCATGCCCTTGTTATCACAATGCTCCATGACCCCTGTCATCACAATGCTCCGTGACTCCAGTCATCACAATGCTTCATGACCTTTGTCATCACAATTGTCCATGCCCTCATCATCAACAGTCTCTGTGACATTTTTAACCACAATGCTCCATGAAATTTTCTTCAAAATGCTCTTTAACCACTGTCATCACAATGCTCTATGCCTTTCTCAGCACAATGCTCCATGACGCATGTCATCAGAATGCTCCATGGCCTTCTCCTCACCATGCACCATGCCGTTGTCATCACAATGCCCCAAGACCCCTGTAATCACAATGCTCCTTGTCCCTTTTCATCAGAATGCTCAATGAGACTTGTCATCACAAGTCTCCATGGTCATCTCATCACAGTGCTCCAGGACCTTGTCATCACAATGCTCCATGACCCCTGTCATCACAATGCTCTGTGACTCCAATCATGACAGTGCTTCATAATATTTGTCATCAAAATGGTCCATGTCCGCATCATCACAAGGCTCTGTTACATTTGTATCCACAATGCTCCATGAATATTTCATCACAATGCCCCGTGGCCCTTGTCATCACAATGCTCCCTGACAACTCTCTTCACAATACTTCATGACCTGGTCATCACAATGCTCCATGCCCTTGTCCTCACAATGCGCCATTCCAACTGTTATCACAATAATCTATGAAACTTATTAGACCAATGCTCCATGCCATTGTCATCGCAATGGACCATGACATATGTCATCACAATGCTCAAAGACCCCTGTAATCACAATGCTCCATGCCCTTGTCATCACACAGCTCCATGATGCATGTCATCAGAATGTTCCATGGCCTTCTCCTCACAATGCTCCATGCCCTTGTCATCACAATGCTCCAAGACCCCTGTAATCACAATGCTCCATGCCCCTTTTCAACAGAATGCTCCATGAGACTTGTCATCACCAGTCTCCATGGTCATCTCATCACAATGCTCCAGGACCTTGTCATCACCATGCTCCATTCCCTTGTCACCACAATGCTCCATGACGCCTGTCATCACAATAATCCATGAATATTTTCATCCCAATGCTCCATGAACTTCTCATCACAATGCTCCATGACCGATATCATCACAATGCTGAATAACCGCTGTCATCACAACACTCCATGACACCTGACAACACAATGATCCGGGACTCTTGTCATCACAGTGCTCCAAGACCCCTGTAATCACGATGTTCCATGACCGCTGTCATCACAATACTCCATGAACATTTTCAGCCCAATGATCTACGACCTTCTCATCACAATGCTACATGACCAATATCATCACAATGCTCCATGACCACTGTCATCACAACACTCCATGACACCTGAAAACACAATGATCTGGGACTCTTTTCATCACAATGCTCCATTCCCTAGTCATCACAATGATCCATGACCCCTGTCATCACAACAATCCATGAACATTTTCAGCCCAGTGCTCCTTGACCCTTGTCATCCCAATGCTCCATGAACCCTGTATTCACAATGCTCCGTGACGCTTGTTATCACAGTGCTCCATGACACATGTCATCACAATGCTCCATGCCTTTGTCAGCAAAATGCTACATGACCTTCTGATTACAATGATCTATGCGCTTGTCATCACAATACTCCATTACCATTGTCATCACAATCCTCCATGAACCTTGGGATCACATTGCTTCATGCCCTTGTCATCACAATGCTCCATGCTCCTTGAAATCAAAATGATCCATGACCTCTGTCATCACAATGCTCCAAACACTTGTGATCACAATGTTCCATAACACTTGTCATCAGAACGCTCAATGATGCCTGTCATCACAATACTCCATGCCCTTTTCATCACAATGCTCCATGACCTGTGTCATCACAGTTCTCAATAAACTTGTCATCACAATGTTCCCTGACACTTGTCATCAATATGCTCCTTGAACACTGTCACGAAAAGGCTCCATGCCTTTTTCATCACAATGCCCCATGCCGTTTTCATCACAATGCTCCATGCCTTTGTCATCAAAATACTCCACAAGCTTGTCATCACAATGCTCCATGACCCTTGTCATCACAATTATCCATGCACTTGTCAGCACAATGCTCCCTGACCTTTGTCATCACAATGCTCCAATGCACTGCCATCACAATGCTCCATTACCTTTGTCATCAGAATCCTCCATGACACTTGGCATCACAATGCTCCATGCCATTGTCATCACAATGGGCCATTACATATGTCATCACAATGCTCCCTGACACCTGTCTTCACAATACTGCATGACCTGGTCATCACAATGCTCCATGCCCTTGTCATCACAATGCGCCATTCCAACTGTCATCGCAATAATCCATGAAACTTATAAGACCAATGCTCCATGCCCTTGTCATCACAATGCTCCATGCCCTTGTTATCACAATGCTCCATGACACCTGTCATCACAATGCTCCGTGACTCCAGTTATCACAATGCTTCATGACCTTTGTCATCACAATGGTCCATGCCCTCGTCATCAACAGTCTCTCTGACCTTTTTAACCACAATGCTCCATGAACTTTTCATCACAATGCTCTTTGACCCTTGTCATCACAATGCTCTATGACTTTCTCAGCACAATGCTCCATGACCCTTGTCATCACAATGCTCCATGCGCTTGTCAGCACAATGCTCCATGACACATGTCATCCCAATGCACCATACACTTGTCATCACAGTGCTCCATGAACCTTGTCATCACAATGCTCCATGGACTTCTCACCAAAATGTTCCCTCACCACTGATATCACAATGTTACATCACTATTCGTCACAATATTCCCTCACCCCTGTCATCAAAATGTGCCATGACTCCTGTCATCACAATGCTACATGCACTTATCATCACAATGTTCGATGAGCCCTGGCATCACAATGTTCCATAACCCCTGTCATCAAAATGTTCCATGACACTTTTCATCAAATTGCTCCATGACCCTGTCATCACAATTCTCCCTACCCTTCTCATCACAATGCACAACGCCCTTGTCATCAAAATGCTCCATGACCTTTTTCATCACAAAGATCCATAACACTTGTCATCACAGTGCTCCATGTCATTGTCATCACAATGCTCCATAAAGGTTCTCATCACATTGCTCCATGTCCTTGTCATCACAAACCTCCATGACACATATCATCAGAATGCTCCATGGCCTTCTCATCACAATGCTCCTTGCCCTTGCCATCACAATGCTCCATTACCCCTGTCATAACCATGATCCATGACCCCTGCCATCACGATGTTCCATGGACTTGTCATCACAAGGCTCCATGACCCTTCTCATCACAATGCTCCAAGACCTCTGTAACCACAATGCTCCATGCCCATTTTCATCTCAATGATTCATGAACCCTGTCATCACAATGCACTATGCCCATCATCATAATGCTTCATGCTATTGTCATCACAATGAAATCGAAATGCTCCATGACCTCTGTCATAACAATGCTCCAAACGCTTGTGATCACAATATTCCAAAACACTTGTCATCACAATGCTCCATGACGCTCGTCATCACAGTTATCCATGGTCTTCTCATCACAATGCTCCATGACCTTTGTCATCACAATGCTCAATACACTTGTCATCAAAATGCTCCCTGACACTTGTTGTCTGTATGCTCCTTGAACCCTGTCATGACAAGGCTCCATGACATTTTCATCACAATGATCCATGCCCTTTTCATCACAATGCTCCAAGACCCATGTAATCACAATGCTCCATGCCCTTGTCTTCACAAAGCTCAATGACGCATGTCTTCAGAATGCTCTTGGCCTTCTCCTCACAATGCTCCATGCACGTCATCACAAAGTTCCAAGACGCCTGTAATCACAATGGTCCATGTCCATTTTCATCAGTATGCTCCATGAGATTTGTCATCACAAGGCTCCATGGTTTTCTCATCACAATGCTCTAGGACATTGTCATCACAATGCTTCACGAACTTGTCCTAAAAATTCTCAATGGCCCTTGTCATCATAATGCTCCAAGCCCTAGTCATCACAATGCTACATTATATTTGTCATCACAATCCTCCATTACATTTGGCATCACAATGCTCCATGCCATTGTCATCGCAGTGGACCATGACATATGTCATCACAATGCTCCCTGGCACCTGTCTTCACAATACTCCATGACCTTCTCATCACAAAGATCCATGCCCTTGTCATCACAATGCACCATGTCCAATGTCGTCACAATAATCTATGAAACTTGTCAGACGAATGCTCCATGCCCCTGTCATCACAATGCTCCATGCCCTTGTCATCACAATGCTCCATGACCCCTGTCATCACACTGCTCCATGACTCCAGTCATCACAATGATTCATAACATTTGTCATCACAATGCTCCATGCCCGCATCATCACAAGGCTCTGTGTCCTTTGTAACCACAATGCTCCATGAACATTTCATCACAATGCTCCGTGACCCTTGTCATCACAATGCTCCATGCCTTTGTCAGAAAAATGCTCCATGACCCTTGTCATCACAATGTGCCACGCAATTTTCATCACAACGGTCCACAAGTTTCTCATTGCAATGGTCCATAAAACTTGTAATCACAATGCTCCATGTCATTGGCATCACAATGCTCGATGCGCTTCTCATCACAATGCCCCATGCCCTTGTCATTACAATCCTCCATGACCCATGTATCACAGTGTTCCATGCCCTTATCATCACAATGCTCTATGCCCACTCTCATCGCAATAATCCATGAAACATTTCAGACCAATGCTCCATGCCCTTCTCATCACAATGCTCCTTTACCTCTGTCATAACTATGCTCCATGACACCTGCCATCACAATGTTCCACGGCCTTGTCATCACAAGTCTCCATGACACTTGTCATCACAATGCTCCACGACCCCTCTAATCAAAATGCTCCATGCCCTTGTCAACAAAAAGCTACATGACGCATGTCATCAGAATGTTCCATGGCCCTGTCATCAAAATGCTCCATGCCCTTGTCATCACAATGCTCCAAGACCCTTGTAATCAAAATGCTCCATGCGTCTTTTCATCTCAATGCTCCATGAACCCTGTCATCACAATGGACCATGCCCATCATCATAATGCTTCAGGCTATTGTCATCACAATGAAATCACAATGCTCCATGACCGCTGACATCACAATGCTCCAAACCCTGGTGATCACAATGTTCCATAACACTTATCATCACAACACCCCATGACTCTCATCATCACAATTATCCATGGTCTTCTCATCACAATGCTCCATGACCATTGTCATCACAATGTTTAATACACTTGTCATCACAATGCTCCCTGACACTTGTCATCAGTATGCTCCATTAACCCTGTCATGACACGTCGTCATGCCTTTTTCATCACAATGATCCATGCGCTTTTAATCACAATGCTCCAAGACCCCAGTAATCACAATGCTCCATGCCCTTGTCATCACAAAGCTCCATGACGCATGTCATCAGAATGTTCCATGGCCTTCTCATCAAAATGTTCCATGCCCTTGTCATCACAATGCTCCAAGACCCCTGTAATCACAATGCTCCATGTCCCTTTTCATCAGAATGCTCCATGAGACTTGTCATCACAAGCCTCCATTGTCTTCTCATCAAAGTGCTCCATGACCTTCTCATCAAAATGCTCCATGATCCCTGTCATCACAATACTCCATGAACATTTTCAGCCCAATGCTCCATGACCCTTGTCATCACAATCATCCATGCCCTTGTCATCCCAATGCTCCATGAACTCTGTATTCACAATACTCCGTGACGCTTGTCATCACAGTGCTCCATGACACCTGTCATCACAATGCTCCATGCCTTTGTCAGCAAAATACTACCTGACCTTGTCATTGCAATGCTCTATGCGCTTGTCATCACAGTACTCCATTACCATTGTCATCACAGTCCTCCATGAACCTTGGGAACACATTGCTTCATGCCCTTGTCATCACAATGCTCCATGCTCCTTGAAATCAAAATGATCCATGACCTCTGTCATCACAATGCTCCAAACCCTTGTGATCACAATGTTCCATAGCACTTGTCATCACAACGCTCCATGATGCCTGTCATCACAATATTCCATGCCCTTTTCATCACAATGCTCCATGACCTTTGTCATCACAATTCTCAATACACTTGTCATCACAATGCTCCCTGACACTTTTCGTCAGAATGCTCCTTGAACCCTTTCACGAAAATGCTCCATGCCTTTTTCATCACAATGCCCCATGCCGTTTTCATCACAATGCTCCATGTCATTTTCATCAAAATACTCCACAAGCTTGTCATCAGAATGATCCATGACCCTTGTCATCAAAATTCTCCATGCACTGTTCAGCACAATGCTCCCTGACCCTTGTCATCACAATGCTCCAAGCCATTGTCATCACAATGCTCCATTTCCTTTGTCATCAAAATCCTCCATGACACTTGGCATCACAATGCTCCATGCCATTGTCATCACAATGGGCCATTACATATGTCATCACAATGCTCCCTGACACCTGTCTTCACAATACTGCATGACCTGGTCATCACAATGCTCCATGCCCTTGTCATCACAATGCGCCATTCGAACTGTCATCGCAATAATCCATGAAACTTATTAGACCAATGCTCCATGCCCTTGTCATCACAATGCTCCATGCCCCTTTTCATCAGAATGCTCCATGAGACTTGTCATCACAAGTCTCCATGGCCTTCTCATCACAATGCTCCAGGACCTTGTCATCACCATGCTCCATTCCCTTGTCATCACAATGCTCCATGACCCCTGTCATCACAATAATCCATGAACATTTTCAGCCCAATGATCTACGACCTTCTCATCACAATGCTACATGACCAATATCATCACAATGCTCCATGACCACTGTCATCACAACACTCCATGACACCTGAAAACACAATGATCTGGGACTCTTTTCATCACAATGCTCCATTCCCTAGTCATCACAATGATCCACGACCCCTGTCATCACAACACTCCATGAACATTTTCAGCCCAGTGCTCCGTGACGCTTGTCATCACAATGATCCATGCCCTTGTCATCCCAATGCTCCATGAACCCTGTATTCACAATGCTCCGTGACGCTTGTCATCACAGTGCTCCATGACACATGTCATCACAATGCTCCATGCCTTTGTCAGCAAAATGCTACATGACCTTCTGATTACAATGATCTATGCGCTTGTCATCACAATACTCCATTTCCATTGTCATCACAATCCTCCATGAACCTTGGGATCACATTGCTTCATGCCCTTGTCATAACAATGCTCCATGCTCCTTGAAATCAAAATGATCCATGATCTCTGTCATCACAATGCTCCAAACCCTTGTGATCACATTGTTCCATAGCACTTGTCATCACAACGCTCCATGATGCCTGTCATCACAATATTCCATGCCCTTTTCATCACAATGCTCCATGACCTTTGTCATCACAATTCTCAATACACTTGTCATCACAATGCTCCCTGACACTTTTCGTCAGAATGCTCCTTGAACCCTTTCACGAAAATGCTCCATGCCTTTTTCATCACAATGCCCCATGCCGTTTTCATCACAATGCTCCATGCCATTTTCATCAAAATACTCCACAAGCTTGTCATCAGAATGCTCCTTGACCCTTGTCATCACAATTCTCCATGCACTGGTCTGCACAATGCTCCCTGACTCTTGTCATCACAATGCTCCAAGCCATTGTCATCACAATGCTCCATTTCCTTTGTCATCAAAATCCTCCATGTCACTTGGCCACACAATGCTCCATGCCATTGTCATAACAATGGGCCATTACATATGTCATCACAATGCTCCCTGACACTTGTCTTCACAATACTGCATGACCTGGTCATCACAGTGCTCCATGCCCTTGTCATCACAATGCGCCATTCCAACTGTCATCGCAATAATCCATGAAACTTATTAGACCAATGCTCCATGCCCTTGTCATCACAATGCTCCATGCCCTTGTCATCACAATGCTCCATGCCCTTGTCATCACAATGCTCCAAGCCCTTGTTATCACAATGTTCCAAGAACCCTGTAATCAGAATGCTCCTTACCCCTTTTCATCAGTATGCTCCATGGGATTTGTCATCACAAGGCTCCATGGTTTTCTCATCACAATGCTCCAGGAACTTGTCATCACAATGCTTCACGACCTTGTCATCATAATGCTCCAAGCCATAGTCATCACAATGCTCCATTATATTTGCCATCACAATCCTCCATTACATTTGGCATCACAGTGCTCCCTGCCATTGTCATCGAAATGGACCATGACATATGTCATCACAATGCTCCCTGACACCTGTCTTCACAATACTCCATGCACTTGTCATCACAATGCTCCATGCCCTGTCATCACAGTGCACCATCTGCAGTGTCATCACAATAATCTATGAAACTTGTCATCACAGTGCTGCATGTCCCTGTCATCACAATGCTCCATGACCTTGTCATCACAATGCTCCATGACCCCTGTCATCACAATGCTCCGTGAGTCCAGTCATCACAATGCTTCATAAGGTTTGTCATCACAATGGTCCATGCCCGCGTCATCACAAGGCTATGTGACCTTTGTAACCACAATGCTCCATGAACTTTTCATCACAATGCTCCGTGACCCTTGTCATCACAATGCTCCATGCCTTTGTCAGAACAATGTTCCATGACCATTGTCATCACAATTTGCCAAACGCTTTTCATCACAATGATCCACAACCTTGTCATCACTCTGCTCCATAAAACTTGTAATCACAATGCTCCATGAACTTCTCATCCAAATGCTCTCTCACATGAGATATCACAATGTTCCACCACTAGTCATCACAATCCTCCCTCAACTCTGTAATCACAATGTTCCAAGACCCCTGACATCACAATATTCTATAACCAATGTCATCAAAATGCTCCATGACACATTTCATCCCAAAGCTCCATGACCCATGGCATCACAATGTTCTGTAACCCCTGTCATCAAAATGTTCCATTACAGTTTTCATCAAATTGCTACATGACCCTGTCATCAAAATGCTCCCTCTCCTTCTCATCACAATGAACCACACGCTTGTCATCAAAATGCTCCATGACCTTTGTCATCACAAAGCTCCATGACCCTTGGCATCACAATGCTCCATGTCATTGTCATCACAAGGCTCCATGAAGACTCTCATCCCATTGCTCCATGTCCTTGTCATCACAAAGCTCCATGACACTTGTTATCACAATGCTCGATGCCATTCTCATAAAAATGCTCCATGCCCTTTTCAACACAATCCTCCATGACCCATGTATCACAGTGTTCCATGCCCTTGTCATCAGAATGCTCCATGCCCACTCTCATCACAATAATCCATGAAATATTTCAGGCCAATGCTCAATGCCCTTCTCATCACAATCCTCCATTACCTCTCTTATAAAAATGCTCTATGATTCCTGCCATCGCAATGTTCCACGGCCTTGTCATCACAAGGCTCCATGACCCTTGTCATCACAATGCTCCCAGACCACAGTAATCACAATGCTCCATGCCCATTTCATCACAAAGCTCCATGACACATGTAATCAGAATGTTCCATGGCCTTCTCATCACAATGATCCATGTCCTTGTCATCAGAATGCTCCAAGACCACTGTAATCACGATGCTCCATGCCCCTTTGCATCTCAATGCTCCATGAACCCTGTCATCACAATGCACCATGCCCATCATCATAATGCTTCAGGCTACTGTCATCACAATGAAATCAAAATTCTCCAAGACCTCTGTCATCATAATGCTCCAAACCCTTGTGATCACAATGTTCCATAACACTTATGATCACAACACCCCATGACGCTCATCATCACAATTATCCATGGTCTTCTCATCACAATGCTCCATGACCTTTGTCATCACAATGCTCAATAAACTTGTCATCACAATTCTCCCTGACACTTGTCGTCAGTATGCTCCTTGAACCCTGTCATGACAAGGCTCCATGCCTTTTTCATCACAATGATCCGTGCCCGTTTCATCACAATGCTCCAAGATCACTGTAATCACAATGCTCCATGTACTTGTCATCACAAAACTCCATGAAGCATGTCATCAGAATGCTCCATGTCCTTCTCATCACAATGCTCCATGCCCTAGTCATCATAGTGCTCCAAGACCCCTGTAATCACAATGCTCCATGCCACTTTTCATCAGAATGCTCCGTGAGACTTGTCATCACAAGTCTCCATGGTCATCTCATCACAATGCTCCAGGACATTTTCATCACCATTCTCCATTCACTGGTCTTCACAATGCTCCATGACCCCTGTCATCAGAATAATCCATTAACATATTCAGCCCAACGCTCCACCACCTACACATCACAATGTTCCATGGCCAATATCATCACAATGCTCCATGACCACTGTCATCACAACACTCCATGACTCCTGACAACACAATGATCCGGGACTCTTGTCATCACAGTGCTCCATTCCCTAATCATCACTATGCTCCATTACCCCTGTCATCACAACACTCCATGAACATTTTCAGCCCAATGCACCATGACCCTTGTCATCACAATGATCCATGCCCTTCTCATCCCAATGGACCATGAACCCTGTATTCACCGTGATCCATGACGCTTGTCATCACAGTGCTCCATGACACATGTCATCACAATGCTCAATGCATTTGTCAGCAAAACGCTACATGACCTTGTCATTACAATGCTCTATGTGCTTGTCATCACAATACTCCATTACCATTGTCATCACAATCCTCCATGAACCTTGGAATCACATAGCTTCATGCCCTTGACATGTCAATGCTCCATGCTCCTTGACATCAAAATTATCCATGACCTCTGTCATCACAATGCTCCAAACCATCGTGGTCACAATGTTCCATAACACTTGTCATCACAACGCTCCATGATGCCTGTCATCAAAATACTCCATGCCCTTTTCATCACAATGCTCCATGAACCTTGTCATCACAATTCTCCATGCACTTGTCAGCACAATGCTCCCTGACCCTTGTCATCACAATGCTCCAAGCCATTGTCATCACAATGCTCCATTACCTTTGTCATCAGAATCCTCCATGACACTTGGCATCACAATGCTCCATGCCATTGTCATCACAATGGGCCATTACATATGTCATCACAATGCTCCCTGACACCTGTCTTCACAATACTGCATGACCTGGTCATCACAATGCTCCATGCCCTTGTCATCACAATGTGCCATTCCAACTGTCATCTCAATAATCCATGAAACATATTAGACCAATGTTCCATGCCCTTGTCATCACAATGCTCCATGCCATTGTTATCACAATGCTCCATGACCCCTGTCATCACAATGCTCCGTGACTCCAGTCATCACAATGCTTCATGACCTTTGTCATCACAATGGTCCATGCCATCGTCATCAACAGTCTCTGTGACCTTTTTAACCACAATGCTACATGAACTTTTCATCACAATGCTCTTTGACCCTTGTCAACACAATGCTCTATGCCTTTCTCAGCACAATGCTCCATGACCCTTGTCATCACAATGCTCCATGCGCTTGTCAGCACAATGCTCCATGACACAGTTCATCACAATGCTCCATGACACCTGTCTTCACAATGCTCCGTGACTCCAGTCATCTCAATGCTTCATAACGTTTGTCATCACAATAGTCCATGCACACGTCATCACAAGGCTCTGTGACCTTTGTAACCACAATGCTCCATGAACTTTTCATCACAATTCTATGTGACTCTTGTCATCACAATGCTCCATGACTTTGTCAGAACAATGCTCCATGACCATTGTCTTTACTATGTGCCACGCACTTTTAATCACGATGGTCCACAACATTGTCATTGCAATCCTCCATAAACCTTGGAATCACAATGCTCCCTGCAGTTCTCATCAAAATGCTCTCTCACAAGAGATATCACTGTGTTCCATCACTAGTCATCACAATACTCCCTCACCCCTGTAATCACAATGTTCCATGACCCCTGTCATCAAAATGCTCCATGACCCTTTTCATCGCAAAGCTCCAAGACCCCTGACATCACAATGATCTATAACCCCTGCCATCAAAATGTTCCATTATACTTTTCATCAAATTGCTGCATGACCCTGTCATCAAAATTCTCCCTGCCCTTATCATCACAATGCACCATGCCCTTGTCATCAAAATGCCCCATGACTTGTCATCACAAAGCTCCATGACCCTTGGCATCACAATGCTGCATGTCATTGTCATCACAATGATCCATAAACCCTCTCATCACATTACTCAATGCCCTTGTCATCACAAAGCTCCATGACACTTGTCATCACAATGCTCGATGCCCTTCTCATCACAATGCTCCATGCCCTTGTCATTACAATCCTGCATGACCCATGTATCATAGTGTTCCGTACCCTTTTCATCACAATGCTCCAAGAACACTGTAATCACAATGCTCTATGCCCCTTTTCATCTCAATGATCCATGAAACCTGTTATCACAATGCACCATGCCCATCATCATAATGCTTCATGCTATTGTCACTACAATCAAATCAAAATGCTCCATGACCTTTGTCATAACAATGCTCCAAACCCATGTGATCACAATGTTTCATAACACTTATCATCACAACACCCGATGACACTCATCATCACAATTATCCATGGTCTTCTCATCACAATGCTCCATGATCTTTGTCATCACAATGCTCAATACACTTGTCATCACAATGCTCCCTGACACTTGTCGTCAGTATGCTCCTAGAACCCTGTCATGCCAAGGCTCCATGCCTTATTCATCACAATAATCCATGCCCTTTTCATCACAATGCTCCAAGATCCCTGAAATCAAAATGTTCCATGCCCTTGTCATCAAAAAGCTCCATGACGCATGTCATCAGAATGCTTCATGGCCTTCTCATCAAAATGCTCCAGGACCTTGTCATCACCATGCTCCATTCCCTTGTCATCACAATGCTCCATGACCCCTGTCATCACAATAATCCATGAACATTTTCAGCCCAATGCTCCACGACCGTCTCATCACAATGCTCCATGGCCAATATCATCACAATGCTACATGACCACTGTCATCACAACACTCCAAGACACCTGACCACACAATGATCCAGGACTCTTGTCATCACAATGCTCCATTCCCTAGTCATCACAATGCTCCATGAACATTTTCAGTCCAGTGCTCCATGACACTTTTCATCACAATGATCCATGCCCTTGTCATCCCAATGCTCCATGACCCCTGTATTCACAATGCTCCGTGACGCTTGTCATCACAGTGCTCCATGACACATGTCATCACAATGCTCCATGCCTTTGTCAGCATAATACTACCTGACCATGTCATTACAATGCTCTATGCGCTTGTCATCACAATACTCCATTTCCATTGTCATCACAATCCTCCATGAACCTTGGGATAACATTGCTTCATGCCCTTGTCATCACAATGCTCCATGCTCCTTGAAATCAAAATGATCCATGACATCTGTCATCACAATGCTCCAAACCCTTGTGATCACAGTGTTTCATAACACTTGTCATCACAACGCTCCATGATGCCTGTCATCACAATACTCCATGCCTTTTTCATCACAATTCTCCATGACCTTTGTCATCACAATTCTCAATACACTTGTCATCACAATGCTCCCTGACACTTGTCATCAGAATGCTCCTTGAACCCTGTCACGAAAAGGCTCCATGCCTTTATCACCACAATGCACCATGCCGTTTTCATCACAATGCTCCATGCCATTGTCATCAAAATACTCTACCTGCTTGTCATCAGAATGCTTCATGACCCTTGTCATCACAATTCTCCATGCACTTGTCAGCACAATGCTCCCTGACCCTTGTCATCACAATGCTCCAAGCCATTGTCATCACAATGCTCCATTACCTTTGTCATCAGAATCCTCCATGACACTTGGCATCACAATGCTCCATGCCATTGTCATCAAAGTGGGCCATTACATATGTCATCACCATGCTCCCTGACACCTTTCTTCACAATACTGCATGACCTGGTCATCACCATGCTCCATGCCCTTGTCATCACAATGCGCCATTCCAACTGTCATCACAGTAATCCATGAAACATATTAGACCAATATTCCATGCCCTTGCCATCACAATGCTCCATGCCCTTGTTATCTCAATGCTCCATGACCCCTGTCGTCACAATGCTCCGTTAGTCCAGTCATCACAATGCTTCATGACATTTGTCATCACAATGCTCAATACACTTGTCATCAAAATGCTCCCTGTCACTTGTTGTCTGTATGCTCCTTGAACCCTGTCATGACAAGGCTCCATGCCCTTTTCATCACAATGCTCCAAGACCCATGTAATCACAATGCTCCATGCCGTTGTCATCACAAAGCTCAATGACGCATGCCATCAGAATGCTCCTTGGTCTTCTCCTCACAATGTTCCATGCCCTTGTCATCACAATGTTCCAAGACCCCTGTAATGACAATGCTCCATGCCCCTTTTCATCAGTATTCTCCTTGAGACCTCTCATCACTAGGCTCCATGGTTTTGTCATCACAATGCTCCAGGACCTTGTCATCACAATTCCTCACGACCATATCATGAAAATTTTCAATGGCCCTTGTCATCATAATGCTCCAAGCCCTAGTTATCACAATACTCCATGCCCTTGTCATCACAATGCACCATCTGCACTGTCATCACAATAATCTATGAAACTTGTCATCACAATGCTGCATGTCCCTGTCATCACAATGCTCCATGACCTTGTCATCACAATGCTCCATGACCCCTGTCATCACAATGCTCCGTGAGTCCAGTCATCACAATGCTTCATAAGGTTTGTCATCACAACGGTCCATGCCCGCGTCATCACAAGGCTCTGTGAGCTTTGTAACCACAATTCTACATGAACTTTTCATCACAATGCTCCGTGACCCTTGTCATCACAATGCTCCATGCCTTTGTCAGAACAATGTTCCATGACCCTTTTCATCACAATTTGCCACACACATTTCATCACAATGATCCATAACCTTGTCATCACTCTGCTCCATAAAACTTGTAATCACAGTGCTACATGCACTTCTCATCCAAATGCTCTCTCACCTGTGATATCACAATGTTCCATCACTAGTCATCACAATGCTCCCTCACCCCTGTAATCACAATGTTCCATGACCCCTGACATCACAATATTCCATAACCACTGTCATCAAAATGCTCCATGACACATTTCATCCCAAAGCTCCATGACCCATGGCATCACAATGTTCTGTAACCCCTGTCATCAAAATGTTCCATTACACTTTTCATCAAATTGCTACATGACCCTGTCATCAAAATGCTCCCGCTCCTTCTCATCACAATGCACCACACGCTTGTCATCAAAATGCTCCATGACCTTTGTCATCACAAAGCTCCATGACCCTTGGCATCACAATGCTCCATGTCATTGTAATCACAATGCTCCATGAGGCCTCTCATCCCATTGCTCCATGTCCTTGTCATCACAAAGCTCCATGACACTTGTTATCACAATGCTCGATGCCCTTCTCATAAAAATGCTCCATGCCCTTTTCAACACAATCCTCCATGACCCATGTATCACAGTGTTCCATGCCCTGGTCATCAGAATGCTCCATGCCCACTCTCATCACAATAATCCATGAAACATTTCAGGCCAGTGCTCAATGCCCTTCTCATCACAATCCTCCATTACCTCTGTCATAAAAATGCTCCATGACTCCTGCCATCGCAACGTTCCACGGCCTTGTCATCACAAGGCTCCATGACCCTTGTCATCACAATGCTCCCAGACCCCTGTAATCACAATGCTCCATGCCCATTGCATCACAAAGCTCCATGACACATGTAATCAGAATGTTCCATGGCCTTCTCATCACAATGTTCCATGTCCTTGTCATCACAATGCTCGAAGACCACTGTAATCACAATGCTCCATGCCCCTTTGCATCTCAATGCTCCATGAACCCTGTCATCACAATGCACCATGCCCATCATCATAATGCTTCAGGCTACTGTCATCACAATGAAATCAAAATTCTCCAAGACCTCTGTCATCATAATGCTCCAAACCCTTGTGATCACAATGTTCCATAACACTTATGATCACAACACCCCATGACGCTCATCATCACAATTATCCATGGTCTTCTCATCACAATGCTCCATGACCTTTGTCATCACAATGCTCAATACACTTGTCATCACAATTCTCCCTGACACTTGTCGTCAATATGCTCCTTGAACCCTGTCATGACAAGGATCCATGCCTTTTTCATCACAATGATACGTGCCCTTTTCATCACAATGCTCCAAGATCACTGTAATCACAATGCTCCATGTACTTGTCATCACAAAACTCCATGAAGCATGTCATCAGAATGCTCCATGGCCTTCTCATCACAATGCTCCATGCCCTAGTCATCACAATGCTCCAAGACCCCAGTAATCACAATGCTCCATGCCACTTTTCATCAGAATGCTCCGTGAGACTTGTCATCACAAGTCTCCATGGTCATCTCATCACAATGCTCCAGGACATTTTCATCACCATTCTCCATTCCCTGGACTTCACAATGCTCCATGACCCCTGTCATCACAATAATCCATTAACATATTCAGCCCAACGCTCCACCACCTACACATCACAATGCTCCATGGCCAATATCATCACAATGCTCCATGACCACTGTCATCACAACACTCCATGACTCCTGACAACACAATGATCCTGGACTTTTGTCATCACAGTGCTCCATTCCCTAATCATCACTATGCTCCATAACCCCTGTCATCACAACACTCCATGAACATTTTCAGCCCAATGCACCATGACCCTTGTCATCACAATGATCCATGCCCTTCTCATCCCAATCCTCCATGAACCCTGGATTCACCATGATCCATGACGCTGGTCATCACAGTGCTCCATGACACATGTCATCACAATGCTCCATGCCTTTGTCAGCAAAATGCTACATGACCTTGTCATGACAATGCTCTATGCGCTTGTCATCACAATACTCCATTTCCATTGTCATCACAATCCTTCCTGAACCTTGGAATCACATTGCTTCATGCCCTTGACATCACAATGCTCCATGCTCCTTGAAATCAAAATTATCCATGGCCTCTGTCATCACAATGCTCCAGGAACTTGTCATCACAATGCTTCACGACATTGTCATGAAAATTCTCAATGGCCCTTGTCATCATAATGCTCCAAGCCCTAGTCATCACAATGCTCCATCATATTTGTCATCACAATCCTCCATTACATTTGGCATCACAATGCACCATGCCATTGTCATCGAAATGGACCATGACATATGTCATCAAAATGCTCCCTGACAACTGTCTTCACAATAATCCATGACTTTGTCATCACAATGCTCCATGCCCTTGACATCACAATGCTCCATGAACCCTGTCAACCCAATGCTCCGTGACTCCAGTCATCACAATGCTTCATAACCTTTGTCATCACAATGGTCCATGCCCGCGTCATCACAAGTCTCTGTGACCTTTGTAACCACAATGCTCCATGAACATTTCAACACAGTGCTCCGTGACACTTATCATCACAATGCTCCATGCCTTTGTCAGACAAATGCTCCATGACCCTTGTCATCAAAATGTGCCATGGGATTTCCATCACAATGATCCACAACCTTGTCATCGCTATGCTCCATGGACATTGTAATTACAATGCTCCATGCTCTTCTCATCCAAATGCTCTCTCACCTGAGATATAACCATGTTCCCTCACTAGTCACCACAATCCTCCCTCACCCCTCTAATCAAAATGTTCCATGACCCCTATCATCACCATGTTCCATTCCCTTGTCATCACAATGTTCCATGACCACTGTCATCACAATACTCCATGACACCCGACAACACAATGATCCGGGACTCTTGTCATTACAATGCTTCATTCCCTAGTCATCACAATGCTCCATGACCCCTGTCATCACAATACTCCATGAACATTTTCAGCCCAATGCTCCATGATCCTTGTCATCACAATGATACATGCCCTTGTCATCCAAATTCTCCATGACACCTGTATTCACAATGCTCTGCGACGCTTGTCATCACAGTGCTCCATGACACCTGGCATCACAATGCTCCATGCCTTTGTCAGCAGAATGCTACATGACCTTGTCATTACAATGCTCTATGCGCTTGTCATCACAATACTCCATTACCATTATCATCACAATCCTCCATGAACCTTGGGATCACATTGTTTCATGCCCTTGTCATCACAATGTTCCATGCTCCTTGAAATCAAAATGATCCATGACCTCTGTCATCACAATGCTCCAAACCCTTGTGATCACAATGTTCCGTAGCACTTGTCATCACAACGCTCCATGAGGCCTGTCATCACAATACTCCATGCCCTTTTCATCACAATGCTCCATGACCTTTGTCATCACAATTCTCAATACATTGTCATCACAATGCTCCCTGACACTTGTCGTCAGATTGCTCCTTGAACCCTGTCACGAAAAGTCTCCATGCCATTTTCATCACAATGCCCCATGCGGTTTTCATCACAATGCTCCATGCCATTGTCATCAAAATACTCCACAAGATTGTCAGCAGAATGCTCCATGACCCTTGTCATCACAATTCTCCATGCACTTGTCAGCACAATGCTCCCTGACCCTTGTCATCACAATGCTCCAAGCCATTGTCATCACAATGCTCCATTACCTTTGTCTTCAGAATCCTCCTTGACACTTGGCATCACAATGCTCCATGCCATTGTCATCACAATGGGTCATTATATATGTCAGCACAATGCTCCCTGACAGCTGTCTTAACAATACTGCATCACTTGGTCATCACAATGCTCCATGCCCTTGTCATCACAATGCTCCACGCCCTTGTTATCACAATGCTCCATGACCCCTTTCATCACAATGCTCCATGACTCCAGTCATCACAATGCTTCATGACTTTTGTCATCACAATGGTCCATGCCCTCATCATCAAAAGTCTCTGTGAGATTTTTAACCACTATGCTCCATGAACTTTTCTTCACAATGCTCTTTATCCCATGTCATCACAATGCTCTATGCCTTTCTCAGCACAATGCTCCATGACGTATGTCATCAGAATGCTCCATGGCATTCTCCTCACAGTGCTCAATGCCCTTGGCATCACAATGTTCCAAGACCCCTGTAATCACAATGCTCCATTTCCCTTTTCTTCAGAATGCTCCCTGAGACTTGTCATCACAAGTCTCCATGGTCATCTCATCACAATGCTCCAGGACCTTGTCATCACAATGCTCCATGACACCTGTCATCACAGTGCTCTGTGACTCCAGTCATCACAGTGCTTCATAATATTTGTCATCACAATGGTTAATGCCCACGTCATCACAAGGCTCTGTTACATTTGTATCCACAATGCTCCATGAACATTTCATCACAATGCTCCGTGACTCTTGTCATCACAATGTTCCATGCCTTTGTCATTAAAATGCTCCATGACCATTGTCATCACAATGTGCCACGAGCTTTTCATCCCATCGGTCCAAAAATTTGTCATCACAATGCTCCATAAAAATTGTAATCACAATGCTGCATGCCCTTCTCATCACAATGCTCCATTACCCCTGTCATAACAATGCTCCATGACCCCGGCCATCACAATGTTCCACGGCCTTGTCATCACAAGGCTCCATGACACTTGTCATAACAATGCTCCAAGACCCCTTTAATCACAATGCTCCATGCCATTTTCATCACAAAGCTCCATGACACATGTCATCAGAATGTTCCATGGCCGTCTCATCAAAATGCTCCATGCCCTTGTCATCACAATGCTCCAAACCCCCTGTAAACACAGTGCTCCATGCCCCTTTTCATCTCAATGCTCCATGAACCCTGTCATCACAACACTCCATGACTCGTGACAACACAATGATCCGAGACTCTTGTCATCACAGTGCTCCAAGATCCCTGTAATCAAAATGCTCCATGACCCCTGTCATCACAATACTCCATGAACATTTTCAGCCCAATGCTCCTTGACCTTCTCATCACAATGCTCCCTGACCAATATCATCACAATGCTCCATGACCCTTGTCATCACAATGCTCCATGCATTTGTCAGATCAATGCTCCATGACCCTTGTCATCACAATGTGCCATGCACATTTCATCACAATGATCCACAACCTTGTCATCGCTATGCTCCATAAACCTTGTAATCACAATGCTACATGCACTTCTCATCCAAATGCGCTCTCACATGAGATATCACAATGTTCCATCACTAGTCATCACAATCCTCGCTCAACCCTGTTATCACAATGTTCCATGACCCCTGTCATCACAATGCTACATCCCTTTATCAGCACAATGTTCCTTGACCCCTGACATCACAATGTTCCATAACCCCTGTCATCAAAATGCTCCATGACACTTTTCATCCCAAAGCTCCATGATCCCTGGCAACACAATGATCTATAAACCATGTCATCAAAATGTTCCATTACACTTTTCATCAAATTGCTGCATTACCCGGTCATCAAAATGCTCCCTGCCCTTCTCATCACAATGCACCATGCCCTTGGCATCAAAATGCTCCGTGACTTTTGTCATCACAAATCTCCATGACCCTTGACATCACAATGCTCCATGTCATTGTCATCACAATGCTCCATGAACCATCTCATCACATTGCTCCATGCCCTTGTCATCAAAACTCCATGACACTTGTCATCACAATGCTCGATGCCCTTCTCATCACAATGCTCCATGCCCTTGTCATTACAATCCTCCATGACCCATGTATCACAGTGTACCGTGCCCTTGTCATCACAATGCTCCATGCCCACTCTCATCACAATAATCCATGAAACATTTCAGAACATGCTCAATGCCCTTCTCATCACAATGCTCCATTACCTCTGTCATAACAATGCTCCATGACCCCTGCCATCAAAATGTTCCACTGCCTTGTCATCACAAGGCTCCATGACCCTTGTCATCACAATGCTCCAAGACCCCTTTAATCACAATCTTCCATGCCCTTGTCATCACAAAGCTCCATGACGCATGCCATCAGAATGTTCCATGGCCTTCTCCTCACAATGCTCCATGCCCTTGTCATCAAAATGCTCCAAGACCCCTGTAATCACAATGCTCCATGCCCCTTTTCATCAGAATGCTCCCTGAGACTTGTCATCACAAGTCTCCATCGTCACCTCATCACAATGCTCCAGGACCTTGTCATCACCATGCTCCATTCCCTAGTCATCACAATGCTCCATGACCCCTGTCATCACAATACTCCATAAATATTTTCAACCCAATGCTCCATGACCTTCTCATCACAATGCTCCATGACCAGTATCATCACAATGCTCAATGAACACTGTCATCACAATGCGCCATTCCAACTGTCATCACTATAATCCATGAAACTTATTAGACCAATGCTCCATGCCCTTGTCATCACAATGCTCCATGCCCTTGCTATCACAATGTTCCAAGACCCCTGTAATCACAATGCTCCATGCCCCTTTTCATCAGTATGCTCCATGAGACCTGTCATCACAAGGCTCCATGGTTTTCTCATCACAGTTCTCCAGGACCTTGTCATCACAATGCTTCACGACATTGTCATGAAAATTCTCAATGGCCCTTGTCATCATAATGCTCCAAGCCCTAGTCATCACAATGCTCCATTATATTTGTCATCACAATCCTCCATTACATTTGGCATCACAATGCACCATGCCATTGTCATCGAAATGGACCATGACATATGTCATCACAATGCTCCCTCACACCTCTCTTCACAATTCTGCATGACTTTCTCATCACAATGCTCCATGACCTTGTCATCACAATGCTCCATGACCCCTGTCAACACAATGCTCCGTGACTCCAGTCATCACAATGCTTCATAACATTTGTCATCACAATGGTCCATGCCCGCGTCATCACAAGGATCTGTGAGATTTGTAACAAAAATGCTCCATGAACTTTTCATCACAATGCTCCGTGACCCTTGTCATCACAATGCTCCATGCCTTTGTCAGAACAATGCTCCATGACCCTTGTCATGAAAATGTGCCACGGGCTTTCCATCACAATGATCCACCACCTTGTCATCGCTATGCTCCATAAACCTTGTAATCACAATGCTCCATGCACTTCTCATCCAAATGCTCTCTCACCTGAGATATCACCATGTTCTCTCACTAGTCACCACAATCCTCCCTCACCCCTGTAATCAAAATATTCCATGACCCCTGTAATCACCATGTTCCATTCCCTTGTCATCACAATGCTCCATGACCATTGTCATCACAATACTCCATGAACATTTTCAGCCAAGTACTCCATGACCTTCTCATCACAATGCTCCATGACAAATATCATCACAATGCTCCATGACCACTGCCATCACAACACTCCATGACACCTGATAACACAATGATCCGGGACTCTTGTCATTAAAATGCTCCATTCCCTAGTCATCACAATGCTCCATGAACCCTGTCATCACAATACTCCATGAATATTTTCAGCCCAATGCTCCATGACCCTTGTCATCACAATGATCCATGCCCTTGTCAACCCAATGCTCCTTGACCCCTGTATTCACACTGCTCCGTGACGCTTGTCATCACAGTGCTCCATGACACCTGGCATCACAATTCTCCATGCCTTTGTCAGCAGAATGCTACATGACCTTGTCATTACAATGCTCTATGCGCTTGTCATCACAATACTCCATTACCATTGTCATCACAATCCTCCATGAACCTTGGGATCACAATGCTTCATGCCCTTGTCATCACAATGTTCCATGCTCCTTGAAATCAAAATGATCCATGACCACTGTCATCACAGTGCTCCAAACCCTTGTGATCACAATATTCCATAACACTTGCCATCACAATGCTCCATGATGCCTGTCATCACAATACTCCATGCCCTTTTCATCACAATGCTCCATGACCTTTGTCATCACAATTCTGAATACATTGTCATAACAATGCTCCCTGACATTTGTCGTCAGAATGCTCCTTGAACCCTGTCACGAAAAGGCTCCATGCCTTTTTCATCACAATGCCCCATGCCGTTTTCTTCACAATGCTCCATGCCATTGTCATCAAAATACTCCACAAGCTTGTCACCAGAATGCTCCATGACCCTGGTCATCACAATTCTCCATGCACTTCTCAGCACAATGCTCCCTGACCCTTGTCATCACAATGATCCAAGCCATTGTCATCACAATGCTCCATTACCTTTGTCATCAGAATCCTCCATGACACGTGGCATCACAGTGCTCCATGCCATTGTCATCACAGTGGACCATTATATATGTCATCACAATGCTCAAAGACCCCAGTAATCACAATGATCCATGCCCTTGTCATCACAAAGCTCCATGACGCATGTCATCAGAATGTTCCATGGCCTTCTCCTCACAATGCTCCATGCCCTTGTCATCACAATGCTCCATGACTCCAGTCATCACAATTCTTCATGACCTTTGTCATCACAATTGTACATGCCCTCATCATCAACAGTCTCTGTGACCTTTTTAACCACAATGCTCCATGAACTTTTCTTCACAATGCTCTTTAACCCCTGTCATCACAATGCTCTATGCTTATCTCGGCACAATGCTCCATGACGCATGTCATCAGAATGCTCCATGGCCTTCTCCTCACAATGCTCCATGCCCTTGTCATCACAATGCTCCAAGACCCCTGTAATCACAATGCTCCATTTCCCTTTTCATCAGAATGCTCCATGAGACTTGTCATCACAAGTCTCCATGGTCATCTCTTCACAATGCTCCAGGACCTTGTCATCACAATGCTCCATGACCCCTTTCATCACAATGCTCTGTGACTCCAGTCATCACAGTGCTTCATAATATTTGTCATCACAATGGTCCATGCCCGCGTCATTACAAGGCTCTGTTACCTTTGTATACACAATGCTCCATGAACATTTCATCACAATGCTCCGTGACCCTTGTCATCACAATGCTCCCTGACACCTCTCTTCACAATACTTCATGACCTGGTCATCACACTGCTCCATGCCCTTGTCATCACAATGCGCCATTCCAACTGTCATCACATTAATCCATGAAACTTATTAGACCAATGCTCCATGCCATTGTCATCGCAATGGACCATGACATATGTCATCACAATGCTCCCTGACACCTGTCTTCACAATACTCCATGCCCTTGTCATCACACTGCTCCATGCCCTTGTCATCACAATGCGCCATTCCAACTGTCTTCACATTAATCCATGAAACTTATTAGACCAATGCTCCATGCCATTGTCATCGCAATGGACCATGACATATGTCATCACAATGCTCCCTGACACATGTCTTCACAATACTCCATGCCCTTGTCATCACAATGCTCCATGCCCTTGTCATCACAATGCACCATGTCCACTATCATCACAATCATTTATGAAACTTGTCAGAACAATGCTCCATGCCCCTGTCATCACAGTGCTCCATGCCCTTGTAATCACAATGCTCCATGACCCCTGTCATCACAATGCCCCGTATTCCAGTCATCACAATACTTCATAACGTTTGTCATCACAACGGTCCATGCCCGTGTCATCACAAGGCTTTGTGACCATTTTAACCACAATGCTCCATGAACTTTTCATCACAATGCTCCATGACCCCTGCCATCACAATGTTCCACGGCCTTGTCATCACAAGGCTCCATGACCCTTGTCATCACAATGCTCCAAGACCCCTGTAATCACAATGTTCCATGCCCTTGTCATCACAAAGCTCCATGACGCATGTCATCAGAATGTTCCAGGGCCTTCTCCTCACAATGCTCCATGCCCTTGTCATCACAATGCTCCAAGACCCCTGTAATCACAATGCTCCATGCCCCTTTTCATCAGAATGCTCCATGAGACTTGTCATCACAAGTCTCCATGGTCATCTCATCACAATGCTCCAGGACCTTGTCATCACCATGCTCCATTCCGTTGTCATCACATTGCTCCATGACCCCTGTCATGACAATACTCCATGAACATATTCAGCCCACTGCTCCATGACCTTCTCATCACAATGCTCCATGAACAATATCATCACAATGCTCCATGACCACTCTCAACACAACACTCCATGACACTTGACAACCGAATGATCTGGGACATTTGTCATCATAATGCTCCAAGACCCCTGTAATCACAATGCCCCATGACACCTGTCATCACAATACTCCAGGAACATTTTCAGCCCAATTCTCCATGACCCTTGTCATCACAAGGATCCATGCCATTGTCATCCTTATGCTCCATGACCCCTGTATTCTCAATGGTCCGTGACGCTTGTCACCACAGTGCTCCATGACACATGTCATCACAATGCGCTATGCCTTTCTCAGCACAATGCTCCATGCCCTTTTCATCACAATGCTCCATGACCCCTATCATCACAATACTCCGTGACTCCAGTCATCACAATTCTTCATAACATTTGTCATCACAATGGTCGATACCCACGTCATCACAAGGCTCTGTTACCTTTGTAACCACAATGCTCCATGAACTTTTCATCACAATGCTCCGTGACACTTGTCATCACAATGTGCCACGTTATTTTCATCCCAACGGTCCACAAATTTGTCATCGCGATGCTCCATAAACCTTGTAATCACAATGCTCCATGCCCTTCTCATCACAATGCTCCATTACCCCTGTCATAACAATGCTCCATGACCCCTGCCATCACAATGTTCCATGTGCTTGTCATCACAAAGCTCAATGACACATGTCATCAGAATGTTCCATGTCCTTCTCATCAAAATGATCCATGCCCTTGTCATCACAATGCTCCAAGACCCCTGTAATCACAATGCTCCATGCCCCTCATCATCTCAATGCTCCATGAACCCTGTCATCACGATGCATCATTCCAATCATCATAATGCTTCCGGCTATTGTCAGCACAATGAAATCAAAATTCTCCATGACCTCTGTCATCACAATGATCCATGCCCTTGTCATCCCAATGCTCCATGACCCCTGTATTCACAATGCTCCGTGACGTTTGTCATCACAGTGCTCCATGAAACTTGTCATCACAATGCTCCATGCCTTTGTCAGCAAAATGCTTCATGACCTTGTCATTACAATGCTCTATGTGCTTGTCATAACAAAACTCCTTTACCATTGTCATCACAATCCTCCATGAACCTTGGGATCACATTGCTTCATGCCCTTGTCATCACAATGCTCCATGCTCCTTGAAATCAAAATGATCCATGACCTCTGTCATCACAATGCTCCAAACCCTTGTGATCACAATGTTCCATAACACTTGTCATCACAACGCTCCATGATGCCTGTCTCCAAATACTCCATGCCCTTTTCATCACAATGCTCCATGACCTTTGTCATCACAATTCTCAATACACTTGTCATCACAATGCTCCCTGACACTTGTCGTCAGAATGCTCCTTGAACCCTGTCACGAAAAGGCTCCATGCCTTTTTCATCACAAAGCCCCATGCGGTTTTCATCACAATGCTCCATGCCATTGTCATCAAAATACTCCACAAGCTTGTCATCAGAATGCTCCATGACTCTTGCCATCACAATTCTCCATGCACTTTTCAGCACAATGCTAACTGAACCTTGTCATCACTATGCTCCAAGCCATTGTCATCACAATGCTACCTTACCTTTGTCATCAGAATCATCCATGACACTTCGCATCACAATGCTCCATGCCATTGTCATCACAATGGGCCAATACATATGTTATCACAATGCTCCGTGACACCACTTTTCACAATACTGCATGATCTGGTCATCACAATGCTCCATGCCCTTCTCATCACAATGATCCATTACATCTGTCATAACAATGCTCCATGACCCCTGCCATCCCAAAGTTCCACGGCCTTGTCATCACAAGGCTCCATGACACCTATCATCACAATGCTCCGAGACCCCTGTAATCACAAAGCTCCATGCCCATGTCATTATAAAGCTCCATGACGCATGTCAACAGAATGTTACATGGTCTTCTCCACACAATGCTCCATGCCCTTGTCATCACAATGCTCCAAGACCCCTGTAATCACAATGCTCCATGCTGCTTTTCATCAGAATGCTCCATGAGACTTGTCATCACAAGTCTCCATGGTCATCTCATCACAATGCTCCAGGACCTTGTCATCACCATGCTCCATTCCCTTGTGATCACAATGCTCCATGACCCCTGTCATCACAATACTCCATGAACATTTTCAGCCCAATGCCCCATGATCTTCTCATCACAATGCTCCAAGAACAATATCATCACAATGCTCCATGATCACTGTCATCACAACACTCCATGACACCTGACAACACAATGATACGGGACTCTTGTCATCACAATGCTCCATTCCCTAGTCATCACAATGCTCCATGACCCCTGTCATTACAATACTCCATGAACATTTTCAGCCTAATGATCCATGACCCTTGTCATCACAATGATCCATGCCCTTGTAATCCCAAAGCTCCATGACCCCTGTATTCACAATGCTCCGTGACGCTTGTCATCACAGTGCTCCATGAAACTTGTCATCACAATGCTCCATTCCTTTGTCAGCAAAATGCTACATGACCTTGTCATTACAATGCTCTGTGCGCTTGTCATCACAATACTCCATTTCCATTGTCATCACTATCCTCCATGAACCTTGGGATCACATTGCTTCATGACCTTGTCATCACAATGCTACATGCTCCTTGAAATCAAAATGATCCATGACCTCTGTCATCGCAATGCTCCAAACCCTTGTGATCACAACGTTCCATAACACTTTTCATCACAACGCTCCATGATGCCTGTCATCACAATACTCCATGCCCTTTTCATCACAATGCTCCATGACCTTTGTCATCACAATTCTCAATACACTTGTCATCACAATGCTCCCTGACACTTGTCGTCAGAATGCTCCTTGAGCCTTGTCACGAAAAGGCTCCTTGCCTCTTTCATCACAAAGCCCCATGTTGTTTTCATCACAATGCTCCATGCCATTGTCATCAAAATACTCCACAAGCTTGTCATCAGAATGCTCCATGACCCTTGTCATCACAATTCTCCATGCAATTGTCAGCACAATGCTCCCTGAAACTTGTCATCACTATGCTCCAAGCCATTGTCATCACAATGCTCCTTTACTTTGTCATCAGAATCCTCCATGACACTTGGCATCACAATGCTCCATGCCATTGTCATTGCAATGAACCATGACATATGTCATCACAATGCTCCCTGACACCTGTCTTCACAATACTCCATGACCTTCTCATCACAATGATCCATGCTCTTGTCATCACAAAGCACCATGTCCACTGTCATCACAATAATCTATGAAACTTTTCAGACGAAGGCTCCATGCTCCTGTCATCACAATGCTCCGTGACTCCAGTCATCACAATGCTTCATAACATTTGTCATCACAATGCTCCATGCCCACGTCATCACAAGGCTCTGTGTCCTTTGTAACCACAATGCTCCATGAACATTTCATCACAATGCTCCCTGACCCTTGTCATCACAATGCTCCATGACCCTTTTCCTCACAATGTGCCACGCACTTTTCATCACAACGGTCCACAAGTTTCTCATTGCAATGCTCCATAAAACTTTTAATCACAATGCTCCATGCCCTTCTCATCACAATGCTCCATTACCCTGTCATAACAGTGCTCCATGACCCCATCCATCACGATGTTCCACGGCCTTGTCATCACAAGGCTCCATGACACTTGTCCTCACAATGCTCCAAGACCCCTGTAATCACAATGCTCCATGCCCTTGTCATCACAAAGCACCATGACACATGTCATCAGAATGTTCCATGGCCTTCACATTAAATGCTCCATGCCCTTGTCATCACAGTGCCCCAAGACCCCTGTAATCACAATGCTCCATGCCCCTTTTCATCTCCATGCTCCATGAACCCTGTCATCAAAATGCATAATGCCCATCATCATATTGCTTCCGGCTATTGTCAGCACAATGAAATCATAATTCTCCTTGACCTCTGTCATCACAATGCTCCAGGACCCCTGTCATCACAATACTCCATGAACATTTTCAGCCCACTGCTCCATGACTCTTGTAATCACAATGATCCATGCCCTTGTCATCCCAATGCTCCATGACCCCTGTATTCACAATGCTCCGTGACGCTTGTCATCACAGTGCTCCATGACACCTGTCATCACAATGCTCCATGACTTTGTCAGCAAAATGCTACATGACCTTCTCATTACAATGCACTTTGTGCATTTCATCAAAATACTCCATTTCCATTGTCATCACAATCCTCCATGAACCTTGGGATCACATTGCTTCATGCCCTTGTCATCACAATGCTCCATGCTCCTTGAAATCAAAATGATCCATGACCTCTGTCATCACAATGCTCCAAACCCTTGTGATCCCAATGTTCCATAACACTTGTCATCACAATGCTCCATGATGACTGTCATCACAAAATTCCATGCCCTTTTCTTTTTTTTTATTTTTTATTTTTTTCTATTTTTTTATTTTTTTATTTATTTTTTTTTAATTTTTTGCCTTATAACAAATTTAATCAGTTATACATATACATATGTTTCCATATCCTCTCCCTTTTGCGTCTCCCTCCCACCCTCCCTATCCCACCCCTCCAGGCGGTCACAAAGCACCGAGCTGATCTCCCTGTGCTATGCAGCTGCTTCCCACTAGCTATCTACCTTACGTTTGGTAGTGTATATATGTCCATGCCGCTCTTTCACTTTGTCACAGCTTACCCTTCCCCCTCCCCATATCCTCAAGTCCATTCTCTAGTAGGTCTGTGTCTTTATTGCTCTCTTACACCTATGTTCTTCATGATTTTTTTTTTCTTAAATTCCATGCCCTTTTCATCACAATGCTCCACGACATTTGTCATCACAATGCTCAGTACACTTGTCATCAAAATGCTCACTGACACTTGTCATCAGAATGCTCCTCGAACAATGTCAGGAAAAGGCTCCATGCAATTTTCATCACAATGCCCCATGCCGTTTTCTTCACAATGCTCCGTGACCATTGTCACCATAATGCTCCATGCCTTTGTTTGAAAAATGTTCCATGAACCTTGTCATCACAATGTGCCATTCGCTTTTCATCACAATGGTCCAGAAACTTGTCATTGCAATGCTCCATAAACCTTGTAATCACAATGCTCCATACACTTCTCATCAAAATGCTCTCTCCAGAGATATCACAGTGTTTCATCACTAGTCGTCACAATACTCCCTCACCCCTGTAATCACAATGTCCCATGACGCCTGTCATCACAATGTTCTACAACCCCTGTCATCAAAATGTTCCAATACACGTTTCATCAAATTGCTGCAAGACCCTGTCATCAAAATACTCCCTGCCCTTCTCATCACAATGCACCATGCACTTGTCATCAAAATACTCCATGACCTTTGTCATCACAAAGCTCCATGACCCCTGGCATCACAATGCTCCATGTCATTGTCATCACAATGCTCCATGAACCCTCTCATCACATTGCTCCATGCCCTTGTCATCACAAAGCTCCATGACACTTGTAATCCCAATGCTTGATGCCCTTCTCATCACAATGCGCCATGCCCTTGTCATTACAATCCTCCATGACCTATGTATTACAGTGTTCCAGGCCCTTATCATCACAATGCTCTATGCCCACTCTCATCACAATAATCCATGAAACATTTCAGACCAATGCTCCATGCACTTCTCATCACAATGCTCTTTTACCTCTGTCATAACTATGCTCCATGACACCTGCCATCACAATGTTCCAAGGCCTTGTCATCACAAGGCTCCATGACACTTGTCATCACAATGCTCCACGACCCATCTAATCAAAATGCTCCATGCCCTTGTCATCAAAAATCTACATGACGCATGTCATCAGAATGTCCCATGGCCCTGTCATCACAATGCTCCAAGACACTTGTAATCAAAATGCTCCATGCGTCTTTTCATCTCAATGATCCAGGAACCCTGTCATCAAAATGGACCATGCCCATCATCATAATGCTTCAGGCTATTGTCATCACAATGAAATCAAAATGCTCCATGACCTCTGTCATCATAATGCTCCAAACCCTTGTGATCACAATGTTCCATAACACTTATCATCACAACACCCCTTGACGCTCATCATCACAATTATCCATGGTCTTCTCATCACAATGCTCCATGACCTTTGTCATCACAATGCTTAATACACTTGTTATCACAATGCTCCCTGACACTTGTCATCAGTATGCTCCATTAACCCTGTCATGACACGTCTGCATGCCTTTTTCATCACAATGATCCATGCCCTTTTAATCACAATGCTCCAAGACCCCTGTAATCACAATGCTCCATGCCCTTGTCTTCACAAAGCTCAATGATGCATGTCATCAGAATGCTCCATGGCCTTCTCATCACAATGCTCCATGCCCTTGTCATCACAATGCTCCAAGACGCCTGTAATCACAATGCTCCATGTCCCTTTTCATCAGAATGCTCCATGAGACTTGTCATCACAAGTCTCCATTGTCTTCTCATCAAAGTGCTCCAGGAACTTGTCATCAAAATTCTCCATGATCCCTGTCATCACAATACTCCATGAACATTTTCAGCCCAATGCTCCACGACCTTCTCATCAAAATGCTTCATGACACCTGTCATCACAATACTCCATGAACATTTTCAGCCCAATGCTCCATGACCCTTGTCATCACAATCATCCATGCTCTTGTCATCCCAATGCTCCATGAACCCTGTATTCACAATGCTCAGTGACGCTTGTCATCACTGTGCTCCATGACACCTGTCATCACAATGCTCCATTCCTTTGTCAGCAAAATACTACCTGACCTTGTCATTGCAATGCTCTATGCACTTGTCATCAGAGTACTCCATTACTATTGTCATCACAGTCCTCCATGAACCTTGGGATCACATTGCTTCATGCCCTTGTCATCACAATGCTCCATGCTCCTTGAAATCTAAATGATCCATGACCTCTGTCATCACAATGCTCCAAACCCTTGTGATCACAATGTTCCATAGCACTTGTCATCACAACGCTCCAAGATGCCTGTCATCACATTACTCCATGCCTTTTTCATCACAATGCTCCATGACCTTTGTCATCACAATTCTCAATGCACTTGTCATCACAATGCTCCCTGACACTTGTCATCAGAATGCTCCTTGAACCCTTTCACGAAAATGTTCCATGCGTTTTTCATCACAATGCCCCATGCCTTTGTCATCACATTGCACCATGCCCACTGTCATCACAATAATCCATGAAACATGTCAGGCCAATGCTCCATGCCCCTGTCATCACAATGCTCATTGCCTTTTCATCACAAAGCTCTATGACCCCTGTCATCACAATGCCCCGTGACTCCAGTCATCACAATGCTTCATGAACTTTGTCATCACAGTGGTCCATGCCTTCGTCATCACAAGGCTCTGTGACCTTTGTCACCAAAATGCTCCATGAAATTTTCATCACAATGCTCGGTGACCCTTGTCATCACATCGCTCCATGCCTTTGTCAGCACAGTGCTCCATGACCCATGTCATCACAATGCGCCATGAGCTTGTCATCACAATGCTCCACAATCTTGTCATCACAATGCTCCATAAAACTTGTCATCACATTGCTCCATGCACTTCTTATCAAAATGCTCTCTCACGAATGATATCAAAATGTTCCCTCACTAGTCATCACAATACACCCACTCCCCTGTCATCAAAATGGTCCACAACACGGTCATGAAAATGTTCCATGACTCCTGACATCACAATGTTCCATAACCCCTGTCATCAAAATGTTCCATGATACTTTTCATCAAATTGCTCCATGACCCTGTCATTACAGTGCTCCCTGCCCTTCACAAGAGAATGCACCACACACTTGTAATCAAAAGGCTCCATGACCTTTGTCATCACAAAACTCCATGACCCTTGGCATCACAATGCTCCATGCCATTGTCATCACAATGCTCCAAAAACCTCTCATCACATTGTTCCAAGCCCTTGTCATCACAGGATCCATGATGCTTTTTATCACAATGCTCGATGCCATTCTTCTCACAATGCTCCATGCGCTTCTCATTACAATCCTCCATGAACCATGTATCACAGTGTTCCGTGCCCTTTTTATCACAATGCTCCTTGCCCCCTCTCATCACAATAATCCATGAAACATTTCAGACCAATGTTCCATGCCCTTTTCATCACAGTGATCCAAGACTCCTCTAATCATAATGCTCCATGCCCCTTTTCATCTCAATGCTCCATGAAAGCTGTCATCAAAATGCACCAAATGCGCATCATCATAATGCTTCATGCTATTGTCATCACAATGAAATCAAAATGCTCTATGACCTCTGTCATCACAATGCTCCAAATCCTTGTGATCACAATATTCCATAACACTTATCATCACAACTCCCCATAACGCTCGTCATCACAACTATCCATGGTCTTCTAATCACAATGCACCATGACATTGTCATCACAATGCTCAATACCCTTGTCATCACAATGGTCCCTGACACTTGTCATCAGTATGCTCCTTGAACCCTGTCATGACAAGGCTCCATGCCTTTTTCATCACAATGTTACATGCCCTTTCCCTCACAGTGCTCCAAGACCCCTGTAATCACAATGCTCCATGCCTTTGTCATCACAAAGCTCCATGATGCATGTCATCAGAACGCTCCATGACATTCTCATCCCAATGTTCCATGCCCTTGTCATCACAATGGTCCAAGACCCCTGTAATCACAATGCTCCATGAGCCTTTTCATCAGAATGCTCCATGAGACTTGTCATCACATGGCACCATGGTCTTCTCATCACAGTGCTCCAGTACCTTGTCATCACAATGCTCCTTGACCCCTGTCATCACAATACTCCATGAACATTTTCAGCCCAATGCTCCATGACGTTCTCATCACAATGCTCCATGACCTCTGTCATCACAATGCTCCATGACCACACTCATCACAACGCTCCATGAACCCTGACAACACAATGATCCGGGAATCTTGTCATCAAAATGCTCCATGCCCTTGTCATCCCAATGCTCCATGAACCCTGTAATCACAATGCTCCATGACGCTTGTCATCACAGTGCTCCATGAACCTTGTCATCACAATGCCTTTCACAGCAAAATGATACATAATCTTGTCATCACAATGCTCCATGCGCTTGTCATCACAATCCTCCATGACCCTTGGGATCATATTGCTTTTTGCCCTTGTCATCTCTATCTTGCCTTTCTGGTTTTTACAGATTTTTGGATGTCCTTTTGGACCGGTGGGAAGTGAGAATTCTTTGTAGTGTGGATTTGCATTGCACGCTTGCTTGATTGGCCAAAAAGGGCCTATGCCTTTTCTATTGAATATATTCAGGAGAAAAGTCATAGGCTGTTTTTGGCCAAGTGCATCATTCTCGAAGTTGTGATGCCTTTCCTGTGCTTTAAAGGCGATTCCAATTTACCTCTTGAAATATGTTTTGTGCAATTCTGCCTCATTTTGAAGTCCGCTTTGTTGCCTTCCCTCAACAGATTTTTGGAAGAGAGTAGTCCTTTATAACTCTGCAGGTTTTTGATTTGCTTTGCCCATGAGCTCCAATTTTCAAATCCCATTATTGGGAGCTGACTGCAAATCCACAATTTTGCTTCAGGACCTGTACTGGTTCCAGGGGTGGCTATACTAGTTCCCTGTGGGTGGCTGAGGCTTTGGTTAATTCTTCTTCCTGACGGGAATTTAGAGTGACATGTGTCCGTCCAAATTCCTACATCTACTCTCTGATTGGTTCTCCCTCTTCCCTTTCATCCTCTGCACAATTAGCAAACTGTGCGAACCAGGAGGTTATAGGGGATGACTCTCCTAAGTTGGGAGATTGATAGTAAAGTTGTTGGAATGCCAAACTGTAGCACAAGGAGAGGAAAAAGTAGGAGACTTTCAGAAACCTTTCGCCATCACAGGGTGTCCATTCTCTAGGTTTCCCATACATGTTATAACTGTAGTGATATTCCCTTCTACCTGGAAATTTGGGACCCATGGAATGGTGGCATGCATTACTACTTTAAAGGGTCTGCATTTTCTCTCCCAATCTCACCAGTCCTCTCAGTCCCAAGTGTCCAGCCTTATGTCTCCTCCAGCTGTCTTTGCAGATAGGGTCATTCTAGGTTTCATCAGAACCCCTGAAGGAATTGTGTAAGAATTTAGCTGTTTTTAGTTTTGTTTTTGAAATTCATTTTTATAATGGGGTTGAGCTGATTTTCACTGACGTGTTTATGCCGGTCTAGACACACTTGATTCCCTTACAGAGGCATATCAATACATAGGTTTTAAGATTCTTACTAGTCAGATATATTCCTCTGTGGGGAATAGGGGTTTTGAGTCCCGTTCACTGAGGAAGGTGTAGGTCTTGTCTATTCTGTATTTGGTTTATGGAATGGTACCTGTGCTAATATCAAACTCTGGTTTTATGCATCACCCCACCTCTCCTTTCCCTTTAAGGAGGCATAAGAGTGTTTTCTAAATGTGAGACGCTGCTCTCTTTCCTAATTCAGTTCATGTGTTGTGATGTTGACATTCCCTCTGTAAGTGATATCTTATGATAAGATTCATTTTCTGTGTGACTAATTTCCCTTAGAATCATCATACCTAAATCCTCTCATTATGCTGCTACTGGCCTTATGACATTGATTTCACGTCTGAGTGATATTCCATTGTATAAAATTACCACAAGTTCTTTATGCATTTCTCTTTTTCCTGGGATACTTTAGGTGTACCGAAGTTGAGGTTCTTGTATGCAGAGCAGCCCTAAACTTTGGGGTGCCTGTGTCTTGTTGATATTTAGTCTTCCCAAGTTATATGTCCATGAGTTGAAGTCCCCTTTGCTCGGGGGCTTTGTATTTTAGATGTTTTAGGAAACAGCATACACTTCTTCAGAGTAGCTCTTGCATATTTATACCCCACCCATCAGCGTGACTAGTCTCCCTGTTTTCCATGGCCCCTCCTGCATTTTTGATTTGTACACATTTTTTGGATGGCCTTTCTGAGCAGTGGAAATTGAGACTTCTTTATTGTGCGGATTTGCATTTCCCTCTTGCTTGGTTGGCCAAAAACTCTGTATGTTTTTTTTTTCCTGAAGATATTCACGAAAAAAACGCATACACCCTTTTGCCCAACTGCATCATTTTAGAAATTCTGCTGCTTTTCATATGCTTTAAATGTGAGTACAATCTACCTTTCGAAAAATGTTTCCTGGAATTCTGCCTCTCATTCAGAACCTCTTCGTTGCCTTACCTGAATATATTTTTGGACGTTGGTTATCATTTATATCTTTGCAGGTCTTTGAATTGTCTGCTCCTGAGCTCCATTTTGCAACTCGCTCTTTTTGTGAGCTGACCGCCAAACCATTGGATTGCTTCCGGCCCTATTCTGGTTCTGGGGAGGCAGGCTGAGCCTTTGGTTAATTCTTCTTCCTAATGGGAAATTAGAGTGACATGTGCCTGTCAAAACTCCTACAGCTAATCTCTCATTGGTTCCTCCTCTTCCCATTTATCCTCTGCAAAAATTGCAAACTGTGTGAAACAGGAGGTTAAAGGTGCTGATTCTCCAAGTGGGGAGATTGTTAGTAATGTGGCTGGAATGGCGAACCCCAGCACCAGGAGATCAAAAATGAGGTGCATTTTAGACACCTCTCCTGAGCACACGGTGTACATTCATCTCGGTTTCCCAGGCATGTTTTCCCTGTCAGAAGATTCCCTTGAAACTGCAGATTTGGGACCAATGGAATGGGTATCAGGCAGTATTACTTTAAAAGGTCTGCATTTCCTCACCTAGCCTCTCTAACATCTCTTAGCGTGCATAGCTTCCAGCCTTATATATCATCCTGCTGTGGGTCTACATGTGTTCAATCCATGTTACATCGTAGCCCTTGAACAAAAGTTGTAAGAATTTTTGTCTGTCTCACTGTTTTTATAAATATTTTTAAATTTATTTTTATATTGGTTACAGCTGATTTTCAAAGCTCTGTTTTTTGCTGCTGTACATCCACTTGATTCATGTACTGTGAGACAACAATAAATTCTTTCTCAGATGCTTACGAGTCATATGTATTATTTTCCAGTGACTTGAGTGGACTGAGTGCAGTTCTTTGAGGTACCGTGTAGGCCTTGCCAGTTATTCAATTCGGTACTTGGAATGGTATCTTTGCTAATTTCAACCTCCTGGATAATACCTCACCATTCCCTACCTTTCCCATTTAGCAGCCTTATGTCTATTTTCTACATATTTGACTATGTTTCTCTTTTGTAGTTTATTTCACGTGTAGCCATTTTTGATTCCACCTTTAAGTGACATCTTATGATATGTGTCTTTTCCTTTCTGACATGTGTCACTTAGAATGATCGTATGTAACTCCTCCAGAGTTGTTCCAACTGGCCTTATTTCATTGATTTCTGGATGAGTAATATTCCACTCTACATAAGTACCCCATCTCTTTTATCCATTTTATCCTTCCAGGGACATTTAGGTTATATCCAAGTGGAGGCCCTTTTTAACAGAGAGGTGGTAAACGTTGGGGTGCCTGCTTTCTGTCATTTTTTGTTTTTCCCAAGGTATACGCCCATGAGTGCAAGTGCCCTATGCTCTGTAGCTCAGTTTTCAGATGTTTTAGCAAACACAATACACTTCTCCAGAGTGGCCGTTGGCAAATTACATTTCCACTATCAGCCTCACAGGGCTCCCTTTTCTCCTCACCCTGTCCTGCATTTCTGGTGTTTACACTTTATGTGGATGGCCCTTCTGACTGATGTGAAGTGATACATTTTGTAGTATTGATTTCCAGTGCCCACCTGTTTGGTTGGATAAAAAGTGTGTATGGCCTTTACTTGAATATATTCGGAAAAAAATGCATACGCCCTTTTGGGCCAACTGCATCATTGGCGATGTTCAGCCCCTTTTCTTGTGCTTTAATGGGGAGTCCTTTCTACCTCTTCAAATCTGTTTCCTGCCACTCTCCCTTGCTTACAAGTCCTTTTCTGTGACTTACCTCAAGACATTTTTCAACAATAGATATTTTCAACTCTGCAGTTTCATGAATTTTAGTGCCCCTGAGTTCCATTTTTCAACTTGTGTTTTTGGAAACTGGACACAAAACAGCGGGATTTCCTCTAGCCCTATTCTCTTTCCGTGGGCAATTCTAGCCTTTGATGAATTTGTCTTCCGGATTGGAAATTAGAGTCGCATGTGCCTGTCCGAACACCTAAGACTTGTCTCTAAATTTTTCTCATCCTTCCGCTTCATCGTCTGGACAAATTCCAAACTGTGTGCAACAGGATGTTGACGGTGCTGATATCCCCAAGTGAGGAGAATGTTAGGAAAGATGCTGGAGGGGTGAACCCGAGCACCAGGCGATGAGGAGATGAGGTGCCTTTTCCAAACTCTTTCCGATCAAATGGTGTACCATCCTCTAGGTGTGACAGGCATGTTTTAGCTGTAGGAAGGGTCCAGTGCATGGAAGGAGAACACCAGGGATTTTTCCAAATCAGTGCCTCCCCGAACCCCAAACTGGGGAATTTTTAAGCTACGGCTACACGTATGTCCATTAAGGGCCTTGGGAAATAGGCAGAGCCCAAACTTTAGATGATTGAAATCTTCAGGTTCAGAAGCGCTCACCATCGGCCTTGCTTAGGTTACATTTTATCTGTCATTGATAGATGATGTCAATAAAAAATATCGATTCTTTTTCAGATTATTTCCCCTTATAGGTTATTGCAAAATATTCAGTGTAGTTCCCTGTGCTATACAGTAATTCCTTGTTGATGATCTATTTTATACATAGCAGTGTGTATGTGTTAATCCCAAACTGTTAATTTATCCCTTCTCCTACCTTTCCCCTTTGGTTATAATAAATTATAAGATTTTATACTTCTCAGAAATGGGGGAGCTGAAAGAGAGGTATCCTTTTCAATGGAAAAGCATTCAAAACAAGATTGAAGCTTCAGCCAAGAGTATTCGATGTACAACCATGGAAATAAATCACTTCATTTCTCTAATGTTGACCTGACAAATAAGACAGACGTCTTCATTGAACTTGCTTATAGTAAAGTGATGGAAATATCAAATGTAAGTCTTAGAAAAATCTTATTTTACCCGAGCATTATACACTGCTCTATGTTAACGACAGTTTGGCTCACACATCTGTTCATTGAAGTTACAATGTTCTCAATTTCTGTTACTGATCCTCCAGAGTGGACCACAATAGGAGTCCCCGTGCCCAGTGTCATTGGAGCCAACAGATCAAGACTGAGTTTGGTTCAGAAGCAAAGGAAACATTATTTTGAAAACCGAATGGAGAGGTGAGAGCGTGCACTCCCCCACGGGCTGTGGGCTGGGCTGCTGTGTATGGATCCCAGCAGCGTCAGTTGGAGTTAGGGGATGGAGCTCTCGAGGGCTGGGTTGGCTGCAGCTCAGGCTCTATGCCGTGTAGTCTGCATGGGACTCCGCTAGCTGAGGTGTCGAACCAGCCATTCTGCACTAGGAAATCGGGTCTGAAGTGCCGGGTGTGGGACCTCTGCATGCGGAACCCTAGGAGCACGTTAAATTAGACAAAGCACAAAGGAAAAACAGGTTAGACTTTATTTTATTGCCCAGATTCACTTTTTATCTCCCAGGAATTTTTAATGAACGTTGCCGGAGACAAACACCTCCTCTGCTTTTTGTTCCATTCCACATTCTTGGGGTGTTGAGGGTGCAGACCCCTCTTTTGTAACTGCTTCATGCTGTGGTGGCAGCCCTGATACCTGGGGGGAGGGGCAAAACGTCTCCCACAAGCCTCCAGGTGAGGTTGATTGTCCCAAGGCCTCCTGCCTCACTTCTCGTCCGCCTGAGCACCAGCATTGGAAGTGTTATTGATTCTAATGACATTTAAGTGTCCAGGAAAGAGATGCGCAGAGATGATGTGGTGGCAGGTTTCACCCCACCCCACATTTGTTCGGTGACCTTAGGCTGACGGTTTTTGCCAGCCTAGACGCTCTGACCAGTAGTCTGTGCTTTCTTTAATTAGGTCCCTGAATTAATGTACAAACAGCACCATGTGTCAGAGCCCTGCCCGTGCAACTCCCAGACAGCCCAGGGTCAGTGGTGATCCAGGACCATGACGCCCACTGAGTCAACGGCCTTTAGAAGTAGCCAGCAGTCCAGCCGGTCATATTGGCCACCATCACCGTGGTGTCTGTAGGGTTTTCTATGGTGAAAGCGTGATATACGTTTCCCCCGCCAAGCTTATTAGCTCCCCTCTGGGTGCAGTAAGTCCGGCAAGCAGTAGTCTGCTCTTTCGGGGCAAAGTCTACTTGTTTTCAGAGAGAAACTCCAGGTCAAGTGATGGTCACATGAGTCATCTTGGGGGCCCGTTGCCCCCATTTGTCTCTCTGGAGGTTGGAGTTGGAGGGCCTCCTCACTCGAGGTCAGTGGGTCCACAGAGCGACCCCTGCAACTTCAGGGCATGATGGGTGGTTAGGATCACGACGTGGGGTCCTTTTCCCTTAGGAGGGAGCTGGCCTTGTGGGCTGCTGATTTCTAGCTTTTTAGATACCCCAGTATCCTGGCCTGATGAGTCGGTGGGCAAAGCCCTTGGTGACCATAGTTTATCATACCTGAAGGGCATTCTTGTGTTGCTCCATTTCAAGTGGTCCCAGTTTTTGCACTAAGGCTCCAAGGGCAATTAACCTTTGACCGAGTATGTAAAGGTCAAAGGGTTTAGCTAAATTAGTGAGTTCCTGGGCAAGGGTCTGAATGGACTGCTCTTTCCATTCTTGAAAGGCTGCTTCTGGATTCTATACAAAAGGATCATCATCTTTTCGTGTCAGTGTTTCATGTACAGGCCCAGCTATTAGACTGTAGTTAGGGATCCACATGCAGAAAACCTTGGCCTCCCCAGGAACCCCTAAGCTGTCTTCTAGTTTTAGAAGAGGTAAGGCTGCAAATGGCTTCTTCCCTATCCTGGGATGCGTTTCTCTGAATATCTGTGAGAATGAAGCCCAGGCATGTCACCTGAGCCTGGGATATTTGAGCCTTTTTCTTGGACACCTTCTATCCTTTCTTGGCTAGGTAGTTCAGAGGCGTCTTTAGTAGGCCTGGCGATCAGAATGTCATCTGCATATTGAAGGAGGGTTCCCTTTTACAGAGGTAGAACTTTTAGGTCTTTAGAGGTCATTTCCCCAATGATGGTGTGGGGATTTTTGAACCATTGGGCAGGACGGCCCAGCATTATTGGTTTTGTTGCATGTTGTGTCCTGCCACTCACAAGTTAAAATTCTTGTGACTCTGAGATGAATGGAATACAGAAGAAGGCATCATTGAAGTGTAATACAGAATGCCATGGCCTGGTGGATGGTAGAATTTCCAGCAGGGTGTATGAAATAGGAGCTACTGGATGTATATCCTCGGTGGCTTCACTGACTGTCCTGATATCCTTTACCAGGTCTCCAGCAGCCCATGGGGCTCTCGTGGTCAGGCCAATCCCAGGATATGGAGCTCACCTGGGCTGCATCCCGCACCCCACAGCCCACGGGGCTCTCGTGTTCAAGTCCCTCCCAGGGTATGGAGCTCACCTGTGCAGCTACCCAGCAGCCCATGGGGCTCTCATAGTCAGGCCCTTCCCAGGATACGGAGCTCCCCTGGGCAGGTACCCCAGCAGGGCTGGACACACAGGAACTGTGCACATAGCCCACCTTGCAGAGAAAGCCCAGCTCACCTGTCACTCACAGCTGACACAGAACACCTCAGAGCAGGACTTGAACTAACAAACAGTAGCTCTGACAGGTCTGTGACCCTGGCTATCACTCCGTGCAGCCTCTCTCTGCCTGGTCTTCCAGACACTTCCACTGCAGCCAGGGCACCAGGCCTCTGTCTCCACCCACCAACACTCCTCTCCCTGACTCCTCGGTTCCTCTCATTAGGATAGGGTCTTCTTGAAGTTGTTTTCCACTCATGGACCAGATAAAATGATAAGAAAACAAGCCGCAGCTGCAGCCCCTTGTCTATCCTGACTCTCAAGAGCCCACACCTGTTTCTTGGGACTGACCCGTTTAGCAAGGTTCATTTTCTGCAACTGTGAGCCCCTGAGGGGTGAGGATTGGCTGATTTGGGCAGCCTGACACGGCCTGCCAGCCCCCCCCCACAGGTGTGCCTGGGTTGAGGTCAATATAAACACCTCTCCAGTCAGCAAGAGCCCCTGTAGCTGTGCCTGACGCCATATTCTCTGCCCCGTCAGCAGTGTCGGGGCTGGGGTGGTGGGAGGGAGTGAGGGGCCATGGCTTTGTGGGTGGCCCAGTGTGAGTGGGACTCTGCTGGACTTTCTGCAGGAGTTGCCAGGCTGCCACCTGCTAAAGAAGAGGATGTGTCACCCATACCTGCCACTGGAATTTCTCCCCAGGCAGAGGTGAGGAAGTAAAAAAGCAGTGGGGGCCGTGGCAGGAGGGGTATCTCAGGCAGGGAAATGGAAAGATTCCAGAAGAGCATCTGGGGCCAGGACCATCCTGGCTGGCCTGCAGGCACCAAGTCGGCCTGCGTGCTGTCGCTGGTGTGGCTCCACAGCCCTTCCTCTAGGCTTGCAAGTGCTTGTACATATTCAGGTGTTTTACCTGGAAAGGGTGGGAAGAGTTCAGCTGCAGCAGGACTGGGGCTCAGCTCACATTTACTCACAGACGCCTCGACACATTCCCCCAGCTTTGCAATGAGGATGCTCCTTGTGGGGGGGAGTGCTGCTGAGTGCATGCGAGACAATTTCCCACCTCTGACCAACTTAAGAATTTTTTACCACTGGAGCAAGTGCCCTGATATGATTTTCCTCTGTATAACTGGTGAGTTCTGTATTTTTTTTTTCTTTTTTTCTTTTTGGTTCAAGTTAGATTTTATTTATTCCTCTTTTTTTAAATTTGGAGATATAAACATTGAAATAATGCATTAATATAAAGACGTCTATGTGAAGGGAATAAGTTTTTTTCTGTTTTATTTTATTAAATGTTATTTATTTATTTTTAATTTTTTAAAATTTATTTCTTTTATACAGCAGGTTCTTATTGTATATCTATTTTATACATATCAGTGTGCACATGTGAATCCCAGTCTCCCAATTCATCCCACCACCACCCTCACATGGCGTTCCCTCCTTGGTGTCCATATGTTTGTTCTCTACATCTGTGTCTCTATCTCTGCCCTGCACACCGGTTCATCTGTACCATTTTTGTAGGTTCCACATATATGCATTAATATACAATATTTGTTTTTCTCTTTCTGACTTACTTCACTCTGTATGACAGTCTCTAGATCCATCAAGGTCTCTACAAATGACCCAATTTCATTCCTATGTATGGCTGAGTAATATTCCATTGTATATATGTACCAGGTCTTTATCCATTCGTCTGTCTGTGGGCACTTAGGTTGCTTTCATTACCTGTCTATTGTAAATAGTGCTGCAGTGAACATTGTGGTGAATGTGTCTTTTTGATTTATGGTTTTCTCTAGGTATATGCCCAGTAGTGGGATCGCTGGATTATATGGTAATTCTATTTTTAGTTTTTTAAGGAACCTCCATACTGTTCTCCATAGAGACTGTATCGATTTACATTCCCAACAATAGTGGAAGAAGGTTCCTTTTCTCCACACCCTCTCCAGCATTTGTTGTTTGTAGATTTTCTGATGATGCCCATTCTAACAGGTGTGACGTGATACCTCATTGTAGTTTCGATTTCCATTTCTCTAATAATTAGTGATGTTCAGCAGATTTTCATGTGCGTACTGGCCATCTCTATGTCTTCTTGGAAGAAATGTCTATTTAGATCTTCCATTTTTGTATTGGGTTGTTTGTTTTATTAATATTGAGGTGCATGAGCTGTTTATATATATTGGAGATTAATCATTTGTCCATTGATTCGTTTGCAAATATTTTCTGCCATTCTGAGGGTTGTCTTTTCATCTTGTTTGTAGTTTCCTTTGCTTTGCAAAAGCTTTTACGTTTCATTAGGTCCCATCTGTTTAGTTTTCTTTTTAATTTCATTACTATAGGAGGTGGATCAAAAAAGATCTTGCTGTGATTTACGTCAGAGTATCCTTCGTAAGTTTTCCTGTCAGAGTTTTATACTGTCTGGCATTACATTAAGGTCTCTAATCCATTTTGAATATATTTTTATGTATGGTGTTGGGGAGTGTTCTAATTTCATTCTTTTACATGTAGCTCTCCATATTTCCCAGCACCAATGATTGAAGAGACTGTCTTATCTCCATTGTATAGTCTTGCCTCCTTTGTCATAGATTAGTTGACCATAGGTGTGTAGGTTTATCCTTGGGCTTTCTTTTTTTTTTCCTTTTACACGTTTATTGGAGTATAATTGCTTTACAGTGGAGTGTTCGTTTCTGCTGTATAACAAAGTGAATCAGCTATACATATACAAATATCACCAGATCCCCTCCCTCTTGCATCTCCCTCCCACACTCCATATCCCACCCCTTTATGTGGTCACAAAGCACCGAGCTGATCTCCCTGTTCTATGTGGCTGCTTCCCAGTAGCTATCGGTGTTACATTTGGTAATGTATTTATGTCCATGCCACTCTCTCACTTCGTCCCAGCTTATCCATCCCCCTTCCGGTGTCCTCAAGTCCTTTCTCTATGTCTGTGTCCTTAATCCTGTCCTGCCACTAGGTTCTTCAAAATCTTTTTTTTTCTTCATTAGATTCCATATATCTCTGTTAACATACAGTATTTGTTTTTCCCTTTCTGACTTACTTCACTGTGTAGGACAGATTCTAAGTCCATCCACCTCAGTACAAATAACTCAGTTTTGCTTCTTTTTATGGTTGAGTAATATTTGATTGTATATATGTGCCAGATCTTCTTTATCCATTCATCTGTCGATGGACACTTAGGTTGCTTCCATGTCCTGGCTATTGCAAATAGAGCTGCAACGAACAGTTTTGTACATAACTCTTTTTGAATTATGGTTTTCACAAGGCAAATGTCCAGTAGTTGGACTGTTGTGTCGTATGGTACTTCTATTGTTAGTTATTTAAAGGAACCTCCGTACTGTTCTCCCTAGTGCCCATATCAATTTACATTCCCACCCACAGTGCAAGTGTGTTCCCTTTTCTCCAATAAAGGCCTCTCCAGCGTTTATTGTTTTGTAGATTTTTTTGATGATTGCCACTCTGACTTCTGTGAGGTGATACCTCACGGTAGTTTTGATTTGCATTTCTCTAATGATTAGTGATGTTCAGCATCCTTTCATGTGTTTCTTGGTAATCTGTATATCTTCTTTGGAGAAATGTCTGTTTAGGTCTCTGCCCGTTTTTGGATTGGGTTGTTTGTTTTTGTGATATTGAGCTACATGTGGTGCTTGTAAAGTTAGGAGATTAATCCTTTGTCAATTGCTTCATTTGAAAATATTTTCTCCCATTCTGAGGGTTGTTTTTGCATCTTGTTTAAGTTTTCCTGTACTGTGTAAAAGCTTTTAAGTTTCATTAGGCCCCATTTGTTGATTTCTGTTTTTATTTCCATTTCTCTAAGTGGTGGGTCAAAAAGGATCTTGCTGTGATTTATGTCATAGAGTGTTCTGCCTATGGTTTCCTCTAAGTGTTTTATAGTGTCTGGTCTTATATTTAGATCTCTAATCAATTTAGAGTTTATTTTTGTGTATGGTGTTATGGAGTGTTCTAATTTCATTCCTTTATGTGTAGGCGTCCAGTTTTTCCAGCACCAATTACTGAAGAGACTGTCTTTTCTCCATTGTATATCCTTAGCTCCTTTGTCATAGATGAGATAGCCATAGGTATGTAGGTTTATCTCTGGGCTTTCTGTCCTGTTCCATTGATCTGTGTTTATGCCAATCTACATACTCTTGATTCCATTATGGAGACATATAAATACATAGGTTTCAAGGTTATTACCAGTCAGATATATTCCTCTTCAGTGAATAGGGTGTTTTGTGTCCAGTTCATTGAGAAAGGAGTAGGTCTTGTCTATTACATATTTGGTATATGGAATGGGATCTGTGCTAATTTCAAACTCTGCTTTTACACATCACCCCACGTCACCTTTCCCCTTAAGGAGGCATAAGTGTGTTTTCTAAATGTGTAACTCTGTTCTCTTTTGAAATGCAGTTCATGTTTAGCCATGTTTACATTTCCTCTATAAGTGATATATTACAATAAGTTTCTTTTTCTTTGTGGCTCATTTCACTTAGCATCACCGTACCTAAAGCCACTCATTATGCTGCTATTGGCCTTATGACATTGATTTTATGTCTGAGTGACATTCCATTGTATATAAGTACCACGACATCTATATCCATTTTTTTTCCTTTACTGGGATATATAAAGTGTACCGAAGTCGAGGTTCTTGTAAACAGAGCAGCCCTAAACTTTGGGCTGGCTGTGTGTTGTGGATTTTTAGTTTTCCCAAAATACACGCCCATGAGTGGAAGTGTGCTATGCTCTGTAGCTCTGTTTTAGAAAACAACATACAGTTCTCCAGAGAGGCTGTTGGCAATTTACATCCTGTCCAACGTCGTAACCAGGCTACCTTTTCTCCATGGCCTGTCCTGCATTTGTGGTTTTTACACTATTTGTGGATGGCCCTTTTGACTGGAGGTAAGGGACACTTCTCTGTAGTGTGGATCTGCAATGCCTGATGGCTTGCATGGCCAAAAAGGGCATATGCATTTTTTCCCGAAGATATTAAAGAAAATATACATAATCCCTTTTCAGCCAAGGGCAACATTGTCGAAATTTTGTCGCTTTTCATGTGCTTTAAAGACGACTCCAATCTACCTCTTGAAATCTGTTTCCTTCAATTCTGCCTTGCATTCAAATCCTCTTCACTGCCTTTCCTCAATATATTTCTGGATGATAGTTGTCCTTTATAACTCTGCAAGCTTGTGAATTGCTGTGCCCCTGATTTCCATTTTTCAACTCGCCTCTTTTTGAGCTGGCTGCAATACCGCAGGATGCCTTTAGGCCCTAGTCTCGTTCCGGGGCTTCAGGCTGAGCCTTTGGTTAAATATTCTTCCTGATGGGAAACTAGAGTGACATGTGCCCATCCAAACACCTACAGCTAATCTCTCATTTATTTCCCCTCTTCCTGTTCATCCTCTGCACAGTTTGCAAACTGTGCATAACGGGAGGGTAAAGGCACTGACACTCCAAATGGGGAGATTTTGAGTAATGCAGATTGAATGGCGAAGCCGAGCATGACAAAAGGAAAAATGAGGTACCTTTTAGAAAACTTTCCCAATTACACAGTGTACCATCCACTGTGTTTCCCATGCATGTTTTAACTGTAGGAAGATTCCCTTAAACCTGGAGAGTTGGGACCACTAGAATGGGTAGCACACAGTATTGCTCTAAGTGGTGTTCTTTTGTTCACACAACCTCAGCAATCTCGTCAGCCCCAAGAGTCCAGTCTTATGTCTCATCCAGCTGTGGGTGTAAAGGTGGTCAATCTAGCTTGCATCACAGGCCCTGAACGTAATTTTTAAGACTTTCTCTGTGTTTTTGCATTTTGCTTTTGAAATTTATTTTTATAAGTGGGTTTAACTGAATTTCAGTGCTGTGTTCATGCCGTTATACACACACATGATTCCTTTATGGAGACATGAGAATACATATATTTTAAAATACTTAGAGTCAGACATATTCCTCTGCAATGAATAGGGGGTGTTGAGTCCAGTTCATTGTGCCGGGAGTAGGTGTTGTCTATTACATACATGGTTTATATAAGGGTATCTGTGCTAATTTAAAACTGTGGTTTTATGCATCACCCCACCTCGGCTTTCCCATTAAGCAGGCAGAAGATGTTTTCTAAATGTGTGACTCTGTTGTGTTTGTAATTCAGTTCATGTGTAGTCATGTGTACATTCCCGCTATGAGTGATAACTTATGATAAGATTAGTTACTCTGTAATCTTTCCTAACTCAGTTCATGTGTAGCCATGTTTACAGGACCTTTATCAGTGATATCTTATGATAAGTTTCTTTTTCTGTGTGACTTATTTCACTTAGAATCATCGTACCTGAATCCACTCTTTTTGCTGCTACTGGCCTTATGACATTGATTTCATGGCTGAGCGATATTCCATCGTACGTAAGTACCACAATATCTTGAACCATTTTTGTCTTTCCTGGGATACTTAAGGTGTACCCAAGTTGAGGTTCTTGTAAGCAGTGCAGCGGTAAATTTTGAGGTGGCTCTGTCTTATTGATTTTCAGTTTTCCCAAGGTATATTCCCCAGACTGGAAGTGCCCTTGGCTATGTAGCTCTGTTGTTTACTTGTTTTAGGGTACACAATGCACTCCTCCAGAGAGGCAGTTGGCAACTTACATCCCGCCCATCAGCATTACAAGGCTCCCTGATCTCCAGGGCCTGTCTTGCCTTTCTGGTTTTTACACATTTTGCGGATGTCCCTTCTGACCGGTGTGAAGGGATACTTCTCTGAAGTGAAGATTTGCATTGCTGCTTGCTTGCTTGGCCAAAAAAGGGCGTATGCATGTTCTCCTGAATATATTCAGGAGAAAACGCATACGCCCTTTTTGGACAAGTGCATCATTGTCGAAGTTGTGCCCCTCTTCCTGTGCTTTAAAGGTGATTCCAACGTACTGTTTGAAATCTGTTTCCTGCTATTCTGCCTCGTTTTAAAGTCCGCCTCTCTGCCTTCCCTCAAAAGATTTTTGGACGATAGTTGTCCTCTATTACTCTACCAGTTTGTAAATTGCTGTGCCCCTGAGCTCCATTTTTCAACTCGTTTTTGTGAGCTGACCGCAAATCCAAAATTATGGTTCAAAACCTATACTGGTTCCCGGCGGGTGTCTGAGACATTGGTTAATTCTACTTCCTTCCGGGCAATTAAAGTGACATGTACCCGTCCAAATGCCGAACAGCTACTCTCTCATTGGTTCTCCCTCTTCCCTTTCATCCTCTGCCAAATTGGCAACCTGTGAGAACCAGGAGGTTTTACGGGCTATTGCTCCAAGTTGGGAGATTGATAGTCAAGCAGTTGGAAAGTCAAATTGGAGCACCAGTAGAGGGACTATTCCTTGATTTTTAGAAACTTTTCGTATTCACCGTGTGTCCATTCTCTAGGTTTTCCATACATGTTATAGCTGTAGTAATATTCCCTTCAACCTGGAGAGTTGGAACCATGGAATGGAGGCCACGCATTATTGCTTTAAATGGCCTGTGTTTGCTCACGCAGTCTCACCAAGCCTCTCAGTCCCAAGTGTCCAGCCTTATGCCACATCAAGCTGTAGTTGTAGATAGATTCATTCCAGGTATCGTCAGAGACCCTGAAGGAATTGTAAAGAATTTCCCTGTTTTTTTGTTTTGTTTTTATATTCATTTTTATAGTGGGTTTGAGCTGATTCTCGCTGCCATGTTTATGCCAGTCTAGACATACTTGATTCCCTTATGGAGACATATCAATACATAGGTTTTATGATTCTTACTAGTCAGATATATTCCTCTGCGGAAAATATGGTGTTTTGAGTCCCTTTCCCTGAGGAAGGTGTAGGTTTTTCTATTCCATAGTTGGTTTTTGGAACAGTACCTGTGCTTATATCAAACTCTGGTTTTATGCATCACCCCACCTCTCCTTCCCCCTTAAGCAGGCATAAGAGTGTATTCTAAATGTGAGACTCTGTTCTCTTTCGTAACTCAGTTCATGTGTAGCCATGTTTACAGGATCTTCATAAGTCATATCCTATGATAAGTTTCTTTTTCTGTGTGACTTATTTCACTTAGAATCATCGTACCTGAATCCACTCATTTTGCTGCTACTGGTCTTATGACACTGATTTCATGGCTGAGGGATATTCCATCGTACGTAAGTACCACAATTTTTTGAACCATTTTTAACTTTCTTGTGATAATTAATATGTACCCAAGTTGAGGTTCTTGTAAGCAGTGCATCCCTAAATTTTGGGGTGGCTCTGTCTTATTGATTTTCAGTTTTCTCAAGTTATATTCCCTAGACTTGAAGTGCACTTGGCTATGTAGCTCAGTTGTTTACTTGTTTTAGGGAACACAATGCACTCCTCCAGAGTGGCATGTGGCAACTTACATTCCGCCCATCAGCATAAAAAGGCTCCCTGTTCTCCAGGTCCTGTTTTGCCTTTCTGGTTTTTACACAGTTTGCCGATGTCCGTTTTGACTGGTGGGAAGTGATACTTCTTTGTACTGCAGATTTGCATTGCCCGCTTGCTGGCTTGGCCAAAAACGTCGTATGCGTTTTCCCCTGAATATATTCAGGAGAAAACGAATACACCATTTTTGGCCACGTGCATCATTGTCGAAGTTGTGCCCCTCTTCCTGTGCTTTACAGGTGATTCCAACGTACCGCTTGAAATCTGTTTCCTGCTATTCTGCCTCGTTTTCAAGTCTGCCTCTTTGCCTTTCTTCAAAGCATTTTTGGACGATAGATGTCCTTTATTACTCTGCCAGTTTGTGAATTGCTGTGCCTCTGAGCTCCATTTTTTAACTCGTTTTTTGTGAGCTGAACGCAAGTCCAATATTTTGGTTCAGAAACGATACTGGTTATGGTACGTGGCTGAGAGCTTGGTTAATTCTTCTTCCTCCCGGGAAATAAGAGTGACATGTGCCCGTCCAAATGCCTAACAGCTACTCTCTCATTGGTTCTCCCTCTTCCCTTTCATCCTTTGCCAAATTGGCAAGCTGTGCGAACCAGGAGGTTAAAGGTGCTGTCTCTCCAGGTTGGGAGATTGATAGTAAAGGAGTTGGAAGGTCAAACTGGCGCACAAGGAGAGGGACTATTCGTTGAGTTTTAGAAACCTTTCGTATTCACAGTGTGTCCATTCTCTAGGTTTCCCATACATGTTATAACTCTAGTAATATTCCCTTCAACCAGGACAGTTGGAACCCATGGAATGGGTGCCATGCATTATTGCTTTAAATGGTCTGCATTTGCTCACCCAATCTCACCAGCCCTCTCAGTCCCATGTGTCCAGCCTTATGACACATCCAGCTGTCGTTGTAGTTAGGGTCATTCCAGGTATCATCAGAGACCCTGAAGGATTTGTAAAGAATGTCCCTGTTTTTTTGTTTTGTTTTTGAAATTCCTTTTTATAGTGGGTTTGAGCTGATTCTCGCTGCCATCTTTATGCTAGTCTAGACTCATTTGATTCGCTTACGGAGACATATCAGTACATAGATTTTAAGATTCTTACTAGTCACATATACTCCTCTGCGGGAAATATGGGGTTTTGAGTCCCTTTCACTGAGGAAGGTGTAGGTCTTGTCTATTCCATAGTTGGTTTTTGGAACGGTACCTGTGCTTATATCAAACTCTGTTTTTATGCATCACCCCACCTCTCCTTCCCCCTTAAGCAGGCATAAGAGTGTTTTCTAAATGTGAGACTCTGTTCTCTTTCCTAACTCAGTTCATGTGTAGCCATGTTTACAGGACCTTCATAAGTGATATCTTATGATAAGTTTCTTTTTCTGTGTGACGTATTTCACTTAGAATCATCGTACATGAATCCACTCATTTTGCTGCTACTGGTCTTATGACATTGATTTCATGGCTGAGGGATATTCCATCATACGTAAGTACCACAATTTTTGAACAATTTTTAACTTTCCTGGGATATTTAAGGTGTACCCAAGGTGAGGTTCTTGTAAGCAGTGCAGCCCTAAATTTTTGGGTGGCTGTGTCTTACTGATTTTCAGTTTTCCCAAGGTATATTCCCTGGACTGGAAGTGCCCTTGGCTATGTAGCTCTGTTGTTTACTTCTTTTAGGGTACACAGTGCACTCCTCCAGAGAGGAAGTTGCCAACTTACATCCCGCCCATCAGCATAACAAGGCTCCCTGTTCTCCAGGTCCTCTCTTGCCTTTCTGGTTTCTACACATTTTGCCGATGTCCCTTTTGACCGGTGGGAAGGGATAATTCTTTGTACTGCAGTTTTGCATTTCCCGCTTCGTTGCTTGGCCAAAAAGGGCGTATGTGTTTTCTCCTGAATATATTCAGGAGAAAACGAATACGCCCTTTTTGGCCAAGTGCATCATTGTCGAAGTTGTGCCCCTCTTCCTGTGCTTTACAGGTGATTCCAAGGTACCTCTTGAAATCTGTTTCCTGCTATTCTGCCTCGCTTTCAAGTACGCCTCGTTGCCTTCCTTCAAAATATTTTTGGACGATAGTTGTCCTTTATTACTCTGCCAGTTTGTGAATTGCTGTGCCCCTGAGCTCCATTTATCAAATTATTTTTGGTGAGCTGACCGCAAGTCCAAAATTTCAGTTCAGGACCTATACTGGTTCCCGGCAGGGGGATGAGTCTTTGGTTAATTCTTCTTCCTGCCGGGCAATTAGAGTCAAATATGCCCGTCCAAATGCCTAACAGCTACTCTCTCATTTGTTCTCCCTGTCCCCTTTTATCCTCTGCCAAATTGGCAACCTCTGTTATCCAGGAGGTTAAAGGGGCTGTCTCTCCAAGTTGGGAGATTGATAGTAAAGCAGTTGGAAAGTCAAACTGGAGCACCAGGAGAGGGACAATTAGTTGAGTTTTAGAAACCTTTCGTATACACACTGTGTCCATTCTCTAGGTTTCCCGTACATGTTATAGCTGTAGTAATATTCCCTTCAACCTGGAGAGTTGGGACCCATGGAATGGAGGCCACGCATTATTGCTTTAAAAGGTCTGTGTTTGCTCACCCAGTCTCACCAATCCTCCCAGTCCCAAGTGTCCAGCCTTATAACACATCAAGCTGTAGTTGTATATAGGTTCATTCCAGGGTTCATCAGAGACCCTGAAGGATTTGTAAAGAATTTCACTGTTTTTTTTGTTTTGTTTTTGAAATTCCTTTTTATAGTGGGTTTGAGCTGATTCTCGCTGCCATGTTTATGCTAGTCTAGACTCACTTGATTCGCTTACGGAGACATATCAATACATAGGTTTTAAGATTCTTACAAGTCACATATATTCCTCTGCGGGAAATATGGGGTTTTGAGTCCCTTTCACTGAGGAAGGTGTAGGTCTTGTCTATTCCATAGTTGGTTTTTGGAACGGTACCTCTGCTTATATCAAACTCTGGTTTTATGCATCACCCCACCTCTCCTTTCCCCTTAAGCAGGCATAAGAGTGTTTTCTAAATGTGAGACTCTGTTCTCTTTCCTAACTCAGTTCATGTGTAGCCATGTTTACAGGATCTTCATAAGTGATATCTTATGATAAGTTTCTTTTTCTGTGTGACTTATTTCACTTAGAGTCATCGTACCTGAATCCACTCATTTTGCTTCTACTGGTCTTATGACATTGATTTCATGGCTGAGGGATATTCCATCGTACGTAAGTACCACAATTTTTTGAAACATTTTCATCTTTCCTGGGATATTTAAGGTGTACCCAAGTTGAGGTTCTTGTAAGCAGTGCATCCCTAAATTTTGGAGTGGCTCAGTCTTATTGATTTTCAGTTTTCCCAAGGTATATTCCCTAGACTGGAAGTGCCCTTGGCTCTGTAGCTATGTTGTTTACTTGTTTTAGGGAACACAATGCACTCCTCCAGAAAGACAGTTGGCCATTTACGTCCCACCCATCAGCATAACAAGGCTCCCTGTTCTCCAGGTCCTCTCTTGCCTTTCTTGTTTTTACCCATTTTGTGGATGTCCCTTTTGACCGGTGTGAAGTGATACTTCTTTGTAGTGCAGATTTACTTTGCCTGCTTGCTTGCTTGGCCATAATGGGCGTATTTGTTTTCTCCTGAATATATTCAGGAGAAAATGCATTCACCCTTTTTGGCCAAGTGCATCATTGTCGAAGTCATGCCCCTATTCCTATGCTTTAAAGGCGATTCCAACGTACCTCTTGAAATCTGTTTCCTGCTATTCTTCCTCGCTTTCAAGTCCGCCTCGTTGACTTCCCTCAACAGATTTTTGAACGATAGTTGCCCTTTATTACTCTGCCACTTTGTGAAATGCTGTGCCCCTGAACTCCATTTTTTAACTCGTTTTTTGTGAGCTGAACGCAAGTCCAATATTTTGGTTCAGGAACTATACTGGTTTTCGGTGGGTGGCAGAGAATTTGGTTAATTCTTCTTCCTCCCAGGAAATAAGAGTGACATGTGCCCGTCCAAATGCTTGACAGCTACTCTCTCATTGGTTCTCCCTATTCCCTTTCATCCTTTGCCAAATTGGCAACCTTTGCGAACCAGGAGGTTAAAGGTGCTGTCTCTCCAAGTTGGGAGATTGATAGTAAACTGTTGGAAAGTCAAACTGGAGCACATGGAGAGGGACTATTCGTTGAGTTTTAGAGACCATTCGTATTCACAGTGTGTCCATTCTCTAGGTTTCCCGTACATGTTATAGCTGTAGTAATATTCCATTCAACCTGGAGATTTGGGACCAATGGAATGAGTGCCATGCATTATTGCTTTAATGGGTCTGCATTTGCTCACCCAATCTCACCAATCCTCCTACTCCCATGTGTCCAGCCTTTTGCCACCTCCAGCTGTCATTGTAGATACGGTCATTCCAGGTATCATCAGAGACCCTGAAGGAATTGTAAAGAATTTTGCTGTTTTTTTTTTTTGTTTTTGAAATTCCTTTTTATAGTGGGTTTGAGCTGATTTTCGCTGCCATCTTTATGCCAGGCTAGACACACTTGATTCCCTAAAAGAGACATATCAATACATAGGTTTTAAGATTCTTACTAGTCAGATATATTCCTCTGTGGGAAATATGGGGTTTTGAGTCCCATTCACTGAGGAAGGTGTAAGTCTTGTCTATTCCATATTTGGTTTCTGAACGGTACCAGTGCTTATATCAAACTCTGGTTTTATGCATCACCCCACCTCTCCTTCCCCCTTAAGCAGGCATAAGAGTGTTTTCTAAATGTGAGACTCTCTTCTCTTTCCTAACTCAGTTCATGTGTAGCCATGTTTACAGGACCTTCATAAGTGATATCTTATGATAAGTTTCTTTTTCTGTGTGACTTCTTTCACTTAGAATCATCGTACCTGAATCCACTCATTTTGCTGCTACTGGTCTTATGACATTGATTTCATGGCTGAGGGATATTCCATCGTACGTAAGTACCACAATTTTTTGAACCATTTTTATATTTCCTGGGATATTTATGGTGTACCCAAGTTGAGGTTCTTGTAAGCAGTGCAGCCCTAAATTTTGGGGTGGATCTGTCTTATTGCTTTTCAGTTTTCCCATGGTATATCCCCTAGACTGGAAGTGCCCTTGGCTATGTAGCTCTGTTGTTTACTTCTTTTAGGGTACACAGTGCACTCCTCCAGAGAGGAAGTTGCCAACTTACATCCCGCCCATCAGCATAACAAGGCTCCCTGTTCTCCAGGTCCTCTCTTGCCTTTCTGGTTTCTACACATTTTGCCGATGTCCCTTTTGACCGGTGGGAAGGGATAATTCTTTGTACTGCAGTTTTGCATTTCCCGCTTCGTTGCTTGGCCAAAAAGGGCGTATGTGTTTTCTCCTGAATATATTCAGGAGAAAACGAATACGCCCTTTTTGGCCAAGTGCATCATTGTCGAAGTTGTGCCCCTCTTCCTGTGCTTTACAGGTGATTCCAAGGTACCTCTTGAAATCTGTTTCCTGCTATTCTGCCTCGCTTTCAAGTACGCCTCGTTGCCTTCCTTCAAAATATTTTTGGACGATAGTTGTCCTTTATTACTCTGCCAGTTTGTGAATTGCTGTGCCCCTGAGCTCCATTTATCAAATCGTTTTTTGTGAGCTGACCGCAAGTCCAAAATTTCAGTTCAGGACCTATACTGGTTCCCGGCAGGGGGATGAGTCTTTGGTTAATTCTTCTTCCTGCCGGGCAATTAGAGTCAAATATGCCCGTCCAAATGCCTAACAGCTACTCTCTCATTTGTTCTCCCTGTCCCCTTTTATCCTCTGCCAAATTGGCAACCTCTGTTATCCAGGAGGTTAAAGGGGCTGTCTCTCCAAGTTGGGAGATTGATAGTAAAGCAGTTGGAAAGTCAAACTGGAGCACCAGGAGAGGGACAATTAGTTGAGTTTTAGAAATCTTTCGTATACACAGTGTGTCCATTCTCTAGGTTTCCCGTACATGTTATAGCTGTAGTAATATTCCCTTCAACCTTGAGAGTTCGGAACCATGGAATGGAGGCCACGCATTATTGCTTTAAAAGGTCTGTGCTTGCTCACCCAGTCTCACCAATCCTCCCATTCCCAAGTTTCCAGCCTTATACCACATCAAGCTGTAGTTGTAAATAGGTTAATTCCAGGTTTCATCAGAGACCCTGAAGGAATTGTAAAGAATTTCCCTGTTTTGTTGTTTTGTTTTTGAAATTCCTTTTTATAGTGGGTATGAGCTGATTCTCACTGCCATGTTTATGCCAGTCTAGACACACTTGATTCTCTTATGGGGACATATCAATACATAGGTTTTAAGATTCTTACTAGTCAGATATATTCCTCTGTGGAAATTATGCGGTTTTGAGTCCCTTTCCCCGAGGAAGTTGTAGGTCTTGTCTATTCCATAGCTGGTTTTAGGAACGGTACCTGTGCTTATATCAAACTCTGGTTTTATGCATCACCCCACCTCTCCTACCCCCTTAAGCAGGCATAAGAGTGTTTTCTAAATGTGAGACTCTCTTCTCTTTCCTCACTCTGTTCATGTGTAGCCATGTTTACAGGATCTTCATAAGTGATATCTCATGATAAGTTTCTTTTTCTGTGTGACTTATTTCACTTAGAATCATCGTACCTGTATCCACTCATTTTGCTGCTACTGGTCTTATGACATTGATTTCATGGCTGAGGGATATTCCATCGTACATAATTACCACAATTTTTTGAACAATTTTTAACTTTCCTGGTATATTTAAGGTGTACCCAAGTTGAGGTTCTTGTAAGCAGTGCATCCCTAAATTTTGGGGTGGCTCTGTCTTATTGATTTTCAGTTTTCCCAAGGTATATTCCCTAGACTGGAAGTGCCCTTGGCTATGTAGCTCTGTTGTTTACTTGTTTTAGGGAACACAATGCACTCCTCCAGAGAGGCAGTGGGCAACTTACATCCAGCCCATCAGCATAACAAGGCTCCCTGTTCTCCAGGTCCTCTCTTGCCTTTCTTGTTTTTACACATTTTGCCGATGTCCGTTTTGACCGGTGGGAAGGGATACTTCTTTGTACTGCTGATTTGCATTGCCCGCTAGCTGGCTTGGCCAAAAAGGGCATATGCGTTTTCTCCTGAATATATTCAGGAGAAAACGAATACACCATTTTTGGCCAAGTGCATCATTGTCGAAGTTGTGCCCCTCTTCCTGTGCTTTACAGGTGATTCCAACGTACCTCTTGAAATCTGTTTCCTGCTATTCTGCCTCGCTTTCAAGTCCGCCTCGCTGCCTTCCTTCAAACTATTTTTGGATGATAGTTGTCGTTTATTACTCTGGCAGTTGGTGAATTGCTGTGCCCTTGAGCTCCATTTATCAAATCGTTTTTTGTGAGCTGACCGCAAGTCCTAAATTTCGGTTCAGGACCTATACTGGTTTCTGGCAGGGGGATGAGTCTTTGGTTAATTCTTCTTCCTGCCGGGCAAGTAGAGTCACATGTGCCCGTCCAAATGCCTAACAGCTACTCTCTCATTGGTTCTCCCTGGTCCCTTTCATCCCCTGCCAAATTGGCAACCTGTGTTATCCAGGAGGTTAAAAGGGCTGTCTCTCCAAGTTGGGAGACTGATAGTAAAGCAGTTGGAAAGTCAAATTGGAGCACCAGGAGAGGGACTATTCGTTGAGTTTTAGAAACTTTTCGTATTCACAGTGTGTCCATTCTCTAGGTTTCCCGTACATGTTATAGCTGTAGTAATATTCCCTTTAACCTGGAGAGTTTGGAACCATGGAATGGAGGACACACATTATTGCTTTAAAAGTTCTGTGTTTGCTCACCCAGTCTCACCAATCCTATCAGCACCAAGTGTCCAGCCTTATGCCACATCCAGCTGTAGTTGTAGATAGGTTCATTCCAAGTTTCATCAGAAACCCTGAAAGAACTGTAAAGAATTTACCTGTTTTTTTGTTTTGTTTTTGAAATTCCTTTTTATAGTGAGTTTGAGCTGATTCTCACTTCCATGTTTATGCCAGTCTAGACACACTTGATTCCCTTATGGAGACATATCAATACATAGGTTTGAAGATTCTTACTAGTCAGATATATTCCTCTGAGGGAAGTATGGTGTGTTGATTCCCTTTCAGTGAGGAAGGTGTAGATGTTTTCTATTCTGTATTTGGTTTCTGGAATGGTGCCTGTACTAATATCAAACTCTGGTTTTATGCAACACCCCAACTCTCCTCCCCCCTTAAGCAGGCGTAAGAGGGTTTTCTAAATGTGAGACTCTCTTCTCTTTCCAAACTCAGTTCATGTGTAGCCATGTTTACAAGACCTTCATAAGTGATATCTTATGATAAGTTTCTTTTGCTCTGTGACTAATTTAACTTAGAATCATTGTAACTGAATCCACTAATTTTGCTGCTACTGGCCTGATGACATTGATTTCATGGCAGAGGGATATTCCATCGTATGTAATTACCACAATTTCTTGAACAATTTTTGTCTTTCCTGGGATATTTAAGGTGTAGCCTAGTTGAGGTTCTTGTAAGCAGTGAAGACCTATATTTTGGGGTGGCTCTGTCTTATTGATTTTCAATTTTCCCAATGTATATTCCCTAGAGTGGAATTGCCCTTCGCTCTGTAGCTCTGTTGTTTACTTGCTTTAGGGAACAAAATGCACTCCTCCAGAGAGGCAGTGGGCAATTTATATCCCGCCCATCAGCATAACAGTGCTCCCTGTTCTCCAGGGCCTCTCTAGCCTTTCTGGTTTTTACCCATTTTGTGGATGTCCCTTTTGACCGGTGGGAAGTGATACTTCTTTGTAGTGCAGATTTGCATTGCCCGCTTGCTTGCTTGGCCAAAAAGGGCGTATGCGTTTTCTCCTGAATATATTCAGGAGAAATCGCATACACTCTTTTTGGCCAAGTGCATCATTGTCGATGTCGTGCCCCTATTCCTGTGCTTTAAAGGCGATTCCAACGTAACTCTTGAAATCTGTTTCCTGCTATTCTGCCTCGCTTTCAAGTCCGCCTCATTGCCTTCCCTCAACAGATTTTTGGACGATAGTTGCCCTTTATTACTCTGCCAGTTTGTGAATTGCTGTGCCTCTGAGCTCCATTTTTTAACTCGTCTTTTGTGAGCTGAACGCAAGTCCAATATTTTGGTTCAGAAACGATACTGGTTATGGTACGTGGCTGAGAGCTTGGTTAATTCTTCTTCCTCCCGGGAAATAAGAGTGACATGTGCCCGTCCAAATGCCTAACAGCTACTCTCTCATTGGTTCTCCCTCTTCCCTTTCATCCTTTGCCAAATTGGCAAGCTGTGCGAACCAGGAGGTTAAAGGTGCTGTCTCTCCAGGTTGGGAGATTGATAGTAAAGGAGTTGGAAGGTCAAACTGGCGCACAAGGAGAGGGACTATTCGTTGAGTTTTAGAAACCTTTCGTATTCACAGTGTGTCCATTCTCTAGGTTTCCCATACATGTTATAACTCTAGTAATATTCCCTTCAACCAGGACAGTTGGAACCCATGGAATGGGTGCCATGCATTATTGCTTTAAATGGTCTGCATTTGCTCACCCAATCTCACCAGCCCTCTCAGTCCCATGTGTCCAGCCTTATGACACATCCAGCTGTCGTTGTAGTTAGGGTCATTCCAGGTATCATCAGAGACCCTGAAGGATTTGTAAAGAATGTCCCTGTTTTTTTGTTTTGTTTTTGAAATTCCTTTTTATAGTGGGTTTGAGCTGATTCTCGCTGCCATCTTTATGCTAGTCTAGACTCACTTGATTCGCTTACGGAGACATATCAGTACATAGGTTTTAAGATTCTTACTAGTCACATATACTCCTCTGCGGGAAATATGGGGTTTTGAGTCCCTTTCACTGAGGAAGGTGTAGGTCTTGTCTATTCCATAGTTGGTTTTTGGAACGGTACCTGTGCTTATATCAAACTCTGTTTTTATGCATCACCCCACCTCTCCTTCCCCCTTAAGCAGGCATAAGAGTGTTTTCTAAATGTGAGACTCTGTTCTCTTTCCTAACTCAGTTCATGTGTAGCCATGTTTACAGGACCTTCATAAGTGATATCTTATGATAAGTTTCTTTTTCTGTGTGACGTATTTCACTTAGAATTATCGTACATGAATCCACTCATTTTGCTGCTACTGGTCTTATGACATTGATTTCATGGCTGAGGGATATTCCATCATACGTAAGTACCACAATTTTTGAACAATTTTTAACTTTCCTGGGATATTTAAGGTGTACCCAAGGTGAGGTTCTTGTAAGCAGTGCAGCCCTAAATTTTGGGGTGGCTGTGTCTTACTGATTTTCAGTTTTCCCAAGGTATATTCCCTGGACTGGAAGTGCCCTTGGCTATGTAGCTCTGTTGTTTACTTCTTTTAGGGTACACAGTGCACTCCTCCAGAGAGGAAGTTGCCAACTTACATCCCGCCCATCAGCATAACAAGGCTCCCTGTTCTCCAGGTCCTCTCTTGCCTTTCTGGTTTTTACACATTTTGCCGATGTCCCTTTTGACCGGTGGGAAGGGATAATTCTTTGTACTGCAGTTTTGCATTTCCCGCTTCGTTGCTTGGCCAAAAAGGGCGTATGTGTTTTCTCCTGAATATATTCAGGAGAAAACGAATACGCCCTTTTTGGCCAAGTGCATCATTGTCGAAGTTGTGCCCCTCTTCCTGTGCTTTAGAGGTGATTCCAACGTACCTCTTGAAGTCTGTTTCCTGCTATTCTGCCTTGCTTTCAAGTACGCCTCATTGCCTTCCTTCAAAATATTTTTGGACGATAGTTGTCCTTTATTACTCTGCCAGTTTGTGAATTGCTGTGCCCCTGAGCTCCATTTATCAAATCATTTTTGGTGAGCTGACCGCAAGTCCAAAATTTAGGTTCAGGACCTATACTGGTTCCCGGCAGGGGGATGAGTCTTTGGTTAATTCTTCTTGCTGCCGGGCAATTAGAGTCACATATGCCCGTCCAAATGCCTAACAGCTACTCTCTCATTTGTTCTCCCTGTTCCCTTTCATCCTCTGCCAAATTGGCAACCTCTGTTATCCAGGAGGTTAAAGGGGCTGTCTCTCCAAGTTGGGAGATTGATAGTAAAGCAGTTGGAAAGTCAAACTGGAGCACCAGGAGAGGGACAATTAGTTGAGTTTTAGAAACCTTTCGTATACACAGTGTGTCCATTCTCTAGGTTTCCCGTACATGTTATAGCTGTAGTAATATTCCCTTCAACCTGGAGAGTTGGGACCCATGGAATGGAGGCCACGCATTATTGCTTTAAAAGGTCTGTGCTTGCTCACCCAGTCTCACCAATCCTCCCATTCCCAAGTTTCCAGCCTTATACCACATCAAGCTGTAGTTGTAAATAGGTTAATTCCAGGTTTCATCAGAGACCCTGAAGGAATTGTAAAGAATTTCCCTGTTTTGTTGTTTTGTTTTTGAAATTCCTTTTTATAGTGGGTATGAGCTGATTCTCACTGCCATGTTTATGCCAGTCTAGACACACTTGATTCTCTTATGGGGACATATCAATACATAGGTTTTAAGATTCTTACTAGTCAGATATATTCCTCTGTGGAAATTATGCGGTTTTGAGTCCCTTTCCCCGAGGAAGTTGTAGGTCTTGTCTATTCCATAGCTGGTTTTAGGAACGGTACCTGTGCTTATATCAAACTCTGGTTTTATGCATCACCCCACCTCTCCTACCCCCTTAAGCAGGCATAAGAGTGTTTTCTAAATGTGAGACTCTCTTCTCTTTCCTCACTCTGTTCATGTGTAGCCATGTTTACAGGATCTTCATAAGTGATATCTCATGATAAGTTTCTTTTTCTGTGTGACTTATTTCACTTAGAATCATCGTACCTGTATCCACTCATTTTGCTGCTACTGGTCTTATGACCTTGATTTCATGGCTGAGGGATATTCCATCGTACATAATTACCACAATTTTTTGAACAATCTTTAACTTTCCTGGTATATTTAAGGTGTACCCAAGTTGAGGTTCTTGTAAGCAGTGCATCCCTAAATTTTGGGGTGGCTCTGTCTTATTGATTTTCAGTTTTCCCAAGGTATATTCCCTAGACTGGAAGTGCCCTTGGCTATGTAGCTCTGTTGTTTACTTGTTTTAGGGAACACAATGCACTCCTCCAGAGAGGCAGTGGGCAACTTACATCCAGCCCATCAGCATAACAAGGCTCCCTGTTCTCCAGGTCCTCTCTTGCCTTTCTTGTTTTTACACATTTTGCCGATGTCCGTTTTGACCGGTGGGAAGGGATACTTCTTTGTACTGCTGATTTGCATTGCCCGCTAGCTGGCTTGGCCAAAAAGGGCATATGCGTTTTCTCCTGAATATATTCAGGAGAAAACGAATACACCATTTTTGGCCAAGTGCATCATTGTCGAAGTTGTGCCCCTCTTCCTGTGCTTTACAGGTGATTCCAACGTACCTCTTGAAATCTGTTTCCTGCTATTCTGCCTCGCTTTCAAGTCCGCCTCGCTGCCTTCCTTCAAACTATTTTTGGATGATAGTTGTCGTTTATTACTCTGGCAGTTGGTGAATTGCTGTGCCCTTGAGCTCCATTTATCAAATCGTTTTTTGTGAGCTGACCGCAAGTCCTAAATTTCGGTTCAGGACCTATACTGGTTTCTGGCAGGGGGATGAGTCTTTGGTTAATTCTTCTTCCTGCCGGGCAAGTAGAGTCACATGTGCCCGTCCAAATGCCTAACAGCTACTCTCTCATTGGTTCTCCCTGGTCCCTTTCATCCCCTGCCAAATTGGCAACCTGTGTTATCCAGGAGGTTAAAAGGGCTGTCTCTCCAAGTTGGGAGACTGATAGTAAAGCAGTTGGAAAGTCAAATTGGAGCACCAGGAGAGGGACTATTCGTTGAGTTTTAGAAACTTTTCGTATTCACAGTGTGTCCATTCTCTAGGTTTCCCGTACATGTTATAGCTGTAGTAATATTCCCTTTAACCTGGAGAGTTTGGAACCATGGAATGGAGGACACACATTATTGCTTTAAAAGTTCTGTGTTTGCTCACCCAGTCTCACCAATCCTATCAGCACCAAGTGTCCAGCCTTATGCCACATCCAGCTGTAGTTGTAGATAGGTTCATTCCAAGTTTCATCAGAAACCCTGAAAGAACTGTAAAGAATTTACCTGTTTTTTTGTTTTGTTTTTGAAATTCCTTTTTATAGTGAGTTTGAGCTGATTCTCACTTCCATGTTTATGCCAGTCTAGACACACTTGATTCCCTTATGGAGACATATCAATACATAGGTTTGAAGATTCTTACTAGTCAGATATATTCCTCTGAGGGAAGTATGGTGTGTTGATTCCCTTTCAGTGAGGAAGGTGTAGATGTTTTCTATTCTGTATTTGGTTTCTGGAATGGTGCCTGTACTAATATCAAACTCTGGTTTTATGCAACACCCCAACTCTCCTCCCCCCTTAAGCAGGCGTAAGAGGGTTTTCTAAATGTGAGACTCTCTTCTCTTTCCAAACTCAGTTCATGTGTAGCCATGTTTACAAGACCTTCATAAGTGATATCTTATGATAAGTTTCTTTTGCTCTGTGACTAATTTAACTTAGAATCATTGTAACTGAATCCACTAATTTTGCTGCTACTGGCCTGATGACATTGATTTCATGGCAGAGGGATATTCCATCGTATGTAATTACCACAATTTCTTGAACAATTTTTGTCTTTCCTGGGATATTTAAGGTGTAGCCTAGTTGAGGTTCTTGTAAGCAGTGAAGACCTATATTTTGGGGTGGCTCTGTCTTATTGATTTTCAATTTTCCCAATGTATATTCCCTAGAGTGGAATTGCCCTTCGCTCTGTAGCTCTGTTGTTTACTTGCTTTAGGGAACAAAATGCACTCCTCCAGAGAGGCAGTGGGCAATTTATATCCCGCCCATCAGCATAACAGTGCTCCCTGTTCTCCAGGGCCTCTCTAGCCTTTCTGGTTTTTACCCATTTTGTGGATGTCCCTTTTGACCGGTGGGAAGTGATACTTCTTTGTAGTGCAGATTTGCATTGCCCGCTTGCTTGCTTGGCCAAAAAGGGCGTATGCGTTTTCTCCTGAATATATTCAGGAGAAATCGCATACACTCTTTTTGGCCAAGTGCATCATTGTCGATGTCGTGCCCCTATTCCTGTGCTTTAAAGGCGATTCCAACGTAACTCTTGAAATCTGTTTCCTGCTATTCTGCCTCGCTTTCAAGTCCGCCTCATTGCCTTCCCTCAACAGATTTTTGGACGATAGTTGCCCTTTATTACTCTGCCAGTTTGTGAATTGCTGTGCCTCTGAGCTCCATTTTTTAACTCGTCTTTTGTGAGCTGAACGCAAGTCCAATATTTTGGTTCAGAAACGATACTGGTTATGGTACGTGGCTGAGAGCTTGGTTAATTCTTCTTCCTCCCGGGAAATAAGAGTGACATGTGCCCGTCCAAATGCCTAACAGCTACTCTCTCATTGGTTCTCCCTCTTCCCTTTCATCCTTTGCCAAATTGGCAAGCTGTGCGAACCAGGAGGTTAAAGGTGCTGTCTCTCCAGGTTGGGAGATTGATAGTAAAGGAGTTGGAAGGTCAAACTGGCGCACAAGGAGAGGGACTATTCGTTGAGTTTTAGAAACCTTTCGTATTCACAGTGTGTCCATTCTCTAGGTTTCCCATACATGTTATAACTCTAGTAATATTCCCTTCAACCAGGACAGTTGGAACCCATGGAATGGGTGCCATGCATTATTGCTTTAAATGGTCTGCATTTGCTCACCCAATCTCACCAGCCCTCTCAGTCCCATGTGTCCAGCCTTATGACACATCCAGCTGTCGTTGTAGTTAGGGTCATTCCAGGTATCATCAGAGACCCTGAAGGATTTGTAAAGAATGTCCCTGTTTTTTTGTTTTGTTTTTGAAATTCCTTTTTATAGTGGGTTTGAGCTGATTCTCGCTGCCATCTTTATGCTAGTCTAGACTCACTTGATTCGCTTACGGAGACATATCAGTACATAGGTTTTAAGATTCTTACTAGTCACATATACTCCTCTGCGGGAAATATGGGGTTTTGAGTCCCTTTCACTGAGGAAGGTGTAGGTCTTGTCTATTCCATAGTTGGTTTTTGGAACGGTACCTGTGCTTATATCAAACTCTGTTTTTATGCATCACCCCACCTCTCCTTCCCCCTTAAGCAGGCATAAGAGTGTTTTCTAAATGTGAGACTCTGTTCTCTTTCCTAACTCAGTTCATGTGTAGCCATGTTTACAGGACCTTCATAAGTGATATCTTATGATAAGTTTCTTTTTCTGTGTGACGTATTTCACTTAGAATTATCGTACATGAATCCACTCATTTTGCTGCTACTGGTCTTATGACATTGATTTCATGGCTGAGGGATATTCCATCATACGTAAGTACCACAATTTTTGAACAATTTTTAACTTTCCTGGGATATTTAAGGTGTACCCAAGGTGAGGTTCTTGTAAGCAGTGCAGCCCTAAATTTTGGGGTGGCTGTGTCTTACTGATTTTCAGTTTTCCCAAGGTATATTCCCTGGACTGGAAGTGCCCTTGGCTATGTAGCTCTGTTGTTTACTTCTTTTAGGGTACACAGTGCACTCCTCCAGAGAGGAAGTTGCCAACTTACATCCCGCCCATCAGCATAACAAGGCTCCCTGTTCTCCAGGTCCTCTCTTGCCTTTCTGGTTTTTACACATTTTGCCGATGTCCCTTTTGACCGGTGGGAAGGGATAATTCTTTGTACTGCAGTTTTGCATTTCCCGCTTCGTTGCTTGGCCAAAAAGGGCGTATGTGTTTTCTCCTGAATATATTCAGGAGAAAACGAATACGCCCTTTTTGGCCAAGTGCATCATTGTCGAAGTTGTGCCCCTCTTCCTGTGCTTTAGAGGTGATTCCAACGTACCTCTTGAAGTCTGTTTCCTGCTATTCTGCCTTGCTTTCAAGTACGCCTCATTGCCTTCCTTCAAAATATTTTTGGACGATAGTTGTCCTTTATTACTCTGCCAGTTTGTGAATTGCTGTGCCCCTGAGCTCCATTTATCAAATCATTTTTGGTGAGCTGACCGCAAGTCCAAAATTTAGGTTCAGGACCTATACTGGTTCCCGGCAGGGGGATGAGTCTTTGGTTAATTCTTCTTGCTGCCGGGCAATTAGAGTCACATATGCCCGTCCAAATGCCTAACAGCTACTCTCTCATTTGTTCTCCCTGTTCCCTTTCATCCTCTGCCAAATTGGCAACCTCTGTTATCCAGGAGGTTAAAGGGGCTGTCTCTCCAAGTTGGGAGATTGATAGTAAAGCAGTTGGAAAGTCAAACTGGAGCACCAGGAGAGGGACAATTAGTTGAGTTTTAGAAACCTTTCGTATACACAGTGTGTCCATTCTCTAGGTTTCCCGTACATGTTATAGCTGTAGTAATATTCCCTTCAACCTGGAGAGTTGGGACCCATGGAATGGAGGCCACGCATTATTGCTTTAAAAGGTCTGTGCTTGCTCACCCAGTCTCACCAATCCTCCCATTCCCAAGTTTCCAGCCTTATACCACATCAAGCTGTAGTTGTAAATAGGTTAATTCCAGGTTTCATCAGAGACCCTGAAGGAATTGTAAAGAATTTCCCTGTTTTGTTGTTTTGTTTTTGAAATTCCTTTTTATAGTGGGTATGAGCTGATTCTCACTGCCATGTTTATGCCAGTCTAGACACACTTGATTCTCTTATGGGGACATATCAATACATAGGTTTTAAGATTCTTACTAGTCAGATATATTCCTCTGTGGAAATTATGCGGTTTTGAGTCCCTTTCCCCGAGGAAGTTGTAGGTCTTGTCTATTCCATAGCTGGTTTTAGGAACGGTACCTGTGCTTATATCAAACTCTGGTTTTATGCATCACCCCACCTCTCCTACCCCCTTAAGCAGGCATAAGAGTGTTTTCTAAATGTGAGACTCTCTTCTCTTTCCTCACTCTGTTCATGTGTAGCCATGTTTACAGGATCTTCATAAGTGATATCTCATGATAAGTTTCTTTTTCTGTGTGACTTATTTCACTTAGAATCATCGTACCTGTATCCACTCATTTTGCTGCTACTGGTCTTATGACCTTGATTTCATGGCTGAGGGATATTCCATCGTACATAATTACCACAATTTTTTGAACAATCTTTAACTTTCCTGGTATATTTAAGGTGTACCCAAGTTGAGGTTCTTGTAAGCAGTGCATCCCTAAATTTTGGGGTGGCTCTGTCTTATTGATTTTCAGTTTTCCCAAGGTATATTCCCTAGACTGGAAGTGCCCTTGGCTATGTAGCTCTGTTGTTTACTTGTTTTAGGGAACACAATGCACTCCTCCAGAGAGGCAGTGGGCAACTTACATCCAGCCCATCAGCATAACAAGGCTCCCTGTTCTCCAGGTCCTCTCTTGCCTTTCTTGTTTTTACACATTTTGCCGATGTCCGTTTTGACCGGTGGGAAGGGATACTTCTTTGTACTGCTGATTTGCATTGCCCGCTAGCTGGCTTGGCCAAAAAGGGCATATGCGTTTTCTCCTGAATATATTCAGGAGAAAACGAATACACCATTTTTGGCCAAGTGCATCATTGTCGAAGTTGTGCCCCTCTTCCTGTGCTTTACAGGTGATTCCAACGTACCTCTTGAAATCTGTTTCCTGCTATTCTGCCTCGCTTTCAAGTCCGCCTCGCTGCCTTCCTTCAAACTATTTTTGGATGATAGTTGTCGTTTATTACTCTGGCAGTTGGTGAATTGCTGTGCCCTTGAGCTCCATTTATCAAATCGTTTTTTGTGAGCTGACCGCAAGTCCTAAATTTCGGTTCAGGACCTATACTGGTTTCTGGCAGGGGGATGAGTCTTTGGTTAATTCTTCTTCCTGCCGGGCAAGTAGAGTCACATGTGCCCGTCCAAATGCCTAACAGCTACTCTCTCATTGGTTCTCCCTGGTCCCTTTCATCCCCTGCCAAATTGGCAACCTGTGTTATCCAGGAGGTTAAAAGGGCTGTCTCTCCAAGTTGGGAGACTGATAGTAAAGCAGTTGGAAAGTCAAATTGGAGCACCAGGAGAGGGACTATTCGTTGAGTTTTAGAAACTTTTCGTATTCACAGTGTGTCCATTCTCTAGGTTTCCCGTACATGTTATAGCTGTAGTAATATTCCCTTTAACCTGGAGAGTTTGGAACCATGGAATGGAGGACACACATTATTGCTTTAAAAGTTCTGTGTTTGCTCACCCAGTCTCACCAATCCTATCAGCACCAAGTGTCCAGCCTTATGCCACATCCAGCTGTAGTTGTAGATAGGTTCATTCCAAGTTTCATCAGAAACCCTGAAAGAACTGTAAAGAATTTACCTGTTTTTTTGTTTTGTTTTTGAAATTCCTTTTTATAGTGAGTTTGAGCTGATTCTCACTTCCATGTTTATGCCAGTCTAGACACACTTGATTCCCTTATGGAGACATATCAATACATAGGTTTGAAGATTCTTACTAGTCAGATATATTCCTCTGAGGGAAGTATGGTGTGTTGATTCCCTTTCAGTGAGGAAGGTGTAGATGTTTTCTATTCTGTATTTGGTTTCTGGAATGGTGCCTGTACTAATATCAAACTCTGGTTTTATGCAACACCCCAACTCTCCTCCCCCCTTAAGCAGGCGTAAGAGGGTTTTCTAAATGTGAGACTCTCTTCTCTTTCCAAACTCAGTTCATGTGTAGCCATGTTTACAAGACCTTCATAAGTGATATCTTATGATAAGTTTCTTTTGCTCTGTGACTAATTTAACTTAGAATCATTGTAACTGAATCCACTAATTTTGCTGCTACTGGCCTGATGACATTGATTTCATGGCAGAGGGATATTCCATCGTATGTAATTACCACAATTTCTTGAACAATTTTTGTCTTTCCTGGGATATTTAAGGTGTAGCCTAGTTGAGGTTCTTGTAAGCAGTGAAGACCTATATTTTGGGGTGGCTCTGTCTTATTGATTTTCAATTTTCCCAATGTATATTCCCTAGAGTGGAATTGCCCTTCGCTCTGTAGCTCTGTTGTTTACTTGCTTTAGGGAACAAAATGCACTCCTCCAGAGAGGCAGTGGGCAATTTATATCCCGCCCATCAGCATAACAGTGCTCCCTGTTCTCCAGGGCCTCTCTAGCCTTTCTGGTTTTTACCCATTTTGTGGATGTCCCTTTTGACCGGTGGGAAGTGATACTTCTTTGTAGTGCAGATTTGCATTGCCCGCTTGCTTGCTTGGCCAAAAAGGGCGTATGCGTTTTCTCCTGAATATATTCAGGAGAAATCGCATACACTCTTTTTGGCCAAGTGCATCATTGTCGATGTCGTGCCCCTATTCCTGTGCTTTAAAGGCGATTCCAACGTAACTCTTGAAATCTGTTTCCTGCTATTCTGCCTCGCTTTCAAGTCCGCCTCATTGCCTTCCCTCAACAGATTTTTGGACGATAGTTGCCCTTTATTACTCTGCCAGTTTGTGAATTGCTGTGCCTCTGAGCTCCATTTTTTAACTCGTCTTTTGTGAGCTGAACGCAAGTCCAATATTTTGGTTCAGAAACGATACTGGTTATGGTACGTGGCTGAGAGCTTGGTTAATTCTTCTTCCTCCCGGGAAATAAGAGTGACATGTGCCCGTCCAAATGCCTAACAGCTACTCTCTCATTGGTTCTCCCTCTTCCCTTTCATCCTTTGCCAAATTGGCAAGCTGTGCGAACCAGGAGGTTAAAGGTGCTGTCTCTCCAGGTTGGGAGATTGATAGTAAAGGAGTTGGAAGGTCAAACTGGCGCACAAGGAGAGGGACTATTCGTTGAGTTTTAGAAACCTTTCGTATTCACAGTGTGTCCATTCTCTAGGTTTCCCATACATGTTATAACTCTAGTAATATTCCCTTCAACCAGGACAGTTGGAACCCATGGAATGGGTGCCATGCATTATTGCTTTAAATGGTCTGCATTTGCTCACCCAATCTCACCAGCCCTCTCAGTCCCATGTGTCCAGCCTTATGACACATCCAGCTGTCGTTGTAGTTAGGGTCATTCCAGGTATCATCAGAGACCCTGAAGGATTTGTAAAGAATGTCCCTGTTTTTTTGTTTTGTTTTTGAAATTCCTTTTTATAGTGGGTTTGAGCTGATTCTCGCTGCCATCTTTATGCTAGTCTAGACTCACTTGATTCGCTTACGGAGACATATCAGTACATAGGTTTTAAGATTCTTACTAGTCACATATACTCCTCTGCGGGAAATATGGGGTTTTGAGTCCCTTTCACTGAGGAAGGTGTAGGTCTTGTCTATTCCATAGTTGGTTTTTGGAACGGTACCTGTGCTTATATCAAACTCTGTTTTTATGCATCACCCCACCTCTCCTTCCCCCTTAAGCAGGCATAAGAGTGTTTTCTAAATGTGAGACTCTGTTCTCTTTCCTAACTCAGTTCATGTGTAGCCATGTTTACAGGACCTTCATAAGTGATATCTTATGATAAGTTTCTTTTTCTGTGTGACGTATTTCACTTAGAATTATCGTACATGAATCCACTCATTTTGCTGCTACTGGTCTTATGACATTGATTTCATGGCTGAGGGATATTCCATCATACGTAAGTACCACAATTTTTGAACAATTTTTAACTTTCCTGGGATATTTAAGGTGTACCCAAGGTGAGGTTCTTGTAAGCAGTGCAGCCCTAAATTTTGGGGTGGCTGTGTCTTACTGATTTTCAGTTTTCCCAAGGTATATTCCCTGGACTGGAAGTGCCCTTGGCTATGTAGCTCTGTTGTTTACTTCTTTTAGGGTACACAGTGCACTCCTCCAGAGAGGAAGTTGCCAACTTACATCCCGCCCATCAGCATAACAAGGCTCCCTGTTCTCCAGGTCCTCTCTTGCCTTTCTGGTTTTTACACATTTTGCCGATGTCCCTTTTGACCGGTGGGAAGGGATAATTCTTTGTACTGCAGTTTTGCATTTCCCGCTTCGTTGCTTGGCCAAAAAGGGCGTATGTGTTTTCTCCTGAATATATTCAGGAGAAAACGAATACGCCCTTTTTGGCCAAGTGCATCATTGTCGAAGTTGTGCCCCTCTTCCTGTGCTTTAGAGGTGATTCCAACGTACCTCTTGAAGTCTGTTTCCTGCTATTCTGCCTTGCTTTCAAGTACGCCTCATTGCCTTCCTTCAAAATATTTTTGGACGATAGTTGTCCTTTATTACTCTGCCAGTTTGTGAATTGCTGTGCCCCTGAGCTCCATTTATCAAATCATTTTTGGTGAGCTGACCGCAAGTCCAAAATTTAGGTTCAGGACCTATACTGGTTCCCGGCAGGGGGATGAGTCTTTGGTTAATTCTTCTTGCTGCCGGGCAATTAGAGTCACATATGCCCGTCCAAATGCCTAACAGCTACTCTCTCATTTGTTCTCCCTGTTCCCTTTCATCCTCTGCCAAATTGGCAACCTCTGTTATCCAGGAGGTTAAAGGGGATGTCTCTCCAAGTTGGGAGATTGATAGTAAAGCAGTTGGAAAGTCAAACTGGAGCACCAGGAGAGGGACAATTAGTTGAGTTTTAGAAACCTTTCGTATACACAGTGTGTCCATTCTCTAGGTTTCCCGTACATGTTATAGCTGTAGTAATATTCCCTCCAACCTGGAGAGTTGGGACCCATGGAATGGAGGCCACGCATTATTGCTTTAAAAGGTCTGTGTTTGCTCACCCAGTCTCACCAATCCTCCCAGTCCCAAGTGTCCAGCCTTATAACACATCAAGCTGTAGTTGTATATAGGTTCATTCCAGGGTTCATCAGAGACCCTGAAGGATTTGTAAAGAATTTCACTGTTTTTTTTGTTTTGTTTTTGAAATTCCTTTTTATAGTGGGTTTGAGCTGATTCTCGCTGCCATGTTTATGCTAGTCTAGACTCACTTGATTCGCTTATGGAGACATATCAATACATAGGTTTTAAGATTCTTACAAGTCACATATATTCCTCTGCGGGAAATATGGGGTTTTGAGTCCCTTTCACTGAGGAAGGTGTAGGTCTTGTCTATTCCATAGTTGGTTTTTGGAACGGTACCTCTGCTTATATCAAACTCTGGTTTTATGCATCACCCCACCTCTCCTTTCCCCTTAAGCAGGCATAAGAGTGTTTTCTAAATGTGAGACTCTGTTCTCTTTCCTAACTCAGTTCATGTGTAGCCATGTTTACAGGATCTTCATAAGTGATATCTTATGATAAGTTTCTTTTTCTGTGTGACTTATTTCACTTAGAGTCATCGTACCTGAATCCACTCATTTTGCTTCTACTGGTCTTATGACATTGATTTCATGGCTGAGGGATATTCCATCGTACGTAAGTACCACAATTTTTTGAAACATTTTCATCTTTCCTGGGATATTTAAGGTGTACCCAAGTTGAGGTTCTTGTAAGCAGTGCATCCCTAAATTTTGGAGTGGCTCAGTCTTATTGATTTTCAGTTTTCCCAAGGTATATTCCCTAGACTGGAAGTGCCCTTGGCTCTGTAGCTATGTTGTTTACTTGTTTTAGGGAACACAATGCACTCCTCCAGAAAGACAGTTGGCCATTTACGTCCCACCCATCAGCATAACAAGGCTCCCTGTTCTCCAGGTCCTCTCTTGCCTTTCTTGTTTTTACCCATTTTGTGGATGTCCCTTTTGACCGGTGTGAAGTGATACTTCTTTGTAGTGCAGATTTACTTTGCCTGCTTGCTTGCTTGGCCATAATGGGCGTATTTGTTTTCTCCTGAATATATTCAGGAGAAAATGCATTCACCCTTTTTGGCCAAGTGCATCATTGTCGAAGTCATGCCCCTATTCCTATGCTTTAAAGGCGATTCCAACGTACCTCTTGAAATCTGTTTCCTGCTATTCTTCCTCGCTTTCAAGTCCGCCTCGTTGACTTCCCTCAACAGATTTTTGAACGATAGTTGCCCTTTATTACTCTGCCACTTTGTGAAATGCTGTGCCCCTGAACTCCATTTTTTAACTCGTTTTTTGTGAGCTGAACGCAAGTCCAATATTTTGGTTCAGGAACTATACTGGTTTTCGGTGGGTGGCAGAGAATTTGGTTAATTCTTCTTCCTCCCAGGAAATAAGAGTGACATGTGCCCGTCCAAATGCTTGACAGCTACTCTCTCATTGGTTCTCCCTATTCCCTTTCATCCTTTGCCAAATTGGCAACCTTTGCGAACCAGGAGGTTAAAGGTGCTGTCTCTCCAAGTTGGGAGATTGATAGTAAACTGTTGGAAAGTCAAACTGGAGCACATGGAGAGGGACTATTCGTTGAGTTTTAGAGACCATTCGTATTCACAGTGTGTCCATTCTCTAGGTTTCCCGTACATGTTATAGCTGTAGTAATATTCCATTCAACCTGGAGATTTGGGACCAATGGAATGAGTGCCATGCATTATTGCTTTAATGGGTCTGCATTTGCTCACCCAATCTCACCAATCCTCCTACTCCCATGTGTCCAGCCTTTTGCCACCTCCAGCTGTCATTGTAGATACGGTCATTCCAGGTATCATCAGAGACCCTGAAGGAATTGTAAAGAATTTTGCTGTTTTTTTGTTTTGTTTTTGAAATTCCTTTTTATAGTGGGTTTGAGCTGATTTTCGCTGCCATCTTTATGCCAGGCTAGACACACTTGATTCCCTAAAAGAGACATATCAATACATAGGTTTTAAGATTCTTACTAGTCAGATATATTCCTCTGTGGGAAATATGGGGTTTTGAGTCCCATTCACTGAGGAAGGTGTAAGTCTTGTCTATTCCATATTTGGTTTTTGAACGGTACCAGTGCTTATATCAAACTCTGGTTTTATGCATCACCCCACCTCTCCTTCCCCCTTAAGCAGGCATAAGAGTGTTTTCTAAATGTGAGACTCTCTTCTCTTTCCTAACTCAGTTCATGTGTAGCCATGTTTACAGGACCTTCATAAGTGATATCTTATGATAAGTTTCTTTTTCTGTGTGACTTCTTTCACTTAGAATCATCGCACCTGAATCCACTCATTTTGCTGCTACTGGTCTTATGACATTGATTTCATGGCTGAGGGATATTCCATCGTACGTAAGTACCACAATTTTTTGAACCATTTTTATATTTCCTGGGATATTTATGGTGTACCCAAGTTGAGGTTCTTGTAAGCAGTGCAGCCCTAAATTTTGGAGTGGCTCTGTCTTATTGCTTTTCTGTTTTCCCATGGTATATCCCCTAGACTGGAAGTGCCCTTGGCTCTGTAGCTCTGTTGTTTACTTGTTTTAGGGAACACAATACACTCCTCCAGAGAGGCAGATGGCAATTTACATCCTGCCAATCAGCATAACAAGGCTCCCTGTTCTCCAGGGCCTGTCTTGCCTTTCTGGTTTTTACCCATTTTGTGGATGTCCCTTTTGACCTGTGGCAAGTCATACTTCTTTGTAGTGCAGATTTGCATTGCCCGCTTGCTTGCTTGGCCAAAAAGGGCGTATGCGTTTTCTCCTGAATATATTCAGGAGAAAACGCATATGCCGTTTTTGGTCAAGTGCATCATTGTTGAAGTTTTGCCCGTGTTCCTGTGCTTTAAAGGCGATTCCAACGTACCTCTTGAAATCTGTTTCCTGCTATTCTGCCTCTCTTTCAAGTCCGCCTCGTTGCCTTCCTTCAACAGAGTTTTGGACGATAGTTGCCATTTAGTTGTCTGCCAGTTTGTGAATTTCTGTGCCCCTGAGCTCCATTTTTAAACTCGTTTTTTTCTGAGCTGAACGCAAGTCCAAAATTTTGGTTCAGGACCTATACTCGTTCCCGGTGTGTGGCCGAGACATTGGTTAATTCTCCTTCCTCCTGGGATATAAGAGTGACATATGCCCGTCCAAATGCCTAACAGCTACTCTCTCATTGTTTCTCCCTCTTCCCTTTCATCCTCTGCCAAATTGGCAACTTGTGCCAACCAGGAGTTTATAGGTGCTGTCTCTCCAAGTTGGGAGATTGATAGTAAAGCAGTTGGAATGTCAAACCGGAGCACCAGGAGAGGGACTATTCGTTGAGTTTTAGAGACCTTTCGTATTCACAGTGTGTCCATTCTCTAGGTTTCCCGTACATGTTATAGCTGTAGTAATATTCCCTTCAACCTGGAGACCTGGGACCCATGGAATGGGGGCCATGCATTATTGCTTTAAAGGGTCTGCATTTTCTCACCCAATCTCACCAGCCCACTCAGTCCCATGTGTCCAGCCTTATGCCACATCCAGCTGTCATTGTACATAGGGTCATTCCAGCTTTCATCAGAAACCCTGAAGGAATTGTAAAGAATTTCCCTATTTTTTTGTTTTTCAAATTCCTTTTTATAGTGGGTTTGATCTGATTCTCGCTGCCATACTTATGCCAGACTAGACACACTTGATTCCCTTACGGAGACATATCAATACATAGGTTTTAAGATTCTTATTAGTCAGATATATTCCTCTGCACGTAATATGTGTTGTTGCATCCTGTTCACTGAGGAAGTTGTAGGACTTGCTATTCCATATTAGGTTTTTGGAATGGTACTTGTTCTAATATTAAACTCTGGTTTTATGCATCACCCCACCTCTCCTTCCCCATTATGCCGGCATCAGAGTGTTTTCTAAATGTGAGACTCTGTTCTCTTTCCTAACTCATTTCATGTGTAGCCATGTTTACAGGATATCTATAAGTGATATCTTTTGATAAGTTTCTTTTTCTGTGTGACTTATTTCACTTAGAATCATCGTACCTGAATCCACTCATTTTGCTGCTACTGGTCTTATGACGTTGATTTCATGGCTGAGGGATATTTCATCGGACGTATGTACCTCAAATTTTTGTACCATTTTTATCTTTCAGGGATATTTAAGGTGCACCCAAATGAGCTTCTTGTAAGCAGTGCAGCCCTAAATATTGTGGTGGCTCTGTCTTATTGATTTTCAGTTTTCCCGAGGTATATTCCCTAGACTGGAAGTGCCCTTGGCTCTGTAGCTCTGTTGTTTACTTGTTTTAGGGAACTCAATGCACTCCTCCAGGGAGGTACTTGACAATTTACATACCGCCCATCAGCATAACAAGGCTCCCTGTTCTTCAGGACCTGTCTTGCCTTTCTGGTAATTACCCATTTTGTGGATGTCCCTTTTGACCTTTGGGAAGTGATACTTCTTTGTAGTGCAGATTTGCATTGCCCGCTTGCTTGCTTGGCCAAAAAGGGCGTATGAGTTTTCTCCTGAATATATTCAGGAGAAAACGGATATGCACTATTTGGACAAGTGCATCATTGTCGAAGTTGTGCCCCTCTTCCTGTGCTTTAAAGCTGATTCCAACGTACCTCTTGAAATCTGTTTCCTGCTATTCTGCCTCGCTTTCAAGTCTGCCTCCTTGCCTTCCGTCAGCCGATTTTTGGACGATAGTTGCCCTGTATTTCTCTGCCAGTTTGTGAATTGCTGTGCCCCTGAGCTCCAGTTTTAACTCGATTTTTGTGAGCTGAACTCAACTCCAATATTTTGGTTCAGGAACTATACTTTTTCCCAGTGGGTGGCTGAGACTTTGGTTAATTCTTCTTCCTCCCGTGAAATAAGAGCGACATGTGCCCGTCCAAATGCCGAACAGCTACTCTTTCATTGGTTCTCACTCTTCCCTTTCATCCACTGCCAAATTGTCAACCTGTTCGAACCAGGAGGTTAAAGGTGCTGTCTCTCCAAGCTAGGAGATTGATAGTAAAGCAGTTGGAATGTCAAAGCGGAGCAACAGGAGAGGGAGTATTCGTTGAGTTTTAGAGACCTTTCGTATTCACAGGGTGTCCATTCTCTAGGTTTCCCATACATGTTATAGCTGTAGTAATATTCCCTTCAACCTGGAGACATGGGACCCAAGGAATGGGTGCCACGCATTATTGCATTAAAGGGTCTGCATTTGCTCACCCAATCTCACCAATCCTCTCAGTCCCATATGTCCAGCCTTATGCCACATCCAGCTGTCATTGTAGATAGGGTCATTCCAGGTTTCATCAGAGACTCTGAAGGAATTGTAAAGAATTTCCCTTTTTTGTGTGTTTCAAATTCCATTTTATAGTGGGTTTGAGCTGATTCTCACTGCCATGTTTATGCTAGTCTAGACACACTTGATTCCCTTGTGGAGACATATCAATACATAAGTTTTAAGATTCTTACTAGTGAGATATATTCCTCTGCGGGAAATATGGGGTTTTGAGTCCCTTTCACTGAGGGAGGTGTAGGTCTTGTGTATTCCATAGTTGGTTATTGGAACGGTACCTGTGCTTATATCAAACTCTGGTTTTATGCATCACCCCACCTCTCCTTCGCCCTTAAGCAGGCATAAGAGTGTTTTCTAAATGTGAGGCTCTCTTCTCTTTCCTAACTCAGTTCATGTGTAGCCATGTTTACAGGATCTTCATAAGTGATATCTTATGATAAGTTTCTTTTTCTGTGTGACTTATTTCACTTAGAATCGTCGTACCTGAATCCACTCATTTTGCTGCTACTGGTCTTATGATATTGATTTCATGGCTGAGGGATATTCCATCGTACGTAAGTACCACAATTTTTTGAACCATTTTTATGTTTCCTGGGATACTTAAGGTGTACCGAAGTTGAGGTTCTTGTAGGCAGTGCAGCCCTAAATATTGGGGTGGCTCTGTCTTATTGATTTTCAGTTTTCCCAAGGTACATTCCCTAGACTGGAAGTGCCCTTGGCTCTGTAGCTCTGTTGTTTAACTATTTTAGGGAACACAATGCATTCCTCTAGAGAGGCAGTTGGCAATTTACATCCCACACATCAGCATAACAAGGCTCCCTTTTCTCCAGGGTCTGTTTTGCCTTTCTGAATTTTACCCATTTTGTGGATGTCCCTTTTGACTGGTGGGAAGTGATACTTCATTGTAGTGCAGATTTGCATTGCCCGCTTGCTTGCTTGGCCAGAAAGGGCGTATGCGTTTTCTCCTGAATATATTCAGGAGAAAACGCATACGCCCTTTTGAGCCAAGTACATCATTGTCGAAGTTGTGCCCCTTTTCCTGTGCTTTAAAGGCTATTCCAACGTACCTCTTGAAATCTGTCTCCTGCTATTCTGCCTCGCTTTCAAGTCCGCCTCGTTGCCTTCCATTAAAAAGATATTTGGATGATTGTTGTCCTGTATTTCTCTGCCAGTTTGTGAATTGCTCTGTCCCTGAGCTCCATTTTTCAACTCGTTTTTTTTTGAGCTGAATGCAAGTCCAAAGTTTGGTTCAGGACCTATACTGGTGTCCTGTGGGTGGCTGAGACTTTGGTTAATTCTTCTTCCTCCCAGGAAATAAGAGTGACATGTGCCCGTCCAAATGCCTAACAGCTACTCTCTCATTGGTTCTCCCTCTTCACTTTCATCCTCTGCCAAATTGGCAACCTGTGAGAACCAGGAGGTTAAAGGGGCTGTCTCTCCAAGTTGGGAGATTGTTAGTAAAGCAGTTGGAAAGTCAAACTGGAGCACCAGGAGAGGGACTATTCGTTGAGTTTTAGAGACCTTTCCTATTCACAGTGTGCCCATTCTCTAGGTTTCCCGTACATGGTATAGCTATAGTAATATTCCCTTCAACCTGGAGAGTTGGGACCCATGGAATGGGTGCCACTCATTATTGCTTTAAAGGGTCTGCATTTGCTCACCCAATCTCACCAATCCTCTCAGTCCCATGTGTCCAGCCTTATGCCACATCCAGCTGTCATTGTAGATAGGGTCATTCCAGGTTTCATCAGAGACCCTGAAGGAATTGTAAAGAATTTCCCTGTTTTTTGTTTTCTTTTTGAAATTCCTTTTTATAGTGGGTTTGAGCTGATTCTCACTGTCATGTTTATGCCAGTCTAGACACACTTGATTCCCTTATGGAGACATATCAATACATAGGTTTTATTATTCATACTAGTAAGATATATTCCTCTGCGGGAAATATGGGGTTTTGAGTCCCTTTCACTGAGGAAGGTGTAGGTCTTGTCTCTTCCGTATTTGGTTTTTGGAACGGTGCCTGTACTAATATCAAACTCTGGTTTTATGCATCACCCCACCTCTCCTTCCCCCTTAAGCAGGAATATGGGTGTTTTTTTTAAATGTGAGTCTCTCTTCTCTTTCCTAACTCAGTTCATGTGTAGCCATGTTTACAGGATCTTCATAAGTGATATATTATGATAAGTTTCTTTTTCTGTGTGACTTATTTCACTTAGAATTATCGTACATGAATCCACTCATTTTGCTGCTACTGGCCTTATGACATTGATTTCATGGCTGGGGGATATTCCATCATACATAAGTACCACAGTTTCTTGAACCATTTATGTCTTTCCTGGAATATTTCAGGTGTACCCATTTTGAGGTTTTTGTAAGCAGTGCATCCCTGAATTTTGGTGTGGATCTTTCTTATTTATTTTCCGTTTTCCCAAGGTATATTCCCTAGACTGGAAGTGCCCTTGGCTCTGTAGCTCTGTTGTTTACTTGTTTTAGGGAACACAATGCACTCCTCCAGAGAGGCAGTTGGCAATTTACATCCCACCCATCAGCATAACCAGGCTCCCTGTTCTCCAGGGCCTGTCTTGCCTTTCTGTTTTTTACACATTTTGCAGATGTCCCTTTTGACCAGTAGGAAGTGATACTTCTTTGTATTGCTGATTTGCATTGCCCACTTGCTTGCTTTTCCAAAAAGGGCATATGCGTTTTCTCCTGTATATATTCACGTGAAAACCCATATGCCCTTTATGGCCATTTCCATAATTTTCTAAGTTGTAATGCTTTTCCTGTGTTTAAAGGCGATTCCATTGTACCTCTTGAAATCTGTTTCATGCCATTCTGCCTCATTTTCCCTTCCGCCTCGTGGAATCCTCTCAACAGATTTTTGGAAGAGAGTAGTCCTTTATAACTCTGCAGGTTAGTGAATTGCTGTGGCCCTGAGCTCCATTTTTCAACTCGCGTTTTTGTGAGCTGACCGCAAATCAACAGTTTTGCTTCTGGACTTATAATGCTTCTGGGGGGGGCAGGCTGAGACGTTGGTTAATTCCTCTTTGTGACGGGAAATTATAGTGACATGTGGCTGTCCAAATGCCTACAGCTACTCTCTCATTGGTTCTCTCTCTTCCCTTATATCCTCTGCACAATTTGCCAACTGTGTGAACCAGGAGGTTATAGGGGCTGACTTTCAAAGTTGGGAGATTGATAGTAAAGCAGTTGGATTGTCAAACTGGAGCACAAGGAGAGAAAAAAGTAGTAGAGTTTTAGAAACCTTTTACCATCAGATGGTTTCCATTCTCTAGGTTCCCATACACGTTATAACTGTAGTGATATTCCCTTCTACCTGGAGAGTTGGGAACCATGGAATGGGTGCCAGGCATTATTGCTTTAAAGTGTCTGCATTTTTTCACCCAATCTCACCAATGCTCTCAGTCCCAAGTGACCAGCCTTATGCCACATCCAGCTGTCATTGTAGATAGGGTCATTCCAAATTTCATCAGAACCCCTGAAGGTATTGTGTAAGAATTTTACTGTTTTTATGTTTTGTTTTGAAATTCAGTTTTATATTTCGTTTGAGCTGATTCTCACTGCCATGTTTATGTCATTCTAGACACACTTGTTTCCCTTACGGAGACATATCAATACATAGGTTTTAAAATTCTTACTAGTCAGATATGTTTCTCTGCGGGGAATAGGGATGTTGAGTTCCATTCACTGAGGAAGGAGTAGGGCTTGTCTCTTCTGTTTTTGGACTATGGAACGGTACCTGTGCTAATATCAATCTTATGTTTTGTGCATCTCCCCACCTCTCTTTCCCCTTAAGCAAGCGTTAGAGTGTTTTCTAAATCTGAGACTCTGTTCTCTTCCCTAATTCAGTTCATATGTAGCCATGTTTACATTCCCTTCATAAGTGATATCTTATGTCAGAATGAACCATGGCCATTCACATAATAATGCTCCACGACCCCTGTCATCACAATGCACCATGCCCTGGTTATCACAGTGCTCCTTGTCCCTTGCCATCACATTTCTCCACGTCCATGTCATTACAATGCAATATGACATTTCTCAGCAATATGTTACATGCTCTTGTCATCACAATTCTCCATCCACTTAACATTGCAATGCTCCATGCACTTGTCATCACAATGCTCCATTCACTTGTCATCACAATGCTCCATTCACTTGTCATCACAATGCTCCATGCTCTTGTCATCACAATGCTCCATGACCCATGTCATCACAATGCTCCCTGACAACTATCATAACAATGCTTCATGCCCCTTGTCATTACAGTGCTCCATGATGCTCGACATCACAATTACCCAGGGTCTTCTCATCACAAAGCTCCATGGCCAATATCATTACAATGCTACATGACCACTGTCATCACAACACTCCATGACACCTGACAACACAATGATTCGGCACTCTTGTCATCACAATGTTCCATTCCCTAGTCATCACAGTGCTCCATAGCCCCTGTCTTCACAATACTCCATGAACATTTTCAGCCCAATATTCCATGACCCTTGTCATCACAAAGATCCATGTCCTTGTCATCCCTATGCTCCATGACCCCTGTATTCACAATGCTCCGTGACGCTTGTCATCACAGTGCTCCATGACACATGTCATCACAATGCTCCATGCCTTTGTCAGCAAAATGCTACATGACATTTTCATTACAATGCTCTATGCGCTTGTCATCACAATACTCCATTTCGATTGTCATCAGAATCCTCCATGAACCTTGGGATCACATTGCTTCATGCCCTTGTCATCACAATGCTCCATGCTCCTTGAAATCAAAATGATCCATGACCTCTGTCATCACAATGCTCCAAACACTTGTGATCATAGTGTTCCATAACACTTTTCATCACAACGCTCCATGATGCCTGTCATCACAATACTCCATGCCCTTTTCATCACAATGCTCCATGACCTTTGTCATCACAATTCTCAATACACATGTCATCAAAATGCTCCATTTCCATTGTCATCACAATGCTCCATGTCATTGTCATCACAATGCTCCATGAACCCTCTCATCACATGGCTCCATGCCCTTGTCATCACAAAGCTACATGACACTTGTCATCACAATGCTTGATGCCCTCCTCATCACAGTGCTCCATGCCTTGTCATTACAATCCTGCATGACCCATGTATCACAGTGTTCCGTGCCCTTGTCATCACAATGATCCATGCCCTCTTCATCACAATGCTCCAAAATCCCTGTAATCAGAATGCTCCATGTCCTTGTCATCACAAAACTCCATGACGCATGTCATCAGAATGCTCCATGGACTTCTCATCACAATGTTCCATGCCCTCGTCATCACAATGCACCAAGACCCCTGTAATCACGATGCTCCATGCCCGTTTTCATCAGAATGCTCCATGAGACTTGTCATCACAAGTCTCCATGGTCTTCTCATCACAGTGCGCCAGGACCTTGTCATCACCATGCTCCATTCCCTTGTCATCACAATGCTCCATGACACCTGTCATCACAATAAACCATGAAATTTTTCAGCCCAGTGCTCCACGACCTACTCATCACAATGCTCCATGGCCAATATCATCACAGTGCTCCATGACCACTGTCATCACAACACTCCATGACACCTGACAACACAATGATCCGGGACTCTTGTCATCACAATGCTCCATTCCCTAGTCATCACAGTGCTCCATGACCCCTGTCATCACAACACTCCATGAACATTTTCAGCCCAGTGCTCCATGACCCTTGTCACCACAATGATCCATGAACTTGTCATCCCAATGCTCTATGACCCCTGTATTCACAATGATCCGTGACGCTTGTCATCACAGTTCTCCATGACACATGTCATCACAATGTTCCATGCCTTTGTCAGCAAAATGCTACATGGCCTTGTCATTACAATGCTCTATGTGCATATCATCACAATACTCCATTTCCATTGTCATCACAATCCTCCATGAACCTTGGGATCACATTGCTTCATGCCCTTGTCATCACAATGCTCCATGCTCCTTGAAATCAAAATGATCCATGACCTCTGTCATCACAATGCTCCAAACCCTTGTGATCACAGTGTTCCATAACACTTGTCATCACAACGCTCCATGATGCCTGTCATCACAATACCCCATGCCCTTTTCATCACAATGCTCCATGACCTTTGTCATCACAATTCTCAATACACTTGTCATCACAATGCTCCCCGACACTTGTCATCAGAATGCTCTTTAAACCCTGTCACGAAAAGGCTCCATGCCATTTTCATCACAATGCTCCGTGCCATTGTCATCAAAATACTCCACAAGCTTGTCATCAGAATGCTCCATGGCCTTCTCATCACAATGCTCCATGCCCTTGCCATCACAATGCTCCATTACCCCAGTCATAACAATGCTCCATGACCCCTGCCATCACGATGTTCCATGGCCTTGTCATCACAAAGCTCCTTGACACTTCTCATCACAATGCTCCTAGAACCCTGTAATCACAATGCTCTATGCCACTATTCATTTCAATGCTCCATGAACCCTTTCATCACAATGCACCATGCCCATCATCATAATGCTTCAGTCTATTGTCATCACAATGAAAACAGTATTCTCCATGACCTCTGTCATCATAATGCTCCAAACCCTTTTGATCACAATTTTCCATAACACTTATCATCACAACACCCATTGACGCTCATCATCACAATTATCCATGGTATTCTCATCACAGTGCTCCATGATCTTTGTCATCACAATGCTCAATACACCTGTCATCACAATGCTCCCTGACACTTGTCGTCAGTATGCTCCTTGAACCCTGTCATGACACTGCTTCATGCCTTTTTCATCACAATGATCAATGCCGTCTTCATCACAATGCTCCAAGATCCCTGTAATCACAATGCTCCATGCCCTTGTCATCACAAAACTCCATGATGCATGTCATCAGAATGCTCCTTGGCTTTCTCATCACCATGCTCCATGCCTTCGTCATCACAATGCACCAAGACACCTGTAATCACAATGCTCCATGCCCCTTTTCATCAGAATGCTCCATGAGACCTGTCATTACAAGCCTCTATGGTCTTCTCATCATAGTGCTCCAGGACCTTGTCATCACCATGCTCCAATCCCTTGTCATCACAATGCTCCATGACACCTGTCATCACAATAATCCATGAATATTTTCAGCCCAGTGCTCCACGACCTACTCATCACAATGCTCCATGGCCAATATCATCACAATGCTCCATGACCACTGTCATCACAACACTCCATGACACCTGACAACACAATGATCCGGGACACGTGTCATCACAATGTTCCATTCCCTAGTCATCACAATGCTCCATGACCCCTGTCATCACAACACTCCATGCACATTTTCAGCCCAGTGCTCCATGACACTTGTCCTCACAATGATCCATGCCCTTGTCATCCCAGTGCTCCATGACCCCTGTATTCACAATTATCCGTGACGCTTGTCATCACAGTGAGCCATGAGACATGTCATCACAATGCTCCATGCCTTTGTCAGCAAAATGCTACATGACCTTGTCATTACAATGCTCTATGTGCTTGTCATCACAATACTCCATTTCCATTGTCATCACAATCCTCCATGAACCTTGGGATCACATTGCTTCATGCCCTTGTCATCACAATGCTCCATGCTCCTTGAAATCAAAATGATCCATGACCTCTGTCATCACAATGCTCCAAACCCTTGTGATCACAATTTTCCATAACACTTGTCATCACAACGCTCCATGATGCCTGTCATCACAATACTCCATGCCCTTTTCATCACAATGCTCCATGACCTTTGTCATCACAATTCTCAATACACTTGTCATCACAATTCTCCCTGACACTTGTCATCAGAATGCTCCTTAAACCCTGTCACGAAAAGGCTCCATGCCTTTTTCATCACAATGCCCCATGCCGTTTTCATCACAATGCTCCGTGCAATTGTCATCAAAATACTCCACAAGCTTGTCATCAGAATGCTCCATGACCCTTGTCATCACAATTCTCCATGCACTTGTCAGCACAATGCTCCCTGATCCTTGTCATCACAATGCTCCAAGCCATTGTCATCACAACGCTCCATTACCTTTGTCATCAGTATCCTCCATGACACTTGGCATCACAATGCTCCATGCCATTGTCATCCCAATGGGCCATTACATATGTCATCACAATGCTCCCTGAAACTTTTCTTAACAATATTGCATGACCAGGTCATCACAATGCTCCATGCCCTTGTCATCATAATGCAACATTCCAACTGTCATCGCAATAATCCATGAAACTTATTAGACCAATGCTCCAGGCCCTTGTCATCACAATGCTCCATGCTCTTGTTATCACAATGGTCCATGACCCCTGTCATCACACTGCTCCATAACTCCAGTCATCCCAATGCTTCATGACCTTTGTCATCACAGTTTTCCATGCCCTCGTCATCAACAGTCTCTGTTACCTTTTTAACCACAATGTTCCATGAACTTTTCATCACAATGCTCTTTGACCCTTGTCATCACAATGCTCTATGCCTTTCTCAGCACAATGCTCCATGACCCTTGTCATCACAATGCTCCATTCGCTTGTCAGCACAATGCTCCATGACACATGTCATTACAATGCTCCATGACCCCTGTCATCACAATGCTCCGTGACTCCAGGCATCTCAATGCTTCATAACGTTTGTCATCACAATGGTCCATGCCCGCGTCATCACAAAGCTTTGTGACCTTTGTAACTGCAATGCTCCATGAACCTTTCATCACAATTCTCTGTGATACTTGCCATCACAATCCTCCATGTCTTTGTCAGAACAATGCTCCATGACCATTGTCTTCACAATATGCCACACGCATTTCATCACAATGGTCCACAACATTGTCATTGCAATGCTCCATAAACCTTGTAATCACAATGCTCCATGCCCTTCTCATAAAAATGCTCTCTCAGAAGAGATATCACAGTGTTCCATCACTAGTCATCATAATACTCCCTCACCCCTGTAATCACAATGATCCATGACCCTGTCATCACATTGCTACATCCCCTTATCATCACAATGTTCCATGACACCTGCCATCAAAATCCTCCATGATCCGTTTCATCCCAAAGCTGCAAGACCCCTGACATCACAATGTTCTATAAACCCTGGCATCAAAATGTTCCATTACACTTTTCATCAAATTGCTGCATGACACGGTCATCAAAATTCTCCCTGAACTTCTCATCACAATGCACCATGCCCTTGTCATCAAAAGGCTCCATGACTTGTCATCACAATGCTCCATGACCTTAGTCATCACAATGCTCAATACACTTGTCATCACAATGCTCCCTGACACTTGTCATCAGAATGCTCCTTGAACCCTGTCACGAAAAGGCTCCATGCCTCTTACAACACAATGCCCCATGCCGTTTTCTTCACAATGCTCCATGCCATTGTCATCAAAATACTCCACAAGCTTGTCATCAGAATGCTCCATGACCCTTGTCATCACAATTCTCCATGAACTTGTCAGCACAATGCTCCCTGACCCTTGTCATCAGAATGCTCCATTACCTTTGTCATCAGAATCCTCCATGACACATGGCTTCACAATGCTCCATGCCATTGTCATCACAATGGGCCATTACATATGTCATCACAATGCTCCCTGACACCTGTCTTCACAATACTGCATGACCTGGTCTTCAGTAGGCTCCATGCCCTTGTCATGACAATGTGCCATTCCAACTGTCATCACAATAATCCATGAAAATTATTAGACCAATGTTCCATGCCCTTGTCATCACAGTGCTCCATGCCCTTGTTATCACAATCCTCCATGACCCCTGTCATCACAATGCTCCATGACTCCAGTTATCACAATGCTTCATGACCTTTGTCACCACAATGGTCCATGCCCTCATCATCAACAGTCTCTGTGACCTTTTTAACCACAATGCTCCATGAATTTTCATCACAATGCTCTTTGACCCTTGTCATCACAATGCTCTATGCCTTTCTCTGCACAATGCTCCTTGACCCTTGTCATCACAATGCTCAATGCGCTTGTCAGCACAATGCTCCATGACACATGTCATCATAATGCTCCATGACCCCTGTCATCACAATGGTCCGTGACCCAAGTCATCACAATTCTTCATAACATTTGTCATTACAATGTTCCATGCCAGCGTAATTACAAGGCTCTGTGACCTTTGTAACCACAATGCTCCTTGAACTTTTCATCACAATTCTCTGTGACCTTTGTCTTCACAATGCCCCATATCTTTCTCGGAGCAATGCTCCATGACCATTGTCTTCACAATGTGCCACACACATTTCATCACAACGGTCCACAACCTTGTCATTGCAATGCTCCATAAACCTTGTAATCACAATGCTCCAGGCACTTCTCATCAAAATGCTCTCTCACGAGAGATATCACAGTGTTCCATCACTAGTCATCACAATACTCCCTCACCCCTGTAATCACAATGTTCCATGACCCTGTCATCACACTGCTACATCCCCTTATCATCACAATGTTCCATGACCCCTGTCATCAAATTGCTCCATGACCCTTTTCATCCCAATGCTCCAAATCCCCTGACATCACAATGTTCTATAACCCCTGCCATCAAAATATTCCATTACACTTTTCATCAAATTGCTGCATGACCCGGTCATCAAAATGCTCCCTGCCCTTCTCATCACAATGCAACATGCCCTTGTCATCAAAATGCTCCATTACTTGTCATGACAATGCTTCATGACCCTTGGCATCACAATGCTCCATGTCATTGTCATCACAATGCTCCATGAACCCTCTCATAACATTGCTCAATGCACTTGTCATCACAAAGCTCCATGACACTAGTCATCACAATGCTCGATGACCTTCTCATCACAATGCTCCATGCCCTTGTCATTACAATCCTGCATGACCCATGTATCATAGTGTTCCGAACCCTTATCATCAGAAGGCTCCATGCCCACTCTCATCAAAATCATCCACGAAATATTTCAGACCAATGTTCCATGCCCTTCTCATCACAATGCTCCATTACCCCTGTCATAACAATCCACCATGACCCCTGCCATCACAATGTTCCACGGCCTCGTCATCACAAGGTTCCATGACACTTGTCATCACAATGCTAAAGACCCCTGTAATCACAATGCTCCATGCCCTTGTCATCACAAAGCTCCATGACGCATGTCCTCAGAATGTTCCATGGCCTTCTCATCACAATGATCCATGCCCTTGTCCTCACAATGCTCCAAAACCCCTGTAAACACAATGTTCCATGCCCCTTTTCATCTCAATGCTCCATGAACCCTGTCATCACAATGCACCATGCCCATCATCACAATGCTTCAGGCTATTGTCATCACAATGAAATCAATATTCTCCATGACCTCTGTCATCATAATGCTCCAAACCCTTGTGATCACAATGTTCCATAACACTTATCATCACAACACCCCATGACGCTCATCATCACAATTATCCATGGTCTTCTCATCACAGTGCTCCATGATCTTCATCATCACAATGCTCAATACACTTGTCATCACAATGCTAACTGACGCTTGTCGTCAGTATGCTCCTTGAACCCTGTCATGACAAGGCTCCATGCCTTTTTCATCACAATAATCCGTGCCCTTTTCATCACAGTGCTCCAAGATCCCTGTAATCACAATGCTCCATGCCCTTCTCATCAAAAAGCTCCATGACGCATGTCATCAGAATGCTTCAAGGCCTTCTCATCACAATGCTCCATGCCGTTGTCATCACAATGCTCCAAGACCCCTGTAATCACAATACTCCATTCCCATTTTCATCAGATTGCTCAATGTGAGTTGTCGTCACAAGTCTCCATGGTCTTCTCATCACAATGCTCCAAGACCTTGTCATCACCATGCTCCATTCCCTTGTCATCACAATGCTCCATGACCCCTGTCATCACAATAATCCATGAGCATTTTCAGCCCAATGCTCCACGACCTACTCATCACAATGCTCCATGGCCAATATCATCACAATGCTCCATGACCACTGTCATCACAACACTCCATGAAACCTGACAACACAATGATCCGGGACTCTTGTCATCACATTGCTCCATTCCATGGTCATGACAATGCTCCATGACCCCTGTCATCAGAACACTCCATGAACATTTTCAGCTCAGTGCTCCATGACCCTTGTCATCACAATGATCCATGCCCTTGTCATCCCAATGCTCCATGACCCCTGTATTCACAATGCTCCGTGACGCTTGTCATCACAGTGCTCCATGACACGTCATCACAATGCTCCATGCCTTTGTCAGCAAAATGCTACCTGACCTTGTCATTACAATGCTCTATGCGCTTGTCATCACAATACTCCATTTTCATTGTCATCACAATACTCCATGAACCTTGGGATCACATTGCTTCATGCCCTTGCCATCAAAATGCTCCCTGCTCCTTGAAATCAAAATGATCCATGACCTCTGTCATCACAATTCTCCAAATACTTGTGATCACAATGTTCCATAACACTTGTCATCACAACACTCCATGATGCCTGTCATCACAATACTCCATGCCCTTTTCATCACAATGCTCCATGAACTTTGTCATCACAATTCTCAATACACTTGTCATCACAGTGCTCCCTGACACTTGACATCAGAATGCTCCTTGAACCCTGTCATGAAAAGGCTCCATGCCTTTTTCATCACAATGCCCCATGCTGTTTTCATCACAATGCTCCATGCCATTGTCATCAAAATACTCCACAAGCTTGTCAACAGAATGCTCCATGACCCTTGTCATCACAATGCTCCAAGCCATTGTCATCACAACGCTCCATTACCTTTGTCATCAGAATCCTCCATGACACTTGGCATCACAATGCTCCATGCCATTGTCATCACAATGGGCCATTACATATGTCATCACAATGCTCCCTGACACCTGTCTTCACAATACTGCATGACCTGGTCATCACAATGCTCTATGCCCTTGTCATCGCAATGCGCCATTCCAACTGTCATCGCAATAATCCATGAAACATATTTGATCAATGTTCCATGCCTTTGTCATCACAATGCTCCATGCCCTTGTTATCACAGTGTTCCATGACCCCTGTCATCACAATGCTCCGTGACTCCAGTCATCACAATGCTTCATGACCTTTGTCATCACAGTGGTCCATGCCCTCGTCATCAACAGTCTCTGTGAACTTTTTAACCACAATGCTCCATGAAATTTTCATCACAATGCTCTTAGACCCTTGTCATCACAATGCTCTATGCCTTTCTCAGCACAATGCTCCATGACCCTTGTCATTACTATGCTACATGTGCCTGTCAGCACAATGCTCCATGACACATGTCATCACAATGCACCATGAGCCTGTCATCACAGTGCTCCACAATCTTGTCATCACAATGCTCCAAATATTTGTCATCACAATGCTCCATGCACTTCTCATCAAAATGCTCTCTCACCATGATATCACAATGCTACATCAGTATTTGTCACAATACTCCCTCACCCCTGTCATCACAATGTTCCATGACTCCTGTCATCAAAATGTTCCATGACACTTTTCATCCAATTGCTCCATGACCCTGTCATCACAATGCTCCCTGCCCTTCTCATCACAATGCACAACGCCCTTGCCATCAAAATGCTCCATGACCTTTGTCATCATAAAGATCCATAACTCTTGGCATCACAATGCTCCATGTCCTTGTCATCACATTGCTCCATGCCCTGTCTTCACATAGCTCCATGACACAAGTCTTCAGAATGCTCCATGGCCTTCTCATCAAAATGCTCCATGCCCTTGCCATCAGAATGCTACATTACCCCTGTCATAATAATGCTGCATGACCCCTGCCACCACGATGTTCCATGGCCTTGTCATCAAAAAGCTCCATGACCCTTCTCATCACAATGCTCCATGAACACTGTAATCACAATGCTCTATGCCCCTTTTTATCTCAATGATCCATGAACCCTGTTATCAAAATGCACCATGCCCATCATCATAATGCTTCATGCTATTGTCATCACAATGAAATCAAAATGCTCCATGACCTCTGTCATAGCAATGCTCCAAAACCTTGTGATCACAATATTCCATAACACTTGTCATCACAATGCCCCATGACGCTCGTTATCACAATTATCCATGGTCTTCTCATCACAAGGGTCCATGACCTTCGTCATCACAATGCTCAATACACTTGTCATCACAATGCTCCCTGACACTTGTTGTCTGTATGCTCCTTGAACCCTGTCATGACAAGGCTCCATGCCTTTTTCATCACAATGATCCATGCCCTTTTCATCACAATGCTCCAAGACCCATGTAATCACAATGCTCCATGCCCTTGTCATCACAAAACACAATGACTCTTGCCATCAGGATTCTCCTTTGTCTTCTACTCACTATGCTCCATGCCCTTGTCATCACAATGTTCCAAGACCCCTGTAATCACAATGCTCCATGCCCCTTTTCTTCAGTATGCTCCATGAGACTTGTCATCACAAGGATCCATGGTTTTGTCATCACAGTGCTCCAGGACATTGTCATCACAATGCTTCACGACCTTGTCATGAAAATTTCCAATGGCCCTTGTCATCATAATGCTCCAAGCCCTAATCATCAAAATGCTCTATTATATTTGTCATCACAATTCTCCATTACATTTGGCATCACAATGATCCATGCCATATTCATCGCAATGGCCCATGACATATGTCATCACAATGCTCCCTGACACCTGTCTTCACAATACTCCAGGACCTTCTCATCACAATGCTCCATGCCCTTGTCATCACAGTGCACCATGTCCACTCTCATCACAATAATCTATGAAACTTCTCTGACCAATGCTCCATGCCCGTGTCATCACAATCGTCCATGACCCCTGTCATCACAATGCTTCATAACGTTTCTCATCACAATGGTCCATGCCCGTGTCATCACAAGGCTCTGTGACCTCTGTAACCACAATGCTCCATGAAATTTTCATCACAATTCTCTGTGACACTTGTCATCACAGTGTCTTTGTCAGAACAATGCTCCATGACCATTTTCATCACAATGTGCCACGTGCATTTCATCACAACGTCCACAAAATTGTCATTGCAATGCTCCATAAACGTTGTAATCACAATGGTCCATGCACTTCTCATCAAAATGCTCTCTCACCAGAGATATCACAATGTTCCATCACTAGTCATCACAATACTCCCTCACCCCTGTAATCACAAGGTTCCATGAAACTGTCATCACAATGCTACATCACATTATCATCACAAAGTTCCATGACACCTGCCATCACAATGTTCCATAACCCCTGTCATCAAAATGCTCCCTGACCCTTTCCAACCCAAAGCTCTAAGTCCCCTGACATCACAATGGTCTATAAACCCTGCCATCAAAATATTCCATTACACTTTTTATCAAATTGCTGCATGACCCGGTCATCAAAATGCTCCCTGCCCTTCTCATTACAATGCACCATGCCCTTGTCATCAAAATGCTCCATGACTTGTCATCACAAAGTTCCATGACCCTTGGCATCACAATGCTCCATGTCATTGTCATCACAATGCTCCATGAACACTCTCATCACATTGCTCCATGCCCTTGTCATCACAAAACTCCAGGACACATGTCATCAGAATGCTCCATGGACTTCTCATCACAATGCTCCATGCCCTAGTCTTCACAATGCTCCAAGACCCCTGTAATCACAATGCTCCATGACCCTTTTCATCAGAATGCTCCATGAGACTTGTCATCACAAGTCTCCATGGTCTTCTCATCACAATGCTCCAGGACCTTGTCATCACCATGCTTCATTTACTTGTCATCACAATGCTCCAGGACCCCTATCATCACAATACTCCATGCACATTTTCAGCCCAATGCTCCACGACCTACTCATCACAATGCTCCATGGCCAATATCATCACAATGCTCCATGACCACTGTCATCAAAACATTCCATGACACCTCACAACACAATGATCCGGGAATCGTGTCATCACAATGATCCATGCCCTTATCATCCCAATGCTCCATGACCCCTGTATTCACAATGCTCTGTGACGCTTGTCATCACAGTTCCATGACACATGTCATCACAATGCTCCATGCCTTTGTCAGCAAAATGCTACATGACCTTGTCATTACAATGCTTTGTGTGCTTGTCATCACAATACTCCATTTCCATTGTCATCACAATCCTCCATGAACCTTGGGATCACATTGCTTCATTCCTTTGTCATCACAATGCTCCATGCTCCTTGAAATCAAAATGATCCATGACCTCTGTCATCACAATGCTCCAAATCCTTGTGATCACAGTGTTCCATAACACTTGTCATCACAAAGCTCCATGATGCATGTCATCACAATACTCCATGGACTTTACATCACAATGCTCCATGACTTTGTCATCACAATTCTCAATATACACGTCATCACAATGCTCCCTGACACTTGTCATCAGTATGTTCCTTGAACCCTGTCACGAAAAGTCTCCATGCCTTTTTCATCACAAAGCCCCATACAGTTTTCATCACAATGCTCCATGCCATTGTCATCAAAATACTCCACAAGCTTGTCATCAGAATGCTCCATGACCCTTGTCATCACAATTCTCCATGCACTTGTCAGCTCAATGCTCCCTGACCCTTGTCATCACAATGCTCCAAGCCATTGTCATCACAACGCTCCATTACCTTTGTCATCAGAATCCTCCATGACACTTGGCATCACAATGCTCCATGCCATTGTCATCACAATGGGCCATTACATATGTCATCACAACGCTCCCTGACACCTGTCTTCACAATACTGCATGATATGATCAACACAATGCTCCATAAACCTTGTAATCACAATGCTCCATGCACTTCTCATCCAAATGCTCTCTCACCTGAGATATCACAATGTTCCGTCACCAGTTATCACAATCCTCCCTCACCCCGGTAATCACAATGTTCCATGACCCCAGTCATCACAATGCTACATCCCCTTATCAGCACAATGTTCCATAACCCCTGACATCACAATGTTCCATAACCCCTGTCATCAAAATGCTCCATGACACTTTTCATCAAATTGCTCCTGACCTTGTCATCACAATGCTCCCTGCCCTTCACAAGAGAATTCACCACACCCTTGTCATCAAAATGCTCCATGACCCTTGGCATCACAATGCTCCATGCCATTGTCCTCACAATGCTCCAAAAACCTCTCATCACATCGTTCCAAGCCCTTGTCATCACAGTATCCATGATGCTTTTCATCACAATGCTCGATGCCATTCTTCTCACAATGCTCCATGCGCTTGTCATTACAATCCTCCATGAACCATGTATCACAGTGTTCCGTGCCCTTGTTATCACAATGCTCCTTGCCCCCTCTCATCACAATAATCCATGAAACATCTCAGACCAATGTTCCACGCCCTTTTCATCACAATGATCCAAGACTCCTCTAATCATAATGCTCCATGCCTCTTTTCATCTCAATGCTCCATGAACGCTGTCATCACAGTGCACCAATGCGCATCATCATAATGCTTCATGCTATTGTCATCACAATGAAATCAAAATGCTCTATGACCTCTGTCATCACAATGCTCCAAATCCTTGTGATCACAATATTCCATAACACTTATCATCACAGCTCCCCATAACGCAAGTCATCACAATTATCCATGGTCTTCTCATCACAATGCTCCATGACATTTGTCATCACAATGCTCAATACCCTTGTCATCACAATGGTCCCTGACACTTGTCATCAGTATGCTCCTTGAACCCTGTCATGACAAGGCTCCATGCCTTTTTCATCACAATGTTACATGCCCTTTTCCTCACAGTGCTCCAAGACCCCTGTAATCACAATGCTCCATGCCCTTGTCATCACAAAGCTCCATGATGCATGTCATCAGAACGCTCCATGACATTCTCATCCCAATGTTCAATGCCCTTGTCATCACAATGCTCCAAGATCCCTGTAATCACAGTGCTCCATGAGCCTTTACATCAGAATGCTCCATGAGATTTGTCATCACATGGCTCCATGGTCTTCTCATCACAGTGCTCCAGTACCTTGTCATCACAATGCTCCTTGACCCCTGTCATCACAATACTCCATGAACATTTTCAGCCCAATGCTCCATGACGTTCTCATCACAATGCTCCATGACCTCTGTCATCACAATGCTCCATGACCACTGTCATGACAATGCTCCATGAACCCTGACAACACAATGATCCGGGACGCTTGTCATCAAAATGCTCCATGCCCTTGTCATCCCAATGCTCCATGAACCCTTTAATCACAATGCTCCATGACGCTTGTCATCACAGTGCTCCATGAACCTTGTCATCACAATGCCTTTGTCAGCAAAATGATACATAATCTTGTCATCACAATGCTCCATGTGCTTGTCATCACAATCCTCCATGACCCTTGGGATCATATTGCTTTATGCCCTTGTCATCTGTATCTTGCCGTTCTGGTTTTTACAGATTTTCGGATGCCCTTTTTGACCGGTGGGAAGCGACAATTCTTTGTAGTGTGGATTTGCATTGTGCCCTTGCTTGATTGGCCAAAAAGGGCCTATGCCTTTTCTCCTGAATACATTCAGGAGAAAAGTCATACGCTGTTTTTGGCCAAGTGCATCATTCTCGAAGTTGTGATGCCTTTCCTGTGCTTTAAAGGCGATTCCAATTTACATCTTGAAATATGTTTTGTGCAGTTCTGCCTCATTTTCAAGTCCGCTTTGTTGCCTTCCCTCAACAGATTTTTGGAAGAGAGTAGTCCTCTATAACTCTGCAGGTTTTTGATTTGCTTTGCCCCTGAGCTCCAATTTTCAAATCCCATTATTGGGAGCTGACCGCAAATCCACAATTTTGCTTCAGGAACTATACTGGTTCCAGGGGTGGCTATACTGGTTCCCTGTGGGTGGCTGAGGCTTTGGTTAATTCTTCTTCCTAATGGGAATTTAGAGTGACATGTGTCCGTCCAAATGCCTATATCTACTCTCTGATTGGTTCTCCCTCTTCCCTTTCATCCTCTGCACAATTAGCAAACTGTGCGAACCAGGAGGTTATAGGGGATGACTCTCCTAAGTTGGGAGATTGATAGTAAAGTAGTTGGAATGCCAAACTGTGGCACAAGGAGAGGAAAAAGTAGGAGACTTTCAGAAACGTTTCGCCATCACAGGGTGTCCATTCTCTAGGTTTCCCATACATGTTATAACTGTAGTGATATTCCCTTCTACCTGGAAATTTGGGACCCATGGAATGGTGGCATGCATTACTACTTTAAAGGGTCTGCATTTTCTCTCCCAATCTCACCAGTCCTCTCAGTCCCAAGTGTCCAGCCTTATGTCTCATCCAGCTGTCTTTGCAGATAGGGTCATTCTAGGTTTCATCAGAACCCCTGAAGGAATTGTGTAAGAATTTCGCTGTTTTTTTGTTTTGTTTTTGAAATTCATTTTTATAATGGGGTTGAGCTGATTTTCACTGACGTGTTTATGCCGGTCTAGACACACTTGATTCCCTTACAGAGGCATATCAATACATAGGTTTTAAGATTCTTACTAGTCAGATATATTCCTCTGTGGGGAATAGGGGTTTTGAGTCCCGTTCACTGAGGAAGGTGTAGGTCTTGTCTATTCTGTATTTGGTTTATGGAATGGTACCTGTGCTAATATCAAACTCTGGTTTTATGCATCACCCCACCTCTCCTTTCCCTTTAAGGAGGCATAAGAGTGTTTTCTAAATGTGAGACGCTGCTCTCTTTCCTAATTCAGTTCATGTGTTGTGATGTTGACATTCCCTCTGTAAGTGATATCTTATGATAAGATTCATTTTCTGTGTGACTAATTTCCCTTAGAATCATCATACCTAAATCCTCTCATTATGCTGCTACTGGCCTTATGACATTGATTTCACGTCTGAGTGATATTCCATTGTATAAAATTACCACAAGTTCTTTATGCATTTCTCTTTTTCCTGGGATACTTTAGGTGTACCGAAGTTGAGGTTCTTGTATGCAGAGCAGCCCTAAACTTTGGGGTGCCTGTGTCTTGCTGATATTTAGTCTTCCCAAGTTATATGTCCATGAGTTGAAGTCCCCTTTGCTCGGGGGCTTTGTATTTTAGATGTTTTAAGAAACAGCATACACTTCTTCAGAGTAGCTCTTGGATATTTATACCCCACCCATCAGCGTGACTAGTCTCCCTGTTTTCCATGGCCTCTCCTGCATTTTTGATTTGCACACATTTTTTGGATGGACTTTCTGAGCAGTGGAAATTGAGACTTCTTTATTGTGCGGATTTGCATTTCCCTCTTGCTTGGTTGGCCAAAAACTCTGTATGTGTTTTTTTCCTGAAGATATTCACGAAAAAAACGCATACACCCTTTTGCCCAACTGCATCATTTTAGAAATTCTGCTGCTTTTCATATGCTTTAAATGTGAGTACAATCTACCTTTTGAAATCTGTTTCCTGCAATTCTGCCTCTCATTCAGAACCTCTTCGTTGCCTTACCTGAATATATTTTTGGACGTTGGTTATCATTTATATCTTTGCAGGTCTTTGAATTGTCTGCTCCTGAGCTCCATTTTGCAACTCGCTCTTTTTGTGAGCTGACCGCCAAACCATTGGATTGATTCCGGCCCTATTCTGGTTCTGGGGAGGCAGGCTGAGCCTTTGGTTAATTCTTCTTCCTAATGGGAAATTAGAGTGACATGTGCCTGTCAAAACTACTACAGCTAATCTCTCATTGGTTCCTCCTCTTCCCATTTATCCTCTGCAAAAATTGCAAACTGTGTGAAACAGGAGGTTAAAAGTGCTGATTCTCCAAGTCGGGAGATTGTTAGTAATGTGGCTGGAATGGCGAACCCCAGCACCAGGAGATCAAAAATGAGGTGCATTTTAGACACCTTTCCTGAGCACACGGTGTACATGCATCTCGGTTTCCCAGGCATGTTTTCACTGTCAGAAGTTTCCCTTGAAACTGCCGATTTGGGACCCATGGAATGGGTACCAGGCAGTAATACTTTAAAAGGTCTGCATTTCCTCACCCAGCCTCTCTAACATCTCTTAGCGTGCATAGCTTCCAGCCTTATATATCATCCTGCTGTGGGTCTACATGTGTTCAATCCATGTTACATCGTAGCCCTTCAACAAAAGTTGTAAGAATTTTTGTCTGTCTCACTGTTTTTATAAATATATTTAAATGTATTTTTATATTGGTTACAGCTGATTTTCAAAGCTCTGTTTTTTGCTGCTATACATCCACTTGATTCATGTACTGTGAGACAACAATAAATTCTTTCTCAGATGCTTATGAGTCATATGTATTATTTTCCAGTGACTTGAGTGGACTGAGTGCAGTTCTTTGAGGTACCGTGTAGGCCTTGCCAGTTATTCAATTCGGTACTTGGAATGGTATCTTTGCTAATTTCAACCTCCTGGATAATACCTCACCATTCCCCACCTTTCCCATTTAGCAGCCTTATGACTATTTTCTACATATTTGACTGTGTTTCTGTTTTGTAGTTTATTTCATGTGTAGCCATTTTTGATTCCACCTTTAAGTGACATCTTATGATATGTGTCTTTTTCTTTCTGACATGTGTCACTTAGAATGATCGTATGTAACTCCTCCAGAGTTGTTACAACTGACCTTATTTCATTGATTTCTAGATGAGTAATATTCCACTCTACATAAGTATCCCATCTCTTTTATCCATTTTATCCTTCCAGGGACATTTAGGTTATATCCAAGTGGAGGCCCTTTTTAACAGAGAGGTGGTAAACGTTGGGGTGCCTGTTTTCTGTCATTTTTTGTTTTTCCCAAGGTATACGCCCATGAGTGCAAGTGCCCTATGCTCTGTAGCTCAGTTTTCAGATGTTTTAGCAAACACAATACACTTCTCCAGAGTGGCCGTTGGCAAATTACATTTCCACTATCAGCCTCACAGGGCTCCCTTTTCTCCTCACCCTGTCCTGCATTTCTCGTGTTTACACTTTATGTGGATGACCCTTCTGACTGATGTGAAGTGATACATTTTGTAGTATTGATTTCCAGGGCCCACCTGTTTGGTTGGATAAAAAGTGTGAATGGCCTTTACTTGAATATATTTAGAAAAAAATGCATACGCCCTTTTGGGCCAACTGCATCATTGGCGATGTTCAGCCCCTTTTCTTGTGCTTTAATGGGGAGACCTTTGTACCTCTTCAAATCTGATTCCTGCCACTCTCCCTTGCTTACAAGTCCTTTTCTGTGACTTACCTCAAGACGTTTTTCAACAATAGATATTTTCAACTCTGCAGTTTCATGAATTTTAGTGCCCCTGAGTTCCATTTTTCAACTTGTGTTTTTGGAAACTCGACACAAAACAGCAGGATTTCCTCTAGCCCTATTCTCTTTCTGTGGGAAATTCTAGCCTTTGATGAATTTGTCTTCCGGATTGGAAATTAGAGTGGCATGTGCCTGTCCGAACACCTAAGACTTGTCTCTAAATTTTTCTCATCCTTCTGCTTCATCCTCTGGACAAATTCCAAACTGTGTGCAACAGGATGTTGACGGTGCTGATATCCCCAAGTGAGGAGATTGTTAGGAAAGATGCTGGAGGGGTGAACCCGAGCACCAGGTGATGAGGAGGTGAGGTGCCTTTTCCAAACTCTTTCCGATCAAACGGTGTACCATCCTCTAGGTGTGACAGGCATGTTTTAGCTGTAGGAAGGGTCCTGTGCATGTAAGGAGAACACCAGGGATTTTTCCAAATCAGTGCCTCCCCGAACCCCAAACTGGGGAATTTTTAAGCTACGGCTACACGTATGTCCATTAAGGGCCTTGGGAAATAGGCAGAGCCCAAACTTTAGATGATTGAAATCTTCAGGTTCAGAAGTGCTCACCATCGGCCTTGCTTCGGTTACATTTTATCTGTCATTGATAGATGATGTCAATAAAAATATCGATTCTTTTTCAGATTATTTCCCCTTATAGGTTATTACAAAATATTCAGTGTAGTTCCCTGTGCTATACAGTAGTTCCTTGTTGATGATCTATTTTATACATAGCAGTGTGTATGTGTTAATACCAAACTGTTAATTTATCCCTTCTCCTACCTTTCCCCTTTGGTAATAATAAATTATAAGATTTTATACTTCTCAGAAATGGGGGAGCTGAAAGAGAGGTATACTTTTCAATGGAAAAGCATTCTAAACAAGATTGAAGCTTCAGCCAAGAGTATTTGATGTACATCCATGGAAATAAATCACTTCATTTCTCTAATGTTGACCTGACAAATAAGACAGACGTCTTCACTGAACTTGCTTATAGTAAAGTGATGGAATTATCAAATGTAAGTCTTAGAAAAATCTTATTTTACCCGAGCATTATACACTGCTCTATGTTAACGACAGTTTGGCTCACACATCTGTTCAATGAAGTTACAAAGTTCTCAATTTCTGTTACTGATCATCCAGAGGGGACCCCAACAGGAGTCCCCGTGCCCAGTGTCATTGGAGCCAACAGATCAAGACTGAGTTTGGTTCAGAAGCAAAGGAAACATTATTTTGAAAACCGAATGGAAAGGTGAGAGTGTGCACTCCCCCACGGGCTGTGGGCTGGGATGCTGAGTAGGGATCCCGGCAGCGTCAGTGGGAGTTAGGGGATGGAGCTCTCGAGGGCTGGGTTGGCTGCAGCTCAGGCTCTATGCCGTGCAGTCTGCATGGGACTCCGCTAGCTGAGGTGTCGACCCAGCCATTCTGCACTAGGAAGTCGGGTCTGAAGTGCCGGGTGTGGGAACTCTGCATGCGGAACCCTAGGAGCATGTGAAATTAGACAAGGCACAAAGGAAAAACAGGTTACACTTTATTTTATTGCCCAGATTCTCTTTTTATCTCCCAGGAATTTTTAATGAACGTTGCCAGAGACGAACACCTCCTCTGCTTTTTGTTCCGTTCCTCATTCTTCGGGTGTTGAGGGTGCAGACCCCTCTTTTGTAACTGCTTCATGCTGTGGTGGCAGGCCTGATACCTGGGGGGAGGGGCAAAACGTCTGCCCACCAGCCTCCAGGTGAGGTTGATTGTCCCAAAGCCTCCTGCCACACTTCTGGTCCGCCTGAGCACCAGCATTGGAAGTGTTATAGATTCTAATGACCTTTAAGGGTCCAGGAAAGAGATGCGCAGAGATGCTGTGGTGGCAGGTTTCACCCCACCCCACATTTGTTCGGTGACATTAGGCTGACGTTTTTTGCCAGCCTAGATGCTCTGACCAGTAGTCTGTGCTTTCTTTAATTAGGTCCCTGAATTAATGTACAAACAGCACCATGTGTCAGAGCCCTGCCTGTGCAACACCCAGACAGTCCAGGGTCAGTGGTGATCCAGGACCATGACGTCCACTGAGTCAACGGCCTTTAGAAGTAGCCAGCAGTCCAGTCGGTCATATTGGCCACCATCACCGCGGTGTCTGTAGGGTTTTCTATGGTGAAAGCGTGATATACGTCTCCCCCGCCAAGCTTATAAGCTCCCCTCTGGGTGCAGTAAGTCCTGCAAGCAGTAGTCTGCTCTTTCGGGGCACAGTCTTGTTGTTTTCTGAGAGAAACTGCAGGTCAAGTGATGGTCACACGAGTCATCTTGGGGGCCTGTTGCCCCCTTTTGTCTCTCTGGAGGTTGGAGTTGGAGGGCCTCCTCACTCGAGGTCAGTGTGTCCACAGAGCGACCCCTGCAACTTCAGGACATGATGGGTGGTTAGGATCACCACGTGGGGTCCTATTCCCTTAGGAGGGAGCTGGCCTTGTGGGCTGCTGATTTCCAGCTTTTTAGATACCCCAGTATTCTGGCCTGATGAGTCGGTGGGCAAAGCCCTTGGTGACCATAGTTTATCATACCTGAAGGGCATTCTTGTGTTGCTCCATTTCAAGTGGTCCCAGTTTTTGCACTAAGGCTCCAAGGGCAATTAACCTTTGACCGAGTATGTAAAGGTCAAAGGGTTTAGCTAAATTAGCGAGTTCCTGGGCAAGGATCTGAACTGACTGCTCTTTCCATTCTTGAAAGGCTGCTTCTGGATTCTATTCAAAAGGATCATCATCTTTTCGTGTCATTGTTTCATGTAGAGGCCCAACTATTAGACTGTAGTTAGGGATCCAGATGCAGAAAACCTTGGCCTCCCCTGGAACCCTTAAGCTGTCTTCTAGTTTTAGAAGAGGTAAGGCTGCAAATGGCTTCTTCCCTATCCTGGGATCCGTTTCTCCAAATATCTGTGAGAATGAAGCCCAGGCAAGTCACCTGAGCCTGTGATATTTGAGCCTTTTTCTTGGACACCTTCTATCCTTTCTTGGCTAGGTAGTTCCGAGGCGTCTTTAGTAGGCCTGGCAATCAGAATGTCATCTGCATATTGAAGGAGGGTTCCCTTTTACAGAGGTAGAACTTTTAGGTCTTTAGAGGACATTTCCCCAATGATGGTGTGGGGATTTTTGAACCATTGGGGCAGGACGGCCCAGCATTATTGCTTGTGTTGCATGTTGTGTCCTGCCACACACAAGCCAAAAATTCTTGTGACTCTGAGATGAATGGAATACAGAATAAGGCATCATTGAAGTGTAATACAGAATGCCATGGCCTGGTGGATGGTAGAATGAGCAGCAGGGTGTAGGAAATAGGAGCTACTGGATGTATATCCTCTGTGGCTTCACTGACTGTCCTGATGTCCTTTACCAGGTCTCCAGCAGCCCATGGGGCTCTCGTGGTCAGGCCAATCCCAGGATATGGAGCTCACCTGGGCTGCATCCCGCACCCCACAGCCCACGGGGCTCTCGTGTTCAAGTCCCTCCCAGGGTATGGAGATCACCTGTGCAGCTACCCAGCAGCCCATGGGGCTCTCATAGTCAGGCCCCTCCCAGGATACGGAGCTCCCCTGGGCAGGTACCCCAGCAGGGCTGGACACACAGGAACTGTGCACATAGCCCACCTTGCAGAGAACCCCCAGCTCACCTGTCACTCACAGCTGACACAGAACACCTCAGAGCAGGACTTGAACTAACAAACAGCAGCTCTGACAGGTCTGTGACCCTGGCTATCACTCTGTGCAGCCTCTCTCTGCCTGGTCTTCCAGACACTTCCACTGCAGCCAGGGCACCAGGCCTCTGTCTCCACCCACCATCACTCCTCTCCCTGACTCCTCGGTTCCTCTCATTAGGATAGGGTCTTCTTGAAGTTGTTTTCCACTCATGGACCAGATAAAATGATAAGAAAACAAGCCACAGCTGCAGCCCCTTGTCTATCCTGATTCTCAAGGCCCACACCTGTTCCTTGGGACTGACCCGTTTAGCAAGGTTCATTTTCTGCAACTGTGAGCCCCTGAGGGGTGAGGATTGGCTGATTTGGGCAGCCTGACACTGCCTGCCAGCCCCCCCCACAAGTGTGCCTGGGTTGAGGTCAATATAAACACCTCTCCAGTCAGCAAGAGCCCCTGTAGCTGTGCCTGACGCCATATTCTCTGCCCCGTCAGTAGTTTCGGGGCTGGGGTGGTGGGAGGGAGTGAGGGGCCGTGGCTTTGTGGGTGGCCCAGTGTGATTTGGGCTCTGCTGGACTTTCTGCAGGAGTTGCCAGGCTGCCACCTGCTAAAGAAGAGGATGTGTCACCCATACCTGCCACTGGAATTTCTCCCCAGTCAGAGGTGAGGAAGTAAAAAAGCAGTGGGGGCCGTGGCAGGAGGGGTATCTCAGGCAGGGAAATGGAAAGATTCCAGAAGAGCATCTGGGGCCAGGACCATCCTGGCTGGCCTGCAGGCACCAAGTCGGCCTGCGTGCTCTTGCTAGTGTGGCTCCACAGCCCTTCCTCTAGGCTTGCAAGTGCTTGTACATATTCAGGTGTTTTACCTGGAAAGAGTGGGAAGAGTTCAGCTGCAGCAGGACTGGGGCTCAGCTCACATTTACTCACAGACGCCTCGACACATTCCCCCAGCTTTGCAATGAGGATGCTCCTTGTGGGGGGGAGCACTGCTGACTGCATGCGAGACGATTTCCCACCTCTGACCAACTTAAGAATTTTTTACCACTGGAGCAAGTGCCCTGATACGATTATCCTCTCTATAACTGGTGAGTTCTGTTTGTTTGTTTGTTTTTTTCTTTTTTTCTTTTTGGTTCAAGTTAGATTTTATTTATTCCTCTTTTTTTTTTAATTTGGAGATATATACATGGAAATAATGCATTAATATAAAGACGTTTATGTGAAGGGAAAAACTTTTTTTCTGTTTTATTTTATTAAATGTTATTTATTTATTTTTAATTTTTTTAAATTTATTTCTTTTATACAGCAGGTTCTTATTGGATATGTATTTTATACATATAAGTGTGCACATGTGAATCCCAGTCTCCCAATTCATCCCACCACCACCCTCACATGGCGTTCCCTCCTTGGTGTCCATATGTTTGTTCTCTACATCTGTCTCTATCTCTGCCCTGCAAACTGGTTCATCTGTACCATTTTTCTAGGTTCCACATATATGCATTAATATACAATATTTGTTTTTCTCTTTCTGACTTACTTCACTCTGTATGACAGTCTCTAGATCCCTCGAGGTCTCTACAAATGACCCAATTTCATTCCTATGTATGGCTGAGTAATATTCCGTTGTATATATGTACCACGTCTTTATCCATTCGTCTGTCTGTGGGCACTTAGGTTGCTTTCATTACCTGTCTATTGTAAATAGTGCTGCAGTGAACATTGTGGTGAATGTGTCTTTTTGATTTATGGTTTTCTCTGGGTATATGCCCAGTAGTGGGATTGCTGGATTATATGGTAATTCTATTTTTAGTTTTTTAAGGAACCTCCATACTGTTCTCCATAGAGACTGTATCGATTTACATTCCCAACAATAGTGGAATAAGGTTCCTTTTCTCCACACCCTCTCCAGCATTTGTTGTTTGTAGATTTTCTGATGATGCCCATTCTAACAGGTATGACGTGATACCTCATTGTAGTTTCGATTTCCATTTCTCTAATAATTAGTGATGTTCAGCAGATTTTCATGTGCGTACTGGCCATCTCTATGTCTTCTTGGAAGAAATGTCTATTTAGATCTTCCATTTTTGTATTGGGTTGTTTGTTTTATTAATATTGAGGTGCATGAGCTGTTTATATATATTGGAGATTAATCATTTGTCCATTGATTCGTTTGCAAATATTTTCTGCCATTCTGAGGGTTGTCTTTTCGTCTTGTTTGTAGTTTCCTTTGCTTTGCAAAAGCTTTTACGTTTCATTAGGTCCCATCTGTTTAGTTTTCGTTTTTATTTCATTACTATAGGAGGTGGATCAAAAAAGATCTTGCTGTGATTTACGTCAGAGTATCCTTCGTAAGTTTTCCTCTCAGAGTTTTATACTGTCTGGTCTTACATTAAGGTCTCTAATTCATTTTGAATATATTTTTATGTATGGTGTTGGGGAGTGTTCTAATTTCATTCTTTTACATGTAGTCTCCATATTTCCCAGCACTAATGATTGAAGAGACTGTCTTATCTCCATTGTATAGTCTTGCCTCCTTTGTCATAGATTAGTTGACCATAAGTGTGTAGGTTTATCCTTGGGCTTTCTTTTTTTTTTTCCTTTTACACGTTTATTGAAGTATAATTACTTTACAATGGAGTGTTCGTTTCTGCTGTATAACAAAGTGAATCAGCTATACATATACAAATATCACCAGATCCCCTCCCTCTTGCATCTCCCTCCCACACTCCATAACCCACCCCTTTATGTGGTCACAAAGCACCGAGCTGATCTCCCTGTTCTATGTGGCTGATTCTCAGTAGCTATCGGTGTTACATTTGGTAATGTATTTATGTCCATGCCACTCTCTCACTTCGTCCCAGCTTACCCATCCCCTTTCCGGTGTCCTCAAGTCCTTTCTCTATGTCTGTGTCCTTAATCCTGTCCTGCCACTAGGTTCTTCAAAATCTTTTTTTTTTCTTCATTAGATTCCATATATCTCTGTTAACATACAGTATTTGTTTTTCCCTTTCTGACTTACTTCACTGTGTAGGACAGATTCTAAGTCCATCCACCTCAGTACAAATAACTCAGTTTTGCTTCTTTTTATGGTTGAGTAATATTTGATTGTATATATGTGCCAGATCTTCTTTATCCATTCATCTGTCGATGGACACTTAGGTTGCTTCCATGTCCTGGCTAATGCAAATAGAGCTGCAATGAACATTTTTGTACATAACTCTTTTTGAATTATGGTTGTCGCAAGACAAATGCCCAGTAGTTGGATTGTTGTGTCGTATGGTACTTCTATTGTTAGTTATTTAAAGGAACCTCCGTACTGTTCTCCCTAGTGCTCATATCAATTTACATTCCCACCCACAGTGCAAGTGTGTTCCCTTTTCTCCAATAAAGGCCTCTCCAGCATTTATTGTTTTGTAGATTTTTTTGATGATTGCCACTCTGACTGCTGTGAGGTGATACCTCACGGTAGTTTTGATTTGCATTTCTCTAATGATTAGTGATGTTCAGCATCCTTTCATGTGTTTCTTGGTAATCTGTATATCTTCTTTGGAGAAATGTCTATTAGGTCTTCTGCCCGTTTTTGGATTGGGTTGTTTGTTTTTGTGATATTGAGCTACATGAGGTGCTTGTAAAGTTTGGAGATTAATCCTTTGTCAATTGCTTCATTTGAAAATATTTTCTCCCATTCTGAGGGTTGTTTTTGCATCTTGTTTATGTTTTCCTGTACTGTGTAAAAGCTTTTAAGTTTCATTAGGTCCCATTTGTTGATTTCTGTTTTTATTTCCATTTCTCTAGGAGGTGGGTCAAAAAGGATCTTGCTGTGATTTATGTCATAGAGTGTTCTGCCTATGGTTTCCTCTAAGTGTTTTATAGTGTCTGGTCTTATATTTAGATCTCTAATCAATTTAGAGTTTATTTTTGTGTATGGTGTTATGGAGTGTTCTAATTTCATTCTTTTATGTGGAGGGGTCCAGTTTTTCCAGCACCAATTACTGAAGAGACTGTCTTTTCTCCATTGTATATCCTTAGCTCCTTTGTCATAGATGAGATAGCCATAGGTATGTAGGTTTATCTCTGGGCTTTCTGTCCTGTTCCATTGATCTGTGTTTATGCCAATCTACATACACTTGATTCCATTATGGAGACATATAAATACATAGGTTTCAAGGTTATTACCAGTCAGATATATTCCTCTTCAGTGAATAGGGTGTTTTGTGTCCAGTTCATTGAGAAAGGAGTAGGTCTTGTCTATTAACTATTTGGTATAAGGAATAGGATCTGTGCTAATTTCAAACTCTGCTTTTACACATCACCCCACGTCACCTTTCCTCTTAAGGAGGCATAAGTGTGTTTTCTAAATGTGTAACTCCGTTCTCTTTTGAAATTCAGTTCATGTGTAGCCATGTTTACATTTCCTCTATAAGTGATATATTACAATAAGTTTCTTTTTCTTTGTGGCTCATTTCACTTAGCATCATCGTACCTAAAGCCACTCATTATGCTGCTATTGGCCTTATGACATTGATTTTATGTCTGAGTGACTTTCCTTTGTATATAAGTACCACAACATGTATATCCATTTTTTTTCCTTTCCTGGGATATATAAAGTGTACTGAAGTCGAGGTTCTTGTAAACAGAGCAGCCCTAAATTTTGGGCTGGCTGTGTGTTACGGATTTTTAGTTTTCCCAAAATACACGCCCATGAGTGGAAGTGTGCTATGTTCTGTAGCTGTGTTTTAGAAAACAAAATACAGTTCTCCAGAGAGGCTGTTGGCAATTTACATCCTGTCCATCAGCATAACCAGTCTCCCTTTTCTCCATGGCCTGTCCTGCATTTGTGGATTTTACACTATTTGTGGATGGCCCTCTTGACTGGAGGTAAGGGACACTTCTCTGTAGTGTGGATTTGCAATGCCTGATGGCTTGCTTAGCCAAAAAGGGCATATGCATTTTTTCCCGAATATATTCAAGAAAATACACATAATCCATTTTCAGCCAAGGGCAACATTGTCGAAATTCTGTCGCTTTTCATGTGCTTTAAAGATGACTCCAATCTACCTCTTGAAATCTGTTTCCTTCAATTCTGCCTTGCATTCAAATCCTCTTCACTGCCTTTCCTCAATATATTTCTGGATGATAGTTGTCCTTTATAATTCTGCAAGTTTGTGAATTGCTGTGCCCCTGATTTCCATTTTTCAACTCGCCTCTTTGTGAGCTGGCTGCAATACCGCAGGATGGCTTTAGGCCCTAGTCCTGTTCCGGGGCTTCAGGCTGAGCCTTTGGTTAATTATTCTTCCTGATGGGAAACTAGAGTGACATGTACCCATCCAAACACCTACAGCTAATCTCTCATTTATTTCCCCTCTTCCTGTTCATCCTCTGCACAGTTTGCAAACTGTGCATAATGGGAGGGTAAAGGCACTGACACTCCAAGTGGGGAGATTTTGAGTAATGCAGATTGAATGGCGAAGCCGAGCACGACAAAAGGAAAAATGAGGTACCTTTTAGAAAACTTTCCCAATTACACAGTGTACCATCCACTGGGTTTCCCATGCATGTTTTAACTGTAGGAAGATTCCCTTAAACCTGGAGAGTTGGGACCACTAGAATGGGTAGCACACAGTATTGCTCTAAGTGGTGTTCTTTTGTTCACACAACCTCAGCAATCTCGTCAGCCCCAAGAGTCCAGTCTTATGTCTCATCCAGCTGTGGGTGTAAAGGTGGTCAATCTAGCTTGCATCACAGGCCCTGAACGTAATTTTTAAGACTTTCTCTGTGTTTTTGCATTTTGCTTTTGAAATTTATTTTTATAAGTGGGTTTAACTGAATTTCAGTGCTGTGTTCATGCCGTTATACACACACATGATTCCTTTATGGAGACATGAGAATACATATATTTTAAAATACTTAGAGTCAGACATATTCCTCTGCAATGAATAGGGGGTGTTGAGTCCAGTTCATTGTGCCGGGAGTAGGTGTTGTCTATTACATACATGGTTTATATAAGGGTATCTGTGCTAATTTAAAACTGTGGTTTTATGCATCACCCACCTCGGCTTTCCCATTAAGCAGGCAGAAGATGTTTTCTAAATGTGTGACTCTGTTGTGTTTGTAATTCAGTTCATGTGTAGTCATGTGTACATTCCCGCTATGAGTGATAACTTATGATAAGATTAGTTACGCTGTAATCTTTCCTAACTCAGTTCATGTGTAGCCATGTTTACAGGACCTTTATCAGTGATATCTTATGATAAGTTTCTTTTTCTGTGTGACTTATTTCACTTAGAATCATCGTACCTGAATCCACTCTTTTTGCTGTTACTGGCCTTATGACATTGATTTCATGGCTGAGCGATATTCCATCGTACGTAAGTACCACAATATCTTGAACCATTTTTGTCTTTCCTGGGATACTTAAGGTGTACCCAAGTTGAGGTTCTTGTAAGCAGTGCAGCGGTAAATTTTAGGGTGGCTCTGTCTTATTGATTTTCAGTTTTCCCAAGGTATATTCCCTAGACTGGAAGTGCACTTGGCTCTGTAGCTCTGTTGTTTACTTGTTTTACGGAACACAATGCACTCCTGCAGAGAGGCAGTTGGAAATTTACATGCCTTCCTTCAGCATAACAAGGCTCCCTGTTCTCCAGGGCCTGTCTTGCCTTTCTCGTTTATACACATTTTTCCGATGTCCCTTTTGACCTGTGGGAAGTGATACTACTTTGTAGTGCAGATTTACATTGCCCGCTTGCTTGCTTGGCCAAAAAGGGCGTATAAGTTTTCTCCTGAATATATTCAGGAGAAAACGCATACGCCCTTTTTGGCCAAGTGCATCATTGTCGAAGTTGTGCCCCTATTCCTGTGTGTTAAATGTGATTCCAACGTACCTCTTAAATCTGTTGCCTGCTATTCTGCCTCGCTTTCAAGTCCGTCTCGTTGCCTTCCCTCAACAGATTTTTGGACGATAGTTGCCCTTTATTACTCTGCCTGTTTTTGAATTACTGTGCCCCTGAGCTCCATTTTGTAACTCGTTTTTTGTGAGCTGAACGCAAGTTCAATATTTTTTTTCAGAACCTATACTGGTTCCTGGTGGGGGGCTGAGACTTTGGTTAATTCTTCTTCCTCACGGGAAATAAGAGTGACATGTGCCCGTCCAAATGCCTGACAACTACTCTCTCATTGGTTCTCCCTCTTCTCTTTCATCCTTTGCCAAATTGGCAACATGTGCGAACCAGGAGGTTAAAGGTTCTGTCTCTACAAGTTGGGAGACTGATAGTAAAGCAGTTGGAAAGTCAAACTGGAGCACAAGGAGAGGGACTATTCGTTGAGTTTTAGAAACCTTTCATATTCACAGTGTGTCCATTCTCTAGGTTTCCCATACATGTTATAGCTATACTAATATTCCCTTCAACCTGGAGAGTTGGGACCCATGGAACGGGTGCCATGCATTACTGCTATAAAGGGTATGCTTTTGCTCACCCAATCTCACCAATCCTCTCAGTCCCATGTGTCCAGCCTTATGCCACATCCAGCTGTCGTTCTAGATAGGGTCATTCCAGGTTTCATCAGAGACCCTGAAGGAATTGTAAAAAATTTCCCTGTTTTTTTGTTTTGTTTTTGAAATTCCTTTTTAGATTGGGTTTGAGCTGATTCTCGCTGCCATGTTTATGCCAGTATAGACACACTTGATTCCCTTACGGAGACATATCAGTACATAGGTTTTATGATTCTTACTAGTCGGATATATTCCTCTGTGGGAAATATTGGATTTTGAGTCCCTTTCACTGAGGAAGGTGTAGGTCTTGTCTGTTCCATAGTTGGTTTTTGGAACGGTACCTGTGCTTATATCAAACTCTGGTTTTATGCATCACCCCACCTGTCCTTCCCCCTTAAGAAGGCATAAGAGTATTTTCTAAATGTGAGACTCTCTTCTCTTTCCTAACTCAGTTCATGTGTAGCCATGTTTACAGGATCTTCATAAATGATATCTTATGATAAGTCTCTTTTTCTGTGTGACATATTTCACTTACAATCATCGTACCTGAATCCACTCATTTTGCTGCTACTGGTTTTATGATATTGATTTCATGGCTGAGGTATATTCCATTATACGTAAGTACCACAGTTTTTTGAACCATTTTTATGTTTCCAGGGATATGTAAGGTGTACCCAAGTTGAGGTTCTTGTAAGCAGTGCAGGCCTAAATTTTGGGGTGGCTCTGTCTTATTGATTTTCAATTTTCCCAAGGTATATTCCCTAGACTGGAAGTGCCCTTTGCTCTGTAGCTCTGTTGATTATTTGTTTTAGGGAACACAATGCACTCCTCCAGAGAGGCAGTTGGCAATTTACATCCCGCCCGTCAGCATAAAAAGGCTCCCTGTTCTCCAGGGCCTGCCTTGCCTTTCTGGTTTTTACCCATTTTGTGGATGCCACTAATGACCGCTGGGAAGTGATACTTCTTTGTAGTGCAGATTTGCATTGCCCGCTTGCTTGCTTGGCCAAAAAGGGCGTATGCTTTTTCTCCGGAATATATTCAGGAGAAAACACATACGCCCTTTTTGGCCAAGTGCATCATTGTCGAAGTAGTGCCCCTATTCCTGTGCGTTAAAGGTGATTCCAACGTATCTCTTGAAATCTGTTTCCTGCTATTCTGCCTCGCTTATAAGTCCGCCTCGTTGCCTTCCCTCAACAGATTTTTGGACGATAGTTGCCCTTTATTACTCTGCCAGTTTGTGAATTGCTGTGCCCCTGAGCTCCATTTTGTAACTCGTTTTTTTGTGAGCTGAACGCAAGTTCAATTTTTTTTTTCAGAACCTATACTGGTTTTTGGTGGGTGTCTGAGACTTTGGTTAATTCTTCTTCCTCACGGGAAATAAGAGTGACATGTGCCCGTCCAAATGCCTGACAACTACTCTCTCATTGGTTCTCCCTCTTCCCTTTCATCCTTTGCCAAATTGGCAACCTGTGCGAACCAGGACGTTAAAGGTTCTGTCTCTCCAAGTTGGGAGATTGATAGTAAAGCAGTTGGAAAGTCTAACCGGAGCACCGGGAGAGGGACTATTCGTTGAGTTTTAGAAACCTTTTATATTCACAGTGTGTCCATTCTCTAGGTTTCCCATACATGTTATAGCTATACTAATATTCCCTTCAACCTGGAGAGTTGGGACCCATGGAACGGGTGCCATGCATTACTGCTATAAAGGGTATGCTTTTGCTCATCCAGTCTGACCAATCCTCTCAGTCTCATGTGTCCAGCCTTATGCCAAATCCAGCTGTCATTGTAGATATGGTCATTCCAGGTTTCATCAGAGACCCTGAAGGAATTGTAAATAATTTCCCTTTTTTTTTTGTTTTTCAAATTCCTTTTCATAGTGGGTTTGAGCTGATTCTCACTGCCATGTTTATGCCAGTATATACACACTTGATTCCCTTATGGAGACATATCAATACATAGGTTTTAAGATTCTTACTAGTCAGATATATACCTCTGCAGAAAATATGGGGTTTTGAGTCCCTTTCAGTGAGGAAGTTGTAGGTCTTCTCTATTCCATAGTTGGTTTTTGGAACGGTAACTGTGCTTATATCAAACTCTGTATTATGCATCACCCCACCTCTCCTTCCCCCTTAAGCAGGCATAAGAGTGTTTTCTAAATGTGAGACTCTGTTCTCTTTCCTAACTCATTTCATGTGTAGCCATGTTTACAGGATCTTCATAAGTGATATCTTATGATAAGTTCCTTTTTCTGTGTGACTTATTTCACTTAGAATCATCGTACCTGAATCCACTCATTTTCATGCTACTGGTCTTATAACATTGATTTCATGGCTGAGGGATATTCCATCGTACGTAAGTACCACAAATTTTGAACCATTTTTATATTTCCTGGGATATTTAAGGTGTACCCAAGTTGAGGTTCTTGTAAGCAGTGCAGCCCTTAATTTTAGGGTGGCTCTGTCTTATTGATTTTCAGTTTTCCCAAGGTATATTCCCTAGACTGGAAGTCCCCTTGGCTCTGTAGCTCTGTTGTTTACTTGTTTTAAGGAACACAGTGCACTCCTCCAGAGAGGCAGTTGGCAATTTACATCCCGGCCATCAGCATAACAAGGCTCACTGTTCTCCAGGGCCTGTCTTGATTTTCTGGTTTTTACCCTTTTTGTGGATGTCCTTTGTGACAAGTGGGAAGTGACACTTCTTTGTAGTGCAGACGTGCATTGCCTGCTTGCTTGCTTGGCCAAAATGGGCGTATACGTTTTCTCCTGAATGTACTCAGGAGAAAATGCATAAGCCCTTTTTGGCCAAGTGCATCATTGTCGAAGTTGTGCCCCTCTTCCTGTGCTTTAAAAGCGATTCCAAAGTACCTCTTAAATCTGTTGCCTGCTATTCTGCCTCGCTTTCAAGTCCGCCTCGTTGCCTTCCCTCAACAGATTTTTGGACGATAGTTGCCCTTTATTACTCTGCCAGTTTGTGAATTGCTGTGCCCCTGAGCTCCATTTTTTAACTCGTTTTTTGTGAGCTGAACGCCAGTTCAATATTTTTTTTGAGAACCTATACTGGTTTTCGGTGGGTGGCTGAGACTTTGGTTAATTCTTCTTCCTAACGGGAAATAAGAGTGACATATGCCCGTCCAAATGCCTGACAGCTACTCTCTCATTGGTGCTCCCTCTTCCCTTTCATCCTTTGCCAAATTGGCAACCTGTGCGAACCAGGAGGTTAAAGGTTCTGTCTCTCCAATTTGGGAGATTGATAGTAAAGCAGTTGGAAAGTCAAACTGGAGCAAAAGGATAGGGACTATTCGTTGAGATTTAGAAACATTTCATATTCACAGTGTGTCCATTCTCTAGGTTTCCCATACATGTTATAGCTGTAGTAATATTCCCTACAATCTGGAGAGTTGGGACCCATGGAATGGGTGCCATGCATTATTGCATTAAAGGGTCTGCATTTGCTCACGAATCTCACAAATCCTCTCAGTCCCATGTGTCCAGCCTTATGCCACCTCCAGCTGTCGTTCTAGATAGGGTCATTCCAAGTTTCATCAGAGACCCTGAAGGAATTGTAAAGAATTTCGCTGCTTTTTTGTTTTGTTTTTGAAATTCCTTTTTATAGTGGGTTTGAGCTGATTCTCGCTGCCATCTTTATGCCAGTCTACACACACTTGATTCCCTTACGGAGACATATCAATACATAGGTTTTAAGATTCTTACTAGTCAGTATATTACTCTGCGGGAAATATGGGATTTTGAGTCCCTTTCACTGAGGATGGTGTAAGTCTTGTCTATACAATAGTTGGTTTTTGGAACGGTACCTGTGCTTATATCAACCTCTGGTTTTATGTATCACCCCACCTCTCTTTCCCCTTTAAGCAGGCATAAGAGTGTTTTCTAAATGTGAGACTCTCTTCTCTTTCCTAACTCAGTTCATGTGTAGCCATGTTTACAGGGTCTTCATAAGTGATATCTTATGATAAGTTTCTTTTTCTGAGTGACTTATTTCACTTAGAATCATTGTACCTGAATCCACTCATTTTGCTGCTACTGGTCATATGATATTGATTTCATGGCTGAGGGATATTCCATCGTACATAAGTACCACAACTTTTTCAACCATTTTTATATTTCCTGGAATATTAAGGTGTACCCAAGTTGAGGTTCTTGTAAGCAGTGCATTCCTAAATTTTGGGGTGGCTCTGTCTTATTGATTTTCAGTTTTCCCAAGGTATATTCCCTAGACTGGAAGGGCCCTTGGCTCTGTAGCTCTGTTGTTTACTTCTTTTAGGGAACACAATGCACTCCTCCAGAGAGGCAGTTGGCAATTTACATCCCAGCCATCAGCATAACAAGGCTCCCTGTTCTCCAGGGCCTGTCTTGAATTTCTGGTTTTTACCCTTTTTGTGGATGTCCCTTTGGACCAGTGGGAAGTGATACTTCTTTGTAGTGCAGACTTACATTGTCCGCTTGCTTGCTTGGCCAAAATGGGCGTATGCGTTTTCTCCTGAATATACTCAGGAGAAAACGCATACGCCCTTTTTGGACAAGTGCATCATTGTCGAAGTTGTGCCCCTCTTCCTGTGCTTTAAAGGCGATTCCAACTTACCTCCTGAAATCTGTTTCCTGCTATTCTGCCTCACTTTCAAGTCCGCCTCGTTGCCTTCCCTCAACAGATTTTTGGATGATAGTTGTCCTTTATTACTCTGCCAGTTTGTGAATTGCTCTTCCCTATAGCTCCATTTTTTAACTCGTTTTTTGTGAGCTGAACGCAAGTCCTATATTTTGGTTTAGGACCTATACTGGTTCCCGGTGGGTGGCTGAGACTTTGCTTAATTCTTCTTCCTCCCGGGAAATAAGAGTGACATGTGCCCGTCCAAATGCCTAACAGCTACTCTCTCTTTGGTTCTCCCTCTTCCCTTTCATCCTTTGCCAAATTGGCAACCTGTGCGAACCAGGAGGTTAAAGGTGCTGTCTCTCCAAGTTGGGAGATTGATAGTAAAGCAGTTAGAAAGTGAAACTGGAGCACCAGGAGAGGGACTATTCGTTGAGATTTAGAAACCTTTCGTATTCACAGTGTGTCCATTCTCTAGGTTTCCCATACATGTTATAGCTGTAGTAATATTCCCTACAATCTGGAGAGTTGGGACCCATGGAATGGGTGCCATGCATTATTGCTTTAAAGGGTCTGCATTTGCTCACGAATCTCACCAATCCTCTCAGTCCCATGTGTCCAGCCTTATGCCACCTCCAGCTGTCGTTCTAGATAGGGTCATTCCAAGTTTCATCAGAGACCCTGAAGGAATTGTAAAGAATTTCGCTGCTTTTTTGTTTTGTTTTTGAAGTTCCTTTTTATAGTGGGTTTGAGCTGATTCTCGCTGCCATCTTTATGCCAGTCTACACACACTTGACTCCCTTACGGAGACATATCAATACATAGGTTTTAAGATTCTTACTAGTCAGATATATTCCTCTGCGGGAAATACGGGGTTTTGAGTCCCTTTCACTGAGGATGGTGTAGGTCTTGTCTATTCCATAGTTGGTTTTTGGAACGGTACCTGTGCTTATATCAACCTCTGGTTTTATGTATCACCCCACCTCTCCTTCCCCCTTAAGCAGGCATAAGAGTGTTTTCTAAATATGAGACTCTCTTCTCTTTCCTAACTCAGTTCATGTGTAGCCATGTTTACAGGATCTTCATAAGTGATATCTTATGATAAGTTTCTTTTTCTGTGTGATTTATTTCACTTAGAATCATTGTACCTGAATCCACTCATTTTGCTGCTACTGGTCATATGACATTGTTTTCATGGCTGAGGGATATTCCATCATACGTAAGTACCACAATTTTTTGAACCATTTTTATCTTTCCTGGGATACTTAAAGTGTACCCCAGTTGAGGTTCTTGTAAGCAGTGCATTCCTAAATTTTGGGGTGGCTCTGTCTTATTGATTTTCAGTTTTCCCAAGGTATATTCCCTGACTGGAAGGGCCCTTGGCTCTGTAGCTCTGTTGTTTACTTGTTTTAGGGAACACAATGCACTCCTCCAGAGAGGCAGTTGGCAATTTACATCCCGGCCATCAGCATAACAAGGCTCCCTGTTCTCCAGGGCCTGGCTTGAATTTCTGGTTTTTACCCTTTTTGTGGATGTCCCTTTGGACCGGTGGGAAGTGATACTTCTTTGTAGTGCAGACTTACATTGTCCGCTTGCTTGCTTGGCCAAAATGGGCGTATGCGTTTTCTCCTGAATATACTTAGGAGAAAACGCATACGCCCTTTTTGGACAAGTGCATCATTGTCGAAGTTGTGCCCCTCTTCCTGTGCTTTAAAGGCGATTCCAACGTACCTCTTGAAATCTGTTTCCTGCTATTCTGCCTCACTTTCAAGTCCGCCTCGTTGCCTTCCCTCAACAGATTTTTGGATGATAGTTGTCCTTTATTACTCTGCCAGTTTGTGAATTGCTCTGCCCTATAGCTCCATTTTTAACTCGTTTTTTGTGAGCTGAACGCAAGTCCTATATTTTGGTTTAGGACCTATACTGGTTCCCAGTGGGTGGCTGAGACGTTGGTTAATTCTTTTTCCTCCCAGAAAAAAAGAGTGACGTGTGCCCATCCAAATGCCTAACAGCTACTCTCTCTTTGGTTCTCCCTCTTCCCTTTCATCCTTTGCCAAATTGGCAACCTGTGCGAACCAGGAGTTTAAAGGTGCTGTCTCTCCAAGTTGGGAGATTGATAGTAAAGCAGTTCGAAAGTGAAACTGGAGCACCAGGAGAGGGACTATTCATTGAGATTTAGAAACCTTTCGTATTCACAGTGTGTCCATTCACTAGGTTTCCCATACATGTTATAGCTGTAGTAATATTCCCTACAATCTGGAGAGTAGGGACCCATTGAATGGGTGCCATGCATTATTGCTTTAAAGGGTCTGCATTTGCTCACCCAATCTCACCAATCCTCTCTGTCCCATGTGTACAGCCTTATGCCACCTCCAGCTGTTGTTCTAGATAGGGTCATTCCAAGTTTCATCAGAGACCCTGAGGAATTGGAAAGAATTTTGCTGTATTTTTGTTTTGTTTTTGAAATTCATTTTTATAGTGGGTTTGAGCTGATTCTCGCTGCCATCTTTATGCCAGTCTACACACACTTGATTCCCTTATGGAGAAATATCAATACATAGGTTTTAAGATTCTTACTAGTCAGATATATTCCTCTGCGTGAAATATGGGTTTTTGAGTCCCTTTCACTGAGGAAGGTGTAGGTCTTGTCTATTCCATACTTGGTTTTTGGAACGGTACCTGTGCTTATATCAACCTCTGGTTTCATGCTTCACCCCACCTCTCCTTCCCCCTTAAGCAGGCATAAGAGTGTTTTCTAAATGTGAGACTCTCTTCTCTTTCCTAACTCAGTTCATGTGTAGCCATGTTTACAGGATCTTCGTAAGTGATATCTTATGATACGTTTCTTTTTCTATGTGACTTATTTCACTTAGAATCATCGTACCTGAATCCACTCATTTTGCTGCTACTGGTCTTATGACATTGTTTTCATGGCTGAGGGATATTCCACCGTACGTAAGTACCACAATTTTTTGAACCATTTTTATCTTTCCTGGGATACTTAAGGTGTACCCAAGTTGAGGTTCTTGTAAGCAGTGCAGCCCTAAATTTTGGGGTGGCTCTGTCTTATTGATTTTCAGTTTTCCCATGGTATATTCCCTAGACTGGAAGTGCCCTTGGCTCTGTAGCTCTGTTGTTTACTTCTTTTAGGGAACACAATGCACTCCTCCAGAGAGGCAGTTGGCAATTTACATCCCGGCCATCAGCATAACAAGGCTCCCTGTTCTCCAGGGCCTGTCTTGAATTTCTGGTTTTTACCCTTTTTGTGGATGTCCCTTTGGACCGGTGGGAAGTGATACTTCTTTGTAGTGCAGACTTACATTGTCTGCTTGCTTGCTTGGCCAAAATGGGCATATGCGTTTTCTCCTGAATATACTCAGGAGAAAACGCATACGCCCTTTTTGGACAAGTGCATCATTGTCGAAGTTGTGCCCCTCTTCCTGTGCTTTAAAGGCGATTCCAACATACCTCTTGAAATCTGTTTCCTGCTATTCTGCCTCACTTTCAAGTCCGCCTCGTTGCCTTCCCTCAACAGATTTTTGGATGATAGTTGTCCTTTATTACTCTGCCAGTTTGTGAATTGCTCTGCCCTATAGCTCCATTTTTTAACTCGTTTTTTGTGAGCTGATCGCAAGTCCCATATTTTGGTTTAGGACCTATACTGGTTCCCGTTGGGAGGCTGAGACTTTGGTTAATTCTTCTTCCTCACGGGAAAAAAGAGTGACATATGCCCGTCCAAATGCCTAACAGCTACTCTCTCTTTGGTTCTCCCTCTTCCCTTTCATCCTTTGCCAAATTGGCAACCTGTGCGAACCAGGAGTTTAAAGGTGCTGTCTCTCCAAGTTGGGAGATTGATAGTAAAGCAGTTCGAAAGTGAACCTGGAGCACCAGGAGAGGGACTATTCGTTGAGATTTAGAAACCTTTCGTATTCACAGTGTGTCCATTCTCTAGGTTTCCCATACATGTTATACCTGTAGTAATATTCCCTACCACCTGGAGAGTTGGGACCTATGGAATATGTGCCATGCAATATTGCTTTAAAGGGTCTGCATTTGCTCACGAATCTCACCAATCCTCTCAGTCCCATGTGTCCAGCCTTATGCCACCTCCAGCTGTCGTTCTAGATAGGGTCATTCCAAGATTCATCAGAGACCCTTAAGGAATTGTAAAGAATTTCGCTGTTTTTTTGTTTTGTTTTGAAATTCCTTTTTATAGTGGGTTTGAGCTGATTCTCGCTGCCATCTTTATGCCAGTCTACACACACTGGATTCCCTTATAGAGACATTTCAATACATAGGTTTTAAGATTCTTACTAGTTAGATATATTCCTCTGCGGGAAATATGGGTTTTTGAGTCCCTTTCACTGAGGAAGGTGTAGGTCTTGTCTATTCCATAGTTGGTTTTTGGAACCGTACCTGTGTTTATATCAACCTCTGGTTTTATGTATCACCCCACCTCTCCTTCCCCTTTAAGCAGGCATAAGAGTGTTTTCTAAATGTGAGACTCTCTTCTCTTTCCTAACTCTGTTCATGTGTAGCCATGTTTAGAGGATCTTCATAAGTGATATCTTACGATAAGTTTCTTGTTCTGTGTGACTTATTTCACTTAGAATCATTGTACCTGAATCCACTCATTTTGCTGCTACTGGTCATATGATATTGATTTCATGGCTGAGGGATATTCCATCGTACGTAAGTACCACAACTTTTTCAACCATTTTTATATTTCCTGGGATATTAAGGAGTACCCAAGTTGAGGTTCTTGTAAGCAGTGCAGCCTAAATTTTGGGGTGGCTCTGTCTTATTTATTTTCAGTTTTCCCAAGGTATATTCCCTAGACTGGAAGGGCCCTTGTCTCTGTAGCTCTGTTGTTTACTTGTTTTAGGGAACACAATGCACTCCTCCAGAGAGGCAGTTGGCAATTTACATCCCGGCCATCAGCATTACAAGGCTCCCTGTTCTCCAGGGCCTGTCTTGAATTTCTGGTTTTTACCCTTTTTGTGGATGTCCCTTTGGACCGGTGGGAAGTGATACTTCTTTGTAGTGCAGACTTACATTGTCCGCTTGCTTGCTTGGCCAAAATGGGCGTATGCGTTTTCTCCTGAATATACTCAGGAGAAAACGCATACGTCCTTTTTGGACAAGAGCATCATTGTCGAAGTTGTGCCCCTCTTCCTGTGCTTTAAAGGCGATTCCAACGTACCTCTTGAAATCTGTTTCCTGCTATTCTGCCTCACTTTCAAGTCCGCCTCGTTGCCTTCCCTCAACAGATTTTTGGAGGATAGTTGTCCTTTATTACTCTGCCAGTTTGTGAATTGCTCTGCCCTGTAGCTCCATTTTTTAACTCGTTTTTTGTGAGCTGAACACAAGTCCTATATTTTGGTTTAGGACCTATACTGGTTCCCGGTGGGTGGCTGAGATTTTGCTTAATTATTCTTCCTCCCAGGAAATAAGAGTGACATGTGCCCGTCCAAATGCCTAACAGCTTCTCTCTCTTTGGTTCTCCCTCTTCCCTTTCATCCTTTGCCAAATTGGCAACCTGTGCGAACCAGGAGGTTAAAGGTGCTGTCTCTCCAAGTTGGGAGATTGATAGTAAAGCAGTTCGAAAGTGAACCTGGAGCACCAGGAGAGGGACTATTCGTTGAGATTTAGAAACCTTTCGTATTCACAGTGTGTCCATTCTCTAGGTTTCCCATACATGTTATAGCTGTAGTAATATTCCTTACAACCTGGAGAGTTGGGACCCATGGAATGTGTGCCATGCATTATTGCTTTAAAGGGTCTGCATTTGCTCACGAATCTCACCAATCCTCTCAGTCCCATGTGTCCAGCCTTATGCCACCTCCAGCTGTCGTTCTATATAGAGTCATTCCAAGTTTCATCAGAGACCCTAAAGGAATTGTAAAGAATTTCGCTGTTTTTTTGTTTTGTTTTTGAAATTCCTTTTTATAGTGGGTTTGAGCTGATTCTCGCTGCCATTTTTATGCCAGTCTACACACACTTGATTCCCTTATGGAGACATATCCATACGTAGGTTTTAAGATTCTTACTAGTCAGATATATTCCTCTGCGGGAAATATGGGGTTTTGAGTCCCTTTCACTGAGGAAGGTGTAGGTCTTGTCTATTCCATAGTTGGTTTTTGGAACCGTACCTGTGTTTATATCAACCTCTGGTTTTATGCATCACCCCACCTCTCCTTCCCCCTTAAGCAGGCATAAGAGTGTTTTCTAAATGTGAGACTCTCTTCTCTTTCCTAACTCAGTTCATGTTTAGCCATGTTTACAGGATCTTTATAAGTGATATCTTATGATAAGTTTCTTTTTCTGTGTGACTTATTTCACTTAGAATCATTGTACCTGAATCCACTCATTTTGCTGCTACTGGTCATATGATATTGATTTCATGGCTGAGGGATATTCCCTCGTACATAAGTACCACAACTTTTTCAACCATTTTTATATTTCCTGTGATATTAAGGTGTACCCAAGTTGAGGTTCTTGTAAGCAGTGCATTCCTAAATTTTGGGGTGGCTCTGTCTTATTGATTTTCAGTTTTCCCAAGGTATATTCCCTAGACTGGAAGTGCCCTTGGCTCTGTAGCTCTGTTGTTTACTTCTTTTAGGGAACACAATGCACTCCTCCAGAGAGGCAGTTGGCAATTTACATCCCGGCCATCAGCATAACAAGGCTCCCTGTTCTCCAGGGCCTGTGTTGAATTTCTGGTTTTTACCCTTTTTGTGGATGTCCCTTTGGACCGGTGGGAAGTGATACTTCTTTGTAGTGCAGACTTACAGTGTCCGCTTGCTTGCTTGGCCAAAATGGGCGTATGCGTTTTCTCCTGAATATACTCAGGAGAAAACGCATACGCCCTTTTTGGACAAGTGCATCATTGTCGAAGTTGTGCCCCTCTTCCTGTGCTTTAAAGGCGATTCCAACATACCTCTTGAAGTCTGTTTCCTGCTATTCTGCCTCACTTTCAAGTCCGCCTCGTTGCCTTCCCTCAACAGATTTTTGGATGATAGTTGTCCTTTATTACTCTGCCAGTTTGTGAATTGCTCTGCCCTATAGCTCCATTTTTTAACTCGTTTTTTTTTTTTTTTAAATTTAATTTTATTTTATTTTTTTGCTTTATAACAAATTTAATCAGTTATACATATACATATGTTTCCATATCCCCTCCCTTTTGCGTCTCCCTCCCACCCTCCCTATCCCACCCCTCCAGGCGGTCACAAAGTACCAAGCTGATCTCCCTGTGCTATGCGGCTGCTTCCCACTAGCTATTTACCTCACGTTTGGTAGTGTATATATGTCCATGCCGCTCTTTCACTTTGTCACAGCTTACCCTTCCCCCTCCCCATATCCTCAAGTCCATTCTCTAGTAGGTCTGTGTCTTTATTCCTGTCTTACCCCTATGTTCTTCATGACATTTTTTTTCTTAAATTCCATATATATGTGTTAGCATACAGTATTTGTCTTTCTCTTTCTGACTTACTTCACTCTGTATGACAGACTCTAGGTCTATCCACCTCATTACAAATAGCTCAATTTCATTTCTTTTTATGGCTGAGTAATATTCCATTGTATATATGTGCCACATCTTCTTTATCCATTCATCCGATGATGGACACTTAGGTTGTTTCCATCTCCGGGCTATTGTAAATAGGGCTGCTATGAACATTTTGGTACATGTCTCTTTTTGAATTATGGTTTTCTCAGGGTATATGCCCAGTAGTGGGATTGCTGGGTCATATGGTAGTTCTATTTGTAGTTTTTTAAGGAACCTCCATACCGTTCTCCATAGCGGCTGTACCAATTCACATTCCCACCAGCAGTGCAAGAGTGTTCCCTTTTTTCCACACCCTCTCCAGCATTTATTGTTTCTAGATTTTTTGATGATGGCCATTCTGACTGGTGTGAGATGATATCTCATTGTAGTTTTGATTTGCATTTTTCTAATGAGTAAAGATGTTGAGCATCCTTTCATGTGTTTGTTGGTAGTCTGTATATCTTCTGTGGAGAAATGTCTATTTAGGTCTTCTGCCCATTTTTGGATTGGGTTGTTTGTTTTTTTGTTATTGAGCTGCATGAGCTGCTTATAAATTTTGGAGATTAATCCTTTGTCAGTTGCTTCATTGGCAAATATTTTCTCCCATTCTGAGGGTTGTCTTTTGGTCTTGTTTATGGTTTCCTTTGCTGTGCAAAAGCTTTTAAGTTTCATTAGGTCCCATGTGTTTATTTTTGTCTTTATTTCCATTTCTCTAGGAGGTGGGTCAATAAGGATCTTGCTGTGATTTATGTCATAGAGTGTTCTGCCTATGTTTTCCTCTAAGAGTTTGATAGTGTCTGGCCTTACATTTAGGTCTTTAATCCATTTTGAGCTTATTTTTGTGTATGGTGTTAGGGAATGATCTAATCTCATACTTTTACATGTCCCTATCCAGTTTTCCCAGCACCACTTATTGAAGAGACTGTCCTTTCTCCACTGTACATTCCTGCCTCCTTTATCAAAGATAAGGTGACCATATGTCCGTGGGTTTAACTCTGGGCTTTCTATCCTGTTCCATTGATCTATCTTTCTGTTTTTGTGCCAGTACCATACTGTCTTGATTACTGTAGCTTTGTAGTATAGTCTGAAGTCAGGGAGCCTGATTCCTCCAGCTCCATTTTTCGTTCTCAAGATTGCTTTGGCTATTCGGGGTCTTTTGTGTTTCCATACAAATTGTGAAATTTTTTGTTCTAGTTCTGTGAAAAATGCCAGTGGTAGTTTGATAGGGATTGCATTGAACCTGTAGATTGCTTTGGGTAGTAGAGTCATTTTCACAATGTTGATTCTTCCAATCCAAGAACATGGTACATCTCTCCATCTATTTGTATCATCTTTAATTTCTTTCATCAGTGTCTTATAATTTTCTGCATACAGGTCTTTTGTGTCCTTAGGTAGGTTTATTCCTAGATATTTTATTCTTTTTGTTGCAATGGTAAATGGGAGTGTTTCCTTGATTTCTCTTTCAGATTTTTCATCATCAGTATATAGGAATGCCAGAGATTTCTGTGCATTAATTTTGTATCCTGCAACTTTACCAAATTCATTGATTAGCTCTAGTAGTTTTCTGGTAGCATCTTTAGGATTCTCTATGTATAGTATCATGTCATCTGCAAACAGTGACAGCTTTACTTCTTCTTTTCCAATTTGGATTCCTTTTATTTCCTTTTCTTCTCTGATTGCTGTGGCTAAAACTTCCAAAACTAGGTTGAATAAGAGTGGTGAAAGTGGGCAACCTTGTCTAGTTCCTGATCTTAGTGGAAATGGTTTCAGTTTTTCACCATTGAGGACGATGCTGGCTGTGGGTTTGTCATATATGGCCTTTATTATGTTGAGGAAAGTTCCCTCTATGCCTACTTTCTGGAGGGTTTTTATCATAAATGGGTGTTGAATTTTGTCGAAAGCTTTCTCTGCATCTATTGAGATGATCATATGGTTTTTCTCCTTCAGTTTGTTAATATGGTGTATCACGTTGATTGATTTGCGTATATTGAAGAATCCTTGCATTCCTGGAATAAACCCCACTTGATCATGGTGTATGATCCTTTTAATGTGCTGTTGGATTCTGTTTGCTAGGATTTTGTTGAGGATTTTTGCATCTATGTTCATCAGTGATATTGGCCTGTAGTTTTCTTTCTTTGTGACATCCTTGTCTGGTTTTGGTATCAAGGTGATGGTGGCCTCGTAGAATGAGTTTGGGAGTGTTCCTCCCTCTGCTATATTTTGGAAGAGTTTCAGAAGGACAGGTGTTAGCTCTTCTCTAAATGCTTGATAGAATTCGCCTGTGAAGCCATCTGGTCCTGGGCTTTTGTTTGTTGGAAGATTTTTTATCACAGTTTCAATTTCAGTGCTTGTGATTGGTCTGTTCATATTTTCTATTTCTTCCTGATTCAGTCTCGGCAGGTTGTGCATTTCTAAGAATTTGTCCATTTCTTCTAGGTTGTCCATTTTATTGGCATAGAGTTGCTTATAGTAATCTCTCATGATCTTTTTTATTTCTGTAGTGTCAGTTGTTACTTCTCCTTTTTCATTTCTAATTCTATTGATTTGAGTCTTCTCCCTTTTTTTCTTGATGAGTCTGGCTAATGGTTTATCAATTTTGTTTATCTTCTCAAAGAACCAGCTTTTAGTTTTATTGATCTTTGCTATCGTTTCCTTCATTTCTTTTTCATTTATTTCTGATCTGATTTTTATGATTTCTTTCCTTCTGCTAACTTTGGGATGTTTTTGTTCTTCTTTCTCTAATTGCTTTAGGTGCAAGGTTAGGTTGTTTATTCGAGATGTTTCCTGTTTCTTAAGGTGGGATTGTATTGCTATAAACTTCCCTCTTAGCACTGCTTTTGCTGCATCCCATAGGTTTTGGGTCGTCGTGTCTCCATTGTCATTTGTTTCTAGGTATTTTTTAATTTCCTCTTTGATTTCTTCAGTGATCACTTCGTTATTAAGTAGTGTATTGTTTAGCCTCCATGTGTTTGTATTTTTTACAGCTCTTTTCCTGTAATTGATATCTAGTCTCATAGCATTGTGGTCGGAAAAGATACTTGATACAATTTCAATTTTCTTAAATTTACCAAGGCTTGATTTGTGACCCAAGATATGATCTATCCTGGAGAATGTTCCATGAGCACTTGAGAAAAATGTGTATTCTGTTGTTTTTGGATGGAATGTCCTATAAATATCAATTAAGTCCATCTTGTTTAATGTATCATTTAAAGCTTGTGTTTCCTTATTTATTTTCATTTTGGATGATCTGTCCATTGGTGAAAGTGGGGTGTTAAAGTCCCCTACTATGAGTGTGTTACTGTCGATTTCTCCTTTTATGGCTGTTAGTATTTGCCTTATGTATTGAGGTGCTCCTATGTTGGGTGCATAAATATTTACAATTGTTATATCTTCTTCTTGGATCGATCCCTTGATCATTATGTAGTGTCCTTCTTTGTCTCTTCTAGTAGTCCTTATTTTAAAGTCTATTTTGTCTGATATGAGAATTGCTACTCCAGCTTTCTTTTGGTTTCCATTTGCATGGAATATCTTTTTCCATCCCCTTACTTTCAGTCTGTATGTGTCTCTAGGTCTGAAGTGGGTCTCTTGTAGACAGCATATAGATGGGTCTTGTTTTTGTATCCATTCAGCCAATCTGTGTCTTTTGGTGGGAGCATTTAGTCCATTTACATTTAAGGTAATTATCGATATGTATGTTCCTATTCCCATTTTCTTAATTGTTTTGGGTTCGTTATTGTAGGTCTTTTACTTCTGTTGTGTTTCTTGCCTAGAGAAGTTCCTTTAGCATTTGTTGTAAAGCTGGTTTGGTGGTGCTGAACTCTCTCAGCTTTTGCTTGTCTGTAAACGTTTTAATTTCTCCATCAAATCTGAATGAGATCCTTGCTGGGTAGAGTAATCTTGGTTGCAGGTTTTTCTCCTTCATCACTTTAAGTATGTCCTGCCACTCCCTTCTGGCTTGTAGAGTTTCTGCTGAGAGATCAGCTGTTATCCTGATGGGGATTCCCTTGTGTGTTATTTGTTGTTTTTGCCTTGCTGCTTTTAATATGATTTCTTTGTGTTTAATTTTTGACAGTTTGATTAATATGTGTCTTGGCGTATTTCTCCTTGGATTTATTCTGTATGGGACTCTCTGTGCCTCCTGGACTTGATTAACTATTTCCTTTCCCATATTAGGGAAGTTTTCAACTATAATCTCTTCAAATATTTTCTCAGTCCCTTTCTTTTTCTCTTCTTCTTCTGGAACCCCTATAATTCGAATGTTGGTGCGTTTAATGTTGTCCCAGAGGTCTCTGAGACTGTCCTCTGTTCTTTTCATCCTTTTTTCTTTATTTTGTTCTGCAGCAGTTATTTCCACTATTTTATCTTCCACCTCACTTATCCGTTCTTCTGCCTCAGTTATTCTGCTATTGATCCCATCTAGAGTATTTTTTATTTCATGTATTGTGTTTTTAATCGATGCTTGATTCATCTTTAGTTCTTCTAGGTCCTTGTTAACTGTTTCTTGCATTTTGTCTATTCTATTTCCAAGATTTTGGATCTGGGAAATAGAATCTTGGATCATCTTTACCATCATTATTCTGAATTCTTTTTCAGGTAGAGTGCCTATTACCTCTTCATTTGTTAGGTCTGGTGGGTTTTTATCTTGCTCCTTCTCCTGCTGTGTGTTTTTCTGTCTTCTCATTTTGCTTATGTTACTGTGTTTGGGGTCTCCTTTTTGCAGGCTGCAGGTTCGTAGTTCCTGTTGTTTTTGGTGTCTGTCCCCAGTGGCTAAGGTTGGTTTAGTGGGTTGTGTAGGCTTCCTGGTGGAGGGGACTAGTGCCTGTGTTCTGGTGGATGAGGCTGGATCTTGTCTTTCTGGTGGGCAGGTCCACGTCTGGTGGTGTGTTTTGGGGTGTCTGTGGACTTTTTATGATTTTAGGCCACCTCTCTGCTAATGGGTGGCGTTGTGTTCCTGTCTTGCTAGTTGTTTGGCTCAGGGTGTCCAGCACTGTAGCCTGCTGGTCGTTGAGTGAAGCTGGGTGCTGGTGTTGAGATGGAGATCTCTGGAAGATTTTCGCCGTTTGATATTATGTGGAGCTGGGAGGTCTCTTGTGGACCAGTGTCCTGAAGTTGGCTCTCCCACCTCAGAGGCACAGCACTGACTCCGGGCTCCTCAATTTGGGATGATGTGTTGTCTATTCATGTATTCCGCAGATGCAGGGTACATCAAGTTGATTGTGGAGCTTTAATCCGCTGCTTCTGAGGCTGCTGGGAGAGGTTTCCCTTTCTCTTCTTTGTTCTCACAGCTCCTGGGTCTCAGCTTTGGATTTGGCCCCGCCTCTGCGTGTAGGTCGCCGGAGGGTGTCTGTTCTTCGCTCAGACAGGACAGGGTTAAAGGAGCAGCCTCTTCGGGGACTCTGGCTCACTCAGGCCGGAAGGGAGGGAGGGGCACGGAGTGCGGGGCGAGCCTGCAGCGGCAGAGGTCAGCGTGACGTTGCACCAGCCCGAGGCGCGCCGTGCGTTCTCCCAGGGAAGCCGCCCCTGGATCCCGGGACCCCGGCAGTGGCGGGCTGCACAGGCTCCAGGAAGGGCGGTGTGGGCAGTGACCTGCGCTCGCACACAGGCTTCTTGGTGGCGGCAGCAGCAGCCCCAGCGTCCCACGCCTGTCACTGGGCTCCGCGCTTCCAGTCGCGACTCGCGCCCGTCCGTGGAGCCCCTTTAAGCAGCGCTCTTAATCCCCTCTCCTCGCGCACCAGGAAACCAAGAGGGAAGAAAAAGTCTCTTGCCTCTTCGGCAGCTCTAGAGTTTTCCCGGACTCCCTCGCGGCTAGCTGTGGCACATTAGCCCCCTTCAGGCTGAGTTCTCGCCACCAGCCCAGTCCTCTCCCTGCGCTCTGACCGAAGCCCGAGCCTCAGCTTCCAGCACTGCGTGCCCCGGCGGGCGAGCAGACAAGCCTCTCGGGCTGGTGAGTGCCGCTCGGCACCGATCCTCTGTGCGGGAATCTCTCCGCTTTGCCCTACCCAGGTATGTGGGGAGTTTCTTGCCTTTTGGGAGGTCTGGGGTCTTCTGCCAGCGTTCAGTAGGTGTTCTGTAGGAGTTGTTCCACGTGTAGCTGTATTTCTGGTGTATCCGTGGGGAGGAAGGTGATCTCCGCGTCTTACTCTTCCGCCATCTTACCCGGAAGTCTTTTAACTCGTTTTTTGTGAGCTGAACGCAAGTCCCATATTTTGGTTTAGGACCTATACTGGTTCCCGGTGGGTGGCTGAGACGTTGGTTAATTCTTCTTCCTCCCGGGAAAAAAGAGTGACATGTGCCCGTCCAAATGCCTAACAGCTACTCTCTCTTTGGTTCTCCCTCTTCCCTTTCATCCTTTGCCAAATTGGCAACCTGTGCGAACCAGGAGGTTAAAGGTGCTGTCTCTCCAAGTTGGGAGATTGATAGTAAAGCAGTTCGAAAGTGAAACTGGAGCACCAGGAGAGGGACTATTCATTGAGATTTAGAAACCTTTCGTATTCACAGTGTGTCCATTCTCTAGGTTTCCCATACATGTTATAGCTGTAGTAATATTCCCTACAATCTGGAGAGTTGGGACCCATGGAATGTGTGCCATGCATTATTGCTTTAAAGGGTCTGCATTTGCTCACGAATCTCACCAATCCTCTCAGTCCCATGTGTCCAGCCTTATGCCACCTCCAGCTGTTGTTCTAGATAGGGTCATTCCAAGTTTCATCAGAGACCCTCAAGGAATTGTAAAGAATTTCGCTGTTTTTTTGTTTTGTTTTTGAAATTCCTTTTTATAGTGGGTTTGAGCTGATTCTCGCTGCCATCTTTATGCCTGTCTACACACACTGGATTCCCTTACGGAGACATATCAATACATAGGTTTTAAGATTCTTCCTAGTCAGATATATTCCTCTGCGGGAAATATGGGGTTTTGAGTCCCTTTCAATGAGGAAGGTGTAGTTCTTGTCTATTCCATAGTTAGTTTTTGGAACCGTACCTGTGTTTATATCAACCTCTGGTTTTATGCATCACCCCACCTCTCCTTCCCCCTTAAGCAGGCATAAGAGTGTTTTCTAAATGTGAAACTCTCTTCTCTTTCCTAACTCAGTTCATGTTTAGCCATGTTTACAGGATCTTCATAAGTGATATCTTATGATAAGTTTCTTTTTCTGTGTGACTTATTTCACTTAGAATCATTGTACCTGAATCCACTCATTTTGCTGCTACTGGTCATATGATATTGATTTCATGGCTGAGGGATATTCCCTCGTACGTAAGTACCACAACTTTTTCAACCATTTTTATATTTCCTGTGATATTAAGGTGTACCCAAGTTGAGGTTCTTGTAAGCAGTGCATTCCTAAATTTTGGGGTGGCTCTGTCTTATTGATTTTCAGTTTTCCCAAGGTATATTCCCTAGACTGGAATTGCCCTTGGCTCTGTAGCTCTGTTGTTTACTTCTTTTAGGGAACACAATGCACTCCTCCAGAGAGGCAGTGGGCAATTTACATCCCGGCCATCAGTATAAAAAGGCTCCCTGTTCTCCAGGGCCTGTCTTGAATTTCTGGTTTTTACCCTTTTTGTGGATGTCCCTTTGGACCGGTGGGAAGTGATACTTCTTTGTAGTGCAGACTTACATTGTCCGCTTGCTTGCTTGGCCAAAATGGGCGTATGCGTTTTCTCCTGAATATACTCAGGAGAAAACGCATACGCCCTTTTTGGACAAGTGCATCATTGTCAAAGTTGTGCCCCTCTTCATGTGCTTTAAAGGCGATTCCAACGTACCTCTTGAAATCTGTTTCCTGCTATTCTGCCTCACATTCAAGTCCGCCTCGTTGCCTTCCCTCAACAGATTTTTGGATGATAGTTTTCATTTATTACTCTGCCAATTTGTGAATTGCTCTGCCCTATAGCTCCATTTTTTAACTCGTTTTTTGTGAGCTGAACGCAAGTCCCATATTTTGGTTGAGGACCTATACTGGTTCCCGGTGGGTGGCTGAGACGTTGGTTAATTCTTCTTCCTCCTGGGGAATAAGAGTGACATGTGCCCGTCCAAATGCCTAACAGCTACTCTCTCTTTGGTTCTCCCTCTTCCCTTTCATCCTTTGCCAAATTGGCAACCTGTGCGAACCAGGAGGTTAAAGGTGCTGTCTCTCCAAGTTGGGAGATTGATAGTAAAGCAGTTCGAAAGTGAAACTGGAGCACCAGGAGAGGGACTATTCGTTGAGATTTAGAAACCTTTCGTATTCACAGTGTGTCCATTCACTAGGTTTCCCATACATGTTATAGCTGTAGTAATATTCCCTGCAATCTGGAGAGTTGGGTCCCATGGAATGGGTGCCATGCATTATTGCTTTAAAGGGTCTGCATTTGCTCACGAATCTCACCAATCCTCTCAGTCCCATGTGTCCAGCCTTATGCCACCTCCAGCTGTCGTTCTAGATAGGGTCATTCCAAGTTTCATCAGAGACCCTGAGGAATTGTAAAGAATTTCGCTGTTTTTTTGTTTTGTTTTTGAAATTCCTTTTTATAGTGGGTTTGAGCTGATTCTCGCTGCCATCTTTATGGCAGTCTACACACACTTGATTCCCTTACGGAGACATATCAATACATAGGTTTTAAGATTCTTACTAGTCAGATATATTCCTCTGCGGGAAATATGGGGTTTTGTGTCCCTTCCACGGAGGAAGGTGTAGGTCTTGTCTATTCCATACTTGGTTTTTGGAACGGTACCTGTGCTTATATCAACCTCTGGTTTTATGCATCACCCCACCTCTCCTTCCCCCTTAAGCAGGCATAAGAGTGTTTTCTAAATGTGAGACTCTCTTCTCTTTCCTAACTCAGTTCATGTGTAGCCATGTTTACAGGATCTTCATAAGTGATATCTTATGATACGTTTCTTTTTCTGTGTGACTTATTTCACTTAGAATCATCGTACCAGAATCCACTCATTTTGCTGCTACTTGTCTTATGACATTGTTTTCATGGCTGAGGGATATTCCACCGTACGTAAATACCACAATTTTTGAACCATTTTTATCTTTCCTGGGATACTTAAGGTGTACCCAAGTTGAGGTTCTTGTAAGCAGTGCAGCCCTAAATTTTGGGGTGGCTCTGTCTTATTGATTTTCAGTTTTCCCATGGTATATTCCCTAGACTGGAAGTGCCCTTGGCTCTGTAGCTCTGTTGTTTACTTGTTTTACGGAACACAATGCACTCCTCCAGAGAGGCATTTGGCAGTTTACATCCCGCCCATCAGCATAACAAGGCTCCCTGTTCTCCAGGGCCTGTCTTGAATTCCTGTATTTTACCCTTTTTGTGGATGTCCCTTTGGACCGGTGGGAAGTGATACTTCTTTGTAGTGCAGACTTACATTGTCTGCTTGCTCGCTTGGCCAAAATGGGCGTATGCGTTTTCTCCTGAATATACTCAGGAGAAAACGCATACACCCTTTTTGGACAAGTGCATCATTGTGGAAGTTGTGCCCCTCTTCCTGTGCTTTAAAGGCGATTCCAACATACCTCTTGAAATCTGTTTCCTGCTATTCTGCCTCACTTTCAAGTCCGCCTCGTTGCCTTCCCTCAACAGATTTTTGGATGATAGTTGTCCTTTATTACTCTGCCAGTTTGTGAATTGCTCTGCCCTATAGCTCCATTTTTTAACTCGTTTTTTGTGAGCTGAACGCAAGTCCCATATTTTGGTTTAGGACCTATACTGGTTCCCGGTGGGTGGCTGAGACGTTGGTTAATTCTTCTTCCTCCCGGGAAAAAAGAGTGACATGTGCCCGTCCAAATGCCTAACAGCTACTCTCTCTTTGGTTCTCCCTCTTCCCTTTCATCCTTTGCCAAATTGGCAACCTGTGCGAACCAGAAGGTTAAAGGTGCTGTCTCTCCAAGTTGGGAGATTGATAGTAAAGCAGTTCGAAAGTGAAACTGGAGCACCAGGAGAGGGACTATTCATTGAGATTTAGAAACCTTTCGTATTCACAGTGTGTCCATTCTCTAGGTTTCCCATACATGTTATAGCTGTAGTAATATTCCCTACAATCTGGAGAGTTGGGACCCATGGAATGTGTGCCATGCATTATTGCTTTAAAGGGTCTGCATTTGCTCACGAATCTCACCAATCCTCTCAGTCCCATGTGTCCAGCCTTATGCCACCTCCAGCTGTTGTTCTAGATAGGGTCATTCCAAGTTTCATCAGAGACCCTCAAGGAATTGTAAAGAATTTCGCTGTTTTTTTGTTTTGTTTTTGAAATTCCTTTTTATAGTGGGTTTGAGCTGATTCTCGCTGCCATCTTTATGCCTGTCTACACACACTGGATTCCCTTACGGAGACATATCAATACATAGGTTTTAAGATTCTTCCTAGTCAGATATATTCCTCTGCGGGAAATATGGGGTTTTGAGTCCCTTTCAATGAGGAAGGTGTAGTTCTTGTCTATTCCATAGTTGGTTTTTGGAACCGTACCTGTGTTTATATCAACCTCTGGTTTTATGCATCACCCCACCTCTCCTTCCCCCTTAAGCAGGCATAAGAGTGTTTTCTAAATGTGAGACTCTCTTCTCTTTCCTAACTCAGTTCATGTTTAGCCATGTTTACAGGAACTTCATAAGTGATATCTTATGATAAGTTTCTTTTTCTGTGTGAGTTATTTCACTTAGAATCATTGTACCTGAATCCACTCATTTTGCTGCTACTGGTCGTAGGATATTGATTTCATGGCTGAGGGATATTCCCTCTTACATAAGTACCGCAACTTTTTCAACCATTTTTATATTTCCTGGGATATTAAGGAGTACCCAAGTTGAGGTTCTTGTAAGCAGTGCAGCCCTAAATTTTGGGGTGGCTCTGTCTTATTGATTTTCAGCTTTCCCATGGTATATTCCCTAGACTGGAAGTGCCCTTGGCTCTGTAGCTCTGTTGTTTACTTGTTTTACGGAACACAATGCACTCCTCCAGTGAGCAGTTGGCAATTTACATCCCGGCCATCAGCATAACAAGGCTCCCTGTTCTCCAGGGCCTGTCTTGAATTTCTGGTTTTTACCCTTTTTGTGGATGTCCCTTTGGACCGGTGGGAAGTGATACTTCTTTGTAGTGCAGACTTACATTGTCCGCTTGTTTGCTTGGCCAAAATGGGCGTATGCGTTTTCTCCTGAATATACTCAGGAGAAAACGCATACGCCGTTTTTGGACAAGTGCATCATTGTCGAAGTTGCGCCCCTCTTCCTGTGCTTTAAAGGCGATTCCAACATACCTCTTGAAATCTGTTTCCTGCTATTCTGCCTCACTTTCAAGTCCGCCTCGTTGCCTTCCCTCAACAGATTTTTGGATGATAGTTGTCCTTTATTACTCTGCCAGTTTGTGAATTGCTCTGCCCTATAGCTCCATTTTTTAACTCGTTTTTTGTGAGCTGAACACAAGTCCCATATTTTGGTTTAGGACCTATACTGGTTCCCAGTGGGTGTCTGAGACTTTGGATAATTCATCTTCCTCCCGGGAAAAAAGAGTGACATGTGCCAGTCCAAATGCCTAACAGCTACTCTCTCTTTGGTTCTCCCTCTTCCCTTTCATCCTTTGCCAAATTGGCAACCTGTGCGAACCAGGAGGTTAAAGGTGCTGTCTCTCCAAGTTGGGAGATTGATAGTAAAGCAGTTCGAATGTGAAACTGGAGCCCCAGGATAGGGACTATTCGTTGAGATTTAGAAACCTTTCGAATTCAGAGTGTGTCCATTCTCTAGGTTTCCATACATGTTATAGCTGTAGTAATATTCCCTACAACCTGGAGAGTTGGGTCCCATGGAATGTGTGCCATGCATTATTGCTTTACAGGGTCTGCATTTGCTCACGAATCTCACCAATCCTCTCTGTCCCATGTATCCAGCCTTATGCCACCTCCAGCTGTCATTCTAGATAGGGTCATTCCAAGTTTCATCAGAGACCCTGAAGGAATTGTAAAGAATTTCGCTGTTTTTTTGCTTTGTTTTTGAAATTCCTTTTTATAGTGGGTTTGAGCTGATTTTCGCTGCCATCTTTATGCCAGTCTACACACACTTGATTCCCTTACGGAGACATACCAATACATAAGTTTTAAGATTCTTACTAGTTAGATATATTCCTCTGTGGGTAATATGGGTTTCTGAGTCCCTTTCACTGAGGAAGGTGTAGGTCTTGTCTATTCCATAGTTGGTTTTTGGAACGGTACCTGTGCTTATATCAACCTCTGGTTTTATGCATCACCCCACCTCTCCTTCCCCCTTAAGCAGGCATAAGAGTGTTTTCTAAATGTGAGACTCTCTTCTCTTTCCAAACTCAGTTCATGTGTAGCCATGTTACAGGATCTTCATAAGTGATATCTTATGATAAGTTTCTTTTTCTGTGTGACTTATTTCACTTAGAATCATTGTACCTGAATCCACTCATTTTGCTGCTACTGGTCATATGATATTGATTTCATGGCTGAGGGATATTCCCTCTTACGTAAGTACCACAACTTTTTCAACCATTTTTATATTTCCTGGGATATTAAGGTGTACCCAAGTTGAGGTTTTTGTAAGCAGTGCATTCCTAAATTTTGGGGTGGCTCTGTCTTATTGATTTTCAGTTTTCCCGTGGTATATTCCCTAGACTGGAAGTGTCCTTGGCTCTGTAGCTCTGTTGTTTACCTGTTTTAGGGAACACAATGCACTCCTCCAGAGAGGACGTTGGCAGTTTACCTACCGCCCATCAGCATAACAAGGCTCACTGTTCTCCAGGGCCTGTCTTGAATTTCTGGTTTTTACCCTTTTTGTGGATGTCCCTTTGGACCGGTGGGAAGTGATACTTCTGTGTAGTGCAGATTTGCATTGCCCGCTTGCTTGCTTGGCCAAAAAGGGCGTATGCGTTTTCTCCTGAATATACACGAGAGAAAACGCATACGCCCTTTTTGGCCAAGTGCATCATTGTCGAAGTTGTGCCCCTCTTCCTCTGCATTAAAGGCGATTCCAACGTACCTCTTGAAATCTGTTTCCTGCTATTCTGCCTCCCTTTCAAGTCCGCCTTGTTGCATTCCCTCAACAGATTATTGGATGATAGTTGTCCTTAATTACTCTGCCAGTTTGTGAATTGCTGTGCCCCTGAGCTCCATTTTTTAACTCGTTTTTTGTGAGCTGAACGCAAGTCTAATATTTTGGTTCAGGACATATACTGGTTCCCGGTGGGTGGCTGAGACTTTGTTTAATTCTTCTTCCTCCCCGGAAATAAGAGTGACATGTGCCCGTCCAAATGCCTAACAGCTACTCTCTCATTGGTTCTCCCTCTTCCCTTTCATCCTTTGCCAATTTGGCAACCTGTGTGAACCAGGAGGTTAAAGGTGCTCTCTCTCCAATTTGGGAGTTTGATAGTAAAGCAGTTGGAAAGTCACAGTGGAGCACCAGGAGAGGGACTATACGTTGAGTTTTAGAGACCTTTCGTATTCACATTGTGTCCATTCTCTAGGTTTCCCATACATGTTATAGCTGTAGTAATATTCCCTTCAACCTGGAGAATTGGGACCCATGGAATGGGAGCCATGCATTATTGCTTTAAAGGGTCTGCATTTGCTCACCCAATCTCAGCAATCCTCTCAGTCCCATGTGTCCAGCCTTATGCCACATCCAGCTGTCATTGTAGATAGCGTCATTCCAGGTTTCATCAGAGACCCTGAAGGAATTGTAAAGAATTTCCCTGTTTTTTTTTGTTTGTTTTTGAAATTCCTTTTTATAGTGGGTTTGAGCTGATTCTCGCTGCCATGATTATGCCAGTCTAGACACACTTGTTTGCCTTAAGGAGACATATCTGTACATAGGTTTTAAATTTCTTACTAGTCAGATACATTCCTCTGCGGGAAATATGGGATTTTGAGTCCCTTTCACTGATGAATGTGTAAGTCTTTTCTATTCCATAGTTGGTTTTTGGAACGGTACCTGTGCTTATATCAAACTCTGGTTTTATGCATCACACCACCTCTCCTTCCCCCTTAAGCAGGCATAAGAGTGTTTTCTAAATGTGAGACTCTGTTCTCTTTCCTAACTCCGTTCATGTGTAGCCATGTTTACAGTATCTTCATTAGTGATATCTTATGATACGTTTCTTTTTCTGTGTGACTTATTTCACTTAGAATCATGGTACCTGAATCCACTCATTTTGCTGCTACTTGTCCTATGACATTGATTTCATGGCTTAGGGATATTCCATCGTACATAAGTACCACTGTTTTTTGAAACAATTTTATCCTTCCTCGGATATTTAAGGTGTACCCAAGTTGAGGTTCTTGTAATCAGTGCAGCCCTAAATTTTGTGGTGGCTCTGTCTTATTGATTTTCAGTTTTCCCAAGGTATATTCCCTAGACTGGAAATGCCCTTCGCTCTGTAGCTCTGTTGTTTACTTGTTTAGGGAACACAATGCACTCCTCCAGAGAGGCAGTTGGCAATTTACCTCCCACCCATCAGCATAACAAGGCTCCCTGTTCTCCAGGGCCTCTCTTGCCTTTATGAATTTTACCCATATTGTGGATGTCCCTTTTGACCAATGGGAAGTGATACTTCTTTGTTGTGGAGACTTGCTTTGCCCACTTGCTTGCTTGGCCAAAAAGGGCGTATGCGTTTTCTCCTGAATATAGTCAGGAGAAAACGCATACACAATTTTTGGCCAAGTGCATCATTGTCGAAGTTGTGACCCTCTTCCTGTGCTTTAAAGGCGATTCCAACGTACCTCTTGAAATCTGTTTCCTGCTATTCTGCCTCACTTTCACGTCCGCCTCGTTGCCTTCCCTCAACAGATTTTTGGATGATAGTTGGCCTTTATTAGTCTGCAGGATTGTGAATTGCTCTGCCCCATAGCTCCATTTTTTAACTCGTTTTTTGTGAGCTGAACGCAAGTCCAATATTTTGGTTCAGGACCTATACTGGTTTTTGGTGGGTGGCTGATACTTTGGTTAATTCTTCTTCCTCCCAGGAAATAAGAGTGACAGGTGCCCGTCCAAATGCCTAACAGCTACTCTCTCATTGGTTCTCCGTCTTCCCTTTCATCCTTTGCCAAATTGGCAACCTGAGCGCACCAAGAGGTTAAAGTTGCTGTCTCTCCAAGTTGAGAGATTGATAGTAAAGCAGTTGGAAAGTCAAACTGGAGCACCAGGAGAGACACTATTCTTTGAGTTTTAGACACTTTTCATATTCACGGCCTGTCCATTCTCTAAGTTTCCCATACATGTTATAGCTGTAGTAATATTCCCTTCAACCTGGAGACATGGGACCCATGGAATGGGTGCCATGCATTACTGCTTTAAAGGGTCAGCATTTGCTCACCCAATCTCACCAATCCTCTCAGTCCCAAGTGTCCAGCCTTATGCCACATCAAGCTGTCATTGTAGACAGGGTCATTCCGCGTTTCATCAGAGAGAGACCCTGACGGAATTGTAAAGAATTTCCCTGTTTTTTTGTTTTGTTTTTGAAATTCATTTTTATAGTGGGTTTGAGCTGATTCTCGCTGCCATCTTTATGCCAGTCTAGACACACTTGATTCCCTTACGGAGATATATCAATACATAGGTTTTAAGATTCTTACTAGTCATATATATTCCTCTGCGGGAAATATGGGATTTTGAGTCCCTTTCACTGAGGATGTTGTTGGTCTTGTCTATTCCATAGTTGGTTTTGGGAACGGTACCTGTGCTTATATGAAACTCTGTTTTTATGCATCACCCCACCTCTCCTTCCCCCTTAAGCTGGCATAAGAGTGTTTTCTAAATGAGAGTCTCTGTTCTCTTTCCTAACTCAGTTCATGTGTAGCCATGTTTACAGGATCTTCATAAGTGATATCTTATGATAAGTTTCTTTTTTTGTGTGACTTATTTCACTTAGAATCATCGTACCTGAATCCTCTCATTTTGCTGCTACGGGTCTTATGACTTTGATTTCATGGCTGAGGGATATTCTATCGTACGTAAGTACAACAATTTTTTGAACCATTTTTGTCTTTCCTGGGATATTTAACGTGTAACCAAGTTGAGGTTCTTGTAAGCAGTGCAGCCCTAAATTTTGGAGTGACTCTGTCTTATTGATTTTCAGTTTTTCCAGGGTATATTCCCTAGCCTGGAAGTGCCCATGGCTCTGTAGCTCTGTTGTTTACTTGTTTTTGGGAACACAATGCAATCCTCCAGAGAGGCAGTTGGCAATTTACATGCCGCCCATCAGCATAATAAGGCTCCCTGTTCTCCAGGGCCTGTCTTGCCTTTCTGGTTTTTAGCCATTTTGTGGATGTCCCTGTTGACTGGTGGAAAGTGATACTTTTTTGTAGTGCAGATTTGCATTGCCCGCTTGCTTGCTTGGCCAAAAAGGGCGTATGCGTTTTCTCCTGAATATATTCAGGAGAAAACGCATACGCCCCTTTTGGACAAGTGCATCACTGTCGAAGTTGTGACCCTCATCCTGTGCTTTAAAGGCGATTCCAACGTACATCTTGAAATCTGTTTCCTACTATTCTGCCTCGCTTTCAAGTCCGCCTCGTTGCCTTCATTCAACAGATTTTTGGACGATAGTTGCCCTTTATTACTCTGCCAGTTTGTGAATTGCTGTGCCCCTGAGCTCCATTTTTAACTCTTTTTTTGTGAGCTGAACGCAAGACCAATAATTTGTTTCTGGACCTATACTGGTTTTTGGTGGGTGGCTGAGACTTTGGTTAATTCTTCTTCCTCCCGGGAAATAAGAGTGACGTATGCCCGTCCAAATGCCTAACAGCTACTGTCTCATTGGTTCTCCCTCTTCCCTTCCATCCTTTGCCAAATAGGCAACCTTGGAGAACCAGGAGGTTAAAGGGGCTGTCTCTCCAAGTTGGGAGATTGATAGTAAAGAAGTTGGAAAGTCAAACTGGCGCACAAGGAGAGGGACTATTCGTTGAGTTTTAGAAACCTTTCGTATTCACAGTGTGTCCATTCTCTAGGTTTCCCATACATGATAGAGCTATAGTAATATTCCCTTCAACCTTGAGAGTTGGGACCCATCGAATGGGTGCCATGCATTATTGCTTTAAAGGGTCTGCATTTGCTCACCCAATCTCACCAATCGTCTCAGTCCCATGTGTCCAGCCTTATGCTACATCGAGCTGTCGTTTTAGATAGGGTCATTCCTGGTGTCATCAGAGACCCTGAAGGAATTGTAAAGAATTTCCCTGTTTTTTTGTTTTGTTTGAAAATTCCTTTTTATAGTGGGTTTGAGCTGATTCTCGCTGCCATGTTTATGCCAGTTTAGAAACACTTGATTCCCTTACGGAGACATATCAATACATAGGTTTTAAGATTCTTACTAGTCAGAAATATTCCTCTGCGGGAAATATGGGGTTTTGAGTCCCTTTCACTGAGGAAGGTGTAGGTCTTGTCTATTCCATAGTTGCTTTTTGGAATGCTACCTGTGCTTATATCAAACTCTGTTTTTATGCATCACCCCACCTCTCCTTCCCCCTTAAGCAGGCATAAGAGTGTTTTCTAAATGTGACTCTGTTCTCTTTCCTAACTCAGTTCATGTGTAGCCATGTTTACAGGAACTTCATAAGTGATATATTATGATAAGTTTCTTTTCCTGTGTGACTTATTTCACTTAGAATCATCGTACCTGAATCCACTCATTTTGCTGCTACTTGTCTTATGACACTGATTTCATTGCTGAGGGATATTCCATCATACGTAAGTACCACAATTTTTTGAACCATTTTTATCTTTCCTGGGATATTTAAGCTGTACCCAAGTTGAGGTTCTTGTAAGCAGTGCAGCCCTAAATTTTGGGGTGGCTCTGTCTTATTGATTTTCAGTTTTCCCAAGGTATATTCTGTACACTGGAAGTGTCCTTGGCCCTGTAGCTCTGTTGTTTACTTGTTCTAGGGAACACAATGCACTCCTCCAGAGAGGCAGTTGGCAATTTACATCCCGCCCATCAGCATAACAAGGCTCCCTGTTCTCCAGGCGCTGTCTTGCCTTTCTGGTTTTTACCCATTTTGTGGATGTCCCTTATGACCGGTGGGAAGTGATACTTCTTTGTAGTGCAGATTTGCATTGCCCGCTTGCTTGCTTGGCCAAAAAGGGCGTATGCCTTTTCTCCTGAATATATTCAGGATAAAACACATACGCCCTTTTTGGCCAAGTGCATCTTTGTCGAATTTGTGCCCCTCTTCCTGTGCTTTAAATGCGATTCCAACGTATCTGTTGAAATGTGTTTCCTTCTATTGTGCCTCACTTTCAAGTCCGCCTCATTGCCTTCCCTCAAGAGATTTTTGGCTGATATTTGCCCTTTATTACTCTGCCAGTTTGTGAATTGCTGTGCCCCTGAGCTCTATTTTTTATCTCGTTTTTGTGAGCTGAACACATGTCCAATATTTTGGTTCAGAACCAATACTTGTTTTTGGTGGGTGGCTGAGACTTTGGTTAATTCTACTTCCTCCCCGGAAATAAGATTGACATGCGCCCGTCCAAATGCCTAACAGCTACTCTCTCTTTTGTTCTCCCTCTTCCCTTTCATCCTCTGCCAAATTGGCAACCTGTGCGAACCAGGATGTTAAAGCGGCTGTCTCTGCATGTTGGGAGATGGATAGTAAAGCAGTTGGAAAGACAAACTTGCGCACAAGGAGAGGGACTATTCGTTGAGTTTTACAAACCTTTCGTATTCACATTGTGTCCATTCTCTAGGTTTCCCATACATGTTATAGCTATAGTAATATTCCTTTCATCTTGGAGAGTTGGGACCCATGGAATGGGTGCCTCGCATTACTGCTTTAAAGGGTCTGCATTTGCTCACCCAATCTCACCAATCCTCTCATTAGCATGTGTCCAGCCTAATGCCACATCCAGCTGTCGTTGTAGAGAGGGTCATTCTAGGTTTCATCAGAGACCCTGAATGAATTGTAAAGAATTTCCGTTTTTTTGTTTTGTTTTTGAAATTCCATTTTATAGTGGGTTTGAGCTTATTCTCACTGCCATGTTTATGCCAGTCTAGAAACACTTGATTCCCTTATGGAGACATATCCATACATAGGTTTTAAGATTCTTACTAGTCAGATATATTCCTCTGTGGGAAATATGGGATTTTGAGTCCCTTTCACTGAGGAAGGTGTAGGTCTTGTCTATTCCATAGTTGGATTTTGGAACGGTACCTGTGCTTATATCAAACTCTGGTTTTATGCATCTCCCCACCTCTCCTTCCCCCTTAAGCAGGCATAAGAGTGTTTTCTAAATGTGAGACTCTGTTCTCTTTCCTAACTCAGTTCATGTGTAGGCATGTTTACAGGATCTTCATAAGTGATATCTTATGATAAGTTTCTTTTTCTGTGTGACTTATTTCACTGAGAATCATCATACGTGAATCAACTCATTTTGCTGCTACTGGTCTTATGACATTGATTTCATGGCTGAGGGATATTCCATCATACGTAATTACCACAATTTTTTGAACCATTTTTATATTTCCTGGGATATTTAATGTGTACCCAAGTTGAAGTTCTTGTAAGCAGTGCAGCCCTACATTTTGGGGTGGCTCTGTCTTATTGATTTTCAGTTTTCCCAAGGTATATTCCGTAGACTGGAAGTGCCCTTGGCTCTGTAGCTCTGTTGTTTACTTGTTTTAGGAAACACAATGCACTCAACCAGAGAGGCAGTTGGCAATTTGCATGCTGCCCATCAGCATAAAAAGATTCCCTCTTCTCCATGGCCTGTCTTGCCTTTCTGGTTTTTACCAATTTGAGGATGTCCCGTTTGACTGGTGGGAAGTGATACTTTTTTGTAGTGCAGATTTACATTGCCCGCTTGTTTGCTTGGCCAAAAAGGGCGTATGCGTTTTCTCCTGAATATATTCAGCAGAAAATGCATACGCGCTTTTTGGCCAAGTGCATCATAGTCGAATTTGTGCCCCTCTTCCTGTGCTTTAAAGGCGATTCCAACGTACCTCTTGAAATCTCTTTGCTTGTATTCTACCTCGCTTTCAAGTCCGCCTCGTTGCCTTCCCTCAACAGATTTTTGGACCATAGTTGCCTTTTATTACTCTGCCAGTTTGTGAATTGCTGTGCCCCTGAGCTCCATTTTTTATCTCGTTTTTTGTGAGCTGAACGCAAGTCCAATAATTTGGTTCAAAACCTATACTGCTTTTTGGTGGGTGCCTGATAGTTTGGTTAATTCTTCTTCCTCCCGGGAAATAAGAGTGACATGTGCCCGTCCAAATGCCTATCAGCTACTCTCTCATTGGTTCTCCCTCTTCCCTTTCAAACTCTGCCAAATTGGCAACCTGTGCGAACCAGGAGGTTAAACGGGCTGTCTCTGCAAGTTGGGAGATTGATAGTAAAGCAGTTGGAAACTCAAAATTGCGCACAAGGAGAGGGACTATTCATTGAGTTTTACAAACCTTTCATATTCACAGTGTGTCCATTCACTAGGTTTCCCATACATTTTATAGCTATAGTTATATTCCGTTCAACCTGGAGAGTTGGGACCCATGGAATGATTGTCACGCATTATTGCTTTAAAGGGTCTACATTTGCTCACCCAATCTCACCAATCCTCTCAGTCCCATGTGTCCAGCCTAATGCCACATCCAGCTGTCGTTGTAGAGAGGGTCATTCCAGGTTTCATCAGAGACCCTGAATGAATTGTAAAAATTTCCCTGTTTTTTTGTTTTGTTTTTGAAATTCCTTTTTATAGTGGGTTTGAACTGATTCTCGCTTCCATGTTTATGCCAGCCTAGAAACACTTGTTTCCCTGACGGAGACATATCAATACATAGGTTTTAAGATTCTTTCTAGTCAGATATATTCCTCTGCGGGAAATATGGGGTTTTGAGTCCCTTTCACTGAGGAAGGTGTAGGTCTTGTCTATTCCATAGTTGGTTTTTGGAACGGTGCCTGTGTTTATATCAAACTCTGGTTCTATGCATCACCCCACCTCTCCTTCCCCCTTAAGCAGGCATAAGAGTGTTTTCTAAATGTGAGACACTCTTCTCTTTCCTAACTCAGTTCATGTGTAGCCATGTTTACAGGATCTTCATAAGTGATATCTTATGATAAGTTTCTTTTTCTGTGTGACTTATTTCACTTAGAATCATCGTACCGGGATCCACTAATTTTGCTGCTACTGGTCTTATGACATTGATTTCATGGCTGAGGGATATTCCATCATACGTAAGTACCACAATTTTTTGAATCAGTTTTATCTTTCATGGGATATTTAAGATGTACCCGAGATGAGGTTCTTGTAAGCAGTGAATCCCTAAATTTTGGGGTGGCTCTGTCTTATTGATTTTCAGTTTTCCCAAGGTATATTCCTTAGACTGGAAGTGCACTTGTCGCTGTAGCTCTGTTGTTTACTTGTTTTAGGGAACACAGTGCACTCCTCCAGAGAGGCAGCTGGCAATTTACATGCCGCCTATCAGCATAACAAGGCACCCTGTTCTCCAGGGCCTGTCTTGCCTTTCTGGTTTTTACCCATTTTGTGGATATCCCTTTTGACCCGTGGGAAGTGATTCTTCATTTTTGTGCAGATTTGCATTGCCCGCTTGCTTGCTTGGCCAAAAAGGGCGTATGGTTTTTCTCCTGAATATATTCAGGAGAAAATGCATACGCCGTTTTTGGCCAAGTGCATCATTGTCGAAGTTGTGACACTCTTCCTGTGCTTTAAAGACGATTCCAACGTACCTCTTGAAATCTGTTTCCTGCTATTCTGCCTCGCATTCAAGTCCGCCTCGTTGCCTTCCCTCTACAGACTTTTGGACGATAGTTGCCCTTTATTACTCTGCCAGTTTGTGAATTGCTGTGCCCCTCAGCTCCATTTTTTAACTCGTTTTTTGTGAGCTGAACGCAAGTCCAATATTTTGGTTCAGATCCTATACAGGTTTTCGGCGGGTGGCTGATTCGTTGGTTAATTCTTCTTCCTCCCGGGAAATAAGAATGACATGTGCCCGTCCAAATTCCTAACAGCTACTCTCTCATTGGTTCTCCCACTTCCCTTTCTTCCTTTGACAAATTGGCAACCTGTGCGAACCAGGAGGTTAAAGGTGCTGTCTCTCCAAGTTGGGAGATTGATAGTAAAGCAGTTGGAAAGTCAAACTGGCGCACAAGGAGAGGGACTATTGGTTGAGATTTAGAAAATTTTCGTATTCACAGTGTGTCCATTCTTAGGTTTCCCTTACATGTTATAGCTATACTAATATTCCCTTCAACCAGGAGAGTTGGGACCCATGGAATGGGTGCCATGCATTATTGCTTTAAAGGGTTTGCATTTGCTCACCCAATCTCACCAATCCTCTCAGTCCCATGTGTCCAGCCTTATGCCACATCCAGCTGTCGTTGTAGATAGGGTCATTCCAGGTTTCATCAGAGACCCTGAAGGAATTGTAAAGAATTTCCCTCTTTTTATGTTTTCTTTTTGAAATTCCTTTTTATAGTGGGTTTGAGCTGATTCTCACTGCCATGTTTATGCCATTCTAGAAACAGTTGATTCCCTTACGGAGACATATCAATATATAGGTTTTAAGATTCTTACTAGTCAGATATATTCCTCTGCGGGAAATATGTGGTTTTGAGTCCCTTTCACTGAGGAAGGTGTAGGTCTTGTGTATTCCATAGTTGGTTTTTGGAACTGTGCCTGTGTTTATAACAAACTCTGTTTTTATGCATCACCCCAACTCTCCTTCCCCCTTAAGCAGGCATAAGAGTGTTTTCTAAATGTGAAACTCTGTTCTCTTTTCTAACTCATTTCATGTGTAGCCATGTTTACAGGATCTTCATAAGTGATATCTTATGATAAGTTTCGTTTTCTCTGTGACGTATTTCACTTAGAATCATCGTACCTGAATCCACTCATTTTGCTGCTACTGGTTTTATGACATTGATTTCATGGCTGAGGGATATTCCATCGTACGTAAGTACCACAATTTTTTGAACCATTTTTATCTTTCCTGGGATATATAAGTTGTACCCAAGTTGAGGTTCTTGTAAGCAGTGCATCCCTAAATTTTGGGGTGGCTCTGTCTTATTGATTTTCAGTTTCCCAAGGTATATTCCCTAGCCTGGAAGTGCCCTTGGCTCTGTAGCTCTGTTGTTTACTTGTTTCTGGGAACACAATACACTCCTCCAGATAGGCAGTTGGCAATTTACATGCCTTCCATCAGCATAACAAGGCTCCCTGTTCTCCAGGGCCTGTCTTGCCTTTCTGGTTTTTACACATTTTGTGGATGTCCCTTTTGACCGGTGGGAAGTGATACTACTTTGTAGTGCAGATCTGCATTGCCCACTTGCTTGCTTGGCCAAAAAGGGCGTAGGCGTTTTCTGCTAAATATATTCAGGAGAAAACGCCTACACCCTTTTTGGCCAAGTGCATCATTGTAGAAATTGTGCCCCTCTTCCTGTGCTTTAAAGGCGATTCCAACGTACCTCTTGAAATCTGTTTCCTGCTATTCTGCCTCGCTTTCAAGTCCGCCTCGTTGCCTTCCTTCAAAAGATTTCTGGACGATTGTTGTCCTTTATTACTTTGCCTGTTTGTGAATTGCTGTGCCCCTGAGCTCCATTTTTTAACTCGTTTTGTGTGAGCTGAACGCAAGTCCAATATTTTGGTTCATGACCTATTCTGGTTCCCGGTTGGTGGCTGAGACTTTGGTTAATTCTTCTTCCTCGGGGAAATAAGTGTGACATGTGCCCGTCCAAATGCCTAACAGCTACTCTCTCATTGGTTCTCCCTTTTCCCTTTCATCCTCTGCCAAATTGGCAACCTGTGCGAACCAGGAGGTTAAAGGGGCAGTCTCTGCAAGTTGGGAGATTGATAGTAAAGAAGTTGGAAAGTCAAACCGGAGCACCAGGAGAGGGACTATTCGTTGAGTTTTAGAGACCATTCATATTCACAGTGTGTCCATTCTCTAGGTTTCCCGTACATGTTATAGCTATAGTAATATTCCCTTCAACCTGGAGAGTTGGGACCCATGGAATGGGTGCCATGTATTTTTGCTTTAAAGTGTCTGCATTTGCTCACCCAATCTCACCAATCCTCTCAGTCCCATGTGTCCAGCCTTATGCGACATCCAGCTGTCATTGTAGGTAGGGTCATTCCAGGTTTCATCAGAAACCCTGAAGGAATTGTAAAGAATTTCCCTGGTTTTTTTGGTTTGTTTTTGAATTTCCTTTTTATAGTGGGTTTGGGCTGATTCTCTCTGCCATGTTTATGCCAGTCTACACACACGTGATTCCCTTAAAAGACATATCAATACATAGGTTTTAAGATTCTTACTAGTCAGATATATTCCTCTGTGGTAAATATGGTGATTTGAGTCCCCTTCACAGAGGAAGGATTAGGTCTTGTCTATTCCGTATTTAGTTTTTGGAACGGTACCTGTGCTTATATCAAACTCTGGTTTTATGCATCACCCCACCTCTCCTTCCCCCTTAAGCAGGCATAAGAGTGTTTTCTAAATGTGAGACTCTGTTCTCTTTCCTAACTCAGTTCATGTGTAGCCATGTTTACAGGATCTTCATAAGTGATATCTTATGATAAGTTTCTTTTTCTGTGTGACTTATTTCACTTAGAATCATAGTACCTGAATCCAATCATTTTGCTGCTACTTGTCTTATGACATTAATTTCATGGCTGAGGGATATTCCATCATACGTAAGTACCACAATTTTTTGAACCATTTTTATCTTTCCTGGGATATTTAAGGTTTATCCAATTTGAGGTTCTTGTAAGCAGTGCAGCCCTAAATTTTTGGGTGGCTCTATCTTATTGATTTTCAGTTTTCCCAAGGTATATTCCTTAGACTGGAAGTGCCCTTGGCTCTGTAGCTCTGTTGTTTACTTGTTTTAGGAAACACAATGCACTCTTCCAGAGAGGCCGTTGGCCATTTACATGCCACCCATGGGCATAACAAGGCTCCCTGTTCTCCAGGGCCTGTCTTGCCTTTCTGGTTTTTCCCCATTTTGCGGATGTCCCTTTTGACTGGTGCGAAATGATACTTCTTTGTAGTGCAGATTTGAATTGCCATCTTGCTTGCTTGACCGAAAATGGCATATGCGTTTTCTCCTGAATATATTCACGTCAAAAATCATACGCCCTTTATGGCCATTTCCATAATTTTCGAAGTTGTGATGCTTTTCCTGTGTTTAAAGGTGATTCCAATGTACCCCTTGAAATCTGTTTCGTGCCATTCTGCTTCATTTTCAATTCCGCCTCGTGGCTTTCCCTCAACATATTTTTGGAAGAGAGTAGTCCTATATAACTCTGCTGGTTAGTGAATTGCTGTGGCCCTTAGCTCCATTTTTCAACTCGCATTTTTGTGTGCTGACCGCAAATGCACAATTTTGCTTCAGGACCTATACTTGTTATGAGGGGCAGGCAGAGACTTTGGTTAATTCCTCTTCATGACGGGAAATTAGGGGGACATGTGGCCGTCCAAATGCCTACAGCTACTCTCTCATTGATTCTCTCTGTTCCCTTATATCCTCTGCACAATTTGCCAACTGTGCGAACCAGGAGGTTATAGGGGCGGACTCTCCATGTTGGGAGATTGATAATAAAGCAGTTGGAATGTCAAACTGGAGCTCAAGGAGAGAAAAAAGTAGTAGAGTTTTAGAAACCTTTCACCATCAGATGGTTTCCATTCTCTAGGTTCCCATACATGTTATAACTGTAGTGATATTCCCTTCTACCTGGAGAGTTGGGAACCATGGAATGGGTGTCACGCATTATTTCTTTAAAGGGTCTGCATTTTTTCACCCAATCTCACCAATCCTCTCAGTCCCAAGTGACCAGCCTTATGCCACATCCAGCTGTCATTGTAGATAGGGTCATTCCAGGTTTCATCAGAACCCCTGTATTGTGTAAGAATTTTACAGTTTTTATATTTTGTTTTTAAATTCATTTTTATAGTGGGTTTGAGCTGATTCTCACTGTCATGTTTATGTTGTTCTAGACACAGTTGGTTCCCTTACGGAGACATATCAATACATAGGTTTTAAAATTCTTACTAGTCAGATATATTTATCTGCGGGGAATAGGGATGCTGTGTTCCATTCACTGAGGAAGGAGTAGGGCTTGTCTCTTCTGTTTTTGGATTATGGAACGGTACCTGTGCTAATATCAAACTTTTTTGCATCTCCCCACCTCTCTTTCCACTTAAGCAAGCATAAGAGTGTTTTCTAAATCTGAGACTCTGTTCTCTTCCATAATTCAGTTCATATGTGCCATGTTTTCATTCCCTGCATAAGTGATATCTTATGTCAGAATGCACCATGGCCCTTGTCATAATAATGCTCCATGACCGATGTCATCACAATGCTCAATGCCCTGGTTATCAAAATGCTCCATGTCCCTTGTCATCACAATTCTCCACGTCCTTGTTATCACAGTGCTACATGACACTTCTCATCAAAATGTTACATGCTCTTGTCATCACAATTCTCCGTGCACTTGTCATTGCAATGCTCCATGCACTTGTCATTACGATGCTCCATGACCCCTGTCATCACAATGCTCCCTGACACCTGTCATCACAATGCTCCCTGACACCTGTCATCACAATGCTTCATGCCCCTTGTCATTACAGTGCTCCATGATGCTCGACATCACAATTACCCAAGGACTTCTCATCACAATGCTCCACGGTTTTGCAGTCACCATGCTCCATGCCTTGTCATTTCAAAGCTCATTGTCCCTTGTCCTCACAATTCTCAACGTCCTTTTCATTACAGTGCTCCAGGGCACTTCACATCACAATGTTATATGCACTTGTCATCACAATACTCCATGCAATTGTCATCACAGTGCTCCATGACCCCTGTCATAGGAAGCTCCATGCGATTTTCATCACAATGTTTCACGACCTGGACATTAAAATTATCAATGGTCCATGCTATCACAATGCTCCATGCCCTTGTCATCACAATGCTCCTTTAATTTGTCACAATAATCCTCCATGACACTTGGCATCACAATGCTCCATGATATTGTCATGAAACTGGAACATGATATATTTCATCACAATGCACCCTGACAACTTTCTTCACAATAATCCATGACCTTGTAATCACAGTGCTCCATGCCTTTGTCATCACAATGTGCCATGCACACTCTTATCACAATAATCCATGAAACTTGTCAGACCAATGCTCCATGCCACTTTTCATCACAATGCTCCATGAACGCTGTCATCACAATGCACCATGCCCATCATCATAATGCTTCATGCTATTGTCATCACAATGAAATCAAAATGCTCCATGACCTCTGTCATCACAATTCTCCAAACACTTGTGATCACAATGTTCCATAACACTTGTCATCACAATGCCCCATGACGCTGGTCAGCACAATTATCCATGGTCTTCTCATCACAATGCACCAAGACATTTGTCATCACAATGCTCAATACACTTGTCATCACAATGCTCCCTGACTATTGCCCTCGGTATACACCTGGAACTCTTTCATGACAAGGCTCCATGCCTTTTACATCAAAATGATCCATGCCCTTTTCATCACAATGCTCCAAGATCCCTCTAATCACAATGCTCCATGCCCTTGTTATCACAAAGCTCCATGACACATGTCATCAGAATGTTCCATGGCCTTCTCATCAAAATGCTCCATGCCCTTTTCATCAGAATGCTCCCAGAACCCTGTAATCACAATGATCCATGCCCCTTTTCATCTCAATGCTCCATGAACCCTGTCATCACAATCCACCATGCCCATCATCATAATGCTTCAGACTATTGTCATCACAATGAAATCAAAATGCTCCATGACCCCTGTCATCACAATGCTCCGTGACACCAGTCATCACAATGCTTCATGAACTTTGTCATCACAGTTGTCCATGTTCTCGTCATCAACAGTCTCTGTGACATTTTTAACCACAATGCTCCATGAAATTTGCATCACAATGCTCTTTGACCCTTGTCATCAAAATGCTCTATGCCTTTCTCAGCACAATGCTCAATGACCCTTGTCATCACAGTGCTCCATGCGCTTGTCAGCACAATGCTCCATGACACATGTAATCACAATGCACCATGCATTTGTCATCACAGTGCTAAACAATCTTGTCATTACAATGCTCCATAAAACTTGTCATCACAATGCTCCATACACTTCTCAACAAAATGCTCTCTCACCACTGATATCACAAGGTTACACCACTATTCATCACAATACTCCCTCACGCCTGTCATCACAATGTTCCATGACTCCTGTCATCACAATGCTACATGCACTTATTATCACAATGTTCGATAACCCCTGACATCACAATGTTCCATAACCCCTGTCATCAAAATATTCCATGACCCTTTTCATCAAATTGCTCCATGACTTTGTCATCACAAAGATCTATGACCCTTGGCATCAAAATGCTCCATGTCATTGTCATCACAATGGGCCATTACATATTCATCACAATGCTCCCTAACACCTGTCTTCACAATACTGCATGACCTGGTCATCAATATGCTCCATGCCCTTGTCATCACAATGCCCCATTCCAACTGTCATAGCAATAATTCATGAAACTTATTAGACCAACTTTCCATGCCCTTGTCATCACAATGCTCCATGCCCTTGTTATCACAATGCTCCATGACCCCTGTCATCACAATGCTCCCTGACTGCAGTCATAACATTGCTTCATGACCCTTGTCATCACAATGCTCCATACGCTTGTCAGCACAATGCTCCATGACACAGGTCATCACAATGCACCATGCGCTTGTCATCACAGTGCTCCACAATTTGTCATCACAATGCTCCATGCACTTCTCATCAAAATGCTCTCTCACCACTGATATCACAATGCTACATCACTATTTGTCACAGTACTCCCTCATCCCTGTCATCACAATGTTCCATGACTCCTGTCACCATAATGCTACATGCACTTATCATCACAATGTTCGATGACACCTGACATCACAATGTTCCATAGCACCTGTCATCAAAATGCTCCATGACCCTTTTCATGAAAATACTCCAAGACCCCTGACATCACAATGTTCCATAACTCCTGTCATCAAAATGTTCCATGACACATTTCATCCAATTGCTCCATGACCCTGTCATCACAATGCTCCCTGGCCTTCTCATCACAATGCACAACGCCCTTGCCGTCAAAATGCTCCATGACCTTTGTCATCACAAAGATACATGACCCTTGGCCTCACAATGATCCATGTCATTGTCATCACATTGCTCCATGCACTTATCTTCACAAAGATCCATGACACATGTCATCAGAATTCTCCTTGGCCTTCTCATCACAATGCTCCATGCCCTGGCCATCACAATGCTCCATTACACCTGTCATAACAATGCTCCATGACCCCTTCCATCACGATATTCCATGGCCTTGTCAACACAAGGCTCCATCACCCTTCTCATCACAATGCTCCAAGAACCCTGTAATCACAATGCTCTATGCCCCTTTTCATTTCAATGATCCATGAACCCTGTCATCACAATGCACCATGCCCATCATCATAATGCTTCATGCTATTGTCATCACAATGAAATAAAAATGCTCCATAACCTCTTTCATAACAATGCTCAAAACCCTTGTGATCACAATATTCCATAACACTTGTCATCACAATGACCCATGAGGCTCGTCATCACAATTATCCATGGTCTTCTCATCACAATATTCCATGACCTTTGTCATCACAATGCTCAATACACTTGTCATCAAAATTCTCCCTGACTCTTGTTTTCTGTATGCTCCTTGAAACCTGTCATGACAAGGCTCCATGCCTTTTTCATCACAATGATCCATGCTCTTTGCATCACACTGCTCCAATACCCCTGTAATCACAATGTTCCATGCCCATGTCATCACAAAGCTCAATGACACATGTCATCAGAATGCTCCTTGGCCTTCTGCTCACAATGCTCCATGCCCTTGTCATCACAATGTGGCAAGACCCCTGTAATCACAATGCTCCTTGCCCCTTTTCATCAGTATGCTCCATGAGACTTGTCATCACAAGGCTCCATGGGTTTCTCATCACAATGATTCAGGATCTTGTCATCACAGTGCTTCACGACCTTGTCATGAAAATTCTCAATGGCCCTTGTCATCCTAATGCGCCAAGCCATAGTCATCGCAATGCTCCATTATATTTGTCATCACAATCCTCCATTACATTTGGCATCACAATACTCCCTGCCATTGTCATCGCAATGGACCATGACATATGTCATCACAATGCTCCCTGACACCTGTCTTCACAATACTCCATGACCTTCTCATCACAATGCTCCATGCCCTTGTCATCACAATGCACCATGCCCACTGTCATCACAATAATCTATGAAACTTGTCAGACCAATGCTCCATGCCCCTGTCATCACAATGCTCCATGCCCTTGTCCTCACAATGCTCCAAGACCCCTATCATCACAATGCTCCGTGACTCCAGTCATCACAATGCTTCATAACGTTTGTCATCACAGTGGTCCATGCCCGCATCATCACAAGTCTCTCTGACCTTTGTAACCACAATGCTCCATGCACCTTTCATCACAAATCTCTGTGACACTTGTCACAACAATGCTCCATGTCTTTGTCAGAACAATGCTCCATGACCATTGTCATCACAATGTGCCATGCGCATTTCATCACAACGGTCCAAAACTTTGTCATTGCAATGCTCCATAAACATTGTAATCACAATGCTTCATGCACTTCTCATCAAAATGCTCTCTCACCAGAGATATCACAGTGTTCCATCACTAGTCATCACAATACTCCCTCAACCCTGTAATCACAATGTTCCATGACCCTGTCATCACAGTGCTACATCCACTTATCATCACAATGTTCCATGACCCATGACATCACAATGTTCCATAACCCCTGTCATCAAAATGCTCCATGACCCATTTCATCCCAAAGCTCCAAGACCCCTGACATCACAATGTTCTATAACCCCTGCCATCAAAATATTCCATTACACTTTTCATCAAATTGCTGCATGACCCGGTCATCAAAATGCTCCCTGCCCTTCTCATCACAATGCACCATGCACTTATCATCAAAATGCTCCATGACTTATCATCACAAAGCTCCATGAACATTGGCATCACAATGATCCATGCCATTGTCATCACATTGGGCCATGACATATATCATCACAATGCTCGATGACACCTGTCTTCACAATTCTGCATGACCTGGTCATCACAATGCTCCATGCCCTTGTCATCACAATGCGCCATTCCCACTGTCATTGCAATAATTCATGAAACTTATTTGACCAATGTTCCATGCCCTTGTCATCACAATGCTCCATGCCCTTGTTATCACAATGCTCCATGACCCCTGTCATCACAATGCTCCATGACCCCTGTCATCACAATGCTCCGTGACGCCAGTCATAACATTGCTTCATGACCTTTGTCATCAAAATGGTCCATGTCCTCATCATCAACTGTCTCTGTGACCTTTTTAACCACAAATCTCCATGAATTTTCATCACAATGCTCTTTGACCCTTGTCATCAAAATGCTCTATGCCTTTCTCAGCACAATGCTCCATGACCCTTGTCATCACAATGCTCCATGCCCTTGCCATCACAATGCTCCATTAGCCCTGTCATAACAATGCTCCATGACCCCAGCCATCACGATAATCCATGGCCTTGTCAACACAAGGCTCCATCACCCTTCTCATCACAACGCTCCAAGACCCTTGTAATCACAATGCTCTATGCCCCTTTTCATCTCAATGATCCATGAACCCTGTCATCACAATGCACCATGCCCATCATCATAATCCTTCATGCTATTGTCATCACAGTGAAATCAAAATGCTCCATGACCTCTGTCATAACAATGCTCCAAACGCTTGTGATCACAATATTCATAACACTTGTCATCACAATGCCCCATGATGCTCATCAACACAGTTATCCATGGTCTTCTCATCACAATGTTCCACGACCTTTGCCATCACAATGCTCAATACACTTGTCATCAAATTCTCCCTGACACTTGTTTTCTGTATGATCCTTGAAACCTGTCATGACAAGGCTCCATGCCTTTTTCATCACAATGATCCATGCTCTTTTAATCACAATGCTCCAAAACCCATGTAATCAAAATGCTCCATGCCCTTGTCATCACAAAGCTCAATGACACATGTCATCAGAATGCTCCTTGGCCTTCTGCTCACAATGCTCCATGCCCTTGTCATCACAATGTGCCAAGACCCCTGTAATCACAAGGCTCCATGCCCCTTTTCATTAGTATGCTCCATGAGACTTGTCATCACAAGGCTCCATGGATTTCTCATCACAATGCTCCAGGATATTGTTATCACAATGCTTCACGACGTTGTCATGAAAATTCTCAATCGCCCTTGTCATCATAATGCTCCAAGCCCTAGTCATCACAATGCTCCATTATATTTGTCATCACAATCCTCCATTACATTTGGCATCACAATACTCCCTGCTATTGTCATCGCAATGGAACATGACCTATGTCATCACAATGCTCCCTGACACCTGTCTTCAAAATACTCCATGACCTTCTCTTCACAATGATCCATGCCCTTGTCATCACAATGCACTATGTCCACTGTCATCACAATAATCTATGAAAATAGTCAGACCAGTGCTCCATGCCCCTGTCATAACAATGCTCCATGCCCCTGTCATCACAATGCTCCATGCCCTTGTCATCACAATGCTCCATTACTTGCCATCAGAAAGCTTCATGACCCATGACCCATGTATCACAGTGTTCCGTGCCCTTGTCATCACAATGCTCCATGCCCACTCTCATCACAATAATCCATGAAATATTTCAGACCAATGTTCCATGCACTTCTCATCAAAATGCTCCATTACACCTGTCATAACAGTGCTTCATGAACCCTGCCATCACAATGATACACGGCCTTGTCATCACAAGGCTCCATGACACTTGTCATCACAATGCCCCATGACGCTCGTCATCACAATTATCCATGGTCTTCTCATCACAATGTTCAATGAACTTTGTCATCACATTGCTCAATACACTTGTCTTCACAAAGATCCCTGACACTTGTCATCAGTATGCTCCTTGAAATCTGTCATGACAAGGCTGAATGCCTTTTTCATCACAATGATCCATGCCCTTTTCATAACAATGCTCCAAGACCCCTGTAATCACAATGCTCCATGCCCTTGTCATCACAAAGCTCCATGACGCATGACATCAGAATGCTCTATGGCCTTCTCATCACCATGATCCATGCCTTTGTCATCACAATGCTCCAATTCCCCTATAATCACAATGGTCCATGCCCCTTTTCAACAGAATACTCCATGAGACTTCTCAACAGAAGTCTCCATGGACTTCTCATCACAATGCTCCAGGACTTTGTCATCACCATGCTCCATTCCCTTGTCATCGCAATGCTCCATGACCAATATCATCACAATTCTCCATGACCACTGTCATCACAACACTCCATGACACCTGACAACACAATGATCTGGGACTCTTGTCATCACAATGCTCCATTCCCTACTCATCACAATGCTCCATGACACTTGTCATCACAATGATCCATGCCCTTGTCATCCCAATGCTCCATAACCCCTGTATTCACAATGCTCTATGACGCTTTTCATCAGAGTGCTCCATGACACCTGTCATCACAATGCTCCATGCTTTTGTCAGCAAAATGCTACATGACCTTGTCATTACAATGCTCTATGTGATTGTCATCAAAATATTCCATTACCATTGTCATCACAATCCTCCATGAACCTTGGGATCACATTGCTTCATTCCCTTGTCATCACAATGTTCCATGCTCCTTGAAATCAAAATGATCCATGACCTCTGTAATCACAATGCTCCAAGCCCTTGTGATCACAATGTTCCATAACACTTGTCATCACAACGCTCCATGATGCCTGTCATCACAATACTCCATGCCCTTTTCATCACAATTCTCCATGACCTTTGCCATCACATTTCGCAATACACTTGTCATCACAATGCTCACTGACACTTGTCGTCAGAATGCTCCTTGAACCCTGTCACGAAAAGGCTCCATGCCTTTTTCATCACAGTGCCCCATGCCATTTACATCACAATGCTCCATGCCATTGTCATCAAAATACTCCACAAGTTTGTCATCAGAATGCTCCATGACCCTTGTCATCACAAATGTCCATGCACTTCTCTGCACAATGCTCCCTGCCCCTTGTCATCACAATGCTCCAAGCCATAGTCATCACAATACTCCATTACCTTTGTCATCAGAATCCTCCATGACACTTGGCATCACAATGCTCCATGCCATTGTCATCACATTGGGCCATGACATATATCATCACAATGCTCGATGACACCTGTCTTCACAATTCTGCATGACCTGGTCATCACAATGCTCCATGCCCTTGTCATCACAATGCGCCATTCACACTGTCATTGCAATAATTCATGAAACTTATTTGACCAATGTTCCATGCCCATGTCATCACAATGCTCCATGACCCCTGTCATCACAATGATCCATTACCCCTGTCATCACAATGCTCCGTGACGCCAGTCATAACATTGCTTCATGACCTTTGTCATCAAAATGTTCCATGTCCTCATCATCAACTGTCTCTGTGACCTTTTTAACCACAAATCTCCATGAATTTTCATCACAATGCTCTTTGACCCTTGTCATCAAAATGCTCTATGCCTTTCTCAGCACAATGCTCCATGACCCTTGTCATCACAATGCTCCATGCGCTTGTCAGCACAATGCTCCATGACACAGATCATCACAATGCACCATCCGCTTGTCATCACAGTGCTCCACAATTTGTCATCACAATGCTCCATGCACTTCTCATCAAAATGCTCTCTCACCACTGATATCACAATGCGACATCACTATTTGTCACAATACTCTCTCACCCCTGTCATCACAATGTTCCATGACTCCTGTCATCACAATGCTACATGCACTTATTATCATAATGTTAGATGACTCCTGACATCACAATGTTCCATAACACATGTCATCAAAATGTTCCATGACACATTTCATCCAATTGCTCCATGACCATGTCATCACAATGCTCCCTGCCCTTCTCATCACAATGCACAATGCCCTTGCCATCGAAATGCTCCATGACATTTGTCATCACAAAGATCCATGACCCTTGGCATCACAATGCTCCATGTCATTGTCATCACAATGCTCCATGTACGCTCTCATCACATTGCTCCATGCACTTGTCTTCACAAAGCTCCATGACACATGTCATCAGAATGCTCCATGGTCTTCTCATCACAATGTTCCATGCCCTTGCCATCACAATGCTCCATTACCACTGTCATAACAATGCACCATGACACCTGCCATCACGATGTTCCATGGCCTTGTCTTCTCAAGGCTCCATGACCCTTCTCATCACAATGCTCCAAGAACCCTGTAATCACAATGCTCTATGCACTTTTCCATCTCAATGATCCATGAACCCTGTCATCACTATGCAGCATGCCCATCATCATAATGCTTCATGCTGTTGTCATCACAATGAAATCAAAATGCTCCATGACCTCTGTCATAACAATGCTCCACACCCTTGAGATAACAATATTCCATAAGACTTGTCATCACAATTTCACATGACGCTCGTCATCACAATTATCCATGGTCTTCTCATCACAATGCTCCATGACCTTTGTCATCACAATGCTCAATACACTTGTCATCAAAATGCTCCCTGACACTTGTTTTCTGTATGCTACTTGAACCCTGTCATGACAAGGCTCCATGCCTTTTTCATCACAATGATCCATGCACTTTTCATCTCAATGCTCCAAGACCCATGTAATCACAATGCTCCATGCCCTTGTCATCACAAAGCTCAATGACGCATGCCATCAGAATGCTCCTTGGTCTTCTGCTCACAAGGCTCCATGCCCTTGTCATCACAGTGTTCCAAGACCCCTTTAATCACAATGCTCCATGCCCCTTTTCATCAGTATGCTCCATGAGACTTGTCATCACAAGGCTCCATGGATTTGTCATCACAATGCTCCAGGACCTTGTCATCACAATGCTTCACGACATTGTCATGAAAATTCTCAATGGCCCTTGTCATCATAATGCTCCAAGCCCTAGTCATCACTATGCTCCATTATATTTGTCATCACAATTCTCCATTACATTTGGCATCACAATGCTCCATGACATTGTCATCGCAATGGACCATGACATATATCATCACAATGCTCCCTGACACCTGTCTTCACAATACTCCATGACCTTCTCATCACAGTGCTCCATGCCCTTTTCATCACAATGCACCATGCCCACTGTCATCACAATAATCTATGAAACTTGTCAGACCAATGCTCCATGCCCCTGTCATCACAATGCTCCATGCCCTTGTCCTCACAATGCTCCATGACCCCTGTCATCACAATGCTCCGTGACCCCAGTCATCAAAATGCTTCATAAAGTTTGTCATCACAATGGTCCATGCCTGCGTCATCACAAGGCTCTGTGACCTTTGTAACCACAATGCTCCATGAATTCTCATCACACATCTCTATGACCCTTGTCATCACAATGCTCCATGTCTTTGTCAGAACAATGCTCCATGACCATTGTCATCACAGTATGCCAAGCACATTTCATCACAACGGTCCACAACCTTGTCATTGCAACGCTCCATAAACCTTGTACTCACAATGCTCCATGCACTTCTCATCAAAATGCTCTCTCACCAGAGATATCACAGTGTTCCATCGCTAGTCATCACAATACTCCCTCACCCCTGTAATCACAATGTTCCATGACCCTGTCATCACACTGCTACATCCCCTTATCATCACAATGTTCCATGACCCCTGACATCACAATGTTCCATAAGCCCTGTCATCAAAATGCTCCATGACCCTTTTCATCAAAATGCTCCATGACCCTTTTCTTCCCAAAGCTCCAAGACCACTGACATCACAATGTTCTATAAACCCTGCAATCAAAATGTTCCATTATACTTTTCATCAAATTGCTGCATGACCCGGTCATCAAAATTCCCCCTGCCCTTCTCATCACAGTGCAGCATGCCCTTGTCATCAAAATACTCCATGACTTGTCATCACAAAGCTCCATGACCCTTGGCATCACAATTCTCCATGTCATTGTCATCACAATACTCCATGAACCCTCTCATAACATTGCTCAATGCCCTTGTCATCACAAAGCTCCATGACACTTGTCATCACAATGCTCGATGCCCTTCTCATCACAATGTTCCAGGCCCTTGTCATTACAGTCCTGCATGACCCATGTATCATAGTGTTTCGTACCCTTGTCATCAAAATGCTCCATGCCCACTCTCATCACAATAATCCATGAAACATTTCAGAACAATGTTCCATGTCCTTCTCATCACAATGCTCCATTACCTCTGTCAACAATGCACCATGACCCCTGCCATCACAATGCTCCACGACCTAGTCATCACAAGGCTCCATGATAATTGTGATCACAATGCTGAAGGACCCTGTAATCACAATGCTCCATGCCCTTGTCATCACAAAGCTCCATGACGCATGTCATCAGAAAGTTCCATGGACTTCTCATCACAATGCTCCATGACCTTGTCAGCACAATGCTCCAAGACCCTTGTAAACAAAATGCTCCATGCCCCTTTTCATCTCAATGCTCCATGAACCCTGTCATCACAATGCACCATGCCCATCATCATAATGCTTCAGGCTATTGTCATCACAATGAAATCAATATTCTCCATGACCTCTGTCATCATAATGCTCCAAACCCTTGTGATCACAATGTTCCATAACACTTATCATCACAACACCCCATGACGCTAATCATCACAATTATCCATGGCCTTCTCATCACAATGCTCCATGATCTTTGTCATCACAATGCTCAATAAACTTGTCATCACAATGCTCCCTGACACTTGTCGTCAGTATGCTCCTTGAACCCTGTCATGAAAAGGCTCCATGCATTTTTCATCACAATAATCCATGCCCTTTTCATCACAATGCTCCAAGATCACTGTAATCACAATGATCCATGCCCTTGTCATCAAAAGCTCCATGACGCATGTCATCAGAATGCTTCATGGCCTTCTCATCACAGTGCTCCATGTCATTGTCATCACAATGCTCCATGAACACTCTCATCACATTGCTCCATGCACTTATCTTCAAAAAGCTCTATGACACATGTCATCAGAATGCTCCATGGTCTTCTCATCACAATGTTCCATGACCTTTGTCATCACTATGTTCAATACACTTGTCATCAAAATTCTCCATGACACTTGTTTTCTGTATGCTCCTTGAAACCTGTCATGACAAGGCTCCATGCCTTTTTCATCACAATGATCCATGCCATTTCATCACAATGCTTCAAGGCCACTGTAATCACAATGCTCCATGCCCTTGTAATCACAAAGCTCAATGGCACATGTCATCAGAATGCTCCTTGGTCTTCTGCTCACAATGCTCCATGCCCTTGTCATCACAATGTGGCAAGACCCCTGTAATCACAATGCTCCATGCCCCTTTTCATCAGTATGCTCCATGAGACTTGTCATCACAAAGCTCCATGGTTTTCTCATCACAATGCTCCAGGATCTTGTCATCACAATGCTTCATGACGTTGTCATGAAAATTCTCAATGGCCGTTGTCATCATAATGCTCCAAGCCCTAGTCATCACAATACTCCATTATATTTGTCATCACAATCCTCCATTACATTTGGCATCACAATACACCCTGCCATTGTCATCGCAATGGACCATGACATATGTCATCACACGGCTCCCTGACACCTGTCTTCACAATACTCCATGACCTTCTCTTCACAATGCTCCATGCCATTGTCATCACAATGCACTATGTCCAATATCATCACAATTAGCTATGAAAATTGTCAGACCAATGCTCCATGCCCTTGTCATCACAATGCTCCATGACTTGTCATCACAATGTTCCATGATCTTTGTCATCACAATGCTCAGTACACTTGTCATCACAATGATCCCTGACACTTGTCGTCAGTATGCTCCTTGAACCCTGTCATGACAAGGCTGCATGCCTTTTTCATCACAATGTTCCATGCCCTTTTCATAACAATGCTCCAAGGTCTCTGTAATCACAATGCTCCATGCCCTTCTCATCACAAAGCTCCATGACGCATGTCATCAGAATGCTCCATGGCCTTCTCATCACCATGATCCATGCCCTTGTCATCACAATGCTCCAAGACCCCTGTAATCACAATGCTCCATGCCACTTTTCAACAAAATGCTCCATGAGACTTCTCATCAGAAGTCTACATGGTCTTCTCATCAAAATGCTCCAGGACTTTGTCATCACCATGCTCCATTCCCTTGTCATCACAATGCTCCATGACCAATATCATCACAATTCTCCATAACCATTGTCATCACAACACTCCATGACACCTGACAACACAATGATCCGGGACTCTTGTTATCACAATGCTCCATTCCCTAGTCATCACAATGCTCCATGACACTTGTCATCAAAATGATCCATGCCCTTGTCATCCCAATGCTCCATTACCCCTGTATTCACAATGCCCCATGACGCATGTCATCACAGTGCTCCATGAGACCATTCATCACAATGCTCCATGCCTTTGTCAGCAAAATGCTACATGACCTTGTCATTACAATGCTCTATGTGCTTGTCATCAAAATACACCATTACCATTGTCATCACAATCCTCCATGAACCTTGGGATCACATTGCTTCATTCCCTTGTCATCACAATGCTCCATGCTCCTTGAAATCAAAATGATCCATGACCTCTGTCATCACAATGCTCCAAGCCCTTGTGATCAGAATGTTCCATAACACTTGTCATGACAACGCTCCATGATGCCTATCATCACAATACTCCATGCCCTTTTCATCACAATGCTCCATGACCTTTGTCATCACAATTCTCATTACACTTGTCATCACAATGCTCCCTGACACTTGTCGTCAGAATGCTCCTTGAACCCTGTCACGAAAAGGCTCCATGCCTTATCATCACAATGCCCCATGCCGTTTACATCACAATGCTCCATGCCATTGTCATCAAAATACACCACAAGATTGTCATCAGAATGTTTCATGACACTTGTCATCACAATTCTCTATGCACTTGTCAGCACAATGCTTTCTGACCCTTGTCATCACAATGCTCCAAGCCATTGTCATCACAATGCTCCATTACATTTGTCATCAGAATCCTCCATGACACTTGGCATCACAATGCTCCATGCCATTGTCATCACAATGGGCCATTACATATGTCATCACAATGCTCCCTGACGCCTGTCTTCACAATACTGCATGACGTGGACATCACAATGCTCCATGCCCTTGTTATCACAATGCTCCATGACCCCTGTCATCACAATGTTCCGTGACTCCGGTCATCACAATGCTCCATGACCATTTTCATCACAATGGTCCATGCCCTCATCATCAACAGTCTCTGTGACCTTTTTATCCACAATGCTCCTTGAACATTTGATCACAATGCTCTTTGACGCTTGTCATCAAAATTCTCTATGTCTTTCTCAGCACAATTCTCCATGACACTTGTCATCACAATGCTCCATGCGCTTGTCAGCACAATGCTCCATGACACATGTCATCACAATGCACCATGCACTTGTCATCACAGTGCTCCACCATCTTGTCATCACAATTCTCCATAAAACTTGTCATCACAGTGCTCCATGCACTTCTCATCAAAATGCTCTCTCACCACTGATATCACAATGCTACATCACTATTTGTCACAGTACTCCCTCACCCCTGTCATCACAATGTTCCATGACTCCTGTCACCACAATGCTACATTCACTTATCATCACAATGTTCGATGACCCCTGACATCACAATGTTCCATAGCACCTGTCATCAAAATGCTCCATGACCCTTTTCATCAAAATGCTCCAAGACCCCTGACATCACAATGTTCCATAACTCCTGTCATCAAAATGTTCCATGACACATTTCATCCAATTGCTCCATGACCCTGTCATCACAATGCTCCCTGGACTTCTCATCACAATGCACAACGCCCTTGCCATCAAAATGCTACATGACCTTTGTCATCACAAAGATACATGACCCTTGGCATCACAATGCTCCATGTCATTGTCATCACAATGCTCCATGAACGCTCTCATCACATGGCTCCATGCCCTTGTCATCACAAAGCTCCATGACACATGTCATCAGAATGCTCCATGGCCTTCTCATCACAATGATCCATGCCCTTGCCATCACAATGCTCCATTACCACTGTCATAACATTGCTCCATGACCCCTGCCATCACGATATTCCATGGCCTTGTCATCAAAAGGCTCCATCACCCTTCTCTTCACAGTGCTCCAAGAACCCTGTAATCACAATGCTCTATGCCCCTTTTTATCTCAATGATCCATGAACCCTGTCATCACAATGCACCATGCACATCATCATAATGCTTCATACTATTGTCATCACAATGAAATCAAAGTGCTCCATGACCTCTGTCATAGCAATGCTACAAACCCTTGTGAATACAATATTCCATAACACTTGTCATCACAATGCCCCATGACGCTCGTCATCACGATTATCCATGGTCTTGTCATCACAATGCTCCATGACCTTTGTCATCACAATGCTCAATACACTTGTCATCAAAATGATCCCTGACACTTGTTGTCTGTATGCTCCTTGAACACTGTCATGACAAGGCTCCATGGCTTTTTCATCACAATGATCCATGCCCTTTTCATCACAATGCTCCAAGACCCATGTAATCACAATGCTCCACGCCCTTGTCATCACAAAGCTCAATGACACATGCCATGAGAATGCTCCTTGGTCTTCTCCTCAAAATGCTCCATGTCCTTGTCATCACAATGTTCCAAGATCCCTGTAATCAGAATGCTCCATGCCCCTTTCCATCAGTATGCTCCATGAGACTTGTCATCACAAGGCTCCATAGTTTTGTCATCACAGTGCTCCAGGACCTTGTCATCACAATGCTTCACGACCTTGTCATGAAAATTTTCAATGGCCCTTGTCTTCATAATGCTCCAAGCCCTAGTCATCACAATCCTCCATTACATTTGGCATCACAATGCTCCATGCCATTGGCATCGCAATGGACCATGACATATGTCATCACAATGCTCCCTGACACCTGTCTTCACAATACTCCATGACCTTCTCATCACAATGCTCCATACCCTTGTCATCACAATGCACCATGCCCACTGTCATCACAAGAATCTATGAAACTTGTCAAACCAATGCTCCATGCCACTGTCATCACAATATCTCCATGCCCTTGTCCTCACAATGCTCCATGACCCCACTCATCACAATGATTCATAACGTTTTTCATCACAGTGGTCCATGCCCGCGTGTTCACAAGGCTCTGTGACCTTTGTAACCACAATGCTCCATGAACTTTTCATCACAATTCTCTGTGACCCTTGTCATCACAATGCTCCATGTCTTTGTCAGAACAATGCTCCATGACCATTGTCATCACAATGTGCCACACGCATTTCATCACAACGGTCCACAACCTTGTCATTGCAATGCTCCATAAACCTTGTAATCACAATGCTCCATGCCCTTCTCATCAAAATGCTCTCTCACCAGAGATATCACAGTGTTCCATCACTAGTCATCACAATACACCCTCACCCCTGTAATCACAATGTTCCATGACCCTGTCATCACACTGCTACATCCCCTTATCAGCACAATGTTCCATGACCGCTGACATCACAATATTCCATAACCCCTGTCATCAAAATGCTCCATGACCCTTTTCATCCCAAAGCTCCAAGACCCCTGACATCACAATGTTCTATAACCCCTGCCATCAAAATGTTCCATTACACTTTTCATCAAATTGCTGCATGACCCGGTCATCAAAATACTCCCTGCCCTTCACATCACAATGCACCATGCCCTTGTCATCAAAATGCTCCATGACTTGTCATCACAAAGCTCCATGACCCTTGACATCACAGTGCTCCATGTCATTGTCATCACAATGCTCCATGAACCCTCTCATTACATTGCTCAATGCTCTTGTCATCACAAAGCTCCATGACACTTGTCATCACAATGCTCTATGCCCTTCTCATCACAATGCTCCATGCCCTTGTCATTACAATCCTGCATGACCCATGTATCATAGTGTTCCGTACCCTTGTCATCACAATGCTCCATGCCCACTCTCATCACAATAATCCATGAAACATTTCAGACCAATGTTCCATGTCCTTCTCATCACACTGCTCCATTACCTCTGTCATAACAATGCACCATGACCCTTGCCATCACAATGTTCCACGGCCTAGTCATCACAAGGCTCCATGACACTTGTCATCACAATGCTGAAGGCCCCTGTAATCACAATGCTCCATGCCCTTGTCATCACGAAGCTCCATGACACATGTCATAAGAATGTTCCTTGGCCTTCTCATCACAATGCTCCATGCCCTTGTCATCACAATGCTCCAAGACCCCTGTAAACACAATGCTCAATGCCCCTTTTCATCTCAATGCTCCATGCACCCTGTCATCACAATGCACCATGCCCATCATCATAATGCTTCAGGCTATTGTCATCACAAAGAAATCAATATTCTCCATGACCTCTGTCATCATAATGCTCCAAACCCTTGTGATCACAATGTTCCATAACACTTATCATCACAACACCCCATGACGCTCATCATCACAATTATCCATGGCCTTCTCATCACAATGTTCCATGATCTTTGTCATCACAGTGCTCAAAACACTTGTCATCACAATGCTCCCAGACACTTGTCGTCAGTATGCTCCTTGAACCCTGTCATTACAAGGCTCCATGCCTTTTTCATCACAATAATCCATGCCCTTTTCATCACAATGCTCCAAGATCCCTGTAATCACAATGCTCCCTGCCCTTGTCATCAAAAAGCTCCATGACGCATGTCATCAGAATGCTTCATGTCCTTCTCATCACAATGCTCCATGTCATTGTCATCACAATGCTCCATGAACGCTCTCATCACATTGCTCCATGCACTTATCTTCACAAAGATCCATGACACATGTCATCAGAATGCTCCATGGCCTTCTCATCACAATGCTCCATGCGCTTGTCCTCACAATGCTCCATTACCCCTGTCATAACAATTCTCCATGACCCATGCCATCACGATATTCCATGGCCTTGTCATCACAAGGCTCCAGCACCCTTCTCATCACAATACTCCAAGAACCCTGTAATCACAATGCTCTATGCCCCTTTTCATCTCAATGTTCCATGAACCGTGTCATCACAATGCACCATGCCCATCATCATAATGCTTCATGCTATTGTCATCACAGTGAAATCAAAATGCTCCATGACCTCTGTCATAGCAATGCTCAAAACGCTTGTGATCACAATATTCCATAACACTTGTCATCACAATGACCCATGAGGCTCGTCATCAAAATTATCCATGGTCTTCTCATCACAATGTTCCATGACCTTTGTCAACACAATGCTCAATACACTTGTCATCAAAATTCTCCCTGACACTTGTTTTCTGTATGCTCCTTGAAACCTGTCATGACAATGCTCCATGCCTTTTTCATCACTATGATCCATGCCCTTTTCATCACAATGCTTCAAGACCCCTGTAATCACAATGCTCCATGCCCTTGTCATCACAAAGCTCAATGACACATGTCATCAGAATGCTCCTTGGCCTTCTGCTCACAATGCTCCATGCCCTTGTCATCACAATGTGGCAAGACCCCTGTAATCACAATGCTCCATGCCCTTTTTCATCAGTATGCTCCATGAGACTTGTCATCACAAAGCCTCATGGTTTTCTCATCACAATGCTCCAGGATCTTGTCAACACAATGCTTCACGACATTGTCATGAAAATTCTCAATGGCCCTTGTCATCATAATGCTCTAAGCCCTAGTCATCACAATGCTCCATTATATATTCGTCATCACAATCCTCCATTACATTTGGCATCACATAACACCCTGCCATTGTCATCGAAATGGACCATGACCTATGTCATCACAATGCTCCCTGACACCTGTCTTCACAATACTCCATGAGCTTCTCTTCACAGTGCTCCATGCCATTGTCATCACCATGCACTATGTCCACTTTCATCACAATAATCTATGAAATTTGTCAGACCAATGCTCCATGCCCCAGTCATAACAATGCTCCATGTCCCTGTCATCACAATGCTCCATGCCCTTGTCATCACAATGCTCTATGATTTTTCATCACAAAGCTCCATGACCCATGACCCATGTATCACAGTGTTCCGTGCCCTTGTCATCACAATGCACCATGACACTCTCATCACAATACTCCATGAAATATTTCAGACCAATGCTCCATGCCCTTCTCATCAAAATGCTCCATTACCCCTGTCATAACAATGCTCCATGACCCCTGCCATCACAATGTTACACGGCCTTGTCATCACAAGGCTCCATGAAACTTGTCATCACAATGCCCCATGACGCTCGTCATCACAATTATCCATGGACTTCTCATCACAATGTTCCATGATCTTTGTCATCACAATGCTCAAAACACTTGTCATCACAATGCTCCATGACAGTTGACATCAGTATGCGCCTTCAACCAAGTCATGACAAGGCTCCATGCCTTTTTCATCACAACAATCCATGCCCTTTTCATCACAATGCTCCAAGATCCCTGTAATCACAATGCTTCATGACCTTGTCATCACAAAGCTCCATGACTCATGTCATCAGAATGGTCCATGGACTTCTCATCACCATGATTCATGCCCTTGTCATCACAATGCTCCAAGACCCCTGTAATCACAATGCCCCATGCCCCTTTTCAACAGAATGCTCCATGAGACTTCTCATCAAAAGTCTCCATGGTCTTCTCATCACAATGCTCCAGGACTTTGTCATCACCATGCTCCATTCCCTTGTCATCGCAATGCACCATGACCAATATCATCACAATTCTCCATGACCACTGTCATTACAACACCCCATGACACTTGACAACACAATGATCCGAGATTCTTGTCATCACAATGCTCCATTCCCTAGTCATCACAATGCTCCATGACACTTGTCATCACAATGATCCATACCATTGTCATCCCAATGCTCCATAACCCCTGTATACACAATGCTCTGTGACGCTTGTCATCACAGTCCTCCTTGACACCTGTCATCACAATGCTCCATGCCTTTGTCAACAAAATGCTACATGACCTTGTCATTACAATGCTCTATGTGCTTGTCATCACAATACGCCATTTCCATTGTCATCACAATCCTCCATGAACCTTGGGATCACATTGCTTCATTGCCTTGTCATCACAATGCTCCATGCTCCTTGAAATCAAAATGATCCATGACCTCTGTCATCACAATGCTCCAATCCCTTGTGATCACAATGTTCCATAACACTTGTCATCACAACGCTCCATGATGCCTGTCATCACAATACTCCATGCCCTTTTCATCACAATGCTCCATAACCTTTGTCATCACAATGCTCAATACACTTGTCATCACAATGCTCCCTGACACTTGTCGTCAGAATGCTCCTTGAACCCTGTCACGAAAAGGCTCCATGCCTTTTCATCACAATGCCCCATGCCGTTTACATCACAATGCTCCATTCCATTGTCATCAGAATACTCCACAAGCTTGTCATCAGAATGTTCCATGACCCTTGTCATCACAAATCTCCAAGCACTTGTCAGCACAATGTTCCCTGACCCTTGTCATCACAATGCTCCAAGCCATTGTCATCACAATGCTCCATTACCTTTGTCATCAGAATCCTCCATGACACTTGGCATCACAATGCTCCATGCCATTGTCATCACAATGGGCCATTGCATATGTCATCACAATGCTCCCTGACACCTGTCTTCACAATACTGCATGACCTGGTCATCACAATGCTCCATGCCCTTGTCATCACAATGCGCCATTCCAACTCTCATCGCAATAATTCATGAAACTTATTAGACCAGTGTTCCATGCCCTTGTGATCACAATGCTCCATGCCCTTGTTGTCACAATGCTCCATGACTCCTGTCATCACAATGCTCCGTGACTCCAGTCATCACAATGCTTCATGACCTTTGTCATCACAATGGTCCATGCCCTCGTCATCAACAGTCTCTGTGACCATTTTAAACACAGTGCTTCATGAACTTTTCATCTCAATGCTCTTTGACCCTTGTCATCAAAATGCTCTATGCCTTTCTCAGCACAATGCTCCATGACCCTTGTCATCACAATGCTCCAGGCGCTTGTCAGCACAATGCTCCACCATCTTGTCATCACAGTGCTCCATAAAGCTTGTCATCACAATGCTCCATGCACTTCTCATCAAAATGCTCTCTCACCACTGATATCACAATGCTACATCACTATTTGTCACAATACTCCCTCACCCCTGTCATCACAATGTTCCATGACTCCTGTCATCACAATGCTACATGCACTTATCATCACAATGTTCGATGACCCATGACATCACAATGTTCCATAACACCTGTCATCAAAATGCTCCATGAACCTTTTCATCAAAATGCTCCATGACCCCTGACATCACAATGTTCCATAACACCTGTCATCAAAATGTTCCATGACACTTTTCATCAAATTGCTCCATGACCCTGTCATCACAATGATCCCTGCCCTTCTCATCAAAATGCACAGCGCCCTTGCCATCAAAATGCTCCATGACCTTTGTCGTCACAAATATCCATGACCCTTGGCATCACAATGTTCCATGTCATTGTCATCACACTGCTCCATGAACGCTCTCATGACATTGCTCCATGCACTTGTCTTCACAAAGCTCCATGACACATGTCATCAGAATGATCCATGGCCTTCTCATCACAATTCTACATGCCCTTACAATCACAATGCTCCATTAACCCTGTCATAACAATGCTCCATGACCCCTGCCATCACGATGTTCCATGGCCTTGTCATCACAAGGCTCCATGACCCTTCTCATCACAATGTTCCAAGAACTCTGTAATCCCAATGCACTATGCCCCTTTTCATCTCAATGATCCATGAATCCTCTCATCACAATGCACAATGCACATCATCATGCTTCATGCTATTGTCATCACAATGAAATCAAAATGCTCCATGACCTCTGTCATAACAATGTTCCAAACCCTTGTGAGCACAATATTCCATAACACTTGTCATCATAATGCCCCATGACGCTCGTCATCACAGTTATCCATGGTTTCTCATCACAATGCTCCATGACTTTTGTCATCACAATCCTCAATACACTTGTCATCAAAATGCACATTGACACTTGTTGTCTGTATGCTCCTTGAACCCTGTCATGACAAAGCTCCATGCATTTTTCATCAGAATGCTCCATGCCCTTGTCATCACAAGCTCAATGACAAATGTCATCAGAATGCTCCTTGGCCTTCTGCTCACAATGCTCCATGCCCTTGTCATCACAATGTGCCTAGAACCCTGTAATCACAATGCTCCATGCCCCTTTTCATCAGTATGCTCCATGAGACTTGTCATCACAAGTCTCCATGATTTTCTCAACACAATGCTCCAGGACCTTGTCATCACAATGCTTCTCGACCTTGTCATGAAAATTTTCAATGGCCCTTGTCATCATAATGCTCCAATCCGTAGTCATCACAATGCTCCTTTATATTTGTCATCACAATCCTCCATTATATTTGGCATCACAGTACTCCCTGCCATTGTCATCACAATGGACCATGACATATGTCATCACAATGCTCCCTGACACCTGTCTTCACAATACTCCATGACCTTCTCTTCACAATGATACATGCCCTTGTCATCACAATGGACCATGTCCAATGTCATCACAATAATCTATGAAAATTGTCAGACCAATGCTCCATGCCCCTGTCATCACAGTGCTCCATGCCCTTGTCATCACAATGCTCCATGACTTGTCATCACAAATCTCCATAACCATGACCCATGTATCACAGTGTTCCGTGCCCTTGTCATCACAATGCTCCATGCCCACTCTCATCACAGTCATCCATGAAACATTTCAGACCAATGTTCCATGCCCTTCTAATCCCAATGCTCCATTACCTCTGTCATAACAATGCAACATGACCCATGGCATCACTATGTTCCATGGCTTGTTCAACACAAGGTTCCATGACACTTGTCACCACAATGCTGAAGACCCCTGTAATCACAATGCTTAATGCCCTTGGCATCACAAAGCTCGAAGACGCATGTCATCAGAATATTCCATGGCCTTCTCATTACAATGCTCCATGCCCTTGTCATCACAATGCTCCAAGACCCCTGTAAACACAATGCTCCATGTCCCTTTTCATCTCAATGCTCCATGAACACTGTCATCACAATGCCCCATGCCCATCATCATAATGCTTCAGGCTATTATCATCACAATGAAATCAATATTCTCCATGACCTCTGTCATCATAATGCTCCAAACCCTTGTGATCACAATGTTCCATAACACTTATCATCACAACACCCCATGACTCTCATCTTCACAATTATCCATGCCCTTTTCATCACAATGCTCCAAGATCCCTGTAATCAAAATGCTCCATGCCCTTCTCATCAAAAAGCTCCATGATGCATGTCATTAGAATGCTCCTTGGACTTCTCCTCACAATGCTCCATGCCCTTGTCATCACAGTGTTCCAAGACCCCTGTAATCACAATGCTCCATGCCCCTTTTCATCAGTATGCACCATGAGAGTTCTCATCACAAGTCTCCAAGGTTTTCTCATCACAGTGCTCCAGGACCTTGTCATCAAACTGCTTCACGACCTTGTCATGAAAATTTTCAATGGCCCTTGTCATCACAATAATCCATGAACATTTTCAGCCCAGTGCTCCACGACCTACTCATCACAATGCTCCATGGCCAATATCATCACAATGCTCCATGACCATTGTCATCACAACACTCCATGACACCTGACAACACAATGATCCGGGACTCTTGTCATCACAATGCTCCATTACCTAGTCATCACAATTCTCCATGACCCCTGTCATCACAACACTCCATGAACATTTTCAGCCCAGTGCTCCAAGACACTTATCATAACAGTGTTCCATGCCCTTGTCATCCCAGTGCTCCATGACACATGTATTCACAGTGCTCCGTGATGCTTGTCATCTCAATTCTCAATGCACTTGGCAGCACAATGCTCCCTGACCCTTGTCATCACAATGCTCCAAGCCATTGTCATCACAGTGCTCCATTACCTTGGTCATCTGAATCCTCCATGACACTTGGCATCACAATGCTCCATGCCATTGTCATCACAATGAGCCATTAAATATGTCATCACAATGCTCCCTGACACCTGTCTTCACAATACTGTATGACCTGGTCATCACAATGCTCCATGCCCTTGTCATCACAATGTGCCATTCCAACTGTCATCACAATAATCCATGAAACTTATTAGACCAATGTTCCATGCCCTTGTCATTACAGTGCTCCATGCCCTTGTTATCACAATCCTCCATGACCCCTGTCATCACAATGCTCCGTGAATCCAGTCATCTCAATGCTTCGTGAACTTTGACATCACAATGGTCCATGCCCTCGTCATCAACAGTCTCTGTGACCTTTTTTACCACAATGCTTCATGAACTTTTCATCACAATGCTCTTTGACCCTTGTCATCACAATGCTCTATGCCTTTCTCAGCACAATGCTCCATGACCCTTGTCATCACAATGCTCCATGCGCTTGTCAGCACAATGCTCCATGACACATGTCATCACAATGCTCCATGACCCCTGTCATCACAATGCTCCGTGACTCCAGTCATCACAATGCTTCATAACATTTGTCATCACAATGCTCCATGCGCTTGTCAGCACAATGCTCCATGACACATGTCATCACAATACTCCCTCACCCCTGTAATCATAATATTCCATGACCCCTGTCATCACAATGCTACATCCCCTTATCAGCACAATGTTCTATAACCCCTGACATCACAATCTTCCATAACCCGTGTCATCAAAATGCTCCATGACCCTTTTCATCCCAAAGCTCCATGACACCTGGCATCAAAATGTTCTATAACCCCTGTCATCAAAATGTTCCATTACACTTTTCATCAAATTGCTGCATGACCCTGTCATCAGAATGCTCCCTGCCCTTCTCATCACAATGCACCACACCCTTATCATCAAAATGTTCTATGACTTTTGTCATCACAAAGTTCCATGACCCTTGTCATCACAATGCTCCATGTCATTGTCATCACTGTGCTCCATAATCCCTATCATCACATTGCTCCATGCCCTTGTCATTACAAAGCTCCATGACACTTGTCATCACAATGCTCGATGCCCTTCTCATCACAATGCTCCATGCCTTTGTCATTACAATCCTGCATGACCCATGTATCACAGTGTTCCGTGCCCTTGTCATCGCAATGTCCCATGCCCACTCTCATCACAATAATCCATGAAACATTTCAGACCAATGCTCAATGCCCTTCTCATCAAAATGCTCCATTACCTCTGTCATAACAATGCTCCATGCCCACTGCCATCACAATGTTCCATTACACTTTTCATCAAATTGCTGCATGACCCGGTCATCAAAATGCTTCCTGCCCTTCTCATCACAATGCACCATGCACTTGTCATCAAAATGCTCCATGACTTGTCATCACAAAGCTCCATGACACCTGTCATCACAATGCTCCATGCATTTTTCAGCAAAATTCTACATGACCTTTTCATTAGAAAGCTCTATGCGCTTGTCATTACAATGCTCCAAGAACCTTTTAATCACAATGCTCCATGCCCTTTTTCATCTCAATGCTCCATGAACCCTGTCATCACAATGCACCATGCCCATCTTCATAATGCTTCAGGCTATTGTCATCACAATGAAATCAAAATTCTCCATGACCTCTGTCATCATAATGCTCCAAACCCTTGTGATAACAATGTTCCATAACACTTATCATCACAACACCCCATGACGCTCATCATCACAATTATCCATTGTTTTCTCATCACAATGCTCCATGATCTTTGTCATCACAATGCTCAATACACTTGACATCACAATGCTCCCTGACACTTGTCGTCAGTATGCTCCTTGAACCCTGTCATGACAAGGCTCAATGCCTTTTTCATCACAGTGATCCATGCCCTTTTCATCACAATGCTCCAAGACCCCTGTAAACACAATGCTCTATGCCCTTGTCATCACAAAGCTCCATGACGCGAGTCATCAGAATGCTCCATGGCTTTCTCCTCACAACGCTCGATGTCATTGTCATCACAATGCTCCATGAACCCTCTCATCACATTGCTCCTTGCCCTTGACATTACAATCCTCCATGACCCATGTATCACAGTGTTCCGTGCCCATTTCATCACAATGCTCCATGCCGAATCTCATCACAATAATCCATGAAATATTTCAGACCAATGCTCAATTCCCTTCTCATAACAATGCTCCATTACCTCTGTCATAACAATGCTCCATGACCATTGCCATCACAATGTTCCACGGCCTTGTCATCACAAGGCTCCATTACCCATGTCATCGCAATGCTCCAAGAAACCTGTAATCAAAATGCTCCATGACATTGTCATAACAAAGCTCCATGACGGATGTCATCAGTAGGTTCCATGGCCTTCTCTTCATAATGTTCCATGCCCTTCTCATCACAATGCTCCATAATCCCTGTAATCACAATGCTCCTTGCCCCTTTTCATCTCAATGATCCATGAACCCTGTCATCAAAATGCACCATGCCCATCATCCTAATGATTCATGTTATTGTCATCACAATGAAATCAAAATGCTCCATGACCTCTGTCATGACAACGTTCCAAACCCTTGTGATCACAATATTCCATAACAGTTGTCATCACAATGCCCCATGACGCTCGTCATCACAATTATCCACGGTTTTCTCATCACAATGCTCCATGACCTTTGTCATCACAATGCTCAATACACTTGTCATCAAAATGCTCCCTGACACTTGTTGTCTGTATGCTCCTTGAACCCAGTCATGACAAGGCTCCTTGCCTTTTTCATCACAATTATCCATGCCCTTTTCATCACAATCCTCCCTCACCCCTGTTATCACAATATTCCATGAACCCTGTCATCACAATGCTACATCCCCTTATCAGCACAATGTTCCATGACCCCTGACATCACAATGTTCCATAACGCCTGTCATCAAAATGCTCCATTGTCTTCTCCTCACAATGCTCCATGCCTTTGTCATCACAATGCTCCAAGACCCCTGTAATCAAAATGCTCCATGCCCCTTTTCATCAGAATGCTCCATGAGAGTTGTCATCACAAGTCTCCATGGTCTTATCATCACAATGCTCAAGGATCTTGTCATTACCATGCTCCATTCCCTTGTCCTCACAATGCTCCATGACCTCTGTCATCACAATGCTCCATGACCCCTGTCATCACAATGCTCCATGCCTTTGTCAGAAAAATGCTCCATGACCCTTGTCATCACAGTGGGCCACGCGCTTTTCATCCCAGCGGTCCAGAAATTTGTCATCGCAATGCTCCATAAAACTTGTCATCACAATGCTCCATGCACTTCTCATCGCAATGCTCTCTCACAACAGATATCACAATTTTACATCACTGTTCGTCACAATACTCCCTCACCCCTGTCATCACAATGTTCCATGACTCCTGTCATCACAATGCTACATGCATTATCATCACAATTTTCGATGACCACTGACATCACAATGTTACATAACCCCTGTCATCAAAATGCTCCATGACCATTTTCATCAAAATGCTCCATAACCCGTGACATCATAATGTTCCATAACCCCTGTCACCAAAATATTCCATGACCTTTTTCATCAAATTGCTCCATGACCCTGTCATCACAATGCTTCCTGCCCTTTTCATCACAATGCAAAACGCCCTTGTCATCAAAATGCACCATGACCTTTGTCATCACAAAGATCTATGACCCTTGGCATAACAATGCTCCATGTCATTGTCATCACAATGCTCCATGAATGCTCTCATCACATTGCTTCATGCCCTTGTCATCACATAGCTCCATGACACATGTCATCAGAATGCTCCATGGACTTCTCATCACAGTGTTCCATTCCCATGCCATCACAATGCTCCATTACCACTGTCATAACAATTCTCCATGACACCTGCAATCGCAATGTTCCACGGCCTTGTCATAAAAAGACTCCATGACACTTGTCTCCAAAATGATCCAAGACCCCTTTAATCACAATGATCCATGCCCCTTTTCATCTCAATGCTCCATGAACCCTGTCATCACAATGCATCATGCCCATCATCATAATGCTTCATGCTATTGTCAGCACAATTAAATCAAAATTCTTCATGACCTCTGACATAACAATGATCCAAACACTTGTGATCACATTATTCCATAACACTTGTCATCACAATGCCCCATGACACTCGTGACCACATTTATCCATTGTCTGCTCATCACAATGCTCCATGACCTTTCTCATCACAATGCTCAATACACTTGTCATCAAAATGCTCCCTGACACTTGTCGTCACTATGCTCCTTGAACCCTGTCATGACAAAGCTCCATGCCTTTTTCATCAGAATGATCCATGCCCTTTTCATCACAATGCTCCTAGCACCCTGTAATCACAAAGTTCCATGCCCTTGTCATCACAAAGCTCAATGACGCATGTCTTCAAAATGATCCTTGGCCTTCTCCTCACAATGCTCCATACCCATGTCATCACAATGTTCCAAGGCCCCTGTAATCACAATGGTCCATGCCCCTTTTCATCAGTATGCTCCAAGAGATTTGCCATCACAGTGCTCCATGGTTTTCTCATCACAATGCTCCAGGACCTTATCATCACAATGCTTCACGACATTGTCCTGAAAATTCTCAATGGCCCTTGTCATCATAATGCTTCCAGCCCTAGTCCTCACAATGCTCCATTATATTTGTCATCATAATCCTCCATTACATTTGGCATCACAATGCTCCATGCCATTGTCATCACAATGGACCAAGACATATGTCATCACAATGCTCCCTGACACCTATCTTCACAATACTCCATGACCTTCTCATCACAAGGATCCATGCCCTTGTCATCACAATGCACCATGTCCCCTGTCATCATAATAATCTATGAAACTTGTCAGACCAATGATCCATGCCCTTGTCATCACAATGCTCCGTGCCCTTGTCATCACAATTCTCCATGCCCTTGTCATCACAGTACTCCATGACCCCTGTCATCACAATGCTCCGTGACTCCAGTCATCACAATGCTTCATAAGATTTGTCATCACAATTGTCCATGCCCGCATCATCACAAGGCTCTGTGACCTTTGTAACCACAATGCTCCATGAACTTTTCATCACAATGCTCCGTGATCCTTGTCATCACAATGCTCCATGCCTTTGTCAGAAAAATGCTCCATGACCCTTGTCATCACAATGTGCCATGCGCTTTTCATCACAACGGTCCACATATATGTCATAGCAATGCTCCGTAAACCCTGTAATCACAATGCTCTATGCCCCTTTTCATCTCAATGAACCATGAACCCTGTCATCACAATGCACCATGCCCATCATCATAATGCTTCATGCTATTGCCATCACAATGAATTCAAAATGCTCCATGATCTCTGTCATAACAATGCTCCAAACACTTGTGATCATAATATTCCATAACACTTGTCATCACAGTGCCCGATGACAATCGTCATCACAATTATCCATGGTCTTCTCATCACAATGCTCCATGACATTTGTCATCACAATGCTCAATACACATGTCATCAAAATGCTCCCTGACACTTGTTGTCTGTATGCTCCTTGAACCCTGTCATGACAAGGCTCCATGCCTTTTTCATCACAATGATCCATGCCCTTTTCCTCACAATGCTCCAAGTCCCCTTTAAACACAATGCTCCATGCCCTTGTCATCACAAAGCTCAATGAAACATGTCTTCAGAATGCTCCTTGGCCTTCTCCTCACAATGTTCCATGCCCATGTCATGACAATGTTCCAAGACCCCTGTAATCACAATTGTCCATGCCCCATTTCATCAGTATGCTCCATGAGATTTGTCATCACAAGTCTCTATGGATTTCTCATCACAATGCTCCAGGACCTTGTCATCACAATGCTTCACGACATTGTCATGAAAATTCTCAATGGCCCTTGTCATCATAATGCTCCAAGCCCTAGTCATCCCAATGCTCCATTATATTTGTCATCAAAATCCTCCATTACATTTGGCATCACAATGCTCCCTGCCATTGTCATTGCAATGGACCATGACATATGTCATCACAATGCTCCATGACACCTGTCTTCACAATACTCCATTACCTTCTCATCACAATGATCTGTGCCCTTGTCATCACAATGCACCATGTCCACTGTTATCACAATAATCTATGAAATTTGTCAGACCAGTAGTCCATGCCCCTGTCACCACAATGCTCCATGCCCTTGTCATCACAATGCTCCATGACCCCTGTCATCACAATGCTCCGTGACTCCAGTCATCACAATGCTTCATAACATTTGTCATCACAGTGGTCCATGCCCACGTCAGCAAAAGGCTCTGTGACCTTTATAACCACAATGCTCCATGAACTTTTCATCACAATGCTCCGAGACCTTTGTCATCAAAATGCTCCATGCCTTTGTCAGAAAAATGCTCCTTGACCTTTTCATCACAATGTGCTACGTGCTTTTCATCACAACGGTCCACAAATTTGTCATGGTAATGCTCCATAAACCTTGTAATCACAATGCTCCATGCCCTTCTCATCACAATGCTCCATTACCCCTGTCATAACAATGCTCCATGACCCCTGCCATCACAATAATCCACGGCCTTGTCATCACAAGGCTCCATGACCCTTCTCATCACAATGCTCCAAGACCCCTCTAATCACAATGATCCATGCCCTTGTCATCACAAAGCTCCATGACACATGCCATCAGAATGTTCCATGTCCTTCTCATCAAAATGCTTCATGCCCTTGTCATCACAGTGCTCCAAGACCCCTGTAATCACAATGCTCCATGCCCCTTTTCATCTCAATGCTCCATGAACCCTGTCATCACAATGCACCATGCCCATCATCATAATGCTTCCGGCTATTGTCAGCACAATGAAATCAAAATTCTCCATGACCTCTGTCATCACAATGCTCCAGGAACCCTGTCATCACAATACTCCATGAACATTTTCAGCCCAATGCTCCATGACCCTTGTCATCACAATGATCCATGCCCTTGTCATCCCAATGCTCCATGACCCCTGTATTCACAATGCTCCGTGACGCTTGTCATCACAGTGCTCCATGACACATATCATCACAATGCTCCATGACTTTGTCAGCAAAATTCTATATGACCTTGTCATTACAATGCTCTATGCGCTTGTCATCACAATACTCCATTACCATTGTCATCACAATCCTCCATGAACCTTGGGATCACATTGCTTCATGCCCTTGTAATCACAATGCTCCATGCTCCTTGAAATCAAAATGATCCATGACCTCTGTCATCACAATGCTCCAAACCCTTGTGATCACAATGTTCCATAACACTTGTCATCACAACGCTCCATGATGCCTGTCATCACAAGACTCCATGCACTTTTCATCACAATGCTCCATGACCTTTGTCATCACAATTCTCAATACACTTGTCATCACAATGCTCCCTGACACTTGTCGTCAGAATGCTCCTTGAAACCTGCCAAGAAAAGGCTCCATCCCTATTTCAACACCATGCCCCATGCCGTTTTCATCACAGTGCTCCAAGCCACTGTCATCAAAATACTCCACAAGTTTGTCATGAAAATGCTCCATGACCCTTGTCATCACAATTCTCCATGCACTTGTCAGCACAATGCTCTGTGACCCTTGTCATCTCAATGCTCCAAGTCATTGTCATCACAATGCACCATTATCTTTGTCATCAGAATCCTCCCTGACACTTGGAATCACAATGCTCCAAGCCATTGTCATCACAATGGGCCATTACATATGTCAACACAATGCTCCCTGACACCAGTCTTCACAATCCTGCATGAGCTGGTTATCACAATGCTCCATGCCCTTGTCACCACAATGCACCATTCCAACAGTCATCGCAATAATCCATGAAACATATTAGACCAATGATCCATGCCCTTGTCATCACAATGCTCCATGACCCTTGTCATCACAATGCTCCATAAACTTTTCATCACAATGCTCTTTGATCCTTGTCATCACAATTCTCTATGCCTTTCTCAGCACGATGCTCCATGACACATGTCATCACAATGCACCATGCGCTTGTCATCACCGTGCTCCACAATCTTGTCATCACAATGCTCCATAGACCTTCTCATCACAATGCTCAATGCACTTCTCATCAAAATGCTCTCTCACCACAGATATCACAATGTTACATCACTATTCGTCACAATACTCCACCACCCCTGTTATCACAATGACCCATGACTCCTGTCATCACAATGCTACATGCATTATCATCACAATGTTCGATGACCACTGACATCACAATGCTCCATAACCCCTGTCATCAAAATGCTCCTTGACCCTTTTCATCAAAATGCTCTATGACCCCTGACATCACAGTGTTGCATAACCCCTGTCATCAAAAGATTCCATGACACTTTTCATCAAATTGATCCATGACACTGTCATCACAATGCTCCCTGCCCTTCTCATCACAATGCACAACGCACTTGTCATCAAAATGCTCAATGACCTTTGTCATCACAAAGATCCATGACCCTTGGCATCACAATGCTCCATGTCATTGTCATCACAATGCTCCATGAACACTCTCATCACATTGCTCCATGCCCTTGTCCTCACAAAGCTCCATGACACATGTCATCAGAATGCTCCATGGCCTTCTCATCAAAATGCTCTATGCGCTTGCCATCACAATGCTCCATTACCCCTGTCATAACAATGCTCCATGACACCTGCCATCACGATGTTCTGTGGCCTTGTCATCACAAGGCTCCATGACCCTTCTCATCACAATGCTCCAAGACCACTATAATCACAATGTTCCATGCCCCTTTTCATCTCAATGATCCATGAACCCTGTCATCACAATGCACCATGCCCATCATCATAATGCTTCATGCTATTGTCATCACAATGAAATAAAAATGCTCCATGACCTCTTTCATAACAATGCTCCAAACCCTTGTGATCACAATATTCCATAACACTTGTCATCACAGTGCCCCATGACACTCGTCATCACAATTATCCATGGTCTTCTCATCACAATGCTCCATGACATTTCTCATCACAATGCTCAATAAACTTGTCATCAAAATGCTCCTTGACACTTGTTGACTGTATGCTCCTTGAACCCTGTCATGACAAGGCTCCATGCCTTTTTCATCACAATGATCCATGCCCTTTTCATCACAATGCTCCAAGACCCCTTTAAACACAATGCTCCATGCCCTTGTCATCACAAAGCTCAATGAAACATGTCTTCAGAATGCTCCTTGGCCTTCTCCTCACAATGCTCCATGCCCATGTCTTCACAATGTTCCAAGACCCCTGTAATCACAATGGTCCATGCCCCTTTTCATCAGTATGCTCCATGAGATTTGTCATCACAAGTCTCTATGGATTTCTCATCACAATGCTCCAGGACCTTGTCATCACAATGCTTCACGACCTTGTTCTGAAAATTCTCAATGACCCTTGTCATCATAATTCTCCAAGCCATAGTCATCACAATGCTCCATTATATTGGTCAACAAAATCCTCCATTACATTTGGCATCACAATGCTCCCTGCCATTGTCATTGCAATGGACCAGGACATATGTCTTCATAATGTTCCCTGACACCTGTCTTCAAAATACTCCATGACCTTCTCATCACAATGATCCATGCCCTTGTCATCACAATGCACCATGTCCACTGTCATCACAATAATCTATGAAACTTGTCAGAACAATGCTCCATGCCCCTGTCACCACAATGCTCCATGCCCTTGTCACCACAATGCTCCATGACCACTGTCATCACAATGCTCCGTGACTCCAGTCATCACAATGCTTCATAACATTTGTCATCACAATGGTCCATGCCCACGTCATCACAAGGCTCTGTGACCTTTATAACCACAATGCTCCATGAACTTTTCATCACAATGCTCCGTGACCCTTGTCATCAAAATGCTCCATGCCTTTGTCAGAAAAATGCTCCTTGACCCTTGTCCTCACAATGTGCTACACGCTTTTCATCACAACGGTCCACAAATTTGTCATGGTAATGCTCGATAAACCTTGTAATCACAATGCTCCATGCCCTTCTCATCACAGTGCTCCATTACCCCTGTCATAACAATGCTGCATGACCCCTGCCATCACAATATTCCACGGCCTTGTCATCACAAGGCTCCATGACACTTATCATCACAATGCTCCAAGAACCCTGTAATCACAATGCTCCATGCCCTTGTCATCACAAAGCTCCATGACACTTGCCATCAGAATGTTCCATGTCCTTCTCATCAAAATGCTCCATGCCCTTGTCATCACAGTGCTCCAAGACCCCTGTAATCACAATGCTCCATGCCCCTTTTCATCTCAATGCTCCATGAACCCTGTCATCACAATGCACCATGCCCATCATCATAATGCTTCCGGCTATTGTCAGCACAATGAAATCAAAATTCTCCATGACCCCTGTCATCAAAATACTCCATGAACATTTTCAGCCCAATGCTCCATGACCCTTTTCATCACAATGATCCATGCCCTTGTCTTCCCAGTGCTCCATGACGCCAGTATTCACAGTGCTCCGTGACGCTTGTCATCACAGTGCTCCATGACACCTGTCATCAGAATGCTCCATGCACTTGTCATCCCAATGCTCCATGACCCCTGTATTCACAATGCTCCGTGACGCTTGTCATCACAGTGCTCCATGACACCTGTCATCACAATGCTCCATGACTTTGTCAGCAAAATGCTACATTACCTTGTCATTACAATGTTCTATGCGCTTGTCATCACAATACTCCATTTCCATTGTCATCACAATCCTCCATGAACCTTGAGAGCACATTGCTTCATGCCCTTGTCATCACAATGCTCCATGTTCCTTGAAATCAAAATGATCCATGTCCTCTGTCATCACAATGCTCCAAACCCTTGTGATCACAATGTTCCATAACACTTGTCATCACAATGCTCCATGATGCCTGTCATCACAAAATTCCATGCCCTTTTCATCACAGTGCTCCATGACATTTGTCATCACAATGCTCAGTACACTTGTCATCACAATGCTCCCTGACACTTGTCATCAGAATGCTCTTTGAACCCTGTCCCGAAAAGGCTCCATGCCTTTTTCATCACAATGCCCCATTCCGTTTTCATCACAATGCTCCGTGACCATTGTCATCAAAATGCTCCATGACTTTGTCTGAAAAATGTTCCATGACCCTTGTCATCACAATGTGCCATTCGCTTTTCATCACAACGGTCCAGAAAATTGTCATTGCAATGCTCCATAAACCTTGTAATCACAATGCTCCATAGACTTCTCATCAAAATTCTCTCTCAACAGAGATATCACAGTGTTCCATCACTAGTTGTCACAATACTCCCTCACCACTGTAATCACAATGTCCCATGACCCCTGTCATCACAATGCTACATCCCTTTATCATCACAATGTTCCATGACCCCTGACATCACAATATTCTATAACCCCTGTCATCAAAATGTTCCAATACACTTTCCATCATATTGCTGCATGACCCTGTCATCAAAATACTCCCTGCCCCTCTCATCACAATGCACCATGCACTTGTCATCAAAATGCTCCATGACCTTTGTCATCACAAAGCGCCATGACCCTTGGCATCACAATGCTCCATGTCATTGTCATCACAATGCTCCATGAACCCTCTCATCACATTGCTCCATGCCCTTGTCATCACAAAGCTCCATGACACTTGTCATCACAATGCTCGATGCCTTTCTCATCACAATGGCCCATGACCTTGTCATTACAATCCTCCATGATCCATGTATCACAGTGTTCCATGCCCTTATCATCACAATGCTCTATGCCCACTCTCATCACAGTAATCCATGAAACATTTCAGACCAATGCTCCATGCCCTTCTCATAACAATGCTCTTTACCTCTTTCATAACAATGCTCCATGACACCTGCCATCACAATGTTCCACGGCCTTGTCATCACAAGGCTCCATGACACTTGTCATCACAATGCTCCACGACCCCTCTAATCAAAATACTCCATGCCCTTGTCATCAAAAAGCTCCATGACGCATGTCATCAAACTGTTCCATGTCCCTGTCATCACAATGCTCCATTCACTTGTCATCACAATGCTCCAAGACCCTTTTAATCAAAATGCTCCATGCGTCTTTTCATCTCAATGCTCCATGAAACCTGTCATCACAATGGACCATGCCCATCATCATAATGCTTCAGGTTATTGTCATCACAATGAAATCAAAATGCTCCATGACCTCTGTCATCACAATGCTCCAATCCCTGGTGATCACAGTGTTCCATAACACTTATCATCACAACGCCCCATGACGCTCATCATCACAATTATCCATGGTCTTCTCATCACAATGCTCCATGAACTTTGTCATCACAGTGCTCAATACACTTGTCATCACAATGCTCCCTGACACTTGTCATCAGTATTCTCCATTAACCCTGTCATGACACGTGCCATGCCTTTTTCATCACAATGATCCATGCCCTTTTAATCACAATGCTCCAAGACCCATGTAATCACAATTCTCCATGCCCTTGTCATCACAAAGCTCTATGACGCATGTCATCAGAATTCTCCATGGCCTTCTCATCAAAATGCTCCATGCCCTTGTCATTACAGTGCTCCAAGACCCCTGTAATCACAATGCTCCATGCCCCTTTTAATCTCAATACTCCATGAACCCTGTCATCACAGTGCATCATACCCTTCATCATAATGCTTCTGGCTATTGTCACCAAAATGAAAGAAAAATTCTCCATGACCTCTGTCATCAAAATGCTCCATGACCGTGTCATCAAAATACTCCATGAACATTTTAAGCCCAATGCTCCATGACACTTGTCATCACAATGATCCATGCCCTTTTCATCCCAATGCTCCATGACCCCTGTATTCACATTGCTCCTTGACGCTTGTCATCACAGTGCTCCATGACACCTGTCATCACAATGCTCCATGCCCTTGTCATCCCAATGCTCCATGACCACTGTATTCACAATGATCCGTGACGCTTTTCATCACAGTGCTCCATGACACGTGTCATCACAATGTTCCATGCCTTTGTCAGCAAAATGCTACATGACTTTGTCATTACCATGCTCTATGCGTTTTTCATCACAATACTCCATTACCATTGTCATCACAATCCTCCATGAAACTTGGGATCACATTGCTACATGCCCTTGTCATCACAATGCTCCATGCTCCTTGAAATCAAAATGATCCATGACCTCTGTCATCACAATGCTCCAAACCCTTGGGATCACAATGTTCCATAACACTTGTCATTCCAACGCTCCATGATGCCTGTCATCACAATACTCCATGCACTTTTCATCACAATGCTCCATGACCTTTGTCATCACAATTCTCAATACACTTGTCATCACAATGCTCCCAGACACTTGTCGTAAGGATGCTCCTTGAACCCGGTCACGAATAGGCTCCATGCCTTTTTCAACACAATGCCCCATGCCATTATCATCACAATGCTCCACGCCACTGTCAGCAAAAAACTCCACAAGCTTATCATGAGAATGTTCCATGACCCTTGTCATCACAATTCTCCATGCACTTGTCAGCACAATGCTCCCTGACCCTTGTCATCTCAATGCTCCAAGCCACTGTCATCACAATGCACCATTACCTTTCTCATCAGAATCCTCCATGACACCTGGCATCACAATGCTCCATGCCATTGTCATCACAATGGGCCATTACATATGTCATCACAATGCTCCCTGACACCTCTCTTCACAATACTGCATGACCTGGTCATCACAATGCTCCATGCCCTTGTCATCACAATGCTCCATGACACTTGTAATCACAATGCTCCATGCCCATTTTTCATCTCAATGATCCATGAACCCTGTAATCACAATGCTCCATGTCCCTTTTCATCAGAATGCCCCATGAGACTTGTCATCACTAGTCTCCATTGTCTTCTCATCAAAGTGCTCTAGGAACTTGTCATCAAAATGCTCCATGGTCCCTGTCATCACAATACTCCATGAACATTTTCAGCCAAATGTTCCATGACTTTCTCATCAAAATGCTCCATGACCCCTGTCATCACAATACTCCATGAACATTTTCAGCCCAATGCTCCATGACCCTTGTCATCACAATCATCCATGCCCTTGTCATCCCAATGCTCCATGACCCCTGTATTCACAATGCTCCGTGACGCTTGTCATCACAGTGCTCCATGACACCTGTCATCACAATGCTCCATGCCTTTGTCAGCAAAATGCTACCTGACCTTGTCATTGCAATGCTCTATTCGTTTGTCATCACAGTACTCCATTACCATTGTCATCACAGTCCTCCTTGAACCTTGGGATCACATTGCTTCATGCCCTTGTCATCACAATGCTTCATGCTCCTTGAAATCAAAATGATCCATGACCTCTGTCATCACAATGCTCAAAACCCTTGTGATCACAATGTTCCATAACACTTGTCATCACAACGCTCCATGATGCCTGTCATCACAATACCCCATGCCTTTTTCATCACAATGCTCCATGCCATTGTCATCAAAATACTCCACAAGCTTGTCATCAGAATACTCCATGACCGTTTTCAATACCATTCTCCATGCACCTGTCAGCCCAATGCTCCATGACCCTTGTCATCACAATGCTCCAAGCCATTGTCATCACAATGCTCCATTACCTTTGTCATCAGAATCCTCCATGACACTTGGCATCACAATGCTCCATGCCATTGTCATCACTATGGGCCATTAAATATGTCATCACAATGCTCCCTGACACCTGTCTTCACAATACTGCATGACCTAGTCATCACAATGCTCCATGCCCTTGTCATCACAATGCGCCATTCCAAATGTCATCACAATAATCCATGAAACTTATTAGACCAATGCTGCATTCCCTTGTCATCACCAGGCTCCATGCCCTTGTTATCAGAATGGTCCATGACTCCTGTCATCACAGTGCTCCATGCCTCCATTCTTCACAATGCTTCATCAACTTTGTCATCACAATGGTCCATGCCCTCGTCATTAACAGTCTCTGTGACATATTTAACCACAATGCTCCATGAAATTTTCATCACAATGCTCTTTGACCCTTGTCATCACAATGCTCTATGCCTTTCTCAGCACAATGCTCCATGACCATCGTCATCACAATGCTCCATGCCTTGTTAGCACAATGCTCCATGACCCATGTCATCACAGTGCACCCTGCACTTTTCATCACAGTGCTCCACAATCTTGTCACCACAATTTTCCATAAAACTTGTCATCACTATTCTCCATGCACTTCTCATCAAAATGCTCTCTCAACACTGATATCACAATGTTACATCATTATTCATCACAATACTCCCTCACCCCTGTCATCACAATGTTCCATGACTTCTGTCTTTGCAATGCTACATGCACATATCATCACAAAGTTCGATGACCCCTGACATCACAATGTTCCATAACCCCTGTCATCAAAATGCTCCATAACACTTTTCCTCAAAATGCTCAATGACCCCTGACATCACAATGTTCCATAACACCTGACATCAAAATATTCCGTGACCCTTTTCATCAAATTGCTCTATAACCCTGTCATCACAATGCTCCCTGCCATTCTCATCACAATGTACCACGCACTTTTCATCAAAATGCTCCATGACCTTTGTCATCACAAGGCTCCATGACCCTTGGCATCTCAATGCTCCATGCCATTGTCATCACAATGCTCCATGAACCCTCTAATCACAATGCTCCATGCCCCTTTGCATCTCAATGCTCCATGAACCCTGTCATCAAAATGCACCATGCCCATCATCATAATGCTTCAGGCTATTTTCATCACAATGAAATCTAAATATTCGATGATCTATCTCATCACAATGCTCCAAATCCTTGTGATCACAATGTTGCATAACACTTATCATCACAACGTCCCATGACGCTCATCATCACAATTATCCATGGTCTTCTCATCACAGTGCTCCATGACCTTTGTCATCACAGTGCTCTATACACTTGTCATCACAATGCTCCCTGACACTTGTCGTCAGTATGCTCCTTGAACCCTGTCATGACAAGGCTCCATGCCTTTTTCATCACAATGATCCGTGCCCTATTCATCACAATGCTCCAAGATCAATGTAATCACAATGCTCCATGTCCTTGTCATCACAAAACTCCATGAAGCATGTCATCAGAATGCTCCATGGCCTTCTCATCAAAATGCTCCAAGACACCAGTAATCACAATGCTCCATGCCCTTGTCATCACAATGCCCCAAGACCCCTGTAATCACAATACTCCATGCACCTTTTCATCAGAATGCTCAATGAGACTTGTTATTACAAGGCTCCATGGTCTTCTCATCACAATTCTCCAGGAACTTTTCATCACATTGCTCCATCCCCTTGTCATCACAATGCTCCATGACCCCTGTCCTCACAATACTTCCTGAACATTTTCAGTCCAATTCTCCAGGAACTTCTCATCACAATGCTTCATGATCCCTATCATCACAATGCTCCATTCCCTAGTCATCACAATGCTCCATGAATATTTTCAGCCCAATGCTCCATGACACTTGTCATTACAATGATCCATGCCCTTGCCATCCCAATGCTCCATGACCCCTGTAATCACAATGATCCGTGATGCTTCTCATCACAGTGCTCCATGACCCTTATCATCACAATGCTCCATGCCTGTGTCAGCAAAATGCTACATGACATTGTCATCAAAATGCTCCATTTGCTTGTCATCACAATACTCCCTTACCATTGTCATCACAATCCTCCATGAACCTTGGGATCACATTGATTCATGCCCTTGTCATCCCAATGCTCCATGCGCCTTGAAAACAAAATGATCCATGACTTCTATCATCACAATGCTCCAAACCCTTGCGATCACAGTGTTCCATAACACTTGTCATCACAACGCTCCATGATGCCTGTCATCACAATACTCCATGCCCTTTTCGTCAAAATGCTCCATGATCTTTTTCATCACAATTCTCAATACACTTGTCATTACAATGTTCCCTGACACTTGTCGTCAGAATGCTCCTTGAAACCTGTCATGAAATGGCTTCATGCCTTTTTCTTCACAATGCTCCCTGCCCTTTTCATCACAATGCTCCATGCCATTGTCGTCACAATACTCCACAAGCTTGTAAACAGAATGCTCCATGACACTTGTCATCAAAATGCTCCATGGCCACTGTCATCACAATGCTCCATACCCCTTGTCATTACTGTGCTCCATGACGCTCGTCATCACAATTATCCATGGTCTTCTCATCACAATGCTCCACGGTCTTGCCATCACAATGCTCCATGCCCTGGTCATCACAATGCTCCATGTCCCCTGTCATCACAATTCTCCTCGTTCTTGGCATCACTATGCTCCATGACAGTTCTCATCACCGTGTTACATGATTTGTCATCACAATTCTCTATGCACTTGTCATCGCAATGCTCCATGACCCCTGTCATAGGAAGCTCCATGTGCTTCTCATCAGAATGTTTCATGAACCTGTCATCAAAATTCTCAATGGCCCTTGTCATCACAATGCTCCATGCCCTTGTCATCACAATGCTCCAAGCCCTTTTCATCAAAATGCTCCATTACATTTGTCATCACAATCCTCCATGACACTTGGCATCACAATGTTCCATTCCATTGTCATCGCAATGGACCATGACATATGTCATCACAATGCTCCCTGAGACCTGTCTTCATAATACTCCATGAACTTCTCATCACAATGCTCCATGCCTTTGTCATCATATTGCACCTTGCCCACTGTCATCACAATAATCCATGAAACATGTCAGGCCAATGCTCCATGCCCTTGTCATCACAATGCTCATTGCCTTTTCATCACAATGCTCTATGACCCCTGTCATCACAATGCTCCGTGACTCCAGTCATCACAATGCTTCATGACCTTTGTCATCACAGTGGTCCATGCCCTCATCATCACAAGGCTCTGTGACCTTTGTCACCAAAATGCTCCATGAAATTTTCATCACAATGCTCATTGACCCTTCTCATCACAATGCTCCATGCCTTTGTCAGCACAGGGCTCCATGAGCCATGTCATCACAATGTGCCATGTGCTTGTCATCACAATGCTCCACAACCTTGTCATCACAATGCTCCATAAAACTTGTCATCACAATGCTCCATGCACTTCTTATCAAAATGCTCTCTCACGAATGATATCAAAATGTTCCCTCAGTAGTTATCACAATACACCTACTCCCCTTTCATCACAATAGTCCACAACAACGTCATGAAAATGTTCCATGACTCCTGACATCACAACGTTCCATAACCCTTGTCATCAAAATGTTCCATGACACTTTTCATCAAATTGCTCCATTACCCTGTCATCACAATGTTCCCTGCCCTTCACAAGAGAATGCACCACACACTTGTCATCAAAATGCTCCATGACCTTTGTCATCACAAAACTCCATGACCCTTGGCATCACAATGCTCCATGGAATTGTCATCACAATGCTCCAAAAACCTCTCATCACATCGTTCCAAGCCCTTGTCATCACAGTATCCATGATGCTTTTCATCACAATGCTCGATGCCATTCTTCTCACAATGCTCCATGCGCTTGTCATTACAATCCTCCATGAACCATGTATCACAGTGTTCCGTGCCCTTGTTATCACAATGCTCCTTGCCCCCTCTCATCACAATAATCCATGAAACATCTCAGACCAATGTTCCATGCCGTTTTCATCACAATGATCCAAGACTCCTCTAATCATAATGCTCCATGCCCCTTTTCATCTCAATGCTCCATGAACGCTGTCATCACAGTGCACCAATGTGCATCATCATAATGCTTCATGCTATTGTCATCACAATGAAATCAAAATGCTCTATGACCTCTGTCATCACAATGCTCCAAATCCTTGTGATCACAATATTCCATAACACTTATCATCACAGCTCCCCATAACGCTCGTCATCACAATTATCCATGGTCTTCTAATCACAGTGCTCCATGACATTTGTCATCACAATGCTCAATACCCTTGTCATCACAATGGTCCCTGACACTTGTCATCAGTATGCTCCTTGAACCCTGTCATGAAAAGGCTCCATGACTTTTTCATCACAATGTTACATGCCCTTTTCCTCACAGTGCTCCTAGACCCCTGTAATCACAATGCTCCATGCCCTTGTCATCACAAAGCTCCATGATGCATGTCATTAGAAAGCTCCATGACATTCTCATCCCAATGTTCAATGCCCTTGTCATCACAATGCTCCAAGACCCCTGTAATCACAATTCTCCATGACCCTTTTCATCAGAATGCTCCATGAGACTTGTCGTCACATGGCTCCATGGTCTTCTCATCACAGTGATCCAGTACCTTGTCATCACAATGCTCCTTGACCCCTGTCATCACAATACTCCATGAACATTTTCAGCCCAATGCTCCATGATGTTCTCATCACAATGCTCCATGACCACTGTCATCACAATGCTCCATGACCACTGTCATCACAACGCTCCATGAACCCTGACAACACAATGATCCGGGACTCTTTTCATCAAAATGTTCCATGCCCTTTTCATCCCAATGCTCCATGAACCCTTTAATCACAATGCTCCATGACGCTTGTAATCCCAGTGCTCCATGACCCTTGTCATCACAATGATCCATGCCCTTGTCTTGCCAATGCTCCATGACCCCTGTATTCACAATGCTCTGTGACGCTTGTCATCACAGTGCTCCATGACACATGTCATCACAATGCTCCATGCCTTTGTCAGAAGAATGCTACATGACCTTGTCATTACAATGCTCGATGCTCTTGTCATCACAATACTCCATTACCATTGTCATCACAATCCTCCATGAACCTTGGGATCACATTGCTTCATGCCTTTGTCATCACAATGTTCCATGCTCCTTGAAATCAAAATGATCCATGACCACTGTCATCACAATGCTCCAAACCCTTGTGATCACAATGTTCCATAGCACTTGTCATCAGAACGCTCCATGATGCCTGTCATCACAATACTCCATGCCCTTTTCATCACAATGCTCCATGACCATTGTCATCACAATTCTCAATACATTGTCATCACAATGCTCCCTGACATTTGTCGTCAGAATGCTCCTTGAATCCCGTCACGAAAAGGCTCCATGCCTTTTTCATCACAATGCTCCATGCCGTTTTCATCACAATGCTCCATGCCATTGTCATCAAAATACTCCACAAGCTTGTCATCAGAATGCTCCATGACCCTGGTCATCACAATTCTCCATTCACTTGTCAGCACAATGCTCCCTGACCCTTGTCATCGCAATGCTCCAAGCCATTGTCATCACAATGCTCCATTACCTTTGTCATCAGAATCCTCCATGACACTTGGCATCACAATGCTCCATGCCATTGTCATCACAATGGACCATTATATATGTCATCACAATGCTTCCTGACACCTCTCTTCACAATACTGCATCACCTGGTCATCACAATGCTCCATGTCCTTGTTATCACAATGCTCCATGCCCCTGTTATCACAATGCTCCATGAACCCTGTCATCACAATGCTCCGTGACCCCAGTCATCACAATGCTTCATGACCTTTGTCATCACAATTGTTCATGCCCTCATCATCAACAGTCTCTGTGACCTTTTTAACCACAATGCTCCATGAACTTTTCTTCACAATGCTCTTTAACCCCTGTCATCACAATGCTCTATGCCTTTCTCAGCACAATGCTCCATGACGCATGACATCAGAATGCTCCATGGCCTTCTCCTCACAATGCTCCATGCTCTTGTCATCACAATGCTCCAAGACCCCTGTAATCACAATGCTCCATGTCCCTTTTCATCAGAATGCTCCATGAGGCTTGTCATCACAAGTCTCCATGGTCATCTCTTCACAATGCTCCAGGACCTTGTCATCACAATGCTCCATGACCCCTGTCATCAAAATGCTCTGTGACTCCAGTCATCACAGTGCTTCATAATATTTGTCATCACAATGGTCCATGCCTGCGTCATCACAAGGCTCTGTTACCTTTGTATCCAAAATGCTCCATGAACATTTCATCACAATTCTCCACGACCATTGTTATCACAATGCTCCCTGATACCTCTCTTCACAATAATTCATTACCTGGTCATCACAATGCTCCATTCCCTTGTCATCACAATGCGCCATTCCAACTGTAATCACAATAATCCATGAAATTTATTAGACCAATGCTCCATGCCATTGTCATCGCAATGGACCATGACATATGTTATCACAATGCTCAAAGACCCCTGTAATCACAATGCTCCATGCCCTTGTCATCACAAAGCTCCATGACGCATGTCATCAGAAAGTTCCATGGCCTTCTCCTCACAATGCTCCTTGCCCTTGTCATCACAATGCTCCAAGACCCCTGTAATCACAATGCTCCATGCCCCTTTTCATCAGAATGCTCCATGAGACTTGTCATCACCAGTCTCGATGGTCATCTCATCACAATGCTCCAGGACCTAGTCATCACCATGCTCCATTCCCTTGTCATCACAATGCTCCATGACCACTGTCATCACAATAATCCATGAATATTTTCAGAACAATGCTCCATGACCTTCTCATCACAATGCTCCATGACCAATATCATCACAGTGCTGAATGACCGCTGTCATCACAACACTCCATGACACCTGACAACACAATGATCCGGGACTCTTGTCATCACAGTGCTCCAAGACCCTTGTCATCACAATGCTCTGTGACTCCAGTCATCACAGTGCTTTATAATATTTGTGATCACAATGGTCCATGCCCGCATCATCACAAGGCTATGTTACCTTTGTAACCACAGTCCTCCATGAACATTTCATCACAATGCTCCGTGACGATTGTCATCACAATGCTCCCTGACACCTCTCATCACAATACTTCATGACCTGGTCATCACAATGCTCCATGCCCTTGTCATCACAAGGCGCCATTCCAAATGTCATCACAATAATCCATGAAAATTCTTAGACCAATGCTCCATGCCATTGTCATTGCAATGGAACATGACATATGTCATCACAATGCTAAAAGACCCCTGTAATCAAAATGCTCCATGCCCTTTTCATCACAAAGCTCCATGACGCAAGTCATCAGAATGTTCCATGGCCTTCTCATCACAATGCTCCATGCCCTTGTCATCAAAATGCTCCATGACTTGTCATCACAAAGCTCCATGACCCTTGGCATCACAATGCTCCATGTCATTGTCATCACAATGCTCCATGAACCCTCTCATAACATTGCTCAGTGCACTTGTCATCACAAAGCTCCATGACACTTATCATCACAATGCTCGATGCCCTTCTCATCACAATGCTCCATGCCCTTCTCATTACAATCCTGCATGACCCATGTATCATAATGTTCCGTACCCTTGTCATCACAATGCTCCATGCCCACTCTCATCACAATAATCCATGAAACATTTCAGACCAATGTTCCATGCCCTTCTCATCACAATGCTCCATTACCTCTGTCATAACAATGCACCATGACCCCTGCCATCACGAGTTTCTACGGCCTAGTCATCACAAGGTTCCATGACATTCGTCATCACAATGCTGAAGGCCCCTGTAATGAAAATGCTCCTTGCCCTTGTCATCACAGAGATGCATGACGCATATCATCAGAAAGTTCCATGGCCTTCTCATCACAATGCTCCATGCCCTTGTCATCACAATGCTCCAAGACCTTTGTAAACACAATGCTCCAAGCCCCTTTTCATCTCAATGCTCCATGAACCCTGCCATCACAATGCACCATGCCCATCATCATAATGCTTCAGGCTATTGTCATCACAATGAAATCAATATTCTCCATGACCTCTGTCATCATAATGCTCCAAACACATGTGATCACAATGTTCCATAACACTTATCATCACAAAACCCCATGACGCTCATCATCACAATTATCCATGGTCTTCTCTTCACAATGCTCCATGATCTTTGTCATCACAATGCTCAATACACTTGTCATCACAATGCTCCCTGACACTTGTCGTCAGTATGCTCCTTGAACCCTGTCATGACAAGGCTCCATGCCTTTGTCATCACAATAATCCATGCCCTTTTCATCACAATGCTCCAAGATCCCTGTAATCGCAATGATCCATGCCCTTGTCATCAAAAAGCTCCATGACGCATGTCATCAGAATGCTACATGGCCTTTTCATTGTAATGCTCCGTGCCCTTGTCATCATAATGCTCCAAGACCCCTGTAATCACAATGTTCCATGCCCCTTTTCATCAGAATGCTCCATGAGACTTGTCATCACAAGTCTCCATGGTCTTCTCCTCACAATGCTCCAGGACCTTCTCATCACAATGCTCCATGACCCCCATGATCACAATAGTCCATGAACATTTTCAGCCCAGTGCTCCACGACCTACTCATCACAATGCTCCATGGCCAATATCTTCACAATGCTACATGACCACTGTTATCACAATACTCCATGACAACTGACAACAAAATGATCTGGGATTCTTGTCATCACAATGCTCCATGACACCTGTCATCACAACAATCCATGAACGTTTTCAGCCAAGTGCTCCATGACCCTTGTCATCACAATGATCCATGCCCTTGTCATCCCAATGCTCCATGACCCCTGTATTCACAATGCTCCTTGACGCTTGTCATCACAGTGCTCCATGACACATGTCATCACAATGCTCCATGCCTTTGTCAGCAAAATGCTACATGACATTTCCATTTCAATGCTCTATGCGCTTGTCATCAAAATACAACATTTCCATTGTCAACAAAATCCTCCATTAAACTTGGGATCACATTGCTTCATGCCCTTGTCCTCACAATACTCCCTGCTCCTTGAAATCAAAATGATCCATGACCTCTGTCATCACAATACTCCAAACCCTTGTGAACACAGTGTTCCATAACACTTGTCATCACAATGCTCCATGATGCCTGTCATCACAATACTCCATGCCGTTTTCATCACAATGCTCCTTGACCTTTGTCATCACAATTTTCAATACACTTGTCATCACAATGCTCCCTGACACTTGTCATCAGAATGCTCCTTGAACCCTGTCACGAAAAGGCTCCATGCCTTTTTCATCACAATGCCCCATGCCGTTTTCATCAAAATGATCCAAGCCATTGTCATCAAAATACTCCACAAGCTTGTCATCAGAATGCTCCATGACACTTGTCATTACAATTCTCCACGCAATTTTCAGCACAATGCTCCCTGACCCTTGTCATCACAATGCTCCAAGCCATTGTCATCACAATGCTCCATTACTTTTGTCATCAGAATCCTCCATGACACTTGGCATCACAATGATCCATGCCATTGTCATCACAATGGTCCATTACATATGTCATCACAATGCTCCCTGACACCTGTCTTCACAATAGTGAATGGCCTGGTCATCACCATGCTCCATGACGTTGTCATCACAATGCGTCATTCTAACTGTCGTCACTATAAACCATGAAACTTATTACACCAATGTTCCATGCCCTTGTCATCACAATGCTCCATGCCCTTGTTATCACAATGCTCCATGACCCCAGTCATCACAATGCTCCGTGACTCCAATCATCACAATGCTTCATGACCTTTGTCATCATAATGGTCCATGCCCTGGTCATCAACAGTCTGTGTGACCTTTTTAACCACAATGCTCCATGAACTTTTCATCACAATGCTCTTTGACCCTTGTCATCACAATGCTCCATGCGCTTGGCAGCACAATGCTCCATGACACATGTCATCACAATGCACCATGTGCTTGTCATCACAGTGCTCCACAATCTTGTCATCACAATGCTCCATAAAATATGTCATCACAATGCTCCATGCACTTCTCATCAAAATGCTCTCTCACCACTGATATCACAATGCTACATCATTATTTGTCACAATACTCCGTCACTCCTGTCATCACAATGCTACATGCACTTATCATCACAATGTTCGATGACGCCTGACCTCACAATGTTCCATAACACCTGTCATCAAAATGTTCCATGACACTTTTCATCAAATTGCTCAAAGACCCTGTCATCAGAATGCTCCCTGCCTTTCTCATCACAATGCACAACGCCCTTGCCTTCAAAATGCTCCATGACCTTTGTCATCACAAAGATCCATGACCCTTGGCATCACAATGCTCCATGTCATTGTCATCACAATGCTCCATGCACACTCTCATCACACTGCTCCATGCCATTGTCTTCACAAAGCTCCATGACACATGTCATCAGAATGCTCCATGGCCTTCTCATTACAATGATCCATGCCCTTGCCATCACAATGCTCCATTACCCCTGTCATAACAATGCTCCATGACCCCTGCCATCACGATGTTCCTTGGCCTTGTCATCACAAAGCTCCATGACCCTTCTCATCACAATGCTCCAAGAACCCTGTAATCACAATGCTCTATGCCCCTTTTCATCTCAATGATCCAAGAACCCTGTCATCACAATGCACCATGCCCATCATCATAATGCTTCATGCTATTGTCATCACAATGAAATCAAATTGCTCCATGACCTCTGTCATAACAATGCTCCAAACCCTTGTGATCACAATATTCCATAACACTTGTCATCACAATGCCCCATGACGCTCGTCATCACAATTATCAATGGTCTTCTCATCACAATGCTCCATGACCATTGTCATCAAAATGCTCAATACACTTGTCATCAAAATGCTCCCTGACACTTGTTGTCTGTATGCTCCTTGAACCCTGTCATGACAAGGCTCCATGCCTATTTCATCACAATGATCCATGCCATTTTCATCACAATGCTCCAAGACCCATGTAATCACAATGCTCCATGCCCTTGTCATCACAAAGCTCGATGACGCATACCATCAGAATGCTCTTTGTCTTCTCCTCACAATGCTCCATGCCCTTGTCATCACAATGTTCCAAGACCCTTTTCATCAGTATGCTCCATGAGACTTTTCATCACAAGGCTCCATGGTTTTGTCATCACAATGCTCAAGGAACTTGTCATCACAATGCTTCACGACCTTGTCATGAAAATTCTCAATGGCCATTGTCATCATAATGCTCCAAGCCATAGTCATCACAATGCTCCATTATATTTGTCATCACAATTCTCCATTTCATTTGGCATTACACTACTCCCTGCCATTGTCTTCGCAATGGACGATGACATATGTCATCACAATGCTCCCTGACACCTGTCGTCACAATAAACCATGACCTTCTCTTCACAATGATCCATGCCCTTGTCATCACAATGAACCATGTCCACTGTCATCACAATAATCTATGAATCTTTTCAGACAAATGCTCCATGCTCCTGTCATCACAATGCTCCATGCCCTTGTCATCACAATGCTCCATGACTTGTCATCACAATCCTCCATGACCCATGAGGCAGGTATCACAGTGTTCCATGCCCTAGTCAACACAATGCTCCAAGAACCCTGTAATCACAATGCTCCATGCCCCTTTTCATCAGAATGCTCCATGAGACTTGTCATGACAAGTCTCCATGGTCTTCTCATCACAATGCTCCAGGACCTTGTCATCACCATGCTCCATTCCCTTCTCATCACAATGCTCCATGACCCCTGACATCACAATAGTGCATGAATATTTTCAGCCCAATGCTCCAAGACCTATTCATCACAATGCTCCATGGCCAATATCATCCATGTGCTCCATGACCACTGTCATCACAACACTCCATGACACCCGACAACACAATGATCTGCGACTCTTCTCATCACAATGCTCCATTCCATTGTCATCACAATGCTCCATGACACCTGTCATCACAACATTCCATGAACATTTTCAGCCCAGTGCTCCATGACCCTGGTCATCAAAATGATCCATGCCCTTGTCATCCCAATGCTCCATGACCCATGTATTAACAATGCTCCGTGACGCTTGTCATCACAGTGCTCCATGACACATGTCATCACAATGCTGCATGCCTTTGTCAGCAAAATGCTACATGACCTTGTCATTACAATGCTCTATGCGCTTGTCATCACAATACTCCATTTCCATTGTCATCACAATCCTCCATTAAACTTGGGATCACATTGCTTCATGCCCTTGTCCTCACAATGCTCCATGCTCCTTGAAATCAAAATGATCCATGACCTCTGTCATCACAATGCTCCAAATCCTTGTGATCACAATGTTCCATAACACTTGTCATCACAACGCTCCATGATGCCTGTCATCACAATACTCCATGCCGTTTTCATCACAATGCTCCATGACATTTGTCATCACAATTCTCAATACACTTGTCATCACAAGGCTCCCTGACACTTGTCATCAGTATGCTCCTTGAACCCTGTCAGGAAAAGGCTCCATGCCTTTTTCATCACAATGCCCCATGTCGTTTTCATCACAATGCTCCATGCCATTGTCATCAAAATACTCCACAAGCTTTTCATCAGAATGCTCCATGACCCTTGTCATCACATTTCTCCATGCACTTGTCAGCACAATGCTCCCTGACCCTTGTCATCACAATGCTCCAAGCCATTGTCATCACAATGCTCCATTACCTTTGCCATCAGAATGCTCCATGACACTTGGCATCCCAATGCTCCATGCCATTGTCATCACAATGGGCCATTACATATGTCATCACAATGCTCCCTGACACCTGTCTTCACAATACTGCATGACCTGGCCATCACAATGCTCCATCCCCTTGTCATCACAATGCGCCATTCCAACTGTCATCGCAATAATCCATGAAACATATTAGGCCAATGCTCCTTGCCATGGTCATCACAATGCTCCATGCCCTTGTTATCACAATGCTCCATGGCCCCTGCCATCACAATGCTCTGTGACACCAGTCATCAAAATGCTTCATGACCTTTGTCACCACAATGGGCCATGCCCTCATCATCATCACACTCTGTGAGCTTTTTAACCAAAATGATCCATGAACTTTTCATCACAATGCTCTTTGAACCTTGTCATCACAATGCTCTATGCCTTTCTCAGCACAATGCTCCATGACACTTGTCATCACAATGCTCCATGCGCTTCTCAGCACAATGCTCCATGACACAGGTCAACACAGTGCTCCATGACCACTGTCATCACAATGCTCCGTGACTCCAGTCATCACAATGCTTCATAACGTTTTCATCACAATGATCCATGCCCGTGTCATCACAAGGTTCTGTGACCTTTGTAACCACAATGCTCCATGAACTTTTCATCACAATTCACAGTGACCCTTATCATCACAGTGCTCCATGTCTTTGTGAGAACAATGCTCCATGACCATTGTCTTCACAATGTGCCACGTGTATTTCATCACAACGGTCCACAACCTTGTCATTGCAATGCTCCATAAACAGTGTAATCACAATGGTCCATGCACTTCTCATCAAAATGCTCTCTCACCAGAGATATCACAGTGTTCCTTGACTAGTCCTCACAATACACCCTTACCCCTGTAATCACAAAGTTCCATGACACAGTCATCACACTGCTAAATCCCCTTATCATCACAATGTTCCATGAGCCCTGACATCACAATGTTCCATAACCCCTGTCATCAAAATGCTCCATGATCCTTTTCATCGCAAAGCTACAAGACCCTTGACATCACAATGTTCTATAACACCTGCCATCAAAATTGCTGCATGGCCCGGTCATCAAAATGCTCCCTGCACTTCTCATCACAATGCACCATGCCCTTGTCATCAAAATGCTCCATGACTTGACATCACAAAGCTCCATGACGCTTGGCATCACAATGCTCCATGTCATTGTCATCACAATGCTCCATGAACCCTCTCATAAACTTGCTCAATGCCCTTGTCATCACAAAGACCCATGACACTTGTCATCACAATGCTCGATGCCCTTCTCATCACAATGCTCCATGCCCTTGTCATTACAATCCTGCATGACCCATGTATCATAGTGTTCCGTACCCTTGTCATCAAAATGCTCCATGCCCACTCTCATCACAATAATCCATGAAACATTTCAGACCAATGTTCCATGCCCTTGTCATCACAATGCTCAATTACCTCTGTCATAACAATGCACCATGAACCCTGCCATCACAGTGTTCCACGGCCTAGTCATCACAAGGTTCCATGACACTTGTCATCACAATGCTGAAGGGCCCTGTAATCAAAATGCTCCATGCCCTTGTCATAACAGAGCTCCATGACGCATGTCATCAGAATGTTCCATAGCCTTCTTATCACAATGCTCCATGCCCTTGTCATCACAATGCTCCAAGACCCCTGTAATCACAATGCTCCATGCCCCTTTTCATCTCAGTGCTCCATGAACCCTGTCATCAAAATGCACCATGCCCATCATCATAATGCTTCAGGTTATTGTCATTAAAATGAAATCAAAATTCTCCATGACCTCTGTCATCATAATGCTCCAAACCCTTGTGATCACAATGTTCCATAACACATATCATCACAACACCCCATGACGCTCATCATCACAATTATCCATGGTCTTCTCATCACAATGCTCCATGATCTTAGTCATCACAGTGCTCATTACACTTGTCATCACAATGCTCCCGGAAACTTGTCGTCAGTATGCTCTTGAACACTGTCATGACAAGGCTCCATGCCGTTTTCATCACAATGATCCATGCCCTTTTCATCACAATGCTCCAAGACCCATGTAATCACAGTGCTCCATGCCCTTGTCATCACAAAGCTCCATGACGCATGTCATCACAATGCTCCAAGGCCTTCTCCTCACAATGCTCCATGCTCTTGTCATCACAATGTTCCAAGAACCCTGAAATCACAATGCTTCATGCCCCTTTTCATCAGAATACTCCATGAGACTTGTCATCACAAGTCTCCATGGTCATCTCATCACAATGCTCCATTCTCTTGTCATCAGCATGCTCCATGACCCATGTCAACACAATACTCCATGAACATTTTCAGCCCAATACTCCATGAACATTTTCAGCCCAATGCTCCATGAACATTTTCAGCCCAATGCTACATGACCTTCTCATCACAATGCTCCATGACCAATATCATCGCCATGCTCCATGATCACTGTCATCACAACACTCCTTGACACCTGACAACACAATGATCCGGGACTCTTGTCATCACAATGCACCATGACCCCTGTCATCACAATACTCCATGAACATTTTCAGCCCAATGCTCCATGACACTTGGCATCACAATGATCCATGCCGTTGTCATCCAAATGCTCCATGACCCCTGTATTCACAATGCTCCATGGCACTTTTCATCACAGTGCTCCATGACACCTGTCATGACAATGCTCCATGCCTTTGTCAGCAAAATGCTACATGACCTTGTCATTACAATGCTCTATGTGCTTGTCATCACAATACTCCATTTCCATTGTCATCACAATACTCCATGAACCTTGGGATCACATTGCTTCATGCCCTTGTCATCACAGTGCTCCATGCTCTTTGAAATCAAAATGATCCATGACCTCTGTCATCACAATGCTCCAAACCCTTGTGAACACTATGTTCCATAGCACTTGTCATCACAACGCACCATGATGCCTGTCATCACAATACTCCAAGACTTTTTCACCACAATGCTACATGACCTTTGTCATCATAATTCTCAATACACTTTTCATCACAATGCTCCCTGACACTTGTCGTCAGAATGCTCCTTGAACCCTGTCACAAAAAGGCTCCATGCCTTTCTCATCACAATGCCCCTTGCAATTTTCATCACAATGCTCCATGCCATTGTCATCAAAATATTCCAGAAGCTTGCCATCAGAATGCTCCATGACCCTTGTCATCACAATTCTCCATGCACTTGTCAGCACAATGCTCCCTGACCCTTGTCATCACAATGCTCCAAGCCATTGTCATCATAATGCTCCATTACCTTTGTCATCAGATTCCTCCATGACACTTGGCATCACAATGCTCCATGCCATTGTCATCACAATGGGCCATTACATATGTCATCACAAAGCTCCCTGACACCTGTCTTCACTATACTGCATCACCTGGTCATCACAGTGCTACATGCCCTTGTCATCACAATGCTCCATGCCCTTGTTATCACAATGCTCCATGACCCCTGTCATCACAATGCTCCGTGATTCCAGTCATCACAATGCTTCATGACCTTTGTCATCAAAATGGTCCATGCCCTCACCATCAACAGTCTCTGTGACATTTTAACCACAATGCTCCATGAACTTTTCATCACAATGCTCTTTGACCCTTGTCATCACAATGCTCTATGCCTTTCTCAGCACAATGCTCCATGCCCTCGTCATCACAATGCTCCATGGTCCCTGTCATCACAATGCTCCGTGACTCCAGTCATCACAATGCTTCATAACATTTGTCATCACAATGGTCCATGGCCGCGTCATCACAAGGCTCTGTTACATTTGTAACCACATTGCTCCATGAACTTTTCATCACAATGCTTCATGCCCTTCTCATCACAATGCTCCAAGAACACTGTAATCACAATGCTCTATGCCCCTTTTCATATCAATGATCCAAGAAACCTGTCATCACAATGCACCATGCCCATCATCATAATGCTTCAGGCTATTGTCATCACAATGAAATCAATATTCTCCATGACCTCTGTCATCATAATGCTCCAAACCCTTGTGATCACAATGTTCCCTAACTCTTATCATCACAACACCCCATGACGCTCATCATCACAATTATCCATGGTCTTCTCATCACAATGCTCCATGACATTTGTCGTCACAATTCTCAATACACTTGTCATCACAATGCTCCCTGACACTTGTCGTCAGAATGCTCCTTGAACCCTGTCACGAAAAGGCTTCATGCCTTTTTTATCACAATGGCCCATGCCGTTTTCATCACAATGCATAATGCCATTGTCATCAAAATACTCCACAAACTTGTCATCAGAATGCTCCATGACCCTTGTCATCACAATTCTCCATGCACTTGTCAGCACATTGCTCCCTGACCCCTGTATTTACAATGCTCCGTGACACTTGTCATCACAGTTCTCCACGACATCTGTCATCACAATACTCCATGCCTTTGTCAGCAAAATTCTACATGACCTTGTCATTACAAAGCTCTATGCGCTTGTCATTACAATGCTCCAAGACCCCTGTAATCACAATGCTCCATGCCCTTTTTCATCTCAATGCCCCATGAACACTGTCATCACAATGCACCATGCCCATCATCATAATGCTTCAGGCTATTGTCATCACAATGAAATCAAAATTCTCCATGACCTCTGTCATCATAATGCTCCAAACCCTTGTGATCACAATGTTCCATAACACTTATCATCACAACACCGCATGACGATCATCATCACAAATATCCATGGTCTTCTCATCACAATGCTCCATGATCTTTGTCATCACAATGCTCAATACACTTGTCATCACAATGCTCCCTGACACTTGTCGTCAGTATGCTACTCGAACCCTGTCATGACAAGGCTCCATGCCGTTTTCATCACTATGATCCATGCCCTTTTCATCAAAATGTTCCAAGACCCCTGTAATCACAATGCTCTATGCCCTTGGCATCACAAAGTTCCATGACGCATGTCATCAGAATGCTCCATGGCCTTCTCCTCACAACGCTCCATGTCATTGTCATCACAATGCTCCATGAACCCTCTCATAACATTGCTCCTTGCCCTTGTCATTACAATCCTCCATGACCCATGTATCACAGTGTTCCGTGCCCTTGTCATCACAATGCTCCATGACCAATCTCATCACAATAATCCATGAAATATTTCAGACCAATGCTCAATTCCCTTCTCATCACAATGCTCCATTACCTCCGTCATAACAGTGCTCCATGCCCACTGCCATCACAATGTTCCACGGCCTTGTCATCACAAGGCTCCATTACCCTTGTCATCGCAATGCCCCAAGACACCTCTAATCAAAATGCTCCAAGAACTTGTCATAACAAAGCTCCATGACGCATGTCATCGGAAGGTTCCATGGCCTTCTCTTCACAATGTTCCATGCCCTTGTCATCACAATGCTCCATGAACCCTGTAATCACAATGCTCCTTGCCCCTTTTCATCTCAATGATCCATGAACGCTGTCATCACATTGCACCATGCCCATCATCCTAATGTTTCATGCTATTGTCATCACAATGAAATCAAAATACTCCATGACCTCTGTCATAACAATGCTCCAAACCCTTGTGATCACAATATTCCATAACAATTGTCATCACACTGCCCCATGACGCTTGTCATCACAATTATCCATGGTCTTCTCATCACAATGCTAGATGACCTTTGTCATCACAATGCTCAATACACTTGTCATCAAAATGCTCCCTGACACTTGTGGTCTGTATGCTCTTTGAACCCAGTCATGACAAGGCTCCATGCCTTTTTCATCACAATTATCCATGCCCTTTTCATCACAATCCTCCCTCACCCCTGTTATCACAATATTACATGACCCCTGTCATCACAATGCTACATCCCCTTATCAGCACAATGTTCCATGACCCCTGACATCACAATGTTCCATAACCCCTGTCATCAAGATGCTCCAAGACCCTTTTCATCCCAAAGCTCCATGACCCCTGGCATCACAATGTTCTATAACACCTGTCAACAAAATGTTCCATTACACTTTTCATCAAATTGCTGCATGACCCTGTCATCAAAATGCTCCCTGCCCTTCTCATCACAATGCACCACAATCTTGTCATCAAAATGCTCCATGATCTTTGTCATCACAAAGCTCCATGACCCTTGGCATCACAATGCTCAATGTCATTGTCATCACAATGCTTCATGAACCCTCTCATCACATTGCTCCATGCCCTTGTCATCACAAAGCTCCATGACATTTGTCATCACAATGCTCGATGCCCTTCTCATCACAATGCTCCATGCCCTTGTCATTACAATCCTCCATGACCCATGTATCACACTGTGCCGTGCCCTTGTCATCACAATGCTCCATGCCCACTCTCATCACAATAATCATTGAAACATTTCAGACCAATGCTCAATGCCCTTCTCATCACAATGCTCCATTACTTCTGTCATAAGAATGCTCCATGATCCCAGCCATTACAATGTTCCACAGCTTTGTCATCAAAAGGCTCCATGACCCTTGTCATCACAATGCTCCAAGACCCCTGTAATCACAATGCTCCATGCCCTTGTCATCACAAAGCTCCATGACGCATGTCATCAGAATGTTCCATGGCCTTCTCCTCACAATGCTCCATGCCCTTGTCATCATAATGCTCCAAGACCCCTGTAATCACAATGCTCCATGCCCTTGTCATCACAAAGCTCGATGACGCATGTCATCAGAATGTTCCATGGCCTTCTCCTCACAATGCTCTATGCCCTTGTCATCACAATTCACCATGTTCAATGTCATCACAATAATCTATGAAACTTGTCAGACCAATGCTCCATGCCCCTGTCATCACAATGCTCCATGCCTTTGTCAGCAAAATGCTACATGACCTTGTCATTACAATGCTCTATGCGCTTGTCATCACAATACTCCATTTCCATTGTCATCACAATCCTCCATGAAACATGGGATCACATTGCTTCATGCCCTTGTCATCACAATGCTCCATGCTCCTTGAAATCACAATGATCCATGACCTCTGTCATCACAATGCTCCAAAACCTTGTGATCACAATGTTCCATAACACTTGTCATCACAATGCTCCATGATGCCTGTCATCACAATACTCCATGCTCTTTTCATCACAATGCTCCATGACCTTTGTCATCACAATTCTCAATACACTTGTCATCACAAGTCTCCCTGACACTTGTCATCAGTATGCTCCTTGAAACCTGTCATGAAAAGGCTCCATGCCTTTTTCATCACAATGCCCCATGCCGTTTTCATCACAATGCTCCATGGCATTGTCATCAAAATACTCCACAAGCTTGTCATCAGAATGCTCCATGACGCTTGTCATCACAATTCTCCATGCACTTGTCAGCACAATGCTCTCTGACCCTTGTCATCACAATGCTCCAAGCCATTGTCATCACAATGCTCCATTACCTTTGTCATCATTATCCTCCATGAAACTTGGCATCACAATGCTCCATGCCATTGTCATCACAATGGGCCATTACATATGTCATCACAATGCTCCCTGACACCTGTCTTCACAATACTGCATGACCTGGCCATCACAATGCTCCATGCCCTTGTCATCACAATGCGCCATTCCAACTGTCATCGCAATAATCCATGAAACTTATTAGACCAGTGCTCCTTGCCCTGGTCATCACAATGTTCCATGCCCTTGTTATCACAATGCTCCATGACCCCTGCCCTCACAATGCTCTGTGACTCCAGTCATCAAAATGCTTCATGACCTTTTTCACCACAATGGGCAATGCCCTCGTCATCATCACTCTCTGTGAGCTTTTTAACCAAAATAATCCATGAATTTTCATCACAATGCTCTTTGACCCTTGTCATCACAATGCTCCAAGCCATTGTCATCACAATGCTCCATTACTTTTGTCATCAGAGTCCTCCATGACACTTGGCATCACAATGCTCCATGCCATTGTCATCACAATGGGCCATTACATATGTCATCACAATGCTCCCTGACACCTGTCTTCACAATACTGCATGACCTGGCCATCACAATGCTCCATGACCCCTGTCATCACAATGCTCCGTGACTCCAGTCATCACAATGTTTCATAACGTTTGTCATCACAATGATCCATGCCCGTGTCATCACAAGGTTCTGTGACCTTTGTAACCACAATGCTCCATGAACTTTTCATCACAATTCACAGTGACCCTTGTCATCACAGTGCTCCATGTCTTTGTCAGATCAATGCTCCATAACCATTGTCTTCACAATGTGCCATGCGCATTTCATCAAAACGGTCCACAACCTTGTCATTGCAATGCTCCATAAACCTTGTAATCACAGTGGTCCATGCACTTCTCATCAAAATGCTCTCTCACCAGAGATATCACAGTGTTCCATGATTAGTCATCACAATACACCCTCACCCCTGTAATCACAATGTTCCATGACCCTGTCATCACACTGCTATATCCCCTTATCATCACAATGTTCCATGACCCCTGACATCACAATGTTCCATAACCCCTGTCATCAAAATGCTCCATGATCCTTTTCATCCCAAAGCTCCAAGACCCCTGACATCACAATGTTCTATAACACCTGCCATCAAAATATTCCATTACACATTTCATCAAATTGCTGCATGGCCCTGTCATCAAAATGCTCCCTGCTCTTCCCATCACAATGCACCATGCCCTTGTCATCAAAATGCTCCATGACTTGTCATCACAAAGCTCCATGACCCTTGGCATCACAATGCTCCATGTCATTGTCATCACAATGCTCCATGAACCCTCTCATAAACTTGCTCAATGCCCTTGTCATCACAAAGCTCCATGACACTTGTCATCACAATGCTCTATGCCCTTCTCATCGCAATGCTCCATGCCCTTTTCATTACAATCCTGCATGACCCATATATCATAGTGTTCCATACCCTTGTCATCACAATGCTCCATGCCCACTCTCATCACAATAATCAATGAAACATTTCAGACCAATGTTCCATGCCCTTCTCATCACAATGCTCCATTACCTCTGTCATAACAATGCACCATGACCCCTGCCATCACCATGTTCCACAGCCTAGTCATCACAAGGTTCCATGACACTTGTCATCACAATGCTGAAGGCCCCTGTAATCACAATGCTCCTTGCCCTTGTCATCACAAAGCTCCAGGACGCATGTCATCAGAAAGTTCCATGGCCTTCTCATCACAATGCTCCATGCCCTTGTCATCACAATGCTCCAAGACCTTTGTAAACACAATGCTCCAAGCCCCTTTTCATCTCAATGCTCCATGAACCCTGCCATCACAATGCACCATGCCCATCATCATAATGCTTCAGGCTATTGTCATCACAATGAAATCAATATTCTCTATGACCTCTGTCATCATAATGCTCCAAACTCTTGTGATCACAATGTTCCATAACACTTATCATCACAACACCCCATGACGCTCATCATCACAATTATCCATGGTCTTCTCTTCACAATGCTCCATGATCTTTGTCATCACTATGATCAATACACTTGTCATCACAATGCTCCCTGACACTTGTCGTCAGTATGCTCCTTGAACCCTGTCATGACAAGGCTCCATGCCTTTGTCATCACAATAATCGATGCCCTTTTCATCACAATGCTCCAAGACCCCTGACATCACAATGTTCTATAACACCTGCCATCAAAATATTCCATTACACATTTCATCAAATTGCTGCATGGCCCGGTCATCAAAATGCTCCCTGCTCTTCTCATCACAATGCACCATGCCCTTGTCATCAAAATGCTCCATGACTTGTCATCACAAAGCTCCATGACCCTTGGCATCACAATGCTCCATGTCATTGTCATCACAATGCTCCATGAACCCTCTCATAACATTGCTCAATGCCCTTGTCATCACAAAGCTCCATGACACTTGTCATCACAATGCTCTATGCCCTTCTCATCGCAATGCTCCATGCCCTTTTCATTACAATCCTGCATGACCCATATATCATAGTGTTCCATACCCTTGTCATCACAATGCTCCATGCCCACTCTCATCACAATAATCCATGAAACATTTCAGACCAATGTTCCATGCCCTTCTCATCACAATGCTCCATTACCTCTGTCATAACAATGCACCATGACCCCTGCCATCACCATGTTCCACGGCCTAGTCATCACAAGGTTCCATGACACTTGTCATCACAATGCTGAAGGCCCCTGTAATCACAATGCTCCTTGCCCTTGTCATCACAAAGCTCCAGGACGCATGTCATCAGAATGCTTCATGGCCTTCTCATCATAATGCTCCATGCCCTTGTCATCACAATGCTCCAAGACCCCTGTAATCACAATGCTCCATGCCCCTTTTCATCAGAATGCTCCATGAGACTTGTCATCACAAGTCTCCATGGTCTTCTCCTCACAATGCTCCAGGGCCTTGTCATCACCATGCTCCATTCCCTTGTCATCACAATGCTCCATGACACCTGTCATCACAATAGTCCATGAACATTTTCAGCCCAATGCTCCACGACCTACTCATCACAATGCTCCATGGCAAATATCTTCACAATGCTCCATGACCACTGTTATCACAACACTCCATGACAACTGACAACAAAATGATCTGGGAATCTTGTCATCACACTGCTCCATTCCCTAGTCATCACAATGCTCCATGACCCCTGTCATCACAACACTCCATGAACATTTTCAGTGCAGTGCTCCATGACCCTTGTCATCACAATTATCTATGCCCTTGTCATGCCAATGCTCCATGACCCCTGTATTCACAATGCTCCGTGACGCTTGTCATCACAGTGCTCCATGACACATGTCATCACAATGTTCCATGCCTTTGTCAGCAAAATGCTACATGACCTTTCCATTACAATGCTCTATGCGCTTGTCATCAAAATAGTCCATTTCCATTGTCATCGCAATCCTCCATGAACCTTGGGATCACATTGCTTCATGCCCTTGTCATCACAATGCTCCCTGCTCCTTGAAATCAAAATGATCCATGACCTCTGTCATCACAATACTCCAAACCCTTGTGATCACAATGTTCCATAACACTTGTCATCACAACGCTCCATGATGCCTGTCATCACAATACTCCATGCCCTTTTCATCACAATGCTTCATGACCTTTGTCATCACAATGGTCCATGCCCTGGTCATCAACAGTCTCTGTGACTTTTTAACCACAATGCTCCATGAACTTTTCATCACAATGCTCTTTGACCCTTGTCAGCACAAAATTCCATGCGCTTGGCAGCACAATGCTCCATGATACATGTCATCCCAATGCACCATGTGCTTGTCATCACAGTGCTCCACAATCTTGTCATCACAATGCTCCATAAAATTTGTCATCACAATGCTCCATGCACTTCTCATCAAAATGCTCTCTCACCACTGATATCACAGTGCTACATCTCTATTTGTCACAATACTCCGTCATTCCTGTCATCACAATGCTACATGCACTTATCATCACAATGTTCGATGACCCCTGACCTCACAATGTTCCATAACACCTGTCATCAAAATGTTCCATGACACTTTTCATCAAATTGCTCAAAGACCCTGTCATCAGAATGTTCCCTGCCTTTCTCATCACAATGCACAATGCCCTTGCCATCAAAATGCTCCATGACCTTTGTCATCACAAAGATCCATGACCTTTGGCATCACAATGCTCCATGTCATTGTCATCACAATGCTCCATGCACGCTCTCATCACATTGCTCCATGCCCTTGTCTTCACAAAGCTCCATGACACATGTCATCAGAATGCTCCATGGCCTTCTCATCACAATGATCCATGCCCTTGCTATCACAATGCTCCATTACCACTGTCATAACAATGCTCCATGACCCCTGCCATCACGATGTTCCATGGCCTTGTCATCACAAAGCTCCATGACCCTTCTCATCACAATGCTCCAAGAACCCTGTAATCACAATGCTCTATGCCCCTTTTCATCTCAATGATCCATGAACCCTGTCATCACAATGCACCATGCCCATCATCATAATGCTTCGTGCTATTGTCATCACAATGAAATCAAATTGCTCCATGACCTCTGTCATAACAATGCTCCAAACACTTGTGATCACAGTATTCCATAACACTTGTCATCACAATGCCCCATGACGCTCGTCATCACATTTATCCATGGTCTTCTCATCACAATGCTCCATGACCATTGTGATCACAATGCTCAATACACTTGTCATCAAAATGCTCCCTGACACTTGTTGTCTGTATGCTCCTTGAACCCTGTCATGACAAGGCTCCATGCCTATTTCATCACAATGATCCATGCCATTTTCATCACAATGCTCCAAGACCCATGTAATCACAATGCTCCATGCCCTTGTCATCACAAAGCTCGATGACGCATGCCATCAGAATGCTCCTTGGTCTTCTCCTCACAATGCTCCATGCCCTTGTTATCACAATGTTCCAAGACCCTTTTCATCAGTATGCTCCATGAGACTTGTCATCACAAGGCTCCATGGTTTTGTCATCACAATGCTCAAGGAACTTGTCATCACAATGCTTCACGACCTTGTCATGAAAATTCTCAATGGCCGTTGTCATCATAATGCTCCAAGCCATAGTCATCACAATGCTCCATTACCTTTGCCATCAGAATGCTCCATGACACTTGTCATCACAATGCTCCATGGCCACTGTCATCACAATGCTCCATACCCCTTGTCATTACTGTGCTCCATGAAGCTCGTCATCACAATTATCCATTGTCTTCTCATCACAATGCTCCACGCCCTTGTCATCAAAATGCTCCATGACCCTTGTCATCACAATGCTCCATGGCCACTGTCATCACAATGCTCCATTCCCCTTGTCATTACAGTGCTCCATGACGCTCGTCATCATAATTATCCATGGTCTTCTCATCACAATGCTCCACGGTCTTTCCATCACAATGCTCCATGCCCTGGTCATCACAATGCTCCACGTCCGCTGTCATCACAATTCTACTCGTTCTTGGCATCACTATGCTCCATGACACTTCTCATCACTGTGTTAAATGAATTGTCATCACAATTCTCTATGCACTTGTCATCGCAATGCTCCATGACCCTTGTCATAGGAAGCTCCATGTGCTTCTCATGACAATGCTTCATGAACTTGTCATCAAAATTCTCAATGGCCCTTGTCATCACAATGCTCCATGCCCTTGTCATCACAATGCTCCATGTCCCTTGTCATCACAATGCTCCAAGCCCTTTTCATCAAAATGCTCCATTACATTTGTCATCACAATCCTCCATGACACTTGGCATCACAATGTTCCATTCCATTGTCATCGCAATGGACCATGACATATGTCATCACAATGCTCCCTGAGACCTGTCTTCAAAATACTCCATGACCTTCTCATCACAATGCTCCATGCCTTTGTCATCACATTGCACCATGCCCACTCTCATCACAATAATCCATGAAACATGTCAGGCCAATGCTCCATGCCCCTGTCATCACAATGCTCATTGCCTTTTCCTCACGATGCTCTATGTCCCCTGTCATCACAATGCTCCGTGACTCCAGTCATCACAATGCTTCATGACCTTTGTCATCACAATGGTCCATGCCCTCGTCATCACTAGGCTCTGTGACCTTTGTCACCAAAATGCTCCATGAAATTTTCATCACAATGCTCATTGACCCTTCTCATCACAATGCTCCATGCCTTTGTCAGCACAGGGCTCCATGACCCATGTCATCACAATGCGCCATGTGCTTGTCATCACAATGCTCCACAACCTTGTCATCACAATGCTCCATAAAAGTTGTCATCACAATGCTCCATGCACTTCTTATCAAAATGCTCTCTCACGAATGATATCAAAATGTTCCCTCACTAGTCATCACAATACACCCACTCCCCTGTCATCACAATGGTCCACAACACCGTCATGAAAATGTTCCATGACTCCTGACATCACAATGATCCATAACCCCTGTCATCAAAATGTTCCTTGACAGTTTTCATCAAATTGCTCCATGACCCTGTCATCACATTTCTCCCTGCCCTTCACAAGAGAATGCACCACACCCTTGTCATCAAAATGCTCCATGACCTTTGTCATCACAAAACTCCATGACCCTTGGCATCACAATGCTCCATGCCATTGTCATCACAATGCTCCAAAAACCTCTCATCACATTGTTCCAAGCCCTTGTCATCACAGGATCCATGATGCTTTTCATCACAATGCTCAATGACATTCTTCTCACAATGCTCCATGCGCTTGTCATTACAATCCTCCATGAACCATGTATCACAGTGTTCCGTGCCCTTGTTATCACAATGCTCCTTGCCCCCTCTCATCACAATAATCCATGAAATATTTCAGAACAATGTTCCATGCCCTTTTCATCACAATGATGCAAGACTCCTCTAATCATAATGCTCCATGCCCCTTTTCATCTCAATGCTCAATGAACGCTTTCATCGCAATGCACCAATGCACATCATCATAATGCTTCATGCTATTGTCATCACAATGAAATCAAAATGCTCTATGACCTCTGTCATCACAATGCTCCAAATCCTTTTGATCACAATATTCCATAACACTTATCATCACAGATCCCCATAACGCTCATCATCACAATTATCCATGGTCTTCTCATCACAATGCTCCATGACATTTGTCATCACAATGCTCAATACCCTTGTCATCACAATGGTCCCTGACACTTGTCATCAGTATGCTCCTTGAACCCTGTCATGACAAGGCTCCATGCCTTTTTCATCACTATGTTACATGCCCTTTTCCTCACAGTGCTCCAAATCCCTTGTAATCCCAATGCTCCATGCCCTTGTCATCATAAAACTCCATGATGCATGTCATCAGAACGCTCCATGACATTCTCATCCCAATGTTCAATGCCCTTGTCATTACAATGCTCCAAGACCCCTGTAATCACAATGCTCCATGACCATTATCATCAGAATGCTCCATGAGACTTGTCATCACATGGCTCCCTGTTCTTCTCATCACAATGCTCCTGTACCTTGTCATCACAATTCTCCTTGACCCCTGTCATCACAATACTCTATGAACATTTTCAGCCCAATGCTCCATGACGTTCTCATCACAGTCCTCCATGACCTCTGTCATCACAATGCTCCATGACCGCTGTCATCACAACGCTCCATGAACCCTGACAACACAATGATCCGGGAATCTTGTCATCAAAATGCTCAATGCCCTTGTCATCCCAATGCTCCATGAACCCTGTAATCACAATGCTCCATGACGCTTGTCATCACAGTGCTCCATGAACCTTGTCATCACAATGCCTTTGTCAGCAAAATGATACATAATCTTGTCATCACAATGCTCCATGTGCTTGTCATCACTATCCTCCATGACCCTTGGGATCATATTGCTTTATGCCCTTGTCATCTCTATCTTGCCTTTCTGGTTTTTACAGATTTTCGGATGTCCTTTTTGACCGGTGGGAATTGACAATTCTTTGTAGTGTGGATTTGCATTGTGCACTTGCTTGATTGGCCAAAAAGGGCCTATGCCTTTTCTCCTGAATATATTCAGGAGAAAAGTCATACACTGTTTTTGGCCAAGTGCATCATTCTCGAATTTGTGATGCCTTTCCTGTGCTTTAAAGGCGATTCCAATTTACCTCTTGAAATATGTTTTGTGCAATTCTGCCTCATGTTCAAGTCCGCTTTGTTGCCTTCCCTCAACAGATTTTTGGAAGAGAGTAGTCCTTTATAACTCTGCAGGTTTTTGATTTGCTTTGCCCCTGAGCTCCAATTTTCAAATCCCTTTATTGGGAGCTGACCGCAAATCCACGATTTTGCTTCAGGACCTATACTGGTTCCAGGGGTGACTATAATGGTTCCCTGTGGGTGGCTGAGGCTTTGGTTAATTCTTCTTCCTGACGGGAATTTAGAGTGACATGTGTCCGTCCAAATGCCTACATCTACTCTCTGATTGGTTATCCCCCTTTCCTTTCATCCTTTGCACAATTAGCAAACTGTGCGAACCAGGAGGTTATAGGGATGACTCTCCTAAGTTGGGAGATTGATAGTAAAGTAGTTGGAATGCCAAACTGTGGCACAAGGAGAGGAAAAATTAGGAGACTTTCAGAAACCTTTCGCCATCACAGGGTGTCCATTCTCTAGGTTTCCCATACATGTTATAACTGTAGTGATATTGCCTTCTACCTGGAAATTTGGGACCCATGGAATGGTGGCATGCATTACTACTTTAAAGGGTCTGCATTTTCTCTCCCAATCTCACCAGTCCTCTCAGTCCCAAGTGTCCAGCCTTATGTCTCATCCAGCTGTCTTTGCAGATAGGGTCATTCTAGGTTTCATCAGAACCCCTGAAGGAATTGTGTAAGAATTTCGCTGTTTTTTTGTTATGTTTTTGAAATTCATTTTTATAATGGGGTTGAGCTGATTTTCCCTGACGTGTTTATGCCGGTCTAGACACACTTGATTCCCTTACAGAGACATATCAATACATAGGTTTTAAGATTCTTACTAATCAGATATATTCCTCTGTGGGCAATAGGGGTTTTGAATCCCGTTCACTGAGGAAGGTGTAGGTCTTGTCTATTCTGTATTTGGTTTATGGAACGGTACCTGTGCTAATATCAAACTCTGGTTTTATGCATCACCCCACCTCTCCTTTCCCATTAAGGAGGCATAAGAGTGTTTTCTAAATGTGAGACGCTGCTCTCTTTCCTATTTCAGTTCATGTGTTGTGATGTTGACATTCCCTCTCTAAGTGATATCTTATGATAAGATTCTTTTTCTGTGTGACTAATTTCCCTTAGAATCATCATACCTAAATCCTCTCATTATGCTGCTACTGGCCTTATGACATTGATTTCACGTCTGAGTGATATTCCGTTGTACAAAATTACCACAAGTTCTTTATGCATTTCTCTTTTTCCTGGGATACTTTAGGTGTACCGAAGTTGAGGTTCTTGTATGCAGAGCAGCCCTAAACTTTGGGGTGCCTGTGTCTTGTTGATATTTAGTCTTCCCAAGTTATATGTCCATGAGTTGAAGTCCCCTTTGCTCGGGGGCTTTGTATTTTAGATGTTTTAGGAAACAGCATACACTTCTTCAGAGTAGCTCTTGCATATTTATACCCCACCCATCAGCGTGACTAGTCTCCCTGTTTTCCATGGCCTCACCTGCATTTTTGATTTGTACACATTTTTTGGATGGCCTTTCTGAGCAGTGGAAATTGAGACTTCTTTATTGTGCGGATTTGCATTTCCCTCTTGCTTGTTGGGCCAAAAACTCTGTATGTTTTTTTCCTGAAGATATTCAGGAAAAAAACGCATACACCCTTTTGCCCAACTGCATCATTTTAGAAATTCTGCTGCTTTTCATATGCTTTAAATGTGAGTACAATCTACCTTTTGAAAAATGTTTCCTGCAATTCTGCCTCTCATTCAGAACCTCTTCGTTGACTTACCTGAATATATTTTTGGACGTTGGTTATTATTTACATCTTTGCAGGTCTTTGAATTGTCTGCTCCTGAGCTCCATTTTGCAACTCGCTTTTTTGTGAGCTGACCGCCAAACCATTGGATTGATTCCGGCCCTATTCTGGTTCTGGGGAGGCAGGCTGAGCCTTTGGTTAATTCTTCTTCCTAATGGAAAATTAGAGTGACATGTGCCTGTCAAAACTCCTACAGCTAATCTCTCATTGGTTCCTCCTCTTCCCATTTATCGTCTGCAAAAAATTGCAAACTGTGTGAAACAGGAGGTTAAAGGTGCTGATTCTCCAAGTGGGGAGATTTTTTAGTAATGTGGCTGGAATGGCGAACCCCAACACCAGGAGATCAAAAATGAGGTGGATTTTAGACACCTTTCCTGAGCACACGGTGTACATTCATCTCGGTTTCCCAGGCATGTTTTCCCTGTCAGAAGATTCCCTTGAAACTGCAGATTTGGGACCCATGGAATGGGTACCAGGCAGTATTACTTTAAAAGGTCTGCATTTCCTCACCCAGCCTCTCTAACATGTCTTAGCGTGCATAGCTTCCAGCCTTATATATCAGCCTGCTGTGGGTCTACATGTGTTCAATCCATGTTACATTGTAGCCCTTCAACAAAAGTTGTAAGAATTTTTGTCTGTCTCACTGGTTTTATAAATATTTTTAAATTTATATTGGTTACAGCTGATTTTCAAAGCTCTGTTTTTTGCTGCTGTACATCCACTTGATTCATGTACTGTGAGACAACAATAAATTCTTTCTCAGATGCTTATGAGTCATATGTATTATTTTCCAGTGACTTGAGTGGACTGAGTGCAGTTCTTTGAGGTACCGTGTAGGCCTTGCCAGTTATTCAATTCGGTACTTGGAATGGTATCTTTGCTAATTTCAACCTCCTGGATAATACCTCACCATTCCCCACCTTTCCCATTTAGCAGCCTTATGTCTATTTTCTACATATTTGACTATGTTTCTGTTTTGTAGTTTATTTCATGTGTAGCCATTTTTGATTCCACCTTTAAGTGACATCTTATGATATGTGTCTTTTTCTTTCTAACATGTGTCACTTAGAATGATCGTATGTAACTCCTCCAGAGTTGTTCCAACTGGCCTTATTTCATTGATTTCTGGATGAGTAATATTCCACTCTACATAAGTACCCCATCTCTTTTATCCATTTTATCCTTCCAGGGACATTTAGGTTATATCCAAGTGGAGGCCCTTTTTAACAGAGAGGTGGTAAACGTTGGGGTGCCTGTTTTCTGTCATTTTTTGTTTTTCCCAAGGTATACGCCCATGAGTGCAAGTGCCCTATGCTCTGTAGCTCAGTTTTCAGATGTTTTAGCAAACACAATACACTTCTCCAGAGTGGCCGTTGGCAAATTACATTTCCACTATCAGCCTCACAGGGCTCCCTTTTCTCCTCACCCTGTCCTGCATTTCTGGTGTTTACACTTTATGTGGATGGCCCTTCTGACTGATGTGAAGTGATACATTTTGTAGTATTGATTTCCAGTGCCCACCTGTTTGGTTGGATAAAAAGTGTGTATGGCCTTTACTTGAATATATTCAGAAAACATGCATACGCCCTTTTGGGCCACCTGCATCATTGGCGATGTTCAGCCCCTTTTCTTGTGCTTTAATGGGGAGTCCTTTCTACCTCTTCAAATCTGTTTCCTGCCACTCTCCCTTGCTTACAAGTCCTTTTCTGTGACTTACCTCAAGACATTTTTCGAAAATAGATATTTTCAACTCTGCAGTTTCATGAATTTTAGTGCCCCCGAGTTCCATTTTTCAACTTGTGTTTTTGGAAACTGGACACAAAACAGCGGGATTTCCTCTAGCCCTATTCTGTTTCCGTGGGCAATTCTAGCCTTTGATGAAGTTGTCTTCCAGATTGGAAATTAGAGTGGCATGTGCCTGTCCGAACACCTAAGACTTGTCTCTAAATTTTTCTCATCCTTCTGCTTCATCGTCTGGACAAATTCCAAACTGTGTACAACAAGATGTTGACGGTGCTGATATCCCCAAGTGAGGAGATTGTTAGGAAAGATGCTGGAGGGGTGAACCCAAGCACCAGGCGATGAGGAGATGAGGTGCCTTTTCCAAACTCTTTCCGATCAAACGGTGTACCATCCTCTAGGTGTGACAGGCATGTTTTAGCTGTAGGAAGGGTCCCGTGCATGTAAGGAGAACACCAGGGTTTTTTCCAAATCAGTGCCTCCCCGAACCCCAAACTGGGGAATTTTTAAGCTACGGCTACACGTACGTCCATTAAGGGCCTTGGGAAATAGGCAGAGCCAAAATTTTAGATGATTGAAATCTTCAGGTTCAGAAGCGCTCATCATCGGCCTTGCTTAGGTTACATTTTATTTGTCATTGATAGATGATGTCAATAAAATTATCGATTCTTTTTCAGATTATTTCCCCTTATAGGTTATTGCAAAATATTCAGTGTAGTTCCCTGTGCTATACAGTAATTCCTTGTTGATGATCTATTTTATACATAGCAGTGTGTATGTGTTAATCCCAAACTGTTAATTTATCCCTTTTCCTACCTTTCCCCTTTGGTAATAATAAATTATAAGATTTTATACTTCTCAGAAATGGGGGAGCTGAAAGAGAGGTATCCTTTTCAATGGAAAAGCATTCAAAACAAGATTGAAGCTTCAGCCAAGCATGTTCGATTTACATCCATGGAAATATATCACTTCATTTCTCTAATGTTGACCTGACAAATAAGACAGACGTCTTCACTGAACTTGCTTATAGTAAAGTGATGGAAATATCAAATGTAAGTCTTAGAAAAAACTTATTTTACCCGAGCATTATACACTGCTCTATGTTAACTACAGTTTGGCTCACACATCTGTTCATTGAAGTTACAATGTTCTCAATTTCTGTTACTGATCCTCCAGAGTGGACCCCAACAGGAGTCCCCGAGCCCAGTGTCATTGGAGCCAACAGATTAGACTGAGTTTGGTTCAGAAGCAAAGGAAACATTATTTTGAAAACCGAATGGAGAGGTGAGAGCGTGCACTCCCCCACGGACTGTGGGCTGGGCTGCTGTGTAGGGATCCCGGCAGCGTCAGTGGGAGTAAGGGGATGGAGCTCTCGAGGGCTGGGTTGGCTGCAGCTCAGGCTCTATGCCGTGGAGTCTGCATGGGACTCCGCTAGCTGAGTTGTCGACCCAGGCATTCTGCACTAGGAAATCGGGTCTGAAGTGCCGGGTGTGGGACCTCTGCATGCGGAACCCTAGGAGCACGTGAAATTAGACAAAGCACAAAGCTAAAACAGGTAAGACTTTATTTTATTGCCCAGATTCTCTTTTTATCTCCCAGGAATTTTTAATGAACGTTGCCAGAGACGAACACCTCCTCTGCTTTTTGTTCCATTCCTCATTCTTGGGGTGTTGAGGGTGCAGACCCCTCTTTTGTAACTGCTTCATGCTGTGGTGTGAGCCCTGATACCTGGGGCGAGGGGCAAAACGTCTCCCCACCAGCGTCCAGGTGAGGTTGATTGTCCCAAAGTCTCCTGCCTCACTTCTCGTCCGCCTGAGCACCAGCATTGGAAGTGTTATAGATTCTAATGACCTTTAAGGGTCCAGGAAAGAGATGCGCAAAGATGCTGAGGTGGCAGGTTTCACCCCACCCCACATTTGTTCGGTGACCTTAGGCTGACGTTTTTTGCCAGCCTAGATGCTCTGACCAGTAGTCTGTGCTTTCTTTAATTAGGTCCCTGAATTAATGTACAAACAGCACCATGTGTCAGAGCCCTGCCCGTGCAACTCCCAGACAGTCCAGTGTCAGTGGTGATCCAGGACCATGACGTCCACTGAGTCAACGGCCTTTAGAAGTAGCCAGCAGTCCAGCCGGTCATATTGGCCACAATCACCGCGGTGTCTGTAGGGTTTTCTATGGTGAAAGCGTGATATACGTTTCCCCCGCCAAGCTTATTAGCTCCCCTCTGGGTGCAGTAAGTCCTGCAAGCAGTAGTCTGCTCTTTCGGGGCACAGTCTTGTAGTTTTCTGAGAGAAACTCCAGGTCAAGTGATGGTCACACAAGTCATCTTGGGGGCCCGTTGCCCCCATTTGTCTCTCTGGAGGTTGGAGTTTGAGGGCCTCCTCACTCGAGGTCAGTGTGTCCACAGAGCGACCCCTGCAACTTCAGGGCATGATAGGTGGTTAGGATCACGACGTGGGGTCCTTTCCCTTAGGAGGGAGCTGGCCTTGCAGGCTGCTGATTTCTAGCTTTTTAGATACCCCAGTATCCTGGCCTGATGAGTCGGTGGGCAAAGCCCTTGGTGACCATAGTTTATCATACCTGAAGGGCATTCTTGTGTTGCTCCATTTCAAGTGGTCCCAGTTTTTGCACTAAGGCTCCAAGGGCGATTAACCTTGGACCGGGTATGTAAAGGTCAAAGGGTTTAGCTAAATTAGGGAGTTCCTCGGCAAGGATCTGAATTGACTGCTCTTTCCATTCTTGAAAGGCTGCTTCTGGATTCTATTCAAAAGGATCATCATCTTTTCGTGTCAGTGTTTCATGTAGAGTCCCAGCTATTAGACTGTAGTTAGGGATCCAGATGCAGAAAACCTTGGCCTCCCCAGGAACCCCTAAGCTGTCTTCTAGTTTTAGAAGAGGTAAGGCTGCAAATGGCTTCTTCCCTATCCTGGGATGCGTTTCTCCGAATATCTGTGAGAATGAAGCCCAGGCATGTCACCTGAGCCTGTGATATTTGAGCCTTTTTCTTGGACATCTTCTATCCTTTCTTGGCTAGGTAGTTCAGAGGCGTCTTTAGTAGGCCTGGCGATCAGAATGTCGTCTGCATATTGAAGGAGGGTTCCCTTTTACAGAGGTAGAACTTTTAGGTCTTTAGAGGACATTTCCCCAATGATGGTGTGGGGATTTTTGAACCATTGGGGCAGGACGTCCCAGCATTATTGCTTTTGTTTCATGTTGTGTCCTGCCACTCAAAAGCCAAAAATTCTTGTGACTCTGAGATGAATGGAATACAGAAGAAGGCATCATTGAAGTCTAATACAGAATGCCATGGCCTGGTGGATGGTAGAATGAGCAGCAGGGTGTAGGAAATAGGAGCTACTGGATGTATATCCTTGGTGGCTTCACTGACTGTCCTGATATCCTTTACCAGGTCTCCAGCAGCCCATGGGGCTCTCGTGGTCAGGCCAATCCCAGGATATGGAGCTCACCTGGGCTGCATCCCGCACCCCACAGCCCACGGGGCTCTCGTGTTCAAGTCCCTCCCAGGGTATGGAGCTCACCTGTGCAGCTACCCAGCAGCCCATGGGGCTCTCATAGTCAGGCCCTTCCCAGGATATGGAACTCCCCTGGGCTGGTACCCCAGCAGGGCTGGACACACAGGAACTGTGCACATAGCCCACCTTGCAGAGAACCCCCAGCTCACCTGTCGCTCACAGCTGACACAGAACACCTCAGAGCAGGACTTGAACTAACAAACAGCAGCTCTGACAGGTCTGTGACCCTGGCTATCACTCTGTGCAGCCTCTCTCTGCCTGGTCTTCCAGACACTTCCACTGCAGCCAGGGCACCAGGCCTCTGTCTCCACCCACCATCACTCCTCTCCCTGACTCCTGGGTTCCTCTTATTAGGATAGGGTCTTCTTGAAGTTGTTTTCCACTCATGGACCAGATAAAATTATAAGAAAACAAGCCGCAGCTGCAGCCCCTTGTCTATCCTGACTCTCAAGAGTCCACACCTGTTCCTTGGGACTGACCCGTTGAGCAAGGTTCATTTTCTGCAACTGTGAGCCCCTGAGGGGTGAGGATTGGCTGATTTGGGCAGCCTGACACTGCCTGCCAGCCCCCCCCCACAGGTGTGCCTGGGTTGAGGTCAGTATAAACACCTCTCCAGTCAGCAAGAGCCCCTGTAGCTGTGCCTGACGCCATATTCTCTGCCCCGTCAGCAGTGTCGTGGCTGGGGTGGTGGGAGGGAGTGAGGGGCTGTGGCTTTGTGGGTGGCCCAGTGTGATTTGGGCTGTGCTGGACTTTCTGCACGAGTTGCCATTCTGCCACCTGCTAAAGAAGAGGATGTGTCACCCATACCTGCTACTGGAATTTCTCCCTAGGCAGTGGTGAGGAAGTAAAAAAGCAGTGGGGGCCGTGGCAGGATGGGTATCTCAGGCAGGGAAATGGAAAGATTCCAGAAGAGCATCTGGGGCCAGGACCATCCTGGCTGGCCTGCAGGCACCAAGTCGGCCTGCGTGCTCTCGCTAGTGTGGCTCCACAGCCCTTCCTCTAGGCTTGCAAGTGCTTGTACATATTCAGGTGTTTTACCTGGAAAGAGTGGGAAGAGTTCAGCTGCAGCAGGATTGGGGCTCAGCTCACATTTACTCACAGACGCCTCGACACATTCCCCCAGCTTTGCAATGAGGATGCTCCTTGTGGGGGGGAGTGCTGCTGACTGCATGGGAGATGATTTCCCACCTCTGACCAACTTAAGAATTTATCACCACTGGAGCAAATGCCCTGATACGATTTTCCTCTGTATAACTGGTGAGTTCTGTTTGTTTTTTTTTCCTTTTTTTTCTTTTTGGTTCAAGGTAGATTTTATTTATTCCTCTTTTTTTTTAATTTGGAGATATAAACATGGAAATAATGCATTAATATAAAGACGTCTAGGTGAAGGGAAAAACATTTTTTCTGTTTTATTTTATTAAATGTTATTTATTTATTTTTATTTTTTTAAATTTATTTCTTTTATACAGCAGGTTCTTATTGGATATCTATTTTATACATATAAGTGTGCACATGTGAATCCCAGTCTCCCAATTCATCCCACCACCACCCTCACATGGCGTTCCCTCCTTGGTGTCCATATGTTTGTTCTCTACATCTGTGTCTCTATCTCTGCCATGCACACCAGTTCATCTGTACCATTTTTCTAGGTTCCACATATATGCATTAATATACAATATTTGTTTTTCTCTTTCTGACTTACTTCACTCTGTATGACAGTCAATAGATCCATCAAGGTCTCTACAAATGACCCAATTTCATTCCTATGTATGGCTGAGTAATATTCCGTTGTATATATGTACCACGTCTTTATCCATTCGTCTGTCTGTGGGCACTTAGTTTGCTTCCATTACCTGTCTATTGTAAATAGTGCTGCAGTGAACATTGTGGTGAATGTGTCTTTTTGATTTATGGTTTTCTCTGGGTATATGCCCAGTAGTGGGATTGCTGGATTATATGGTAATTCTATTTTTAGTTTTTTAAGGAACCTCCATACTTTTCTCCATAGAGACTGTATCAATTTACATTCCCAACAATAGTGGAAGAAGGTTCCTTTTCTCCACACCCACTCCAGCATTTGTTGTTTGTATATTTTCTGATTATGCCCATTCTAACAGGTGTGACGTGATACCTCATTGTAGTTTCGATTTCCATTTCTCTAATAATTAGTGATGTTGAGCAGATTTTCATGTGCGTACTGGCCATCTCTATGTCTTCTTGGAAGAAATGTCTATTTAGATCTTCCATTTTTGTATTGGGTTGTTTGTTTTATTAATATTGAGCTGCATGAGCTGTTTATATATATTGGAGACTAATCATTTGTCCATTGATTCGTTTGCAAATATTTTCTGCCATTCTGAGGGTTGTCTTTTCGTCTTGTTTGTAGTTTCCTTTGCTTTGCAAAAGCTTTTACGTTTCATTAGGTCCCATCTGTTTACTTTTCTTTTTTATTTCATTACTATAGGAGGTGGATCAAAAAAGATCTTGCTGTGATTTACGTCAGAGTATCCTTCGTAAGTTTTCCTCTCAGAGTTTTATAGTGTCTGGTCTTACATTAAGGTCTCTAATCCATTTTGAATATATTTTTATGTATGGTGTTGTGGAGTGTTCTAAATTCATTCTTTTACATGTAGCTGTCCATATTTCCCAGCACCAATGATTGAAGAGACTGTCTTATCTCCATTGTATAGTCTTGCCTCCTTTGTCATAGGTTAGTTGACCATAGGTGTGTAGGTTTATCCCTGGGCTTTCTTTTTTTTTTTTCCTTTTACACGTTTATTGGAGTATAATTGCTTTACAATGGAGTGTTCGTTTCTGCTGTATAACAAAGTGAATCAGCTATACATATACAAATATCACCAGATCCCCTCCCTCTTGCATCTCCCTCCCACACTCCATATCCCACCCCTTTATGTGGTCACAAAGCACCGAGCTGATCTCCCTGTTCTATGTGGCTGCTTCCCAGTAGCTATCGGTGTTACATTTGGTAACGTATTTATGTCCATGCCACTCTCTCACTTCGTCCCAGCTTACCCATCCCCATTCCGGTGTCCTCAAGTCCTTTCTCTATGTCTGTGTCCTTAATCCTGTCCTGCCACTAGGTTCTTCAAAATCTTTTTTTTTTCTTCATTAGATTCCATATATCTCTGTTAACATACAGTATTTGTTTTTCCCTTTCTGACTTACTTCACTGTGTAGGACAGATTCTAAATCCATCCACCTCAGTACAAATAACTCAGTTTTGCTTCTTTTTATGGTTGAGTAATATTTGATTGTATATATGTGCCAGATCTTCTTTATCCATTCATCTGTCGATGGACACTTAGGTTGCTTCCATGTCCTGGCTAATGCAAATAGAGCTGCAATGAACATTTTTGTACATAACTCTTTTTTTTAATTTAATTTTATTTTTTTTTTTGCTTTATAACAAATTTAATCAGTTATACATATACATATGTTTCCATATCCCCTCCCTTTTGCGTCTCCCTCCCACCCTCCCTATCCCACCCCTCCAGGGGGTCACAAAGTACCGAGCTGATCTCCCTGTGCTATGCGGCTGCTTCCCACTAGCTATCTACCTCACGTTTGGTAGTGTATATATGTCCATGCCGCTCATTCACTTTGTCACAGCTTACCCTTCCCCCTCCCCATATCCTCAAGTCCATTCTCTAGTAGGTCTGTGTCTTTATTCCTGTCTTACCCCTATGTTCTTCATGACATTTTTTTCTTAAATTCCTTATATATGTGTTAGCATACAGTATTTGTGTTTCTCTTTCTGACTTACTTCACTCTGTATGACAGACTCTAGGTCTATCCACCTCATTACAAATAGCTCAATTTCATTTCTTTTTATGGCTGAGTAATATTCCATTGTATATATGTGCCACATCTTCTTTATCCATTCATCCGATGATGGACACTTAGGTTGTTTCCATCTCCGGGCTATTGTAAATAGGGCTGCTATGAACATTTTGGTACATGTCTCTTTTTGAATTATGGTTTTCTCAGGGTATATGCCCAGTAGTGGGATTGCTGGGTCATATGGTAGTTCTATTTGTAGTTTTTTAAGGAACCTCCATACCGTTCTCCATAGCGGCTGTACCAATTCACATTCCCACCAGCAGTGCAAGAGTGTTCCCTTTTCTCCACACCCTCTCCAGCATTAATTGTTTCTAGATTTTTTGATGATGGCCATTCTGACTGGTGTGAGATGATATCTCATTGTAGTTTTGATTTGCATTTCTCTAATGAGTAAAGATGTTGAGCATCCTTTCATGTGTTTGTTGGCAGTCTGTATATCTTCTGTGGAGAAATGTCTATTTAGGTCTTCTGCCCATTTTTGGATTGGGTTGTTTGTTTTTTTGCTATTGAGCTGCATGAGCTGCTTATAAATTTTGGAGATTAATCCTTTGTCAGTTGCTTCATTTGCAAATATTTTCTCCCATTCTGAGGGTTGTCTTTTGGTCTTGTTTATAGTTTCCTTTGCTGTGCAAAAGCTTTTAAGTTTCATTAGGTCCCATGTGTTTATTTTTGTCTTTATTTCCATTTCTCTAGGAGGTGGGTCAAAAAGGATCTTGCTGTGATTTATGTCATAGAGTGTTCTGCCTATGTTTTCCTCTAAGAGTTTGATAGTGTCTGGCCTTACATTTAGGTCTTTAATCCATTTTGAGCTTATTTTTGTGTATGGTGTTAGGGAGTGATCTAATCTCATACTTTTACATGTCCCTATCCAGTTTTCCCAGCACCACTTATTGAAGAGACTGTCCTTTCTCCACTGTACATTCCTGCCTCCTTTATCAAAGATAAGGTGACCATATGTCCGTGGGTTTAGCTCTGGGCTTTCTATCCTGTTCCATTGATCTATCTTTCTGTTTTTGTGCCAGTACCATACTGTCTTGATTACTGTAGCTTTGTAGTATAGTCTGAAGTCAGGGAGCCTGATTCCTCCAGCTCCATTTTTCGTTCTCAAGATTGCTTTGGCTATTCGGGGTCTTTTGTGTTTCCATACAAATTGTGAAATTTTTTGTTCTAGTTCTGTGAAAAATGCCAGTGGTAGTTTGATAGGGATTGCATTGAACCTGTAGATTGCTTTGGGTAGTAGAGTCATTTTCACAATGTTGATTCTTCTAATCCAAGAACATGGTACATCTCTCCATCTATTTGTATCATCTTTAATTTCTTTCATCAGTGTCTTATAATTTTCTGCATACAGGTCTTTTGTGTCCTTAGGTAGGTTTATTCCTAGATATTTTATTCTTTTTGTTGCAATGGTAAATGGGAGTGTTTCCTTGATTTCACTTTCAGATTTTTCATCATCAGTATATAGGAATGCCAGAGATTTCTGTGCATTAATTTTGTATCCTGCAACTTTACCAAATTCAATGATTAACTCTAGTAGTTTTCTGGTAGCATCTTTAGGATTCTCTATGTATAGTATCATGTCATCTGCAAACAGTGACAGCTTTACTTCTTCTTTTCCAATTTGGATTCCTTTTATTTCCTTTTCTTCTCTGATTGCTGTGGCTAAAACTTCCAAAACTAGGTTGAATAAGAGTGGTGAAAGTGGGCAACCTTGTCTAGTTCCTGATCTTAGTGGAAATGGTTTCAGTTTTTCACCATTGAGGACGATGCTGGCTGTGGGTTTGTCATATATGGCCTTTATTATGTTGAGGAAAGTTCCCTCTATGCCTACTTTCTGCAGGGTTTTTATCATAAATGGGTGTTGAATTTTGTCGAAAGCTTTCTCTGCATCTATTGAGATGATCATATGGTTTTTCTCCTTCAATTTGTTAATATGGTGTATCACGTTGATTGATTTGCATATATTGAAGAATCCTTGCATTCCTGGAATAAACCCCACTTGATCATGGTGTATGATCCTTTTAATGTGCTGTTGGATTCTGTTTGCTAGTATTTTGTTGAGGATTTTTGCATCTATGTTCATCAGTGATATTGGCCTGTAGTTTTCTTTCTTTGTGACATCCTTGCCTGGTTTTGGTATCAAGGTGATGGTGGCCTCGTAGAATGAGTTTGGGAGTGTTCCTCCCTCTGCTATATTTTGGAAGAGTTTCAGAAGGATAGGTGTTAGCTCTTCTCTAAATGCTTGATAGAATTCGCCTGTGAAGCCATCTGGTCCTGGGCTTTTGTTTGTTGGAAGATTTTTAATCACAGTTTCAATTTCAGTGCTTGTGATTGGTCTGTTCATATTTTCTATTTCTTCCTGATTCAGTCTTGGCAGGTTGTGCATTTCTAAGAATTTGTCCATTTCTTCCAGGTTGTCCATTTTATTGGCATAGAGTTGCTTGTAGTAATCTCTCATGATCTTTTGTATTTCTGCAGTGTCAGTTGTTACTTCTCCTTTTTCATTTCTAATTCTATTGATTTGAGTCTTCTCCCTTTTTTTCTTGATGAGTCTGGCTAATGGTTTATCAATTTTGTTTATCTTCTCAAAGAACCAGCTTTTAGTTTTATTGATCTTTGCTATCGTTTCCTTCATTTCTTTTTCATTTATTTCTGATCTGATTTTTATGATTTCTTTCCTTCTGCTAACTTTGGGATGTTTTTGTTCTTCTTTCTCTAATTGCTTTAGGTGCAAGGTTAGGTTGTTTATTCGAGATGTTTCCTGTTTCTTAAGGTGGGATTGTATTGCTATAAACTTCCCTCTTAGAACTGCTTTTGCTGCATCCCATAGGTTTTGGGTCGTCGTGTCTCCATTGTCATTTGTTTCTAGGTATTTTTTAATTTCCTCTTTGATTTCTTCAGTGATCACTTCGTTATTAAGTAGTGTATTGTTTAGCCTCCATGTGTTTGTATTTTTTACAGATCTTTTCCTGTAATTGATATCTAGTCTCATAGCATTGTGGTCGGAAAAGATACTTGATACAATTTCAATTTTCTTAAATTTACCAAGGCTTGATTTGTGACCCAAGATATGATCTATCCTGGAGAATGTTCCATGAGCACTTGAGAAAAATGTGTATTCTGTTGTTTTTGGATGGAATGTCCTATAAATATCAATTAAGTCCATCTTGTTTAATGTATCATTTAAAGCTTGTGTTTCCTTATTTATTTTCATTTTGGATGATCTGTCCATTGGTGAAAGTGGGGTGTTAAAGTCCCCTACTATGAGTGTGTTACTGTCGATTTCTCCTTTTATGGCTGTTAGTATTTGCCTTATGTATTGAGGTGCTCCTATGTTGGGTGCATAAATATTTACAATAGTTATATCTTCTTCTTGGATCGATCCCTTGATCATTATGTAGTGTCCTTCTTTGTCTCTTCTAGTAGTCCTTATTTTAAAGTCTATTTTGTCTGATATGAGAATTGCTACTCCAGCTTTCTTTTGGTTTCCATTTGCATGGAATATCTTTTTCCATCCCCTTACTTTCAGTCTGTATGTGTCTCTAGGTCTGAAGTGGGTCTCTTGTAGACAGCATATAGATGGGTCTTGTTTTTGTATCCATTCAGCCACTCTGTGTCTTTTGGTGGGAGCATTTAGTCCATTTACATTTAAGGTAATTATCGATATGTATGTTCCTATTCCCATTTTCTTAATTGTTTTGGGTTCATTATTGTAGGTCTTTTACTTCTGTTGTGTTTCTTGCCTAGAGAAGTTCCTTTAGCATTTGTTGTAAAGCTGGTTTGGTGGTGCTGAACTCTCTCAGCTTTTGCTTGTCTGTAAACCTTTTAATTTCTCCATCAAATCTGAATGAGATCCTTGCTGGGTAGAGTAATCTTGGTTGCAGGTTTTTCTCCTTCATCACTTTAAGTATGTCCTGCCACTCCCTTCTGGCTTGTAGAGTTTCTGCTGAGAGATCAGCTGTTATCCTGATGGGGATTCCCTTGTGTGTTATTTGTTGTTTTTGCCTTGCTGCTTTTAATATGATTTCTTTGTGTTTAATTTTTGACAGTTTGATTAATATGTGTCTTGGCGTATTTCTCCTTGGATTTATTCTGTATGGGACTCTCTGTGCCTCCTGGACTTGATTAACTATTTCCTTTCCCATATTAGGGAAGTTTTCAACTATAATCTCTTCAAATATTTTCTCAGTCCCTTTCTTTTTCTCTTCTTCTTCTGGAACCCCTATAATTCGAATGTTGGTGCGTTTAATGTTGTCCCAGAGGTCTCTGAGACTGTCCTCTGTTCTTTTCATCCTTTTTTCTTTATTTTGTTCTGCAGCAGTTATTTCCACTATTTTATCTTCCACCTCACTTATCCATTCTTCTGCCTCAGTTATTCTGCTATTGATCCCATCTAGAGTATTTTTTATTTCATGTATTGTGTTTTTAATCGATGCTTGATTCATCTTTAGTTCTTCTAGGTCCCTGTTAACTGTTTCTTGCATTTTGTCTATTCTATTTCCAAGATTTTGGATCTGGGAAATAGAATCTTGGATCATCTTTACCATCATTATTCTGAATTCTTTTTCAGGTAGAGTGCCTATTACCTCTTCATTTGTTAGGTCTGGTGGGTTTTTATCTTGCTCCTTCTCCTGCTGTGTGTTTTTCTGTCTTCTCATTTTGCTTATGTTACTGTGTTTGGGGTCTCCTTTTTGCAGGCTGCAGGTTCGTAGTTCCTGTTGTTTTTGGTGTCTGTCCCCAGTGGCTAAGGTTGGTTTAGTGGGTTGTGTAGGCTTCCTGGTGGAGGGGACTAGTGCCTGTGTTCTGGTGGATGAGGCTGGATCTTGTCTTTCTGGTGGGCAGGTCCACGTCTGGTGATGTGTTTTGGGGTGTCTGTGGACTTTTTATGATTTTAGGCCACCTCTCTGCTAATGGGTGGCGTTGTGTTCCTGTCTTGCTAGTTGTTTGGCTCAGGGTGTCCAGCACTGTAGCCTGCTGGTCGTTGAGTGAAGCTGGGTGCTGGTGTTGAGATGGAGATCTCTGGAAGATTTTCGCCGTTTGATATTATGTGGAGCTGGGAGGTCTCTTGTGGACCAGTGTCCTGAAGTTGGCTCTCCCACCTCAGAGGCACAGCACTGACTCCGGGCTCCTCAATTTGGGATGATGTGTTGTCTATTCATGTATTCCGCAGATGCAGGGTACATCAAGTTGATTGTGGAGCTTTAATCCGCTGCTTCTGAGGCTGCTGGGAGAGGTTTCCCTTTCTCTTCTTTGTTCTCACAGCTCCTGGGTCTCAGCTTTGGATTTGGCCCCGCCTCTGCGTGTAGGTCGCCGGAGGGCGTCTGTTCTTCGCTCAGATAGGACAGGGTTAAAGGAGCAGCCTCTTCGGGGACTCTGGCTCACTCAGGCCGGAAGGGAGGGAGGGGCACGGAGTGCGGGGCGAGCCTGCAGCGGCAGAGGTCAGCGTGACGTTGCACCAGCCCGAGGCGCGCCGTGCGTTCTCCCAGGGAAGCCGCCCCTGGATCCCGGGACCCCGGCAGTGGCGGGCTGCACAGGCTCCAGGAAGGGCGGTGTGGGCAGTGACCTGCGCTCGCACACAGGCTTCTTGGTGGCGGCAGCAGCAGCCCCAGCGTCCCACGCCTGTCACTGGGCTCCGCGCTTTCAGTCGCGACTCGCACACGTCCGTGGAGCCCCTTTAAGCAGCGCTCTTAATCCCCTCTCCTCGCGCACCAGGAAACCAAGAGGGAAGAAAAAGTCTCTTGCCTCTTCGGCAGCTCCAGAGTTTTCCCGGACTCCCTCCTGGCTAGCTGTGGCACATTAGCCCCCTTCAGGCTGAGTTCTCGCCGCCAGCCCCAGTCCTCTCCCTGCGCTCTGACCGAAGCCCGAGCCTCAGCTTCCAGCGCTGCACGCCCCGGCGGGCGAGCAGACAAGCCTCTCGGGCTGGTGAGTGCTGCTCGGCACCGATCCTCTGTGTGAGGATCTCTCCGCTTTGCCCTACCCAGGTATGTGGGGAGTTTCTTGCCTTTTGGGAGGTCTGGGGTCTTCTGCCAGCGTTCAGTAGGTGTTCTGTAGGAGTTGTTCCACGTGTAGCTGTATTTCTGGTGTATCCGTGGGGAGGAAGGTGATCTCCGCGTCTTACTCTTCCGCCATCTTACCCGGAAGTCCGACTGCCAAAATTCTTAATCTTCAACACCAGCAAATGAAGGCTTTTCTGCTGACAGCGTCCTCTGGGAGCCTGGTCCTGTTCTGGCTGGCGAGACCTGAGTAAACTCAGTAAGGTCGACACCCACAGCCGTTCTGTGGTAATGTTTCCTCTACGGTAGCCAGTGGGAGCCCATAACTCTTTTTGAATTATGGTTTTCACAAGGCAAATGCCCAGTAGTTGGATTGTTGTGTCGTATGGTACTTCTATTGTTAGTTATTTAAAGGAACCTCCGTACTGTTCTCCCTAGTGCCCATATCAATTTACATTCCCACCCACAGTGCAAGTGTGTTCCCTTTTCTCCAATAAAGGCCTCTCCAGCATTTATTGTTTTGTAGATTTTTTTCATGATTGCCACTCTGGCTGCTGTGAGGTGATACCTCATGGTAGTTTTGATTTGCATTTCTCTAATGATTAGTGATGTTCAGCATCCTTTCATGTGTTCCTTGGTAATCTGTATATCTTCTTTGGAGAAATGTCTATTAGGTCTTCTGCCCGTTTTTGGATTGGGTTGTTTGTTTTTTGTGATATTGAGCTACGTGAGGTGCTTGTAAAGTTTGGAGATTAATCCTTTGTCAATTGCTTCATTTGAAAATATTTTCTCCCATTCTGAGGGTTGTTTTTGCATCTTGTTTATGTTTTCCTGTACTGTGTAAAAGCTTTTAAGTTTCATTAGGTCCCATTTGTTGATTTCTGTTTTTATTTCCATTTCTCTAGGAGGTGGGTCAAAAAGGATCTTGCTTTGATTTATGTCATAGTGTGTTCTGCCTATGGTTTCCTCTAAGTGTTTTATAGTGTCTGGTCTTATATTTAGATCTCTAATCAATTTAGAGTTTATTTTTGTGTATGGTGTTATGGAGTGTTCTAATTTCATTCTTTTATGTGTAGGGGTCCAGTTTTCCCATCACCAATTACTGAAGAGACTGTCTTTTCTCCATTGTATATCCTTAGCTCCTTTGTCATAGATGAGATAGCCATAGGTATGTAGGTTTATCTCTGGGCTTTCTGTCCTGTTCCATTGATCTGTGTTTATGCCAATCTACATACACTTGATTCCATTATGGAGACATATAAATACATAGGTTTCAAGGTTATTACCAGTCAGATGTATTCCTCTTCAGTGAATAGGGTGTTTTGTGTCCAGTTCATTGAGAAAGGAGTAGGTCTTGTCTATTACATATTTGGTATATGGAATGGGATCTGTGCTAATTTCAAACTCTGCTTTTACACATCACCCCATGTCACCTTTCCCCTTAAGGAGGCATAAGTGTGTTTTCTAAATGTGTAAATCTGTTCTCTTTTGAAATTCAGTTCATGTGTGGCCATGTTTACATTCCCTCTATAACTGATATATTACAATAAGTTTCTTTTTCTTTGTGGCTCATTTCACTTAGCATCATCGTACCTAAAGCCACTCATTATGCTGCTATTGGCCTTATGACATTGATTTTATGTCTGAGTGACATTCCATTGTATATAAGTGCCACAAATCTATATCCTTTTTTTTTCTTTTACTGGGATATTTAAAGTGTACCGAAGTCGAGGTTCTTGTAAACAGAGCAGCCCTAAAGATTGGGCTGTTTGTGTGTTGTGGATTTTTAATTTTCCCAAAATACACGGCCATCAGTGGAAGTGTGCTATGCTCTGTAGCTCTGTTTTAGAAAACAACATACAGTTCTCCAGAGAGGCTGTTGGCAATTTACATCCTGTCCATCGGCGTAACCAGGCTCCCTTTTCTCCATGGCCTGTCCTGCATTTGTGGTTTTTACACTATTTGTGGATGGCCCTTTTGACTGGAGGTAAGGGACACTTCTCTGTAGTGTGGATTTGCAATGCCTGATGGCTTGCTTGGCGAAAAAGGGTGTATGCATTTTTTCCCGAATATATTCAAGAAAATACACATACTCCCTTTTCAGCCAAGAGCAACATTGTCGAAGTCCTGTCGCTTTTCATGTGCTTTAAAGACGACTCCAATCTACCTCTTGAAATCTGTTTCCTTCAATTCTGCCTTGCATTCAAATCCTCTTCACTGCCTTACCTCAATATAGTTCTGGATGATAGTTGTCCCTTTATAACTCTGCAAGTTTGTGAATTGCTGTGCCCCTGATTTCCATTTTTCAACTCGCCTCTTTGTGAGCTGTCTGAAATATCGCAGGATGGCTTTAGGCCCTAGTCTGGTTCTGGGGCTTCAGGCTGAGCCTTTGGTTAATTCTTCTTCCTGATGGGAAACTAGAGTGACATGTGCCCATCCAAACACCTACAGCTAATCTCTCATTTATTTCACCTCTTCCTGTTCATCCGCTGAACAATTTGCAAACTGTGCATAACATGAGGGTAAAGACGCTGACACTCAAAGTGGGGAGATTTTGAGTAATGCAGATGGAATGGCGAAGCCGAGCACGACAAAAGGAAAAATGAGGTACCTTTTAGAAAACTTTCCCAATTACACAGTGTACCATCCACTGGGTTTCCCATGCATGATTTAACTGTAGGAGGATTCCCTTACACCTGGAGAGTTGGGACCACTAGAATGGGTAGCACACAGTATTGCTCTAAGTGGTTCTCTTTTGCTCACACAACCTCAGCAATCTTGTCAGCCCCAAGTGTCCAGTCTTATGTCTCATCCATCTGTGGGTGTAAAGGTGTACAATCCAAGTTGCATCACAGGCCCTGAACGTAAATTGTAAGACTTTCTCACTGTTTCACTGTTTTTGCATTTTGCTTTTGCAATTTATTTTTATAAGGGGGTTTAGCTGAATTTCAGTGCTGTGTTCATGCCGTTATACACACACATGTTTCCTTTATGGAGACATGAGAATACATATGTTTTAAAATTCTTAGAGTCATATATATTCCTCTGAAATGAATAAGGGTTGTTGAGTCCAGTTCATTATGCCAGGAGTAGGTGTGGTCTATTAAATACTTGGTTTATGTAACGGTATGTGTGCTAATTTAAAACTGTGGTTTTATGCATCACCTCACCTCGCCTTTCCCATTAAGCAGGAAGAAGATTCTTTTCTAAATGTGTGACTCTGTTGTGTTTCTTATTCAGTTCATGTGTAGTCATGTGTACACTCCCACTATGAGTGATATCTTATGATAAGACTCGTTACTCTGTTATCTTTCCTAAATCAGTTCATGTGTAGCCATGTTTTCAGGACCTTCATAAGTGATATCTTATGATAAGTTTCTCTTTCTGTGTGACTTATTTCACTTAGAATCATCGTTCCTGAGTCCACTCATTTTGCTGCTACTGGCCTTATGACATTAATGTCATGGCTGAGGGATATTCCATCATACGTAAGTACCACAATTTCTTGAAACATTTTTGTCTTTCCTGGGATATTTAAGGTGTACCCAAGTTGAGGTTCTTGTAAGCAGTGCAGCCCTAAATTTGGGCATGGATGTGTCTTATCGATTTTCAGTTTTCCAAAGGTATATTCCCTAGATGGGAACTGCCCTTGGATTATTAGCTCTGTTGTTTATTTGATATAGGGAACACAATGCTCTCCTCCAGAGAGGTAGTTGGCAATTTATATCCTGCCCTTTAGACTAACAAGGTTCACTGATCTCCAGGGCCTGTCTTGACTTTCTGGTTTCTACCCATTTTTCGGATATCCCTTTTGACCTGTGGGAAGTGATCGTTCTTTTAGTGAAGATTTGCATTGCCCGCTTGCTTGCTTGGCCAAAAAGGGCATATGCTTTCTTTCCTGAATATATTCAGGATAAAACACATATGCCCTTTTTGGCCAAGTGCATCACTGTCGAAGTTGTGCCCCTCTTCCTGTGCTTCAAAGGCGATTCCAATGTACTTCATGAAATCTGTTTCCTGTTATTCTGCCTCATTTTCAAATCTGCCTCATTGCCTTCCCTCAATAGATTTATGGACGATAGTTGTCCTTTATTACTCTGCCAATTTGTGAATTGCTGTGCCCCTGAGCTCCAATTTTCAGCTCGTTTTTTTGTGATCTGACCGTAAATCCACAATTTTGGTTCAGGACTTATACTCGTTCCTACAGGCAGGTTGAGACTTTGGTTAATTCTTCTTCCTGATGGGAAATTAGAGTGACATGTGCCCGTCCAAATGCCTAACAACTACTCTCTAATTGGTTCTCCGTCTTCCCTTTCATCCTCTGCCAAATTGGTAACCTGTGCGAACCAGGACGTTAAAGGGGATGTCTCTCCAAGTAGGGATATTGATAGTAAAGCAGTTAAAAGGTCAAACCGGAGCACCAGGAGAGGGACTATTCGTTGAGTTTTAGATACCATTGGTATCCACAGTGTGTCCGTTCTCTAGGATTCCCGTACATGTTATAGCTCTAGTAATAATCCCTTCAACCAGGAGAGTTGGGACCAATGCAATATGTGCAACGCATTATTGCTTTAAAGGGTCTTCATTTGCTCACCCAATCTCACCAATCCTCTCAATCACAAGTATACAGCCATAAGACACATCCAGCTGTCATTGTAGATATGGTCATTTCAGGTTTCATCAGAGCCCCTGAAGGAATTGTAAAGAATTTCCCTGTTTTTTGTTTTGTTTTTGAAATTCCTGTTTATAGTGGGTTTGAGCTGATTCTCACGGCCATGTTTATGCCAGTCGAGACAAACTTGAATCCCTTATGGACACATTTCAATACATAGGTTTTAAGATTCTTACTAGTCAGATATATTACTCTGCGGGGAATATGGGGTGTTGAGTCCCTTTCACTGAGGAAGGTGTAGGTCTTGTCTATTCCCTATTAGGGTTTTGGATTGGTACCTGTACTAATATCTAACTCTGGTTTTATGCATCACCCCGCCTCTCCTTCCCCCTTAAGCAGGCATAAGAGTGTTTTCTGAATGTGAGACTCTGTTGTCTTTCCTAACTCAGTTCATGTGTAGCCATGTTTACAGGATCTTCATAAGTGATATCTTATGATACGTTTCTTTTTCTGTGTGACTTATTTCACTTAGTATCATCGTACCAGAATCCACTCATTTTGCTGCTACTGGTCTTATGAGTTTGATTTCATGGCTGAGGGATATTCCATCGTACATAAGTACCACAATTTTTTGAACCATTTTTATATTTCCTGGGATATTTAATGTGTACCCAAGTTGAGGTTCTTGTAAACAGTGCAGCCCTAAATTTTGGGGTGGCTCTGTCTTATAGAGTTTCAGTTTTCCCAAGGAATATTCCCTAGACTCGAAGTGCCCTTGGCTCTGTAGCTCTGTTGTTTACTTGTTTTAGGTAACACAATGCACTCATCCAGAGAGGCAGTTGGCAATTTACATCCCGCCCATCAGCATAACAAGGCTCCCTCTTCTCCAGGGCCTGTCTTGCCTGTCTGGTTTTTAACCATTTTGTGGATGCCCCTAATGACTGGAGGGAAGTGATACTTGTTTGTAGTGCAGATTTGCATTCCCGCTTGCTTGCTTGGCCAAAAAGTGCGTATGCGTTTTCTCCTGAATATATTCAGGAGAAAACGCATACGCCCTTTTTCGCCAAGTGCATCATTGTCGAATTTGTGCCCCTCTTCCTGTGCTTTAAAGGCCATTCCAATGTACCTCTTGAAATCTGTTTCCTGCTATTCTGCCTCGCTTTCAAGTCCGCCTCGTTGCCTCCACTCAACAGATTTTTGGACGACAGTTGCCCTTTATTACTCTGCCAGTTTGTGAATTGTTTTGCACCTGAGCTCCATTTTTTCTTTTTTTTTATTAATTTATTTATTTTTGCTGTGTTGTGTCTTCGTTTCTCTGCGAGGGCTTTCTCTAGTTGTGGCAAGCGGGGGCCATTCTTCATCGCGGTGCGCGGGCCTCTCACTTTCGCGGCCTCTTGTTGCGGATCACAGGCTCCAGACGCGCAGACTCAGTAGTCGTGGCTTACGGGCCTAGTTGTTCCGCGGCACGTGGGATCCTCCCAGACCAGGGCTCGAACCCGTGTCCCCTGCATTAGCAGGCAGATTTTCAACCACTGTTCCACAAGGGAAGACCCCTGAGCTCCATTATTTAACTCGTTTTTTGTGAGCTGAACGCAAGTCCAATATTTTGGTTCAGGACCTATACTGATTCCAGGTGGGTGGCTGAGACTTTGGTTAATTATTTTTCCTCCCGGGAAATAAGAGTGACATGTGCCCGTCCAAATGCCTAACAGCTACTCTCTCATTAGTTCACCCTCTTCCCTTTCATCCTTTGCCAAATTGGCAACCTGGGCGAACCAGAAGGTTAAAGGTGCTGTCTCTCCAAGTTGGGAGATTGATAGTAAAGCAGTTGGAAAGTCAAACTGGAGCACCAGGAGAGGGACTATTCTTTGAGTTTTAGAAAACTTTCATATTCACAGTGTGTGCATTCTCTAGGTTTCCCGTACATGTTATAGCTGTAGTAATATTCCCTTCAACCTGGAGAGTTGGGACCCATGGAATGGGTGCCATGCATTATTGCTTTAAAGGGTCTGCATTTGCTCACCCAATCTCACCAATCCTCTCAGTCCCAGGTGTAAAGCCTTATGCCACATCCAGCTGTCATTGTAGACAGGGTCATTCCACGTTTCATCAGAGACCCTGAAGGAATTGTAAAGAATTTCCATGTATTTTGTGTTTTGTTTTTGAAATTCCTTTTTATAGTGGGTTTGAGCTGATTCTCGCTGCCATGTTTATGCCAGTCTAGACACACTTGATTCCCTTACGGAGACATATCAATACATAGGTTTTAAGATTCTTACTAGTCAGATATATTCCTCTGCCGGAAATATGGGGTTTTGAGTCCCTTTCACTGAGGAAGGTATAGGTAGGTCTTGTCTATTCCATTGTTGGTTTTTGGAAGGGTACTTGTGCTTATATCAAACTCTGGTTTTATGCATCACCCCACCTCTCCTTCCCCCTTAAGCAGGCATTAGAGTGTTTTCTAAATGTGAGACTCTGTTCTCTTTCCTAACTCAGTTCATGTGTAGCCATGTTTACAGGATCTTCATAAGTGATATCTTATGATAAGCTTCTTTTTCTGTGTGACTTATTTCACTTAGAATCATCGTACATGAATCCACTCATTTTGCTGCTACTGGTCTTATGACATTGATTTCGTGTCTGAGGGATATTCCATCGTACGTAAGTACCAAAATTTTTTGAACCATTTTTATATTTCCTGGGATATTTCAGGTGTACCCAAGTTGAGGTTCTTGTAAGCAGTGCAGCCCTAAATTTGGGGGTGGCTCTGTCTTAATGATTTTCAGTTTTCCCAACGTATACTCCCTAGACTGGAAGTGCCCTTGGCTCTGTAGCTCTGTTGTTTACTTCTTTTAGGGAACACAATGAACTCCTCCAGTGAGGCAGTTGGCAATTTACATCCCGCCCATCAGCATAACAAGGCTCCCTGTTCTCCAGGGCCTGTCTTGCCTTTCTGTTATTACACATTTTGTGGATGTCCCTTTTGACCGGTGGGAAGTGATACTTCTTTGTAGTGCAGATTTGCATTGCCCGCTTGCTTGCTTGGCCAATATGGGCCTATGCATTTTCTCCTGCATATATTCAGGAGAAAATGCATACGCCATTTTTGGCCAAGTGCATCATTGTCGAAATTGTGCACCTCTTCCTGTGCTTTACAGGTGATTCCATCGTACCTCTTAAAATCTGTTTCCTGCTATTCTAACTCGCTTTCAAGTCTGCCTCGTTGCCTTCCTTCAACAGATTTTTGGATGATAGTTGTCCTTTATTTCTTTGCCAGTTTGTGAATTGCTGTGCCCTTGAGCTCCATTTTTCAACTCGATTTTGTGAGCTGAACGCATGTCCATAATTTTGGTTCAGGACCTATACTGGTTCCCGGTGGGTGGTTGCAACTTTGGTTAATTCTTCTTCCTGCTGGGAAATTAGAGTGACATATGCCCGTCCAAATGCCTGACAGCTACTCTCTCATTGGTTCTCCCTCTTCCCATTCATCCTCTGCAAAATTGGCAATCTGTGAGAACCAGGAGGTTAAAGAGGCTGTCTCTCCAAGTTGGGAGATTGATAGTAAAGCAGTTGGAACGTCAAACTGGAGCACCAGGAGAGGGACTATTCGTTGAGTTTTAGAGACATTTCATATTCACAGTGTGTCCATTCTCTAGGTTTCCCGTACATGTTATAGCTTTATTAATATTCCCTCCAACCTGGAGAGTTGGGACCCATGGAATGGGTACCATGCATTATTGCTTTAAAGGGTCTGCATTTGCTCACCCAGTGTCACCAATCCTCACAGTCCCAAGTGTCCTGCCTTATGCCACATCCAGCTGTCATTGTAGACAGGGTCATTCCAGATTTCATCAGAGACCCTGTAGGAATTGTAAAGAATTTCCCAGTTTTTTTGTTTTGTTTTTGAAATTCCATTTTATAGTGGGTTTGAGCTGATTCTCGCTGCCATGTTTATGCCAGTGTAGGCACACTTGATTCCCTTACGGAGACATATCAATACATAGGTTTTAAGATTCTTACTAGTCAGATATATTCCTCTGCGGGAAATATGGGATTTTGAGTCCCTTTCACTGAGAAAGATATAGGAAGGTCTTGTCAATTCCATAGTTGGTTTTTGGATCGGTACCTGTGCTTATATCAAACTCTGGTTTTATGCATCACCCCACCTCTCCTTCCCCCTTAAGCAGGCATAAGAGTGTTTTCTAAATGTGAGACTCTGTTCTCTTTCCTAACTCAGTTCATGTGTAGCCATGTTTACAGGATCTTCATAAGTGATATCTTCTTATACGTTTCTTTTTCTGTGTGACTTATTTCACTTAGAATCATCGTACCTGAATCCACTCATTTTGCTGCTACTGGTCATATGACATTGATTTCATGGCTGAGGCATATTCCATCGTACGTAAGTACCACGATTTTTGAACAATTTTTATCTTTCATGGGATATTCAAGGTGTACCCAAGTTGAGGTTCTTGTAAGCAGTGCAGCCCTAAATTTCGGGGTGGCTCTGTCTTATTGATTTTCAGTTTTCCCAAGGTATATTCCCTAGACTGGAAGTGCCCTTGGCTCTGTAGCTATGTTGTTTACTTGTTTTAGGGAACACAATGCACTCCTCCAGAGAGGCAGTTGGCAGTTTATATCCCGCCCATCAGCATAACAAGGCTCCCTGTTCTGCAGGGCCTGTCTTGAATTTCTGGTTTTTACCCTTTTTGTGGATGTCCATTTGGACCGGTGGGAAGTGATACTTCTTTGTAGTGCAGATTTGCATTGCCTGCTTGCTTGCTTGGCCAGAAAGTGCGTATTCGTTTTCTCCTGCATATACACAAGAGAAAACGCATACACCCTTTTTGGCCAAGTGCATCATTGTCGAAGTTGTGCCCCTCTTCCTGTGCTTTAAAGGTGATTCCAACGTACCTCTTGAAATCTGTTTCCTGCTATTCTCCCTCACGTACAAGTCCGCCTCGCTGCCTTCCCTCAACAGATTTTTGGATGATAGTTGGCCTTTATTACTCTGCCAGTTTGTGAATTGCTGTGCCCTTGAGCTCCATTTTTCAACTCTTTTATTGTGAGCTGAACGCATGTCCAAAATTTTGGTTCAGGACCTATATTTTTTCCCGGTGGGTGGCTGCAACTTTGGGTAATTCTTCTTCCTGCCGGGAATTTAGACTGACATATGCCCGTCCAATTGCCTCACAGCTACTCTCTCATTGGTTCTCCCTGTTCCCTTTCATCCTCTGCCAAATTGGCAACCTGTGAGAACCAGGAGGTAAAAGGGGCTGTCTCTCCAAGTTGGGAGATTGATAGTAAAGCAGTTGGAAAGTCAAACCGGAGCACCAGGACAGGGACTATTTGTTGAGTTTTAGAGACATTTCGTATTCACAGTGTGTCCATTCTCCAGGTTTCCCATACATGTTATAGCTGTAGTAATATTCCCTTCAACCTGGAGAGTTGGGACCCATGGAATGGGTGCCATGCATTATTGCTTTAAAGGGTCTCCATTTGCTCACCCAATCTCACCAATCCTCTCAGTCCCAAGTGTCCAGACTTATGCCACATCCAGCTGTCATTTTAGACAGGGTCATTCCACGTTTCATCAGAGACCCTGAAGGAATTGTAAAGAATTTCCCTGTTTTTTCGTTTTGTTTTTGAAATTCCATTTTATAGTGGGTTTGAGCCAATTCTCGCTGCCAAGTTTATGCCAGTCTAGACACACTTGATTCCCTTATGGAGACATATCAATACATAGATTTTAAGATTCTTACTAGTCAGATATATTCCTCTGCGAGAAATATGTGGTTTTGAGTCACTTTCACTGAGAAAGGTATAGGTAGGTCTTTTCTATTCCATAGTTGGTTTTTGGAATGGTACCTGTGCTTATATCAAACTCTGGTTTTATGCATCACCCCGCCTCTCCTTCCCCCTTAAGCAGGCATAAGAGTGTTTTCTAAATGTGAGACTCTCTTCTCTTTCCTAACTCAGTTCATGTGTAGCCATGTTTACAGGATCTTCATAAGTGATATCTTATGATACGTTTCTTTTTCTGTGTGACTTCTTTCACTTAGAATCATCGTACCTGAATCCACTCATTTTGCTGCTACTGGTCTTTTTTTTTTTATAACAAATTTAATCAGTTATACATATACATATGTTTCCATAACCCCTCCCTTTTGCGTCTCCCTCCTACCCTCCCTATCCCACCCCTCCAGGCGGTCACAAAGTACCGAGCTGACCTCCCTGTGCTATGCGGCTGCTTCCCACTAGCTATCTACCTCACGTTTGGTAGTGTATATATGTCCATGCCGCTCTTTCACTTTGTCACAGCTTACCCTTCCCCCTCCCCATATCCTCAAGTCCATTCTCTAGTAGGTCTGTGTCTTTATTCCTGTCTTACCCCTATGTTCTTCATGACATTTTTTTTCTTAAATTCCATATATATGTGTTAGCATACAGTATTTGTGTTTCTCTTTCTGACTTACTTCACTCTGTATGACAGACTCTAGGTCTATCCACCTCATTACAAATAGCTCAATTTCATTTCTTTTTATGGCTGAGTAATATTCCATTGTATATATGTGCCACATCTTCTTTATCCATTCATCCGATGATGGACACTTAGGTTGTTTCCATCTCCGGGCTATTGTAAATAGGGCTGCTATGAACATTTTGGTACATGTCTCTTTTTGAACTATGGTTTTCTCAGGGTATATGCCCAGTAGTGGGATTGCTGGGTCATATGGTAGTTCTATTTGTAGTTTTTTAAGGAACCTCCATACCGTTCTCCATAGCGGCTGTACCAATTCACATTCCCACCAGCAGTGCAAGAGTGTTCCCTTTTTTCCACACCCTCTCCAGCATTTATTGTTTCTAGATTTTTTGATGATGGCCATTCTGACTGGTGTGAGATGATATCTCATTGTAGTTTTGATTTGCATTTCTCTAATGAGTAAAGATGTTGAGCATCCTTTCATGTGTTTGTTGGCAGTCTGTATATCTTCTGTGGAGAAATGTCTATTTAGGTCTTCTGCCCATTTTTGGATTGGGTTCTTTGTTTTTTTGTTATTGAGCTGCATGAGCTGCTTATAAATTTTGGAGATTAATCCTTTGTCAGTTGCTTCATTTGCAAATATTTTCTCCCATTCTGAGGGTTGTCTTTTGGTCTTGTTTATGGTTTCCTTTGCTGTGCAAAAGCTTTTAAGTTTCATTAGGTCCCATGTGTTTATTTTTGTCTTTATTTCCATTTCTCTAGGAGGTGGGTCAAAAAGGATCTTGCTGTGATTTATGTCATAGAGTGTTCTGCCTATGTGTTCCTCTAAGAGTTTGATAGTGTCTGGCCTTACATTTAGGTCTTTAATCCATTTTGAGCTTATTTTTGTGTATGGTGTTAGGGAGTGATCTAATCTCATACTTTTACATGTCCCTATCCAGTTTTCCCAGCACCACTTATTGAAGAGACTGTCCTTTCTCCACTGTACATTCCTGCCTCCTTTATCAAAGATAAGGTGACCATATGTCCGTGGGTTTAGCTCTGGGCTTTCTATCCTGTTCCATTGATCTATCTTTCTGTTTTTGTGCCAGTACCATACTGTCTTGATTACTGTAGCTTTGTAGTATAGTCTGAAGTCAGGGAGCCTGATTCCTCCAGCTCCATTTTTCGTTCTCAAGATTGCTTTGGCTATTCGGGGTCTTTTGTGTTTCCATACAAATTGTGAAATTTTTTGTTCTAGTTCTGTGAAAAATGCCAGTGGTAGTTTGATAGGGATTGCATTGAACCTGTAGATTGCTTTGGGTAGTAGAGTCATTTTCACAATGTTGATTCTTCCAATCCAAGAACATGGTATATCTCTCCATCTATTTGTATCATCTTTAATTTCTTTCATCAGTGTCTTATAATTTTCTGCATACAGGTCTTTTGTGTCCTTAGGTAGGTTTATTCCTAGATATTTTATTCTTTTTGTTGCAATGGTAAATGGGAGTGTTTCCTTGATTTCACTTTCAGATTTTTCATCATCAGTATATAGGAATGCCAGAGATTTCTGTGCATTAATTTTGTATCCTGCAACTTTACCAAATTCATTGATTAACTCTAGTAGTTTTCTGGTAGCATCTTTAGGATTCTCTATGTATAGTATCATGTCATCTGCAAACAGTGACAGCTTTACTTCTTCTTTTCCAATTTGGATTCCTTTTATTTCCTTTTCTTCTCTGATTGCTGTGGCTAAAACTTCCAAAACTAGGTTGAATAAGAGTGGTGAAAGTGGGCAACCTTGTCTAGTTCCTGATCTTAGTGGAAATGGTTTCAGTTTTTCACCATTGAGGACGATGCTGGCTGTGGGTTTGTCATATATGGCCTTTATTATGTTGAGGAAAGTTCCCTCTATGCCTACTTTCTGCAGGGTTTTTATCATAAATGGGTGTTGAATTTTGTCGAAAGCTTTCTCTGGATCTATTGAGATGATCATATGGTTTTTCTCCTTCAATTTGTTAATATGGTGTATCACGTTGATTGATTTGCATATATTGAAGAATCCTTGCATTCCTGGAATAAACCCCACTTGATCATGGTGTATGATCCTTTTAATGTGCTGTTGGATTCTGTTTGCTAGAATTTTGTTGAGGATTTTTGCATCTATGTTCATCAGTGATATTGGCCTGTAGTTTTCTTTCTTTGTGACATCCTTGCCTGGTTTTGGTATCAAGGTGATGGTGGCCTCGTAGAATGAGTTTGGGAGTGTTCCTCCCTCTGCTATATTTTGGAAGAGTTTCAGAAGGACAGGTGTTAGCTCTTCTCTAAATGCTTGATAGAATTCGCCTGTGAAGCCATCTGGTCCTGGGCTTTTGTTTGTTGGAAGAATTTTTATCACAGTTTCAATTTCAGTGCTTGTGATTGGTCTGTTCATATTTTCTATTTCTTCCTGATTCAGTCTTGGCAGGTTGTGCATTTCTAAGAATTTGTCCATTTCCTCCAGGTTGTCCATTTTATTGGCATAGAGTTGCTTATAGTAATCTCTCATGATCTTTTGTATTTCTGTAGTGTCAGTTGTTACTTCTCCTTTTTCATTTCTAATTCTATTGATTTGAGTCTTCTCCCTTTTTTTCTTGATGAGTCTGGCTAATGGTTTATCAATTTTGTTTATCTTCTCAAAGAACCAGCTTTTAGTTTTATTGATCTTTGCTATCGTTTCCTTCCTTTCTTTTTCATTTATTTCTGATCTGATTTTTATGATTTCTTTCCTTCTGCTAACTTTGGGATGTTTTTGTTCTTCTTTCTCTAATTGCTTTAGGTGCAAGGTTAGGTTGTTTATTCGAGATGTTTCCTGTTTCTTAAGGTGGGATTGTATTGCTATAAACTTCCCTCTTAGAACTGCTTTTGCTGCATCCCATAGGTTTTGGGTCGTCGTGTCTCCATTGTCATTTGTTTCTAGGTATTTTTTAATTTCCTCTTTGATTTCTTCAGTGATCACTTCGTTATTAAGTAGTGTATTGTTTAGCCTCCATGTGTTTGTATTTTTTACAGCTCTTTTCCTGTAATTGATATCTAGTCTCATAGCATTGTGGTCGGAAAAGATGCTTGATACAATTTCAATTTTCTTAAATTTACCAAGGCTTGATTTGTGACCCAAGATATGATCTATCCTGGAGAATGTTCCATGAGCACTTGAGAAAAATGTGTATTCTGTTGTTTTTGGATGGAATGTCCTATAAATATCAATTAAGTCCATCTTGTTTAATGTATCATTTAAAGCTTGTGTTTCCTTATTTATTTTCATTTTGGATGATCTGTCCATTGGTGAAAGTGGGGTGTTAAAGTCCCCTACTATGATTGTGTTACTGTCGATTTCTCCTTTTATGGCTGTTAGTATTTGCCTTATGTATTGAGGTGCTCCTATGTTGGGTGCATAAATATTTACAATTGTTATATCTTCTTCTTGGATCGATCCCTTGATCATTATGTAGTGTCCTTCTTTGTCTCTTCTAGTAGTCCTTATTTTAAAGTCTATTTTGTCTGATATGAGAATTGCTACTCCAGCTTTCTTTTGGTTTCCATTTGCATGGAATATCTTTTTCCATCCCCTTACTTTCAGTCTGTATGTGTCTCTAGGTCTGAAGTGGGTCTCTTGTAGACAGCATATAGATGGGTCTTGTTTTTGTATCCATTCAGCCACTCTGTGTCTTTTGGTGGGAGCATTTAGTCCATTTACATTTAAGGTAATTATCGATATGTATGTTCCTATTCCCATTTTCTTAATTGTTTTGGGTTCATTATTGTAGGTATATTCCTTCTGTTGTGTTTCTTGCCTAGAGAAGTTCCTTTAGCATTTGTTGTAAAGCTGGTTTGGTGGTGCTGAACTCTCTCAGCTTTTGCTTGTCTGTAAACCTTTTAATTTCTCCATCAAATCTGAATGAGATCCTTGCTGGGTAGAGTAATCTTGGTTGCAGGTTTTTCTCCTTCATCACTTTAAGTATGTCCTGCCACTCCCTTCTGGCTTGTAGAGTTTCTGCTGAGAGATCAGCTGTTATCCTGATGGGGATTCCCTTGTGTGTTATTTGTTGTTTTTGCCTTGCTGCTTTTAATATGATTTCTTTGTGTTTAATTTTTGACAGTTTGATTAATATGTGTCTTGGCGTATTTCTCCTTGGATTTATTCTGTATGGGACTCTCTGTGCCTCCTGGACTTGATTAACTATTTCCTTTCCCATATTAGGGAAGTTTTCAACTATAATCTCTTCAAATATTTTCTCAGTCCCTTTCTTTTTCTCTTCTTCTTCTGGAACCCCTATAATTCGAATGTTGGTGCGTTTAATGTTGTCCCAGAGGTCTCTGAGACTGTCCTCTGTTCTTTTCATTCTTTTTTCTTTATTTTGCTCTGCAGCAGTTATTTCCACTATTTTATCTTCCACCTCACTTATCCGTTCCTCTGCCTCAGTTATTCTGCTATTGATCCCATCTAGAGTATTTTTTATTTCATTTATTGTGTTTTTAATCGATGCTTGACTCATCTTTAGTTCTTCTAGGTCCTTGTTAACTGTTTCTTGCATTTTGTCTATTCTATTTCCAAGATTTTGGATCTGGGAAATAGAATCTTGGATCATCTTTACCATCATTATTCTGAATTCTTTTTCAGGTAGAGTGCCTATTACCTCTTCATTTGTTAGGTCTGGTGGGTTTTTATCTTGCTCCTTCTCCTGCTGTGTGTTTTTCTGTCTTCTCATTTTGCTTATGTTACTGTGTTTGGGGTCTCCTTTTTGCAGGCTGCAGGTTCGTAGTTCCTGTTGTTTTTGGTGTCTGTCCCCAGTGGCTAAGGTTGGTTTAGTGGATTGTGTAGGCTTCCTGGTGGAGGGGACTAGTGCCTGTGTTCTGGTGGATGAGGCTGGATCTTGTCTTTCTGGTGGGCAGGTCCACGTCTGGTGGTGTGTTTTGGGGTGTCTGTGGACTTTTTATGATTTTAGGCCACCTCTCTGCTAATGGGTGGCGTTGTGTTCCTGTCTTGCTAGTTGTTTGGCTCAGGGTGTCCAGCACTGTAGCCTGCTGGTCGTTGAGTGAAGCTGGGTGCTGGTGTTGAGATGGAGATCTCTGGAAGATTTTCGCCGTTTGATATTATGTGGAGCTGGGAGGTCTCTTGTGGACCAGTGTCCTGAAGTTGGCTCTCCCACCTCAGAGGCACAGCACTGACTCCTGGCTCCTCAATTTGGGATGATGTGTTGTCTATCCATGTATTCCACAGATGCAGGATACATCAAGTTGATTGTGGAGCTTTAATCCGCTGCTTCTGAGGCTGCTGGGAGAGGTTTCCCTTTCTCTTCTTTGTTCTCACAGCTCCTGGGTCTCAGCTTTGGATTTGGCCCCGCCTCTGCGTGTAGGTAGCTGGAGGGCGTCTGCTCTTCGCTCAGATAGGACAGGGTTAAAGGAGCAGCCTCTTCGGGGACTCTGGCTCACTCAGGCCGGGAGGGAGGGAGGGGCACGGAGTGCGGGGTGAGCCTGCAGTGGCAGAGGTCGGCGTGACGTTGCACCAGCCCGAGGCGCGCCGTGCGTTCTCCCAGGGAAGCCGCCCCTGGATCCCGGGACCCCGGCAGTGGCGGGCTGCACAGGCTCCCGGAAGGGCGGTGTGGGCAGTGACCTGCGCTCGCACACAGGCTTCTTGGCGGCGGCAGCAGCAGCCCCAGCGTCCCACGCCCGTCACTGGGCTCCGCGCTTTCAGTCGCGACTCGCGCCCGTCTGTGGAGCCCCTTTAAGCAGCGCTCTTAATCCCCTCTCCTCGCGCACCAGGAAACCAAGAGGGAAGAAAAAGTCTCTTGCCTCTTCGGCAACTCCAGAGTTTTCACGGACTCCCTCCCGGCTAGCCGTGGCACATCAGCCCCCTTCAGGCTGAGTTCTCGCCGCCAGCCCCAGTCCTCTCCCTGCGCTCTGACCGAAGCCCGAGCCTCAGCTTCCAGCGCTGCGCGCCCCGGCGGGCGAGCAGACAAGCCTCTCGGGCTGGTGAGTGCCGCTCGGCACCGATCCTCTGAGTGCGGATCTCTCCGCTTTGCCCTACCCAGGTATGTGGGGAGTTTCTTGCCTTTTGGGAGGTCTGGGGTCTTCTGCCAGCGTTCAGTAGGTGTTCTGTAGGAGTTGTTCCACGTGTAGCTGTATTTCTGGTGTATCCGTGGGGAGGAAGGTGATCTCCGCGTCTTACTCTTCCGCCATCTTACCCGGAAGTCCGCTGCTACTGGTCTTATGACATTGATTTCATGGCTGAGGGATATTCCATCATACGTAAGTACCATAATTTTTTGAACAATTTTTATATATCCTGGGATATTTAAGGTGTACCCAAGTTGAGGTTCTTGTAAGAAGTGCAGCCCTAAATTTGAGGGTGGCTGTGTCTTACTGATTTTCAGTTTTCCCAAGGTATATTCCCTAGACTGGAATTGCCCTGGGCTCTGTAGCTCTGTTGTTTACCTGTTTTAGGGAACACAATGCACTCCTCCAGGGAGGCAGTTGACAATTTACATCCCACCCATTAGCATAAGAAGGCTCCATGTTCTCCAGGGCCTGTCTTGCCTTTCTGGTATTTACCCATTTTGTGGAGGTCCCTTTTGACTGGTGGGAAGGGATACTTCTTTGTAGTGCAGATTTGCATTGCCTGCTTGCTTGCTTGGCCAAAAAGGGCATATGCGTTTTCTCATGCATATATTCAGGAGAAAATGCATACGCCCTATTTGGCAAAGTGCATCATTGTCGAAGTTGTGCCCCTCTTCCTGTGCTTTACAGGTGATTCCAACATACCTCTTGAAATCTGTTTCCTGCTATTCTGCCTCGCATTTAAGTCAGCCTCGTTGCCTTCCCTCAACAGATTTTTGGATGATAGTTGTCCTTTATTACTCTGCCAATTTGTGAATTGCTGTGCCCTTTAGCTCCAATTTTCAACTCGTTTTTTGTGAGCTGAACGCATGTCCAAAATTTTGGTTCAGGACCTATACTGGTTCCCGGTGGGTGGCTGCAACTGTGGTTAATTCTTCTTCCTGCCGGGAAATTAGAGTGACATATGCCCGTCCAAATGCCTAACAGCTACTCTCTCATTGATTCTCCCTCTTCCCTTTCATCCTCTGCCAAATTGGCCACCTGTGAGAACCAGGATGTTAAAGGGGCTATCTCTCCAAGTTGGGAGATTGATAGTAAAGCAGTTGGAAAGTCAAACCGGATCACCAGGAGACGGACTATTCGTTGAGTTTCAGAGACCTTATCTATTCACAGTGTGTCCATTCTCTAGGTTTCCCGTACATGTTATAGCTGTAGTAATATTCCCTTCAACCTGGAGAGTTGGGACCCATGGAATGGGTGCCATGCATTATTGCATTAAAGGGTCTGCATTTGTTCACCCAATCACACCATTCGCCTCATTCCCAAGTGTCCAGTCTTATGCCACATCCAGCTGTCATTGTAGACAGGGTCATTCAAGGTTTCATCAGAGACCCTGAAGGAATTGTAAAGAATTTCCCTGTATTTTGTTTTGTTTTTGAAATTCCTTTTTATAGTGGGTTTGAGCTGATTCTCGCTGCCCTGTTTATGCCAGTCTAGAAACACTTGATTCCCTTACGGAGACATATCAGTACATAGGTTTTAAGATTCTTACTAGTCACATATATTCCTCTGCGGCAAATATGGGGTTTTGAGTCCCTTTCACTGAGGAAGTTATAGGTAGGTCTTGTCTATTCCATAGTTGGTTTTTGGAACAGTACCTGTGCTTATATCAAACTCTGGTTTTATGCATCACTCCACCTCTCCTTCCCCCTTAAGCAGGCATAAGAGTGTTTTCTAAATGTGTGACTCTGTTCTCTTTCCTAACTCAGTTCATGTGTAGCCATGTTTACAGGATCTTCGTAAGTGATATCTTATGATAAGCTTCTTTTTCTGTGTGACTTATTTCACTTAGAATCATCGTACCTGAATCCACTCATTTTGCTGCTACTAGTCTTATGACATTGATTTCATGGCTGAGGGATATTCCATCGTACGTAAGTATCACAATTTTTTGAACCATTTTTATATTTTCTGGGATATTTAAGGTCTACCCTAGTTGAGGTTCTTGTAAGCAGTGCAGCCCTAAATTTGAGGATGGCTCTGTCTTATTGATTTTCAGTTTTCCCAAGGTATATTCCCTAGACTGGAAGTGCCCTTGGCTCTGTAGCTCTGTTGTTTACTTCTTTTAGGGAACACAATGCACTCCTCCCGTGAATCAGTTGACAATTTACATCCCGCCCATCAGCATAACAAGGCTCCCTGTTCTCCAGGGCCTGTCCTGCCTTTCTGGTTTTTACCCATTTTGTGGATGTCCCTTTTGACCGGTGGGAAGTGATACTTCTTTGTAGTGCAGATTTGCATTGCCTGCTTGCTTGCTTGGCCAAAATGGGTGTATGCGTTTTATTTTGCATATATTCAGGAGAAAATGCATACGCCCTTTTTGGCCAAGTGCATCATTGTCAAAGTTGTGCCCCTCTTCCTGTGCTTTACAGGTGATTCCAACTTACCTCTTGAAATCTGTTTCCTGCTATTTTGCCTCGCTTTCAAGTCCACCCCGCTGCCTTCCCTCAACAGTTTTTTGGATGGTAGTTGTCCTTTTTTACTCTGCCAGTTTGGGAATTGCTGTGCCCTTGAGCTCCATTTATCAACTCGTTTTTTCTGAGCGGAACGCATGTCCAAAATTTTGGTTCAGGACTACACTGGTTCCCAGTGGGTGGCTGCAACTTTGGTTAATTCTTCTTCCTGCCGGGAAATTAGAGTGACATATGCCCGTCCAAATGCCTAACAGCTACTCTCACATTGGTTCACCCTCTTCCCTTTCATCCTCTGCCAAATTGGACACCTGTGAGAACCAGGATGTTAAAGGGCCTGTCTCTCCAATTTGGGAGATTGATAGTAAAGCAGTTGGAAAGTCAAACCGCAGCACCAGGAGAGGGACTATTCGTTGAGTTTTAGAGACCTTTCCTATTCACAGTGTGTCCATTCTCTAGGTTTACCATACATGTTATAGCTGTAGTAATATTCCCTTCAACCTGGAGAGTTGGGACCCATGGAATGGGTGCCATGCATTATTGCTTTAAAGGGTCTGCATTTGCTCAACCAATTTCACCAATCCTCTCAGTTCCAAGTGTCCAGCCTTATGCCACATCCAGCTGTCATTGTAGACAGAGTCATTCCAGGTTTCATCAGAGACCCTGAAGGAATTGAAAAGAATTTCCCTGTTTTTTATTTTGTTTTTGAAATTCCTTTTTATAGTGGATTTGAGCTGATTCTCGCTGCCATGATTATGCCAGTCTAGACACACTTGATTCCCTTATGGAGACATATCTATACATAGGTTTTAAGATTCTTACAAGTCAGATATATTCCTCTGAGGGAAATATGGGGTTTTGAGTCCCTTTCACTGAGGAAGGTATAGGTAGGTCTTTTCTATTCCATAGTTGGTTTTTGGAACGGTACCTGTGCTTATATCAAACTCTGGGTTTATGCATCACCCCACCTCTCCTTCCCCCTTAAGCAGGCAAAAGAGTGTTTTCTAAATGTGAGACTCTGTTCTATTTCCTAACTCAGTTCATGTGTAGCCAGGTTTACAGGATCTTCATAAGTGATATCTTATGATAAGCTTCTTTTTCTGTGGGACTTATTTCACTTAGAATCATCGCACCTGAATCCACTCATTTTTCTGCTACTGGTCTTATGACATTGATTTCGTCGCTGAGGAATATTCCATCCTACGTAAGTACCACAATTTTTTGAACCATTTTTATATTTCCTGGGATATTTAAGGTGTACTCAAGTTCAGGTTCTTGTAAGCAGTACAGCCCTAAATTTGAAGGTGGCTCTGTCTTATTGATTTTTAGTTTTCCCATGGTATATTCCCTAGACTGGAAGTGCCCTTGGCTATGTAGCTCTGTTGTTTACTTGTTTTAGGGAACACAATGCACTCCTCCAGAGAGGCAGTTGGCAGTTTACATGTCGCCCATCAGCATAATAAGGCTCCCTGTTCTCCATGGCCTGTCTTGCCTTTCTGGTATTTACACATTTTTTGGATGTCCCTTTTGACAGGTGGGAAGTGATACATTTTTGTAGTGCAGATTTGCATTGCCCACTTGCTTGCTTGATTAAGAAGGGCGTATGCATTTTCTCCTGCATATATTCAGGAGAAAATGCATACGCCCTTTTTGGCCAAGTGCATCATTGTCGAAGTTGTGCCCCTCTTCCTGTGCTTTACAGGTGATTCCAACTTACCTCTTGAAATCTGTTTCCTGCTATTCTGCCTCGCTTTCAAGTCCACCCCGCTGCCTTCCCTCAACAGATTTTTGGATGATAGTTGTCCTTTTTTACTCTGCCAGTTTGTGAATTGCTGTGCCCTTGAGCTCCATTTATCAACTCGTTTTTTTGTGAGCTGAACGCATGTCCAAAATTTTGGTTCAGGACTATACTGGTTCCCAGTGGGTGGCTGCAACTTTGGTTAATTCTTCTTCCTGCCGGGAAATTAGAGTGACATATGCCCGTCCAAATGCCTAACAGCTACTCTCTCATTGGTTCTCCCTCTTCCCTTTCATCCTCTGCCAAATTGGACACCTGTGAGAACCAGGAGGTTAAAGGGGCTGTCTCTCCAAGTTGGCAGATTGATAGTAAAGCAGTTGGAAAGTTAAACCGGAGCACCAGGAGAGGGACTATTCGTTGAGATTTAGAGACCTTTCCTATTCACAGTGTGTCCATTCTCTAGGTTTCCTGTACATGTTATAGCTGTAGTAATATTCCCTTCAACCTGGAGAGTTGGGACCCTTGGAATGGGTGCCATGCATTACTGCTTTAAAGGGTCTGCATTTGCTCACCCAATCTCACCAATCCTCTCAGTCCCAAGTGTCCAGCCTTATGCCACATCCAGCTGTCATTGTAGACAGGGTCATTCCAGGTTTCATCAGAGACCCTAAAGGAATTGAAAAGAATTTCCCTGTTTTTTTGTTTTGTTTTTGAAATTCCTTTTTATAGTGGGTTTGAGCTGATTCTCTCTTCCATGTTTATGCCAGTCTAGACACACTTGATTCCCTTATGGAGACATATCTATACATAGGTTTTAAGATTCTTACTAGTCAGATATATTCCTCTACGGGAAATATGGGGTTTTGAGTCCCTTTCACTGCGGAATGTATAGGTAGGTCTTGTCTATTCCATAGTTGGTTTTTGGAATGGTACCTGTGCTTATATCAAACTCTGGTTTTATGAATCACCCCACATCTCCTTCCCCCTTAAGCAGACATAAGAGTGTTTTCTAAATGTGAGACTCTCTTCTCTTTCCTAACTCAGTTCATGTGTAGCCATGTTTACAGGATCTTCATAAGTGATATCTTATGATAAGCTTCTTTTTCTGTGTGACTTATTTCACTTAGAATCATCATACCTGAATCCACTCATTTTGCTCCTACTGGTCTTATGACATTGATTTCATGGCTGAGGGATATTCCATCGTACGTAAGTACCACAATTTTTTGAACCATTTTTATATTTCCTGGGATATTTAAGGTGTACCCAAGTTCAGGTTCTTGTAAGCAGTGCAGCCCTAAATTTGAGGGTGGCTCTGTCTTATTGATTTTTAGTTTTCCCAAGGTATATTCCCTAGACTGGAAGTGCGCTTGGCTCTGTAGCTCTGTTGTTTACCTGTTTTAGGGAACACAATGCACTCCTCCAGTGAGGCAGTTGGCAATATACATCCCACCCATCAGTATAAAAAGGCTCCCTGTTCTCCAGGGCCTGTCTTGCCTTTCTGGTTTTTACCAATTTTGTGGATGTCCCTTTTGCCCGGTGGGAAGTGATACTTCTTTGTAGTGCAGATTTGCATTGCCCGCTTGCTTGCTTGATCAAGAAGGGCGTATGCGTTTTCTCCTGCATATATTCAGGAGAAAATGCATACGCCCTTTTTGGCCAAGTGCATCATTGTCGAAGTTGTGCCCCTCTTCCTGTGCTTTACAGGTGATTCCAACGTACCTCTTGAAATCTGTTTCCTGCTATTCTGCCTCGTATTCAAGTCTGCCTCGTTGCCTTCCCTCAACAGATTTTTGGATGATAGTTGTCCTTTTTTACTCTGCTAGTTTGTGAATTGCTGTGCTCTTGAGCTCCATTTATCAACTCGTTTTTTGTGAGCTGAACGCATGTCCAAAATTTTGGTTCAGGACTATACTGGTTCCCGGTGGGTGGCTGCAACTTTGGTTAATTCTTCTTCCTGCCGGGAAATTAGAGTGACATATGCCCGTCCAAATGCCTAACAGCTACTCTCTCATTGGTTCTCCCTCTTCCCTTTCATCCTCTGCCAAATTGGACACCTGTGAGGCCCAGGAGGTTAAAGGGGCTGTCTCTCCAAGTTGGGAGATTGATAGTAAAGCAGTTGGAAAGTTAAACCGGAGCACCAGGAGAGGGACTATTCGTTGAGATTTAGAGACCTTTCCTATTCACAGTGTGTCCATTCTCTAGGTTTCCCGTACATGTTATAGCTGTAGTAATATTCCCTTCAACCTGGAGAGTTGGGACCCATGGAATGGGTGCCATGCATTACTGCTTTAAAGGGTCTGCATTTGCTCACCCAATCTCACCAATCCTCTCAGTCCCAAGTGTCCAGCCTTATGCCACATCCAGCTGTCATTGTAGACAGGGTCATTCCAGGTTTCATCAGAGACCCTGAAGGAATTGTGAAGAATTTCCCTGTTTTATTGTATTGTTTTTGAAATTCCTTTTTATAGTGGGTTTGAGCTGATTCTCGCTGCCATGTTTATGCCAGTCTAGACACACTTGATTCCCTTACGGAGACATATCAATACATAGGTTTTAAGATTCTTACTAGTCAGATATATTCCTCTGCGGGAAATATGGGGTTTTGAGTCCCTTTCACTGAGGAAGGTATAGGTAGGTCTTGTCTATTCCATAGTTGGTTTTTGGAACAGTACCTGTGCTTATATCAAACTCTGGTTTTATGCATCACCCCACGTCTCCTTCCCCCTTAAGCAGGAATAAGTGTGTTTTCTAAATGTGAGACTCTGTTCTCTTTCCTAACTCAGTTCATGTGTAGCCATGTGTACAGGATCTTCATAGGTGATATCTTATGATAAGCTTCTTTTTCTGTGTGACTTATTTCACTTAGAATCATCATACCTGAATCCACTCATTTTGATGCTACTAGTCTTATGACATTGATTTCATGGCTGAGGGATATTCCATCGTACGTAATTACCACAATGATTTGAACCATTTTTATATTTCCTGGGATATTTCAGGTGTACCCAAGTTGAGGTTCTTGTAAGCAGTGCAGCCCTAAATTTGAGGGTGGCTCTGTCTTATTGATTTTCTGTTTTCCCAAGGTATATTCCCAAGACTGGAAGTGCCCTTGGCTCTGTAGCTCTGTTGTTTACTTCTTTTAGGGAACACAATGCACTCCTCCCGTGAGGCAGTTGGCAATTTACATCCCGCCCAACTGCATAACAAGGCTCCCTGTTCTTCAGGGCCTGTCTTGCCTTTCTGGTTTTTACACATTTTGTGGATGTCCCTTTTGACTGGTGGGAAGTGATACTTCTCTGTAGTTCAGATTTGCATTGCCTGCTTGCTTGCTTGGCCAAAAAGGGCGTATGCGCTTTCTCCTGCATATATTCAGGAGAAAATGCATACGCCCTATTTGGCCAATTGCATCATTGTTTAAGTTGTGCCCCTCTTCCTGTGCTTTACAGGTGATTCCAACGTACCACTTGAAATCTGTTTCCTGCTATTCTGCCTCGATTTCAGGTCCACCTCTTTGCCTGCCCTCTACAGATTTTTGGATGATATTTGTCCTTTATTACATTGCCAGTTTGTGAATTGCTCTGCCCGTGAGCTCCATTTTTCCACTCGTTTTTTTTGAGCTGAACGCATGTCCAATATTTTGGTTCAGTAACTATACTGGTTCCTGGTGGGTGGTTTCAAATTTGATTAATTATTCTTCCTGCCGGGAAATTAGAGTGACATATGCCCGTTCAAATGCCTAACAACTACTCTCTCATTGGTTCACCCTCTTCCCTTTCATCCTCTGCCAAATTGGACACCTGTGAGAACCAGGAGGTTAAAGGGGCTGTCTCTCCAAGTTGGGAGATTGATAGTAAAGCAGTTGGATAGTCAAACTGGAGCACCAGAAGAGGGACTATTCGTTGAGTTATAGAAACCTTTCCTATTCACAGTGTGTCCATTCTCTAGGTTTCCCGTACATGTTATAGCCGTAGTAATATTCCCTTCAACCTGGAGAGTTGGGACCCATGGAATGGGTGCCATGCATTATTGCTTTAAAGGGTCTGCATTTGCTCACCCAATCTCACCAATCCTCTCAGTCCCAAGTGTCCAGCCTTATGCCACATCCAGCTGTCATTGTAGACAGGGTCAATCCAGGTTTCATCAGAGACCCTGAAGGAATTGAAAAGAATTTCCCTGTTTTTTTGTTTTGTTTTTGAAATTCCTTTTTATAGTGGGTTTGAGCTGATTCTCGCTGCCATGTTTATGCCAGTCTAGACACACTTGATTCCCTTACGGAGACATATCTATACATAGGTTTTAAGATTCTTACTAGTCAGATATATTCCTCTACGGGAAATATGGGGTTTTGAGTCCCTTTCACTGCGGAATGTATAGGTAGGTCTTGTCTATTCCATAGTTGGTTTTTGGAACGGTACCTGTGCTTATATCAAACTCTGGTTTTATGCATCAGCCCACATCTCCTTCCCCCTTAAGCAGGCATAAGAGTGTTTTCTAAATGTGAGACTCTCTTCTCTTTCCTAACTCAGTTCATGTGTAGCCATGTGTACAGGATCTTCATAAGTGATATCTTATGATAAGCTTCTTTTTCTGTGTGACTTATTTCACTTAGAATCATCATACCTGAATCCACTCCTTTTGCTGCTACTGGTCTTCTGACATTGATTTCATGGCTGACGGATATTCCATCGTACGTAAATACCACAATTTTTTGAACCATTTTTATATTTCCTGGGATATTTAAGGTGTACCCAAGTTCAGGTTCTCGTAAGCAGTGCAGCCCTAAATTTGAGGGTGGCTCTGTCTTATTCATTTTCAGTTTTGCCATGGTATATTCCCTAGACTGGAAGTGCCCTTGGCTCTGTAGCTCTGTTTTTTAACTATTTGAGGGAACACAATGCACTCCTCCAGTGAGGCAGTTGGCAATTTACATCCCGCCCGTCAGCATAACAAGGCTCCCACTTCTCCAGGGCCTGTCTTGCCTTTCTGGTTTTTACCCATTTTGTGGATGTCCCATTTGACCGTTAGGAAGTGATACTTCTTTGTAGTGAAGATTTGCATTGCCCGCTTGCTTGCTTGATCAAGAATGGCGTATGCGTTTTCTCCTGCATATATTCAGGAGAAAATGCATACGCCCTTTTTGGCCAAGTGCATCATTGTCGAAGTTGTGCCCCTCTTCCTGTGCTTTACAGGTGATTCCAACGTACCTCTTGAAATCTGTTTCCTGCTATTCTGCCTCCCTTTCAAGTCTGCCTCGTTGCCTTCCCTCAACAGATTTTTGGATGATAGTTGCCCTTTTTTACTCTGCCAGTTTGTGAATTGCTGTGCCCTTGAGCTCCATTTATCAACTCGTTTTTTGTGAGCTGAACGCATGTCCAAAATTTTGGTTCAGGACTATACTGGTTCCCGGTGGGTGGCTGCAACTTTGGTTAATTCTTCTTCCTGCCGGGAAATTAGAGTGACATATTCCCGTCCAAATGCCTAACAGCTAGTCTCTCATTGGTTCTCCCTCTTCCCTTTCATCCTCTGCCAAATTGGACACCTGTGAGAACCAGGATGTTAAAGGGGCTGTCTCTCCAAGTTGGGAGATTGATAGTAAAGCAGTTGGAAAGTCAAACCGGAGCATCAGGAGAGGGTCTATTCGTTGAGTTTTAGAGACATTTCCTATTCACAGTGTGTCCATTCTCTAGGTTTCCCGTACATGTTATAGCTGTAGTAATATTCCCTTCAACCTGGAGAGTTGGGACCCATGGAATGGGTGCCATGCTTTATTGATTTAAAGTGTCTTCATTTGCTCACCCAATCTCAACAATGCCCTAAGTCCCAAGTGTCCAGCCTTATGCCACATCCAGCTGTCATTGTAGACAGGGTCATTCCAGGTTTCATCAGAGACCCTGAAGGAATTGTGAAGAATTTCCCTGTTTTATTGTATTGTTTTTGAAATTCCTTTTTATAGTGGGTTTGAGCTGATTCTCGCTGCCATGTTTATGCCAGTCTAGACACACTTGATTCCCTTACGGAGACATATCAATACATAGGTTTTAAGATTCTTACTAGTCAGATATATTCCTCTGCGGGAAATATGGGGTTTTGAGTCCCTTTCACTGAGGAAGGTATAGGTAGGTCTTGTCTATTCCATAGTTGGTTTTTGGAACAGTACCTGTGCTTATATCAAACTCTGGTTTTATGCATCACCCCACGTCTCCTTCCCCCTTAAGCAGGAATAAGTGTGTTTTCTAAATGTGAGACTCTGTTCTCTTTCCTAACTCAGTTCATGTGTAGCCATGTGTACAGGATCTTCATAGGTGATATCTTATGATAAGCTTCTTTTTCTGTGTGACTTATTTCACTTAGAATCATCATACCTGAATCCACTCATTTTGATGCTACTAGTCTTATGACATTGATTTCATGGCTGAGGGATATTCCATCGTACGTAATTACCACAATGATTTGAACCATTTTTATATTTCCTGGGATATTTCAGGTGTACCCAAGTTGAGGTTCTTGTAAGCAGTGCAGCCCTAAATTTGAGGGTGGCTCTGTCTTATTGATTTTCTGTTTTCCCAAGGTATATTCCCTAGACTGGAAGTGCCCTTGGCTCTGTAGCTCTGTTGTTTACTTGTTTTAGGGAACACCATGCACTCCTCCCGGGAGGCAGTTGGCAATTTACATCCCGCGCAACTGCATAACAAGGCTCCCTGTTCTTCAGGGCCTGTCTTGCCTTTCTGGTTTTTACACATTTTGTGGATGTCCCTTTTGACTGGTGGGAAGTGATACTTCTTTGTAGTTCAGATTTGCATTGCCTGCTTGCTTGCTTGGCCAAAAAGGGCGTATGCGTTTTCTCCTGCATATATTCAGGAGAAAATGCATACGCCCTATTTGGCCAATTGCATCATTGTTTAAGTTGTGCCCCTCTTCCTGTGCTTTACAGGTGATTCCAACGTACCTCTTGAAATCTGTTTCCTGCTATTCTGCCTCGATTTCAAGTCCACCTCTTTGCCTGCCCTCTACAGATTTTTGGATGATATTTGTCCTTTATTACATTGCCAGTTTGTGAATTGCTCTGCCCGTGAGCTCCATTTTTCCACTCGTTTTTTTTGAGCTGAACGCATGTCCAATATTTTGGTTCAGTAACTATACTGGTTCCTGGTGGGTGGTTTCAACTTTGATTAATTATTCTTCCTGCCGGGAAATTAGAGTGACATATGCCCGTTCAAATGCCTAACAACTACTCTCTCATTGGTTCACCCTCTTCCCTTTCATCCTCTGCCAAATTGGACACCTGTGAGAACCAGTAGGTTAAAGGGGCTGTCTCTCCAAGTTGGGAGATAGATAGTAAAGCAGTTGGATAGTCAAACTGGAGCACCAGAAGAGGGACTATTCGTTGAGTTTTAGAAACCTTTCCTATTCACAGTGTGTCCATTCTCTAGGTTTCCCGTACATGTTATAGCCGTAGTAATATTCCCTTCAACCTGGAGAGTTGGGACCCATGGAATGGGTGCCATGCATTATTGCTTTAAAGGGTCTGCATTTGCTCACCCAATCTCACCAATCCTCTCAGTCCCAAGTGTCCAGCCTTATGCCACATCCAGCTGTCATTGTAGACAGGGTCATTCCAGGTTTCATCAGAGACCCTGAAGGAATTGAAAAGAATTTCCCTGTTTTTTATATTGTTTTTGAAATTCCTTTTTATAGTGGGTTTGAGCTGATTCTCGCTGCCATGTTTATGCCAGTCTAGACACACTTGATTCCCTTACGGAGACATATCTATACATAGGTTTTAAGATTCTTACTAGTCAGATATATTCCTCTACGGGAAATATGGGGTTTTGAGTCCCTTTCACTGCGGAATGTATAGGTAGGTCTTGTCTATTCCATAGTTGGTTTTTGGAACGGTACCTGTGCTTATATCAAACTCTGGTTTTATGCATCAGCCCACATCTCCTTCCCCCTTAAGCAGGCATAAGAGTGTTTTCTAAATGTGAGACTCTCTTCTCTTTCCTAACTCAGTTCATGTGTAGCCATGTTTACAGGATCTTCATAAGTGATATCTTACGATAAGCTTCTTTTTCTGTGTGACTTATTTCACTTAGAATCATCATACCTGAATCCACTCATTTTGCTGCTACTGGTCTTATGACATTGATTTCATGGCTGACGGATGTTCCATCGTACGTAAGTACCACAATTTTTTGAACCATTTTTATATTTCCTGGGATATTTAAGGTGTACCCAAGTTCAGGTTCTTGTAAGCAGTGCAGCCCTAAATTTGAGCGTGGCTCTGTCTTATTGATTTTCAGTTTTTCCAAGGTATATTCCCTAGACTGGAAGTGCCCTTGGCTCTGTAGCTCTGTTGTTTAACTATTTTAGGGAACACAATGCACTCTTCCAGTGAGGCAGTTGGCAATTTACATCCCGCCCGTCAGCATAACAAGGCTCCCTGTTCTCCAGGGCCTGTCTTGTCTTTCTGGTTTTTACCCATTTTGTGGATGTCCCATTTGACCGGTGGGAAGTGACACTTCTTTGTAGTGCAGATTTGCATTGCCCGCTTGCTTGCTTGATCAAGAAGGGCGTATGCGTTTTCTCCTGCATATATTCAGGAGAAAATGCATACGCCCTTCTTGGCCAAGTGCATCATTGTCGAAGTTGTGCCCCTCTTCCTATGCTTTACAGGTGATACCAACGTACCTCTTGAAATCTGTTTCCTGCTATTCTGCCTCGCTTTCAAGTCCGCCTCGTTGCCTTCCCTCAACAGATTTTTGGATGATAGTTGTCCTTTTTTACTCTGCCAGTTTCTGAATTGCTGTGCCCTTGAGCTCCATTTATCAACTCGTTTTTTGTGAGCTGAACGCATGTCCAAAATTTTGGTTCAGGACTATACTGGTTCCCGGTGGGTGGCTGCAACTTTGGTTAATTCTTCTTCCTGCCGGGAAATTAGAGTGACATATGCCCGTCCAAATGCCTAACAGCTACTCTCTCATTGGTTCTCCCTCTTCCCTTTCATCCTCTGCCAAATTGGACACCTGTGAGAACCAGGAGGTTAAAGGGGCTGTCTCTCCAAGTTGAGAGATTGATAGTAAATCAGTTGGAAAGTCAAACCGGAGCACCAGGAGAGGGACTATTCGTTGAGTTTTAGAGACCTTTCCTATTCACAGTGTGTCCATTCTCTAGGTTTCCCGTACATGTTATAGCTGTAGTAATATTCCCTTCAACCTGGAGAGTTGGGACCCATGGAATGGGTGCCATGCTTTATTGATTTAAAGTGTCTTCATTTGCTCACCTAATCTCAACAATGCCTTAAGTCCCAAGTGTCCAGCCTTATGCCACATCCAGCTGTCATTGTAGACAGGGTCATTCCAGGTTTCATCAGAGACCCTGAAGGAATTGTGAAGAATTTCCCTGTTTTATTGTATTGTTTTTGAAATTCCTTTTTATAGTGGGTTTGAGCTGATTCTCGCTGCCATGTTTATGCCAGTCTAGACACACTTGATTCCCTTACGGAGACATATCAATACATAGGTTTTAAGATTCTTACTAGTCAGATATATTCCTCTGCGGGAAATATGGGGTTTTGAGTCCCTTTCACTGAGGAAGGTATAGGTAGGTCTTGTCTATTCCATAGTTGGTTTTTGGAACAGTACCTGTGCTTATATCAAACTCTGGTTTTATGCATCACCCCACGTCTCCTTCCCCCTTAAGCAGGAATAAGTGTGTTTTCTAAATGTGAGACTCTGTTCTCTTTCCTAACTCAGTTCATGTGTAGCCATGTGTACAGGATCTTCATAGGTGATATCTTATGATAAGCTTCTTTTTCTGTGTGACTTATTTCACTTAGAATCATCATACCTGAATCCACTCATTTTGATGCTACTAGTCTTATGACATTGATTTCATGGCTGAGGGATATTCCATCGTACGTAATTACCACAATGATTTGAACCATTTTTATATTTCCTGGGATATTTCAGGTGTACCCAAGTTGAGGTTCTTGTAAGCAGTGCAGCCCTAAATTTGAGGGTGGCTCTGTCTTATTGATTTTCTGTTTTCCCAAGGTATATTCCCTAGACTGGAAGTGCCCTTGGCTCTGTAGCTCTGTTGTTTACTTGTTTTAGGGAACACAATGCACTCCTCCCGTGAGGCAGTTGGCAATTTACATCCCGCCCAACTGCATAACAAGGCTCCCTGTTCTTCAGGGCCTGTCTTGCCTTTCTGGTTTTTACACATTTTGTGGATGTCCCTTTTGACTGGTGGGAAGTGATACTTCTTTGTAGTTCAGATTTGCATTGCCTGCTTGCTTGCTTGGCCAAAAAGGGCGTATGCGTTTTCTCCTGCATATATTCAGGAGAAAATGCATACGCCCTATTTGGCCAATTGCATCATTGTTTAAGTTGTGCCCCTCTTCCTGTGCTTTACAGGTGATTCCAACGTACCTCTTGAAATCTGTTTCCTGCTATTCTGCCTCGATTTCAAGTCCACCTCTTTGCCTGCCCTCTACAGATTTTTGGATGATATTTGTCTTTTATTACATTGCCAGTTTGTGAATTGCTCTGCCCGTGAGCTCCATTTTTCCACTCGTTTTTTTTGAGCTGAACGCATGTCCAATATTTTGGTTCAGTAACTATACTGGTTCCTGGTGGGTGGTTTCAACTTTGATTAATTATTCTTCCTGCCGGGAAATTAGAGTGACATATGCCCGTTCAAATGCCTAACAACTACTCTCTCATTGGTTCACCCTCTTCCCTTTCATCCTCTGCCAAATTGGACACCTGTGAGAACCAGGAGGTTAAAGGGGCTGTCTCTCCAAGTTGGGAGATTGATAGTAAAGCAGTTGGATAGTCAAACTGGAGCACCAGAAGAGGGACTATTCGTTGAGTTTTAGAAACCTTTCCTATTCACAGTGTGTCCATTCTCTAGGTTTCCCGTACATGTTATAGCCGTAGTAATATTCCCTTCAACCTGGAGAGTTGGGACCCATGGAATGGGTGCCATGCATTATTGCTTTAAAGGGTCTGCATTTGCTCACCCAATCTCACCAATCCTCTCAGTCCCAAGTGTCCAGCCTTATGCCACATCCAGCTGTCATTGTAGACAGGGTCATTCCAGGTTTCATCAGAGACCCTGAAGGAATTGAAAAGAATTTCCCTGTTTTTTATATTGTTTTTGAAATTCCTTTTTATAGTGGGTTTGAGCTGATTCTCGCTGCCATGTTTATGCCAGTCTAGACACACTTGATTCCCTTACAGAGACATATCTATACATAGGTTTTAAGATTCTTACTAGTCAGATATATTCCTCTACGGGAAATATGGGGTTTTGAGTCCCTTTCACTGCGGAATGTATAGGTAGGTCTTGTCTATTCCATAGTTGGTTTTTGGAACGGTACCTGTGCTTATATCAAACTCTGGTTTTATGCATCAGCCCACATCTCCTTCCCCCTTAAGCAGGCATAAGAGTGTTTTCTAAATGTGAGACTCTCTTCTCTTTCCTAACTCAGTTCATGTGTAGCCATGTTTACAGGATCTTCATAAGTGATATCTTACGATAAGCTTCTTTTTCTGTGTGACTTATTTCACTTAGAATCATCATACCTGAATCCACTCATTTTGCTGCTACTGGTCTTATGACATTGATTTCATGGCTGACGGATGTTCCATCGTACGTAAGTACCACAATTTTTTGAACCATTTTTATATTTCCTGGGATATTTAAGGTGTACCCAAGTTCAGGTTCTTGTAAGCAGTGCAGCCCTAAATTTGAGGGTGGCTCTGTCTTATTGATTTTCAGTTTTTCCAAGGTATATTCCCTAGACTGTAAGTGCCCTTGGCTCTGTAGCTCTGTTGTTTAACTATTTTAGGGAACACAATGCACTCTTCCAGTGAGGCAGTTGGCAATTTACATCCCGCCCGTCAGCATAACAAGGCTCCCTGTTCTCCAGGGCCTGTCTTGTCTTTCTGGTTTTACCCATTTTGTGGATGTCCCATTTGACCGGTGGGAAGTGACACTTCTTTGTAGTGCAGATTTGCATTGCCCGCTTGCTTGCTTGATCAAGAAGGGCGTATGCGTTTTCTCCTGCATATATTCAGGAGAAAATGCATACGCCCTTTTTGGCCAAGTGCATCATTGTCGAAGTTGTGCCCCTCTTCCTATGCTTTACAGGTGATACCAACGTACCTCTTGAAATCTGTTTCCTGCTATTCTGCCTCGCTTTCAAGTCCGCCTCGTTGCCTTCCCTCAACAGATTTTTGGATGATAGTTGTCCTTTTTTACTCTGCCAGTTTGTGAATTGCTGTGCCCTTGAGCTCCATTTATCAACTCGATTTTTGTGAGCTGAACGCATGTCCAAAATTTTGGTTCAGGACTATACTGGTTCCCGGTGGGTGGCTGCAACTTTGGTTAATTCTTCTTCCTGCCGGGAAATTAGAGTGACATATGCCCGTCCAAATGCCTAACAGCTACTCTCTCATTGGTTCTCCCTCTTCCCTTTCATCCTCTGCCAAATTGGACACCTGTGAGAACCAGGAGGTTAAAGGGGCTGTCTCTCCAAGTTGGGAGATTGATAGTAAATCAGTTGGAAAGTCAAACCGGAGCACCAGGAGAGGGACTATTCGTTGAGTTTTAGAGACCTTTCCTATTCACAGTGTGTCCATTCTCTAGGTTTCCCGTACATGTTATAGCTGTAGTAATATTCCCTTCAACCTGGAGAGTTGGGACCCATGGAATGGGTGCCATGCTTTATTGATTTAAAGTGTCTTCATTTGCTCACCTAATCTCAACAATGCCTTAAGTCCCAAGTGTCCAGCCTTATGCCACATCCAGCTGTCATTGTAGACAGGGTCATTCCAGGTTTCATCAGAGACCCTGAAGGAATTGTGAAGAATTTCCCTGTTTTATTGTATTGTTTTTGAAATTCCTTTTTATAGTGGGTTTGAGCTGATTCTCGCTGCCATGTTTATGCCAGTCTAGACACACTTGATTCCCTTACGGAGACATATCAATACATAGGTTTTAAGATTCTTACTAGTCAGATATATTCCTCTGCGGGAAATATGGGGTTTTGAGTCCCTTTCACTGAGGAAGGTATAGGTAGGTCTTGTCTATTCCATAGTTGGTTTTTGGAACAGTACCTGTGCTTATATCAAACTCTGGTTTTATGCATCACCCCACGTCTCCTTCCCCCTTAAGCAGGAATAAGTGTGTTTTCTAAATGTGAGACTCTGTTCTCTTTCCTAACTCAGTTCATGTGTAGCCATGTGTACAGGATCTTCATAGGTGATATCTTATGATAAGCTTCTTTTTCTGTGTGACTTATTTCACTTAGAATCATCATACCTGAATCCACTCATTTTGATGCTACTAGTCTTATGACATTGATTTCATGGCTGAGGGATATTCCATCGTACGTAATTACCACAATGATTTGAACCATTTTTATATTTCCTGGGATATTTCAGGTGTACCCAAGTTGAGGTTCTTGTAAGCAGTGCAGCCCTAAATTTGAGGGTGGCTCTGTCTTATTGATTTTCTGTTTTCCCAAGGTATATTCCCTAGACTGGAAGTGCCCTTGGCTCTGTAGCTCTGTTGTTTACTTGTTTTAGGGAACACAGTGCACTCCTCCCGTGAGGCAGTTGGCAATTTACATCCCGCCCAACTGCATAACAAGGCTCCCTGTTCTTCAGGGCCTGTCTTGCCTTTCTGGTTTTTACACATTTTGTGGATGTCCCTTTTGACTGGTGGGAAGTGATACTTCTTTGTAGTTCAGATTTGCATTGCCTGCTTGCTTGCTTGGCCAAAAAGGGCGTATGCGTTTTCTCCTGCATATATTCAGGAGAAAATGCATACGCCCTATTTGGCCAATTGCATCATTGTTTAAGTTGTGCCCCTCTTCCTGTGCTTTACAGGTGATTCCAACGTACCTCTTGAAATCTGTTTCCTGCTATTCTGCCTCGATTTCAAGTCCACCTCTTTGCCTGCCCTCTACAGATTTTTGGATGATATTTGTCCTTTATTACATTGCCAGTTTGTGAATTGCTCTGCCCGTGAGCTCCATTTTTCCACTCGTTTTTTTTGAGCTGAACGCATGTCCAATATTTTGGTTCAGTAACTATACTGGTTCCTGGTGGGTGGTTTCAACTTTGATTAATTATTCTTCCTGCCGGGAAATTAGAGTGACATATGCCCGTTCAAATGCCTAACAACTACTCTCTCATTGGTTCACCCTCTTCCCTTTCATCCTCTGCCAAATTGGACACCTGTGAGAACCAGGAGGTTAAAGGGGCTGTCTCTCCAAGTTGGGAGATTGATAGTAAAGCAGTTGGATAGTCAAACTGGAGCACCAGAAGAGGGACTATTCGTTGAGTTTTAGAAACCTTTCCTATTCACAGTGTGTCCATTCTCTAGGTTTCCCGTACATGTTATAGCCGTAGTAATATTCCCTTCAACCTGGAGAGTTGGGACCCATGGAATGGGTGCCATGCATTATTGCTTTAAAGGGTCTGCATTTGCTCACCCAATCTCACCAATCCTCTCAGTCCAAAGTGTCCAGCCTTATGCCACATCCAGCTGTCATTGTAGACAGGGTCATTCCAGGTTTCATCAGAGACCCTGAAGGAATTGAAAAGAATTTCCCTGTTTTTTATATTGTTTTTGAAATTCCTTTTTATAGTGGGTTTGAGCTGATTCTCGCTGCCATGTTTATGCCAGTCTAGACACACTTGATTCCCTTACGGAGACATATCTATACATAGGTTTTAAGATTCTTACTAGTCAGATATATTCCTCTACGGGAAATATGGGGTTTTGAGTCCCTTTCACTGCAGAATGTATAGGTAGGTCTTGTCTATTCCATAGTTGGTTTTTGGAAGGGTACCTGTGCTTATATCAAACTCTGGTTTTATGCATCAGCCCACATCTCCTTCCCCCTTAAGCAGGCATAAGAGTGTTTTCTAAATGTGAGACTCTCTTCTCTTTCCTAACTCAGTTCATGTGTAGCCATGTTTACAGGATCTTCATAAGTGATATCTTATGATAAGCTTCTTTTTCTGTGTGACTTATTTCACTTAGAATCATCATACCTGAATCCACTCATTTTGCTGCTACTGGTCTTATGACATTGATTTCATGGCTGACGGATGTTCCATCGTATGTAAGTACCACAATTTTTTGAACCATTTTTATATTTCCTGGGATATTTAAGGTGTACCCAAGTTCAGGTTCTTGTAAGCAGTGCAGCCCTAAATTTGAGCGTGGCTCTGTCTTATTGATTTTCAGTTTTTCCAAGGTATATTCCCTAGACTGGAAGTGCCCTTGGCTCTGTAGCTCTGTTGTTTAACTATTTTAGGGAACACAATGCACTCTTCCAGTGAGGCAGTTGGCAATTTACATCCCGCCCGTCAGCATAACAAGGCTCCCTGTTCTCCAGGGCCTGTCTTGTCTTTCTGGTTTTTACCCATTTTGTGGATGTCCCATTTGACCGGTGGGAAGTGACACTTCTTTGTAGTGCAGATTTGCATTGCCCGCTTGCTTGCTTGATCTAGAAGGGCGTATGCGTTTTCTCCTGCATATATTCAGGAGAAAATGCATACGCCCTTCTTGGCCAAGTGCATCATTGTCGAAGTTGTGCCCCTCTTCCTATGCTTTACAGGTGATACCAACGTACCTCTTGAAATCTGTTTCCTGCTATTCTGCCTCGCTTTCAAGTCCGCCTCGTTGCCTTCCCTCAACAGATTTTTGGATGATAGTTGTCCTTTTTTACTCTGCCAGTTTCTGAATTGCTGTGCCCTTGAGCTCCATTTATCAACTCGTTTTTTGTGAGCTGAACGCATGTCCAAAATTTTGGTTCAGGACTATACTGGTTCCCGGTGGGTGGCTGCAACTTTGGTTAATTCTTCTTCCTGCCGGGAAATTAGAGTGACATATGCCCGTCCAAATGCCTAACAGCTACTCTCTCATTGGTTCTCCCTCTTCCCTTTCATCCTCTGCCAAATTGGACACCTGTGAGAACCAGGAGGTTAAAGGGGCTGTCTCTCCAAGTTGAGAGATTGATAGTAAATCAGTTGGAAAGTCAAACCGGAGCACCAGGAGAGGGACTATTCGTTGAGTTTTAGAGACCTTTCCTATTCACAGTGTGTCCATTCTCTAGGTTTCCCGTACATGTTATAGCTGTAGTAATATTCCCTTCAACCTGGAGAGTTGGGACCCATGGAATGGGTGCCATGCTTTATTGATTTAAAGTGTCTTCATTTGCTCACCCAATCTCAACAATGCCCTAAGTCCCAAGTGTCCAGCCTTATGCCACATCCAGCTGTCATTGTAGACAGGGTCATTCCAGGTTTCATCAGAGACCCTGAAGGAATTGTGAAGAATTTCCCTGTTTTATTGTATTGTTTTTGAAATTCCTTTTTATAGTGGGTTTGAGCTGATTCTCGCTGCCATGTTTATGCCAGTCTAGACACACTTGATTCCCTTACGGAGACATATCAATACATAGGTTTTAAGATTCTTACTAGTCAGATATATTCCTCTGCGGGAACTATGGGGTTTTGAGTCCCTTTCACTGAGGAAGGTATAGGTAGGTCTTGTCTATTCCATAGTTGGTTTTTGGAACAGTACCTGTGCTTATATCAAACTCTGGTTTTATGCATCACCCCACGTCTCCTTCCCCCTTAAGCAGGAATAAGTGTGTTTTCTAAATGTGAGACTCTGTTCTCTTTCCTAACTCAGTTCATGTGTAGCCATGTGTACAGGATCTTCATAGGTGATATCTTATGATAAGCTTCTTTTTCTGTGTGACTTATTTCACTTAGAATCATCATACCTGAATCCACTCATTTTGATGCTACTAGTCTTATGACATTGATTTCATGGCTGAGGGATATTCCATCGTACGTAATTACCACAATGATTTGAACCATTTTTATATTTCCTGGGATATTTCAGGTGTACCCAAGTTGAGGTTCTTGTAAGCAGTGCAGCCCTAAATTTGAGGGTGGCTCTGTCTTATTGATTTTCTGTTTTCCCAAGGTATATTCCCTAGACTGGAAGTGCCCTTGGCTCTGTAGCTCTGTTGTTTACTTGTTTTAGGGAACACAATGCACTCCTCCCGTGAGGCAGTTGGCAATTTACATCCCGCCCAACTGCATAACAAGGCTCCCTGTTCTTCGGGCCTGTCTTGCCTTTCTGGTTTTTACACATTTTGTGGATGTCCCTTTTGACTGGTGGGAAGTGATACTTCTTTGTAGTTCAGATTTGCATTGCCTGCTTGCTTGCTTGGCCAAAAAGGGCGTATGCGTTTTCTCCTGCATATATTCAGGAGAAAATGCATACGCCCTATTTGGCCAATTGCATCATTGTTTAAGTTGTGCCCCTCTTCCTGTGCTTTACAGGTGATTCCAACGTACCTCTTGAAATCTGTTTCCTGCTATTCTGCCTCGATTTCAAGTCCACCTCTTTGCCTGCCCTCTACAGATTTTTGGATGATATTTGTCTTTTATTACATTGCCAGTTTGTGAATTGCTCTGCCCGTGAGCTCCATTTTTCCACTCGTTTTTTTTGAGCTGAACGCATGTCCAATATTTTGGTTCAGTAACTATACTGGTTCCTGGTGGGTGGTTTCAACTTTGATTAATTATTCTTCCTGCCGGGAAATTAGAGTGACATATGCCCGTTCAAATGCCTAACAACTACTCTCTCATTGGTTCACCCTCTTCCCTTTCATCCTCTGCCAAATTGGACACCTGTGAGAACCAGGAGGTTAAAGGGGCTGTCTCTCCAAGTTGGGAGATTGATAGTAAAGCAGTTGGATAGTCAAACTGGAGCACCAGAAGAGGGACTATTCGTTGAGTTTTAGAAACCTTTCCTATTCACAGTGTGTCCATTCTCTAGGTTTCCCGTACATGTTATAGCCGTAGTAATATTCCCTTCAACCTGGAGAGTTGGGACCCATGGAATGGGTGCCATGCATTATTGCTTTAAAGGGTCTGCATTTGCTCACCCAATCTCACCAATCCTCTCAGTCCCAAGTGTCCAGCCTTATGCCACATCCAGCTGTCATTGTAGACAGGGTCATTCCAGGTTTCATCAGAGACCCTGAAGGAATTGAAAAGAATTTCCCTGTTTTTTATATTGTTTTTGAAATTCCTTTTTATAGTGGGTTTGAGCTGATTCTCGCTGCCATGTTTATGCCAGTCTAGACACACTTGATTCCCTTACAGAGACATATCTATACATAGGTTTTAAGATTCTTACTAGTCAGATATATTCCTCTACGGGAAATATGGGGTTTTGAGTCCCTTTCACTGCGGAATGTATAGGTAGGTCTTGTCTATTCCATAGTTGGTTTTTGGAACGGTACCTGTGCTTATATCAAACTCTGGTTTTATGCATCAGCCCACATCTCCTTCCCCCTTAAGCAGGCATAAGAGTGTTTTCTAAATGTGAGACTCTCTTCTCTTTCCTAACTCAGTTCATGTGTAGCCATGTTTACAGGATCTTCATAAGTGATATCTTACGATAAGCTTCTTTTTCTGTGTGACTTATTTCACTTAGAATCATCATACCTGAATCCACTCATTTTGCTGCTACTGGTCTTATGACATTGATTTCATGGCTGACGGATGTTCCATCGTACGTAAGTACCACAATTTTTTGAACCATTTTTATATTTCCTGGGATATTTAAGGTGTACCCAAGTTCAGGTTCTTGTAAGCAGTGCAGCCCTAAATTTGAGGGTGGCTCTGTCTTATTGATTTTCAGTTTTTCCAATGTATATTCCCTAGACTGGAAGTGCCCTTGGCTCTGTAGCTCTGTTGTTTAACTATTTTAGGGAACACAATGCACTCTTCCAGTGAGGCAGTTGGCAATTTACATCCCGCCCGTCAGCATAACAAGGCTCCCTGTTCTCCAGGGCCTGTCTTGTCTTTCTGGTTTTACCCATTTTGTGGATGTCCCATTTGACCGGTGGGAAGTGACACTTCTTTGTAGTGCAGATTTGCATTGCCCGCTTGCTTGCTTGATCTAGAAGGGCGTATGCGTTTTCTCCTGCATATATTCAGGAGAAAATGCATACGCCCTTTTTGGCCAAGTGCATCATTGTCGAAGTTGTGCCCCTCTTCCTATGCTTTACAGGTGATACCAACGTACCTCTTGAAATCTGTTTCCTGCTATTCTGCCTCGCTTTCAAGTCCGCCTCGTTGCCTTCCCTCAACAGATTTTTGGATGATAGTTGTCCTTTTTTACTCTGCCAGTTTCTGAATTGCTGTGCCCTTGAGCTCCATTTATCAACTCGTTTTTTGTGAGCTGAACGCATGTCCAAAATTTTGGTTCAGGACTATACTGGTTCCCGGTGGGTGGCTGCAACTTTGGTTAATTCTTCTTCCTGCCGGGAAATTAGAGTGACATATGCCCGTCCAAATGCCTAACAGCTACTCTCTCATTGGTTCTCCCTCTTCCCTTTCATCCTCTGCCAAATTGGACACCTGTGAGAACCAGGAGGTTAAAGGGGCTGTCTCTCCAAGTTGGGAGATTGATAGTAAATCAGTTGGAAAGTCAAACCGGAGCACCAGGAGAGGGACTATTCGTTGAGTTTTAGAGACCTTTCCTATTCACAGTGTGTCCATTCTCTAGGTTTCCCGTACATGTTATAGCTGTAGTAATATTCCCTTCAACCTGGAGAGTTGGGACCCATGGAATGGGTGCCATGCTTTATTGATTTAAAGTGTCTTCATTTGCTCACCCAATCTCAACAATGCCCTAAGTCCCAAGTGTCCAGCCTTATGCCACATCCAGCTGTCATTGTAGACAGGGTCATTCCAGGTTTCATCAGAGACCCTGAAGGAATTGTGAAGAATTTCCCTGTTTTATTGTATTGTTTTTGAAATTCCTTTTTATAGTGGGTTTGAGCTGATTCTCGCTGCCATGTTTATGCCAGTCTAGACACACTTGATTCCCTTACGGAGACATATCAATACATAGGTTTTAAGATTCTTACTAGTCAGATATATTCCTCTGCGGGAAATATGGGGTTTTGAGTCCCTTTCACTGAGGAAGGTATAGGTAGGTCTTGTCTATTCCATAGTTGGTTTTTGGAACAGTACCTGTGCTTATATCAAACTCTGCTTTTATGCATCACCCCACGTCTCCTTCCCCCTTAAGCAGGAATAAGTGTGTTTTCTAAATGTGAGACTCTGTTCTCTTTCCTAACTCAGTTCATGTGTAGCCATGTGTACAGGATCTTCATAGGTGATATCTTATGATAAGCTTCTTTTTCTGTGTGACTTATTTCACTTAGAATCATCATACCTGAATCCACTCATTTTGATGCTACTAGTCTTATGACATTGATTTCATGGCTGAGGGATATTCCATCGTACGTAATTACCACAATGATTTGAACCATTTTTATATTTCCTGGGATATTTCAGGTGTACCCAAGTTGAGGTTCTTGTAAGCAGTGCAGCCCTAAATTTGAGGGTGGCTCTGTCTTATTGATTTTCTGTTTTCCCAAGGTATATTCCCTAGACTGGAAGTGCCCTTGGCTCTGTAGCTCTGTTGTTTACTTGTTTTAGGGAACACAGTGCACTCCTCCCGTGAGGCAGTTGGCAATTTACATCCCGCCCAACTGCATAACAAGGCTCCCTGTTCTTCAGGGCCTGTCTTGCCTTTCTGGTTTTTACACATTTTGTGGATGTCCCTTTTGACTGGTGGGAAGTGATACTTCTTTGTAGTTCAGATTTGCATTGCCTGCTTGCTTGCTTGGCCAAAAAGGGCGTATGCGTTTTCTCCTGCATATATTCAGGAGAAAATGCATACGCCCTATTTGGCCAATTGCATCATTGTTTAAGTTGTGCCCCTCTTCCTGTGCTTTACAGGTGATTCCAACGTACCTCTTGAAATCTGTTTCCTGCTATTCTGCCTCGATTTCAAGTCCACCTCTTTGCCTGCCCTCTACAGATTTTTGGATGATATTTGTCCTTTATTACATTGCCAGTTTGTGAATTGCTCTGCCCGTGAGCTCCATTTTTCCACTCGTTTTTTTTGAGCTGAACGCATGTCCAATATTTTGGTTCAGTAACTATACTGGTTCCTGGTGGGTGGTTTCAACTTTGATTAATTATTCTTCCTGCCGGGAAATTAGAGTGACATATGCCCGTTCAAATGCCTAACAACTACTCTCTCATTGGTTCACCCTCTTCCCTTTCATCCTCTGCCAAATTGGACACCTGTGAGAACCAGGAGGTTAAAGGGGCTGTCTCTCCAAGTTGGGAGATTGATAGTAAAGCAGTTGGATAGTCAAACTGGAGCACCAGAAGAGGGACTATTCGTTGAGTTTTAGAAACCTTTCCTATTCACAGTGTGTCCATTCTCTAGGTTTCCCGTACATGTTATAGCCGTAGTAATATTCCCTTCAACCTGGAGAGTTGGGACCCATGGAATGGGTGCCATGCATTATTGCTTTAAAGGGTCTGCATTTGCTCACCCAATCTCACCAATCCTCTCAGTCCCAAGTGTCCAGCCTTATGCCACATCCAGCTGTCATTGTAGACAGGGTCATTCCAGGTTTCATCAGAGACCCTGAAGGAATTGAAAAGAATTTCCCTGTTTTTTATATTGTTTTTGAAATTCCTTTTTATAGTGGGTTTGAGCTGATTCTCGCTGCCATGTTTATGCCAGTCTAGACACACTTGATTCCCTTACGGAGACATATCTATACATAGGTTTTAAGATTCTTACTAGTCAGATATATTCCTCTACGGGAAATATGGGGTTTTGAGTCCCTTTCACTGCGGAATGTATAGGTAGGTCTTGTCTATTCCATAGTTGGTTTTTGGAACGGTACCTGTGCTTATATCAAACTCTGGTTTTATGCATCAGCCCACATCTCCTTCCCCCTTAAGCAGGCATAAGAGTGTTTTCTAAATGTGAGACTCTCTTCTCTTTCCTAACTCAGTTCATGTGTAGCCATGTTTACAGGATCTTCATAAGTGATATCTTATGATAAGCTTCTTTTTCTGTGTGACTTATTTCACTTAGAATCATCATACCTGAATCCACTCATTTTGCTGCTACTGGTCTTATGACATTGATTTCATGGCTGACGGATGTTCCATCGTACGTAAGTACCACAATTTTTTGAACCATTTTTATATTTCCTGGGATATTTAAGGTGTACCCAAGTTCAGGTTCTTGTAAGCAGTGCAGCCCTAAATTTGAGCGTGGCTCTGTCTTATTGATTTTCAGTTTTTCCAAGGTATATTCCCTAGACTGGAAGTGCCCTTGGCTCTGTAGCTCTGTTGTTTAACTATTTTAGGGAACACAATGCACTCTTCCAGTGAGGCAGTTGGCAATTTACATCCCGCCCGTCAGCATAACAAGGCTCCCTGTTCTCCAGGGCCTGTCTTGTCTTTCTGGTTTTTACCCATTTTGTGGATGTCCCATTTGACCGGTGGGAAGTGACACTTCTTTGTAGTGCAGATTTGCATTGCCCGCTTGCTTGCTTGATCTAGAAGGGCGTATGCGTTTTCTCCTGCATATATTCAGGAGAAAATGCATACGCCCTTCTTGGCCAAGTGCATCATTGTCGAAGTTGTGCCCCTCTTCCTATGCTTTACAGGTGATACCAACGTACCTCTTGAAATCTGTTTCCTGCTATTCTGCCTCGCTTTCAAGTCCGCCTCGTTGCCTTCCCTCAACAGATTTTTGGATGATAGTTGTCCTTTTTTACTCTGCCAGTTTCTGAATTGCTGTGCCCTTGAGCTCCATTTATCAACTCGTTTTTTGTGAGCTGAACGCATGTCCAAAATTTTGGTTCAGGACTATACTGGTTCCCGGTGGGTGGCTGCAACTTTGGTTAATTCTTCTTCCTGCCGGGAAATTAGAGTGACATATGCCCGTCCAAATGCCTAACAGCTACTCTCTCATTGGTTCTCCCTCTTCCCTTTCATCCTCTGCCAAATTGGACACCTGTGAGAACCAGGAGGTTAAAGGGGCTGTCTCTCCAAGTTGAGAGATTGATAGTAAATCAGTTGGAAAGTCAAACCGGAGCACCAGGAGAGGGACTATTCGTTGAGTTTTAGAGACCTTTCCTATTCACAGTGTGTCCATTCTCTAGGTTTCCCGTACATGTTATAGCTGTAGTAATATTCCCTTCAACCTGGAGAGTTGGGACCCATGGAATGGGTGCCATGCTTTATTGATTTAAAGTGTCTTCATTTGCTCACCCAATCTCAACAATGCCCTAAGTCCCAAGTGTCCAGCCTTATGCCACATCCAGCTGTCATTGTAGACAGGGTCATTCCAGGTTTCATCAGAGACCCTGAAGGAATTGTGAAGAATTTCCCTGTTTTATTGTATTGTTTTTGAAATTCCTTTTTATAGTGGGTTTGAGCTGATTCTCGCTGCCATGTTTATGCCAGTCTAGACACACTTGATTCCCTTACGGAGACATATCAATACATAGGTTTTAAGATTCTTACTAGTCAGATATATTCCTCTGCGGGAAATATGGGGTTTTGAGTCCCTTTCACTGAGGAAGGTATAGGTAGGTCTTGTCTATTCCATAGTTGGTTTTTGGAACAGTACCTGTGCTTATATCAAACTCTGGTTTTATGCATCACCCCACGTCTCCTTCCCCCTTAAGCAGGAATAAGTGTGTTTTCTAAATGTGAGACTCTGTTCTCTTTCCTAACTCAGTTCATGTGTAGCCATGTGTACAGGATCTTCATAGGTGATATCTTATGATAAGCTTCTTTTTCTGTGTGACTTATTTCACTTAGAATCATCATACCTGAATCCACTCATTTTGATGCTACTAGTCTTATGACATTGATTTCATGGCTGAGGGATATTCCATCGTACGTAATTACCACAATGATTTGAACCATTTTTATATTTCCTGGGATATTTCAGGTGTACCCAAGTTGAGGTTCTTGTAAGCAGTGCAGCCCTAAATTTGAGGGTGGCTCTGTCTTATTGATTTTCTGTTTTCCCAAGGTATATTCCCTAGACTGGAAGTGCCCTTGGCTCTGTAGCTCTGTTGTTTACTTGTTTTAGGGAACACAGTGCACTCCTCCCGTGAGGCAGTTGGCAATTTACATCCCGCCCAACTGCATAACAAGGCTCCCTGTTCTTCAGGGCCTGTCTTGCCTTTCTGGTTTTTACACATTTTGTGGATGTCCCTTTTGACTGGTGGGAAGTGATACTTCTTTGTAGTTCAGATTTGCATTGCCTGCTTGCCTGCTTGGCCAAAAAGGGCGTATGCGTTTTCTCCTGCATATATTCAGGAGAAAATGCATACGCCCTATTTGGCCAATTGCATCATTGTTTAAGTTGTGCCCCTCTTCCTGTGCTTTACAGGTGATTCCAACGTACCTCTTGAAATCTGTTTCCTGCTATTCTGCCTCGATTTCAAGTCCACCTCTTTGCCTGCCCTCTACAGATTTTTGGATGATATTTGTCCTTTATTACATTGCCAGTTTGTGAATTGCTCTGCCCGTGAGCTCCATTTTTCCACTCGTTTTTTTTGAGCTGAACGCATGTCCAATATTTTGGTTCAGTAACTATACTGGTTCCTGGTGGGTGGTTTCAACTTTGATTAATTATTCTTCCTGCCGGGAAATTAGAGTGACATATGCCCGTTCAAATGCCTAACAACTACTCTCTCATTGGTTCACCCTCTTCCCTTTCATCCTCTGCCAAATTGGACACCTGTGAGAACCAGGAGGTTAAAGGGGCTGTCTCTCCAAGTTGGGAGATTGATAGTAAAGCAGTTGGATAGTCAAACTGGAGCACCAGAAGAGGGACTATTCGTTGAGTTTTAGAAACCTTTCCTATTCACAGTGTGTCCATTCTCTAGGTTTCCCGTACATGTTATAGCCGTAGTAATATTCCCTTCAACCTGGAGAGTTGGGACCCATGGAATGGGTGCCATGCATTATTGCTTTAAAGGGTCTGCATTTGCTCACCCAATCTCACCAATCCTCTCAGTCCCAAGTGTCCAGCCTTATGCCACATCCAGCTGTCATTGTAGACAGGGTCATTCCAGGTTTCATCAGAGACCCTGAAGGAATTGAAAAGAATTTCCCTGTTTTTTATATTGTTTTTGAAATTCCTTTTTATAGTGGGTTTGAGCTGATTCTCGCTGCCATGTTTATGCCAGTCTAGACACACTTGATTCCCTTACGGAGACATATCTATACATAGGTTTTAAGATTCTTACTAGTCAGATATATTCCTCTACGGGAAATATGGGGTTTTGAGTCCCTTTCACTGCGGAATGTATAGGTAGGTCTTGTCTATTCCATAGTTGGTTTTTGGAACGGTACCTGTGCTTATATCAAACTCTGGTTTTATGCATCAGCCCACATCTCCTTCCCCCTTAAGCAGGCATAAGAGTGTTTTCTAAATGTGAGACTCTCTTCTCTTTCCTAACTCAGTTCATGTGTAGCCATGTTTACAGGATCTTCATAAGTGATATCTTATGATAAGCTTCTTTTTCTGTGTGACTTATTTCACTTAGAATCATCATACCTGAATCCACTCATTTTGCTGCTACTGGTCTTATGACATTGATTTCATGGCTGACGGATGTTCCATCGTACGTAAGTACCACAATTTTTTGAACCATTTTTATATTTCCTGGGATATTTAAGGTGTACCCAAGTTCAGGTTCTTGTAAGCAGTGCAGCCCTAAATTTGAGCGTGGCTCTGTCTTATTGATTTTCAGTTTTTCCAAGGTATATTCCCTAGACTGGAAGTGCCCTTGGCTCTGTAGCTCTGTTGTTTAACTATTTTAGGGAACACAATGCACTCTTCCAGTGAGGCAGTTGGCAATTTACATCCCGCCCGTCAGCATAACAAGGCTCCCTGTTCTCCAGGGCCTGTCTTGTCTTTCTGGTTTTTACCCATTTTGTGGATGTCCCATTTGACCGGTGGGAAGTGACACTTCTTTGTAGTGCAGATTTGCATTGCCCGCTTGCTTGCTTGATCTAGAAGGGCGTATGCGTTTTCTCCTGCATATATTCAGGAGAAAATGCATACGCCCTTCTTGGCCAAGTGCATCATTGTCGAAGTTGTGCCCCTCTTCCTATGCTTTACAGGTGATACCAACGTACCTCTTGAAATCTGTTTCCTGCTATTCTGCCTCGCTTTCAAGTCCGCCTCGTTGCCTTCCCTCAACAGATTTTTGGATGATAGTTGTCCTTTTTTACTCTGCCAGTTTCTGAATTGCTGTGCCCTTGAGCTCCATTTATCAACTCGTTTTTTGTGAGCTGAACGCATGTCCAAAATTTTGGTTCAGGACTATACTGGTTCCCGGTGGGTGGCTGCAACTTTGGTTAATTCTTCTTCCTGCCGGGAAATTAGAGTGACATATGCCCGTCCAAATGCCTAACAGCTACTCTCTCATTGGTTCTCCCTCTTCCCTTTCATCCTCTGCCAAATTGGACACCTGTGAGAACCAGGATGTTAAAGGGGCTGTCTCTCCAAGTTGAGAGATTGATAGTAAATCAGTTGGAAAGTCAAACCGGAGCACCAGGAGAGGGACTATTCGTTGAGTTTTAGAGACCTTTCCTATTCACAGTGTGTCCATTCTCTAGGTTTCCCGTACATGTTATAGCTGTAGTAATATTCCCTTCAACCTGGAGAGTTGGGACCCATGGAATGGGTGCCATGCTTTATTGATTTAAAGTGTCTTCATTTGCTCACCCAATCTCAACAATGCCCTAAGTCCCAAGTGTCCAGCCTTATGCCACATCCAGCTGTCATTGTAGACAGGGTCATTCCAGGTTTCATCAGAGACCCTGAAGGAATTGTGAAGAATTTCCCTGTTTTATTGTATTGTTTTTGAAATTCCTTTTTATAGTGGGTTTGAGCTGATTCTCGCTGCCATGTTTATGCCAGTCTAGACACACTTGATTCCCTTACGGAGACATATCAATACATAGGTTTTAAGATTCTTACTAGTCAGATATATTCCTCTGCGGGAAATATGGGGTTTTGAGTCCCTTTCACTGAGGAAGGTATAGGTAGGTCTTGTCTATTCCATAGTTGGTTTTTGGAACAGTACCTGTGCTTATATCAAACTCTGGTTTTATGCATCACCCCACGTCTCCTTCCCCCTTAAGCAGGAATAAGTGTGTTTTCTAAATGTGAGACTCTGTTCTCTTTCCTAACTCAGTTCATGTGTAGCCATGTGTACAGGATCTTCATAGGTGATATCTTATGATAAGCTTCTTTTTCTGTGTGACTTATTTCACTTAGAATCATCATACCTGAATCCACTCATTTTGATGCTACTAGTCTTATGACATTGATTTCATGGCTGAGGGATATTCCATCGTACGTAATTACCACAATGATTTGAACCATTTTTATATTTCCTGGGATATTTCAGGTGTACCCAAGTTGAGGTTCTTGTAAGCAGTGCAGCCCTAAATTTGAGGGTGGCTCTGTCTTATTGATTTTCTGTTTTCCCAAGGTATATTCCCTAGACTGGAAGTGCCCTTGGCTCTGTAGCTCTGTTGTTTACTTGTTTTAGGGAACACAGTGCACTCCTCCCGTGAGGCAGTTGGCAATTTACATCCCGCCCAACTGCATAACAAGGCTCCCTGTTCTTCAGGGCCTGTCTTGCCTTTCTGGTTTTTACACATTTTGTGGATGTCCCTTTTGACTGGTGGGAAGTGATACTTCTTTGTAGTTCAGATTTGCATTGCCTGCTTGCTTGCTTGGCCAAAAAGGGCGTATGCGTTTTCTCCTGCATATATTCAGGAGAAAATGCATACGCCCTATTTGGCCAATTGCATCATTGTTTAAGTTGTGCCCCTCTTCCTGTGCTTTACAGGTGATTCCAACGTACCTCTTGAAATCTGTTTCCTGCTATTCTGCCTCGATTTCAAGTCCACCTCTTTGCCTGCCCTCTACAGATTTTTGGATGATATTTGTCCTTTATTACATTGCCAGTTTGTGAATTGCTCTGCCCGTGAGCTCCATTTTTCCACTCGTTTTTTTTGAGCTGAACGCATGTCCAATATTTTGGTTCAGTAACTATACTGGTTCCTGGTGGGTGGTTTCAACTTTGATTAATTATTCTTCCTGCCGGGAAATTAGAGTGACATATGCCCGTTCAAATGCCTAACAACTACTCTCTCATTGGTTCACCCTCTTCCCTTTCATCCTCTGCCAAATTGGACACCTGTGAGAACCAGGAGGTTAAAGGGGCTGTCTCTCCAAGTTGGGAGATTGATAGTAAAGCAGTTGGATAGTCAAACTGGAGCACCAGAAGAGGGACTATTCGTTGAGTTTTAGAAACCTTTCCTATTCACAGTGTGTCCATTCTCTAGGTTTCCCGTACATGTTATAGCCGTAGTAATATTCCCTTCAACCTGGAGAGTTGGGACCCATGGAATGGGTGCCATGCATTATTGCTTTAAAGGGTCTGCATTTGCTCACCCAATCTCACCAATCCTCTCAGTCCCAAGTGTCCAGCCTTATGCCACATCCAGCTGTCATTGTAGACAGGGTCATTCCAGGTTTCATCAGAGACCCTGAAGGAATTGAAAAGAATTTCCCTGTTTTTTATATTGTTTTTGAAATTCCTTTTTATAGTGGGTTTGAGCTGATTCTCGCTGCCATGTTTATGCCAGTCTAGACACACTTGATTCCCTTACAGAGACATATCTATACATAGGTTTTAAGATTCTTACTAGTCAGATATATTCCTCTACGGGAAATATGGGGTTTTGAGTCCCTTTCACTGCGGAATGTATAGGTAGGTCTTGTCTATTCCATAGTTGGTTTTTGGAACGGTACCTGTGCTTATATCAAACTCTGGTTTTATGCATCAGCCCACATCTCCTTCCCCCTTAAGCAGGCATAAGAGTGTTTTCTAAATGTGAGACTCTCTTCTCTTTCCTAACTCAGTTCATGTGTATGCATGTTTACAGGATCTTCATAAGTGATATCTTATGATAAGCTTCTTTTTCTGTGTGACTTATTTCACTTAGAATCATCATACCTGAATCCACTCATTTTGCTGCTACTGGTCTTATGACATTGATTTCATGGCTGACGGATGTTCCATCGTACGTAAGTACCACAATTTTTTGAACCATTTTTATATTTCCTGGGATATTTAAGGTGTACCCAAGTTCAGGTTCTTGTAAGCAGTGCAGCCCTAAATTTGAGGGTAGCTCTGTCTTATTGATTTTCAGTTTTTCCAAGGTATATTCCCTAGACTGGAAGTGCCCTTGGCTCTGTAGCTCTGTTGTTTAACTATTTTAGGGAACACAGTGCACTCCTCCAGTGAGGCAGTTGGCAATTTACATCCCGCCCCTCAGCATAACAAGGCTCCCTGTTCTCCAGGGCCTGTCTTGCCTTTCTGGTATTTACACATTTTGTGGATGTCCCTTTTGACCGGTGGGAAGTGATACTTCTTTGTAGTGCAGACTTGCATTGCCCGCTTGCTTGCTTGGCCAAATTGGGTGTATGCGTTTTCTCCTGCATATATTCAGGAGAAAATGCACACACACTTTTTGGCCAAGTGCATCATTGTCAAAGTTTTGCCCCTCATGCTGTGCTTTACAGGTGATTCCAACGTACCTCTTGAAATCTGTTTCCTGTTATTCTGCCTCGCTTTCAAGTCCGCCTAGTTGCCTTCCCTCAACAGATTTTTGGATGATAGGTGTCCTTTATTACTATGCCAGTTTGTAAATTGCTGTGCCCTTGAGCTCCATTTTTCAACTCGTTTTTTCTGAGCTGTACACATGTCCAAAATTTTGGTTCAGGACCTATACTGGTTCCTGATGGGTGGCTGCAACTTTGGTTAATTCTTCTACCTGCCGGGAAATAAGAGTGACATATGCCCGTCCAAATGCCTAACAGCTGCTCTCTCATTGGTTCTCCCTCTTCCCTTTCATCCTCTGCCAAATTGGGAACCTGTGAGAACCAGGAGGTTGAACGGGCTGTCTCTGGAGAGTTGGGACCCATGGAATGGGTGCCATGCATTATTGCTTTAAAGGGTCTGCATTTGCTCACCCAATCTCACCAATCCTCTCAGTCCCAAGTGTCCAGCCTTATGCCACATCCAGCTGTCATTGTAGACAGGGTCATTCCACGTTTAATCAGAGACCCTGAAGGAATTGTATAGAATTTCCCTGTTTTTTTGTTTTGGTTTTGAAATTCCTTTTTATAGTGGGTTTGAGCTGATTCTCGCTGCCATGTTTATGCCAGTCTAGACACACTTGATTCCCTTACGGAGACATATCAATACATAGGTTTTAAGATTCTTACTAGTCAGATATATTCCTCTGCGAGAAATATGGGGTTTTGAGTCCCTTTCACTGAGGAATGTATAGGTAGGTCTTGTCTATTCCATAGTTGGTTTTTGGAACGGTACCTGTGCTTATATCAAACTCTGGTTTTATGCATCACCCCACCTCTCCTTCCCCCTTAAGCAGGCATAAGAGTGTTTTCTAAATGTGAGACTCTGTTCTCTTTCCTAACTCAGTTCATGTGTAGGCATGTTTACAGGATCTTCATAAGTGATATCTTATGATAAGCTTCATTTTCTGTGTGACTTATTTCCCTTAGAATCATCGTACCTGAATCCACTCATTTTGCTCCTACTGGTCTTATGACATTGATTTCATAGCTGAGGGATATTCCATCGAACGTAAGTACTACAATTTTTTGAACCAATTTTATATTTCCTGGGATATTTAAGGTGTACCCAAGTTGAGGTTCTTGTAAGCAGTGCAGCCCTAAATTTGAGGGTGGCTCTGTCTTATTGATTTTCAGTTTTCCCAAGGTATATTCCCTAGAATGGAAGTGCCCTTGGCTCTGTAGCTCTGTTGTTTACTTCTTTTAGGGAACACAATGCACTCCTCCAGTGAGGCAGTTGGCAATTTACATCTCGCCAATCAGCATAACAAGGCTCCCTGTTCTCCAGGGCCTGTCTTGCCTTTCTGGTATTTACACATTTTGTGGATGTCCCTTTTGACCATTGGGAAGTGATACTTCTTTGTAGTGCAGATTTGCATTGCCTGCTTGCTTGCTTGGCCAAAAAGGGCATATGCGTTTTCTCCTCCATATATTCAGGAGAAAATGCATATGCCCTTTTTGGCCAAGTGCATCATTGTCGAAGTTGTTCCCCTCTTCCTGTGCTTTACAGGTGATTCCAACGTACCTCTTGAAATCTGTTTCCTGCTGTTCGGCCTCACTTTCAAGTCCACTTCGTTGCCTTCCCTCAACAGATTTCTGGACGATAGTTGGCCTTGATTACTCTGCCAGTTTGTGAATTACTATGCCGCTGAACTCCATTTTTCAACTCGTTTTTTGTGAGCTGAATACAAGACCAATATTTTGTTTCAGGACCTATACTGGTTCCGGGTGGGTGGTTGAGACTTTGGTTAATTCTTCTTCCTGCCGGGAAATCAGAGTGACATGTGCCCGTCCAAATGCCTAACAGCTACTCTCTCATTGGTTCTCCCTCTTCCCTTTCATCCTCTGCCAAATTGGCAACCTGTGAGAACCAGGTGGTTAAAGGGGCTGTCTCTCAAAGTTTGAAGATTGATAGTAAATCAGTAGTAAAGTCACACTGGAGCACCAGGAGAGGGACTATTCGTTGAGTTTTTAAGACCTTCAGTATTTACAGTGTGTCCATTCTCTAGGTTTCCTGTACATGTTATAGATGTAGTAATATTCCCTTCAACCTGGAGAGTTGGGACCCATGGAATGGGTGCCATGCATTATTGCTTTAAAGGGTCTGCATTTGCTCACCTAATCTCACCAATCCTCTCAGTACCAAGTGTCCAGCCTTATGCCACATCCAGCTGTCATTGTAGACAGGGTCATTCCACGTTTCATCAGAGACCCTGAAGGAATTGAAAAGAATTTCCCTGTTTTTTATTTTGTTTTTGAAATTCCTTTTTATAGTGGGTATGAGCTGATTCTCGCTGCCATGTTTATGCCAGTCTAGACACACTTGATTCCCTTAAAGAGACATATCTATACATAGGTTTTAAGATTCTTACCAGTCAGATATATTCCTCTGCGGGAAATATGGGGTTTTGAGTCCCTGTCACTGAGGAAGGTATAGGTAGGTCTTGTCTATTCCATAGTTGGTTTTTGGAACGGTACCTGTGCTTATATCAAACTCTGGTTTTATGCATCACCCTACCTCTCCTTCCCCCTTAAGCAGGCATACGAGTGTTTTCTAAATGTGAGACTCTGTTCTCTTTCCTAACTCAGTTCTTGTGTAGCCATGTTTACAGGATCTTCATAAGTGATATCTTATGATAAGCTTCTTTTTCTGTGTGACTTATTTCACTTAGAATCATCGCACCTGAATCCACTCATTTTTCTGCTACTGGTCTTATGATATTGATTTCGTGGCTGAGGGATATTCCATCGTACATAACTACCACAATTTTTTGAACCATTTTTATATTTCCTGGGATATTTAAGGTGTACCCAACTTGAGGTTCTTGTAGGCAGTGCAGCCCTAAATTTGAGGGTGGCTTTGTCTTATTGATTTTCAGTTTTGCCAAGGTATATTCCCTAGACTGGAAGTGCCCTTGGCTCTGTAGCTCTGTTGTTTACTTCTTTTAGGGAACACAATGCACTCCTCCAGAGAGGCAGTTGGCAGTTTACATGTCGCCCATCAGCATAACAAGGCTCCCTGTTCTCCAGGGCCTGTCTTGCCTTTCTGGTATTTACACATTTTGTGGATGTCCATTTTGACTGGTGGGAAGTGATACTTCTTTGTAGTGCAGACTTGCATTGCCCGCTTGCTTGCTTGGCCAAAAAGGGCGTACGTGTTTTCTCCTGCATATGTTCAGGAGAAAATGCATAAGCCCTTTTTGGCCAAGTGCATCATTGTCGAAGTTGTGCCCCTCTTCCTGTGCTTTACAGGTGATTACAACGTACCTCTTGAAATCTGTTTCCTGCTATTCTGCCTCGCTTTCAAGTCCGCCTCGTTGCCTTCCCTCAACAGATTTTTGGATAATAGTTGTCCTTTATTACTATGCCAGTTTGTGAATTGCTGTGCCCTTGAGCTCCATTTTTCAACTCGTTTTTTCTGAGCTGAACGCATATCCAATATTTTGGTTCAGGACCTATACTCGTTCCCGGTGGGTGGCTGCAACTTTGGTTAATTCTTCTACCTGCCGGGAAATTAGAGTGACATATGCCCGTCCAAATGCCTAACAGCTACTCTCTCATTGGTTCTCCCTCTTCCCTTTCATCCTCTGCCAAATTGGCTACCTGTGAGAACCAGGAGGTTGAAGGGGCTGTCTCTCCAAGTTGGGAGATTGAGAGTAAAGCAGTTGGAAAGTTAAATCAGAGCACCAGGAGTGGGACTATTCGTGGAGTTTTAGAGACCTTTCATATTCACAGTGTGTCCATTCTCTAGGTTTCCCGTACATGTTATAGCTTTAGTAATATTCCCTTCAACCTGGAGAGTTGGGACCCATGGAATGGGTGCCATGCATTATTGCTTTAAAGGGTCTGCATTTGCTCACCCAATCTCACCAATCCTCTCAGTCACAAGTGTCCAGCCTTATGCCACATCCAGCTGTCATTGTATACAGGGTCATTCCAGGTTTCATCAGAGACCCTGAAGGAATTGAAAATAATTTCCCTGTTTTTTTGTTTTGTTTTTGAAATTCCTTTTTATAGTGGGTTTGAGCTGATTCTCGCTGCCATGTTTATGCCAGTCTAGACACACATGATTCCCTTACGGAGACATATCTATACATAGGTTTTAAGATTCTTACTAGTCAGATATATTCCTCTACGGGAAATATAGGGTTTTGAGTCCCTTTCACTGCGGAATGTATAGGTAGGTCTTGTCTATTCCGTAGTTGGTTTTTGGAACGGTACCTGTGCTTATATCAAACTCTGGTTTTATGCATCACCCCACATCTCCTTCCCCCTTAAGCAGGCATAAGAGTGTTTTCTAAATGTGAGACTCTCTTCTCTTACCTAACTCAGTTCATGTGTCGCCATGTTTACAGGATCTTCATAAGTGATATCTTATGATAAGTTTCTTTTTCTGTGTGACTTATTTCACTTAGAATCATCGTACCTGAATCCACTCATTTTGCTGCTAATGGTCTTGTGACATTGATTTCATGGCTGAGGGATATTCCATCGTACGTAAGTACCACTATTTTTGAACGATTTTTATCTTTCCTGGGATATTTAAGGTGTACCCAAATTGAGGTTCTTGTAAGCAGTGCAGCCCTAAATTTGGGGGTTGCTCTGTCTTATTGATTTTCAGTTTTCCCAAGTTATAATCCCTAGACTGGTAGTGCCCTTGGCTCTGTAGCTCTGTTGTTTACTTCTTTTAGGGAACACAATGCACTTCTCCAGTGAGGCAGTAGGCAATTTACATCCCGCCCATAATTATAACAAGGCTCCATGTTCTCCAAGGCGTGTCTTCCCTTTCTGGTATTTACATATTTTGTAGATGTCCATTTTGACCGATGGGGAGTGATACTTCTTTGTAGTGCAGATTTGCATTGCCCGCGTGCTTGCTTGGCCAAAAGGGTAGTATGCGTTTACTCTTGCATATATTCAGGAGAAAATACATACGCACTTTTTGGCCAAGTGCATCATTGTCGAAGTTTTGCCACTCTTCCTGTGCTTAACAGGTGATTCCAACGTACTTCTTGAAATCTGTTTCCTGCTATTCTGCCTCGCATTCAAGTCCTCCTCGTTGCCTTCCCTCAAAAGATTTTTGTATGATAGTTGTCCTTTATTACTCTGCCAGTTTGTGAATTGCTGTGCCCTTGAGCTCCATTTTTCAACTCGTTTTTTGTGAGCTGAACGCATGTCCAAAATTTTGGTTCAGAACCTATACTGGTTCCCGGTGGGTGGCTGCAACATTCGTTAATACTTCTTCCTGCTGGGAAATTAGAGTGACACATGCCCATCCAAATGCCTAACAGCTACTCTCTCATTGATTCTCCCTCTTCCCTTTCATCCTCTGCCAAATTGGCAAACTGTGAGAACCAGGTTAAAGGGGCTGTCTCTCCAAGTTGGGAGATTGATATTAAAGCAGTTGGAAAGTCAAACTGGAGCACCAGGAGAGGGACTATTCGTTGAGTTTTAGAAACCTTTCCTATTCACTGTGTGTCCATTCTCTAGGTTTCCCGTACATGTTATAGCTGTAGTAGTATTCCTTCATCCTGGAGAGTTGGGCCCAATTGAATGGGTGCCAAGGATTATTGATTTCAAGGGTCTTCATTTGCTCACCCAATCTCACCAATACTCTTAGTCCCAATTGTCCAGCCTTATGCCACATCCAGCTGTCATTGTAGAAAGGGTCATTCCTCATTTCATCACAGACCCTGAAGGTATTGTAAAGAATTTCCCTGTTTTTTTGTTTTGTTTTTGAATTCCTTCTTATAGTGGGTTTGAGCTGATTCTCGCTGCCATGTTTATGCCAGTCTAGACACACTTGATTCTCTTATGGAGACATATCAATACATAGATTTTAAGATTCTTACTAGTCAGATATATTCCTCTGCGGGAAATATGGTGTTTTGAGGCCCTTTCACTGAGGAAGGTGTAGGTCTTGTCTATTCCATAGTTGGTTTTTGGAACGGTACCTGTGCTTATATCAAACTCTGGTTTTATGCATCACCCCACCTCTCCTTCCCCCTTAAGCAGGTATAAGAGTGTTTTCTAAATGTGAGACTCTGTTCTTTTTCCTAACTCAGTTCATGTGTAGCCATGTTTACAGGATCTTCATAAGTGACATCTTATGATAAGCTTCTTTTTCTGTGTGACTTATTTCACTTAGAATCATCTTACCTGAATCCACTCATTTTGCTTCTACTGCTCTTATGACATTGATTTCATGGCTGAGGGATATTCCATCGTACGTAAGTACCACTATTTTTGAACCATTTTTATCTTTCCTGGGATACTTAAGGTGTACCCATGTTGAGGTTCTTGTAAGCAGTGCAGCCCTAAATTTGGGGATGGCTCTGTCTTTTTGATTTTCAGTTTTCAAAAGGTGTATTCCCTAGACTGGAAGTGCCCTTGGCTCTGTTGTTTACTTGTATAAGGGAACACAATGCACTCCTCCATTGAGGCAGTTGGCAATTTACATCCTGCCCATCACCATAAAAAGGCTCCGTGTTCTCCAGGGCCTGTCTTGCCTTTCTGGTATTTACACATTTTGTGGATGTCCCATTTGACCGGTGTGATGTGATACTTTTTTGTAGTGCAGCTTTGCATTGCCCGCTTGCGTGCTTGGCCAAAAAGGGCGTATGCGTTTTCTCCTGAATATATTCAGGAGAAAACTCATAGGCCCTTTTTGGCCAAGTGCATCATTGTCGAAGTTTTGCCCCTCTTTCTGTGTTTTAAAGGCGATTCCAATGTACCTGTTGAAATCTGTTTACTGCTCTTCTGCCTTGCTTTGAAGTCTGCCTCGTTGCCTTCCCTCAACAGATTTTTGGATGATAGTTGTCATTTATTACTCTGCCAGATTGTGAATTGCTGTGCCACTGAGCTCCATTTTTTAACTCGAATTTGTGACCTGAATGCAATCATAAATTTTGGTGGAGGACCTATACTGGTTCCCGGTCGTTGGCTGAGACTTTTGTTAATTCATCTTCTTCCCGGGATATAAGAGTGACATGTGCCCGTCCAAATGCCTAACAGCTACTCTGTCATTGGTTCTCCCTCTTCCTTTTCATCCTCTGCCAAATTGGCAACCTGTGTGAACCCGGAGTTTAAAGGGCCTGTCTCTCCAAAATTTGAGACTGATAGTAAAGCAGTTGGAAAGTCAAAGCAGAGCACCAGGAGGGGAACAATTCATTGAGTTTTAGAGAACTTTCGTATTCACTGTGTGTCCATTCTCTAGGATTCCCGTACATGTTATAGCTGTAGTAATATTCCCTTCAACCTGGAGACATTGGACCCATGGAATGGGTGCCCTGCATTATTGCTTTAAAGGGTCTGCATTTGCTCACCCAATCTCAACAATCCTCTCAGTCCCATGTGTCCAGCCTTATGCCATAACCAGCTGTCATTGTAGATAGGGTCGTTCCAGGTTTCATCAGAGACCCTGAAGGAATTGTAAAGAATTTCCCTTTTTTTGTTATTGAAATTCCTTTTTATAGTGGGTTTGAGCTGATTCTCTCTGCCTTGTTTATGCCAGTCTAGAAACACTAGATTCCCTCAAGGAGACATATCAATACATAGGTTTTAAGATTCTTACTAGTCAGCTATATTCTTCTGCGGGAAATATGGGGTTTTGAGTCCCTTACCTGAGGAAGGTATAGGTAGGTCTTGTCTATTCCATAGTTGGTTTTTGGAACGGTACCTGTGGTTATATCAAACTCTGGTTTTATGCATCACCCCACCTCTCCTTCCCCCTTAAGCAGGCATAAGAGTGTTTTCTAAATGTGAGACTCTGTTCTCTTTCCTAACTCAGTTCATGTGTAGCCATGTTTACAGGATCTTCATAAGTGATATCTTATGGTAAGTTTGTTTTACTCTGTGACTTATTTTACATAGAATTATCGTACCTGAATCCACTCATTTTGCTGCTACTGGCCTTATGATATTGTTTTCATGGCTGCGCGATATTCCATCGTAAGTAAGTACCATCATTTTTGAACCATTTTTGACTTTCCTGGGATATTTAAGGTGTACCAAAGTTGAGCTTCTTGTAAGCATTGCAGGCCTAAATTTTCGGGTGGCTGTGTCTTATAGGTTTTCAGTTTTCCCAAGGTATATTCCCTAGACTGGAAGTGCCCTTGGCTCTGTGGCTCTGTTGTTTACTTGTTTTAGGGAACACAATGCACTCCTCCAGAGAGGCAGTTGGCAATTCATATCACACCCATCAGCATAACAAGGCTCCCTGTTCTCCAGGGCCTCTCTAGCCTTTCTGGTTTTTACACATTTTGTGGATGTCCCTTTTGACCGGCCTGAAGTGATATTTCGTTGTAGTGCTGATTTGCATTGCCCGCTTCATTGCTTGGCCAAAAGGGCGTATGCGTTTTCTCCTGAATATATTCAGGAGAAAACGCATACGCCCTTTTTGGCCAAGTGCATCATTGTCGAAGTTGTGCCCCTCTTCCTGTGTTTTAAAGGCGATTCCAACGTACCTCTTGAAATCTGTTTCCTGCTATTCTACCTCACTTTCAAGTCCGCCTCATTGCCTTCCCTCAACAGATTTTTGGATGATAGTTGTCCTTTATTACCCTGCCAGTTTTTGAATTGCTGTGCCCTTGAGCTCCATTTTTTAACTCGTTTTTGTGAGCTGAACGCAAGTCCAAAATTTTTTTTCACGACCTATACTGTTTGGCAGTGCATGGCTGAGACTTTGGTAAATTTTCCTTCCTGCCAGGAAATTAGAGTGACATATGCCCGTCTAAATGCCTAACAGCTACTCTCTCCTTGGTTCTCCCTCTTCCCTTTCATTCTCTGCCAAATTATCCACCTCTGCGAAGCAGGAGGTTAAAGGGGCTGTCTCACCAAGTTGGGAGATTTATAGTAAAGAAGTTGGAAATTCAAACCCGAGCACCAAGCGATGGACTATTCGTTGAGTTTTGGAAACCTTTCGTATTCACAGTGTGTCCATTCTCTAGGTTTCCCGTACATGTTATAGCTGTAGTAATATTCCCTTCAACCTGGAGGGTTGGGACCCATGGAATGGGTGCCATGCATTATTGCTTTAAAGGGTCTGCATTTGCTCACCCAATCTCACCAATCCTCTCAGTCCCAAGTGTCCAGCCTTATGCCACATCTAGCTGTCATTGTAGATAGGGTCATTCCAGCTTTCATCAGAGACCCTGAAGGAATTGTAAAGAATTCCCATGTTTTTTTGTTTTGTTTTTGTAATTCCTTTTTATAGTGGGATTAAGCTGATTTTCACAGCCAAGTTTATGCCAATCTAGACACACTTGATTCCCTTATGGAGACATATCAATACATAGGTTTTAAGATTCTTACTAGTCAGATATATTCCTGTGCATGGAATATGGGGTGTTGCGTCCCTTTCACTGAGGAAGGAGTTGGTCTTGTCTATTCCGTATTTGGTTTTTGGAACGGTACCTGTACTAATATCAAAATCTGCTTTTATGCATCACCCCACCTCTCCTTCCCCCTTAAGCAGGCATAAGTGTGTTTTCTAAATGTGAGACTCTCTTCTCTTTCCTAACTCATTTCATGTGTAGCCATGTTTACAGGATCTTCATAAGTGATATCTTATGATAAGTTTCTTTTTCTGTGTGACTTATTTCACTTAGAATTATCGTACCTGAATCCACTCATTTTGCTGCTACTGGCCTGATGACATTGATTTCATGGCTGAGGGATATTCCATCATATGTAAGTACCACAATTTCTTGAACCATTTTTGTCTTTCCCGGGATATTTAAGGTATACCCTACTTGAGGTTCTTGTAAGCAGTGCAGCCCTGAATTTTGGTGTGGATCTGTCTTATTGATTTTCAGTTTTCCCAAGGTATATTCCCAAGGTTGGAATTGCCCTTGGCTCTGTAGCTCTGTTGTTTACTTGTTTTAGGGAACACAATGCACTCCTCCAGAGAGACAGTTGGCAATTTACATCCCGCCCATCACCATAACAAGTCTCCCTGTTCTCCAGGGCCTGTCTTGCCTTTCTGGTTTTTACCCATTTTGCGGATGTCCCTTTTGACTGGTGCAAAATGATACTTCTTTGTAGTGCAGATTTGAATTGCCGGCTTGCTTGCTTGACCGAAAATGGCATATGCGTTTTCTCCTGAATATATTCACGTGAAAACCCATACGCCCTTTTTGGCCATTTCCATAATTTTCGAAGTTGTGATGCTTTTCCTGTGTTTAAAGGCGATTCCAATGTACCCCTTGAAATCTGTTTCGTGCCATTCTGCATCATTTTCAATTCCGCCTCATGGCTTTCCCTCAACAGATTTTTGGGAGAGAGTATTCCTATATAACTCGGCTGGTTAGTGAATTGCTGTGGCCCTGAGCTCCATTTTTCAACTCGCGTTTTTGTGAGCTGACCGCAAATCCACAATTTTGCTTCAGGACTTATACTTGTTCTGGGGGGCAGGCTGAGACTTTGGTTAATTCCTCTTCATGACGGGAAATTAGGTGACATATGGCCGTCCAAATGCCTACAGCTACTCTCTCATTGATTCTCTCTCTTCCCTTATATCCTCTGCACAATTTGCCAACTGTGCGAACCAGGAGGTTATAGGGGCTGACTCTCCAAGTTGGAAGATTGATAGTAAAGCAGCTGGAATGTCAAACTGGAGTTCAAGGAGAGAAAAAAGTAGTAGAGTTTTAGAAACCTTTCACCATCAGATGGTTTCCATTCTCTAGGTTCCCATACATGTTATAACTGTAGTGATATTCCCTTCTACCTGGAGAGTTGGGAAACATGGAATGGGTGGCACGCATTATTGCTTTAAAGGGTCTGCATTTTTTCACCCAATTTCACCAATCCTCTCAGTCCCAAGTGACCAGCCTTATGCCACATCCAGCTGTCATTGTAGATAGGGTCATTCCAGGTTTCATCAGAACCCCTGAAGGTATTCTGTAAGAATTTTACTGTTTTTATGTTTTGTTTTGAAATTCATTTTTATAGTGGGTTTGAGCTGATTCTCACTGCCATGTTTATGTCGTTCTAGACACACTTGGTTCCCTTACAGAGACATATCAATACATAGGTTTTAAAATTCTTACTAGTCAGATATATTTCTCTGCAGGGAATAGGAATGTTGAGTTCCATTCACTGAGGAAGGAGTAGGGCTTGTCTCTACTGTTTTTGGATTATGGAACGGTACCTGTGCTAATATCAAACTTTTGTGCATCTCCCCACCTCTCTTTCCCCTTAAGCAAGGATAAGAGTGTTTTCTAAATCTGAGACTGTTCTCTTCCTTAATTCAGTTCATATGTGTCATGTTTCCATTCCCTTCATAAGTGATATCTTATGTCAGAATGCACTATGGCCCTTGGCATAATAATGCTCCATGACGGCTGTCATCACAATGCTCCATGCAATGGTTATCACAATGCTCCATGTCCCTTGTCATCACAATTCTCAACGTCCTTGTCATCACAATGCTACATGACACTTCTCATCAAAATATTACATGCTCTTTTCATCACAATTCTCCATGCACTTGTCATTGCAATGCTCCATGCACTGGCCATCACACTGTTCCATGACCCCTGTCATCACAATGTTCCCTGACACCTGTCATCACAATGCTTCATGCCCCTTGTCATTACAGTGCTCCATGATGCTCGACATCACAATTACCCAAGGACTTCTCATCACAATGCTCCACGGTTTTGCAATCACCATGCTCCATGCCTTGTCATTTCAAAGCTCATTGTCCCTTGTCCTCACAATTCTCCACGTCCTTTTCATTACGATGTTCCAGGGCACTTCACATCACAATGTTATATGCACTTGTCATCACAATACTCCATGCAATTGTCATCGCAATGTTCCATGACCCCTGTCATAGGAAGGTCCGTGCGATTTTCATCACTATGTTTCACGACCTGGACATTAAAAGTATCAACGGTCCTTGATATCACAATGCTCCATGCCCTTGTCATCACAATGCTCCTTTAATTTGTCACAACAATCCTCCATGACACTTGGCATCACAATGCTCCATGATATTGTCATGAAATTGGAACATGACATATTTCATCACAATGCACCCTGACACCTTTCTTCAAAATAATCCATGACCTTGTCATCACAGTGCTCCATGCCCTTGTCATCACAATGTGCCATGCTCACACTTATCACAATAATCCATGAAACTTGTCAGACCAATGCTCCATGCCACTTTTCATCACAATGCTCCATGAACGCTGTCATCACAATGCACCATGACCATCATCATAATGCTTCATGCTCTTGTCATCACAATGAAATCAAAATGCTCCATGACGTCTGTCATCACAATGCTCCAAACACTTGTGATCACAATGTTCCATAACACTTGTCATCACAATGCCCCATGATGCCGTTCAGCACAATTATGCATGGTCTTCTCATCACAATGCACCATGACATTTGTCATCACAATGCTCAATAAACTTGGCATCACAATGCTCCCTGACTATTGCCCTCGGTATGCACCTGGATCTCTTTCATGACAAGGCTCCATGCCTTTTCCATCAAAATGATCCATGCCCTTTTCATCACAATGCTCCAAGATCCCTCTAATCACAATGCCCATGCCCTTGTTATCACAAAGCTCCATGACACGTCATCAGAATGTTCCATGGCCTTCTCATCAAAATGCTCCATGCCCTTGTCATCACAATGCTCACAGAACCCTGTAATCTAAATGCTCCATGCCCCGTTTAATCTCAATGCTCCATGAACCCTGTCATCACAGTCCAACATGCCCATCATCATAATGCTTCAGACTATTGTCATCACAATGAAATCAAAATGCTCCATGACCCCTGTCATCACAATGCTCCGTGACTCCAGTCATCACAATGCTTCATGAACTTTGTCATCACAGTTGTCCATGTACTCGTCATCAACAGTCTCTGTGACATTTTAACCACCATGCTCCATGAAATTTGCATCACAGTGCTCTTTGACTCTTGTCATCAAAATGCTCTATGCCTTTCTCAGCACAATGCTCCATGACCCTTGTCATCACAGTGCTCCATGCGCTTGTCAGCACAATGCTCCATGACACATGTATTCACAATGCACCATGCACTTGTCATCACAGTGCTCCACAATCTTGTCATCACAATGCTCCATAAAACTTGTCATCACAATGCTCCATGCACTTCTCATCAAAATGCTCTCTCACCACTGATATCACAATGTTACACCACAATTCATCACAATACTCCCTCACCCCTGTCATCAAAATGTTCCATGACTCCGGTCATCACAATGCTACATGCACTTATCATCACAATGTTCGATGACCCCTGACATCACAATGTTCCATAACCACTGTCATCAAAATATTCCATGACCCTTTTCCTCAAATTGCTCCATGACCTTTGTCATCAGAAAGATCCATGACCCTTGGCATCACAATGCTCCATGTCATTGTCATCACAATGCTCCATGAACGATCTCATCACATTGCTCCATGATCTTGTCATCACAAAGCTCCATGACACATGTCATCAGAATGCTCCATGGCCTTCTAATCACAGTGCTCCATGCCCTTGCCATCACAAGGCTCCATTACCCCTCTCATAATAATGCTCCATGACCCTTGCCATCACGATGTTCCATGGACTTGTCATCACAAGGCTCCATGACCCTTCTCATCACAATGCTCCAAGACCCCTCTAATCACAGTGCTCCATGCCCCTTTTCATCTCAATGATCCATGAACCCTGTCATCATTATGCACCATGCCCATCATCATAATGCTTCAAGCTATTGTCATCACAATGAAATCAAAATGCTCCATGACCTCTGTCATAACAATTCTCCAAACCCTTGTGATCACAATATTCCATAACAATTGTCATCACAATTCCCCATGACACTCGTCATCACAATTATCCATGGTCTTCTCATCACAATGCTCCATGACCTTTGTCATCACAATGCTCAATACACTTGTCATCACAATGCTCCCTGACACTTGACGTCAGTATGCTCCTTGAACCCTGTCATGACAAGGCTCCATGCCTTTTTCATCACAATGATCCATGCCATTTTCATCACAATGCTTCAAGAACACTGTAATCACAATGCTCCATGCCCTTGTCATCACAAAGCTCCATGACGCATGTCATCAGAAGGCTTCATGGCCTTCTCATCACAATGATCCATGCCCTTGTCATCACAATGTTCCAAGACCCCTGAAATCACAATGCTCCATGCTCCTTTTCAACAGAATGCTCCATGAGACTTTTCATCAAAAGTCTCCATGGTCTTCTCATCACAATGCTCCAGGACCATGTCATCAACATGCTCCATTCCCTTGTCATCACAATGCTCCATGACCCCTGTCATCACAATACTCCATGAACATTTTCAGCCAAATGCTCCATAACTTTATCATCATAATACTCCATGGCCGATATCATCACTATTATCCATGACCCCTGTTATCACAACACTCCATGACACCTGACAACACAATGATCCGGGACTCTTGTCATCACAATGCTCCATTCCTTAGTCATCACAATGCTCCAATAACACTGTCATCACAATACTCCATGAACATTTTCAGCACAATGCTCCATGAATCTTGTCATCACAAGGATCCATGTCCTTGTCATCCCTAAGCTCCATGACCCCTGTATTCACAGTGCTCCGTGATGCTTGTCATCACAGTGCTCCATGACACCTGTCATCACAATGCTCCATGCATTTGTCAGCAAACTGCTATATGACCTTTTCATTACAATGCTCTACGTGTTTGTCATCACAATCCTCCATGAACCTTGGGATCACATTGCTTCAGGCCCTTGTCTTCACAATGCTCCATGCTCCTTGAAATCAAAATGATCCATGACCTCTGTCATCACAATGCTCCAATCCCTTGTGATCACAATGTTCCATAAGACTTGTCATCACAACGCTCCATGATTCCTGTCATCACAATATTCCATGCCGTTTTCATCACAATGCTCCATGACCTTTGTCATCACAATTCTCAATACACTTGTCATCACAATGCTCCCTGACACTTGTCGTCAGAATGCTCCTTGAACCCTGTCACGAAAAGGCTCCATGCCTTTTTCATCACAATGCCCCATGTCGTTTTCATCACAATGCTCCATGCCATTGTCATCAATATACTCCACAAGCTTGTCATCAGAATGTTTCATGACACTTGTCATCACAAATCTCCATGTACCTGTCAGCACAATGCACCCTGACCCTTGTTATCACAATGCTCCAAGCCATTGTCATCACAATGCTCCATTACCTTTGTCATCCGAATCCTCCATGACACTTGGCATCACAATGCTCCATGCCCTTATCTTCACAATGCGCCATTCCAACTGTCATCGCAATAATCCATGAAATTTATTAAACCAATATTCCATGCCCTTGTCATCACAATGTTCCACGGCCTTGTCATCACAAGGCTACATGACACTTCTCATCACAAGGCTCAAGACCCCTGTAATCACAAGGCTGAAGACCCCTGTAATCACAATGTTCCATGCACTTGTCACCACAAAGCTCCTTGACGCATATCATCAGAATGTTCCATGGCCTTCACATCACAATGCTCCCTGCCCTTGTCATCACAATGCTCCACGACCCCTGTTATCACAATACTCCATGCCCCTTTTCATCTCAATGCTCCATGAACCCTGTCATCACAATGCACAATGCACATCATAATAATGCTTCAGGCTATTGTCATCACAATGAAATCAATATGCTCCATGACCTCTGTCATCATAATACTCCGAACCCTTGAGATCACAATGTTCCATAACACTTATCATCACAACACCCTATGATGCTCATCATCACAATTATCCATGGTCTTCTCATCAAAATGCTCCATGATCTTTGTCATCACAATGCTCAATAAACTTGTCATCACAATGCTCCCTGACACTTGTCGTCAGTATGCTCCTCAAAATCTGTCATGACAAGGATCCATGCCTTTTTCATCACAATTATACATGCCCTTTTCATTACAATGCTCCAAGACCCCTCTAATCACATAGCTCCATGACCTTGTCATCATAAAGCTCCATGACGCATGTCATCAGAATGCTCCATGGCCTTCTCCTCACAATGCTCCATGTCATTGTCATCACAATGCTCCATGTACCCTCTCATCACATTGCTCCATGCCCTTGTCATTACAATCCTCCATGACCCATGTATCACAGTGTTCCGTGCCCTTGTCATCATAATGCTCCATGCCCTTGTTATCACAGTGCTTCAAGACCCCTGTAATCACAATGCTCCTTGCCCTTGTCATCACAATTCTCCATGACGCATGTCATCAGAATGCTCCATGGCCTTCTCATCACAATGATCCATGCCCTTGTCATCACAATGCTCCAAGACCCCTATAATCACAATGCTCCATGCCCCTTTTCAACAGAATGCTCCATGAGACTTCTCATCAAAAGGCTCCATGGTCTTCTCATCACAATGCTTTAGGAACTTGTCATCACCATGCTCCATTCCCTTGTCATCACAATGCTCCATGACCACTGTCATCACAATACGCCATGAACATTTTCAGCCAAATGCTCCATGACATTATCATCACAATGCTACATGCACTTATTATCCGAATGTTCGATGACCACTGAAATCACAATATTCCATAACACCTGTCATCAAAATGCTCCATGACGCTTTTCATCAAAATGCTCCATGACCCCTGACATCACAATGTTCCATAACACCGGTCATCAAAATGTTCCTTGACACATTTCATCAAATTGCTCAATGACCCTGTCATCAAAATGCTCCCTGCCCTTCTCATCACAATGCACAAAGCCCTTGCCATCAAAATGCTCCATGACCTTTGTACTCACAATTCTCAATACACTTGTCATCACAATGCTGCCTGACACTTGTTGTTAGAATGCTACTTGAACCCTGTCACGAAAAGGCTCCATGCCTTTTTCATCACAATGCCCCATGCCGTTTTCATCACAATGCTCCATGCCATTGTCATCAAAATACTGCAAAAGCTTGCCATCAGATTGTTCCATGACCCTTGTCATCACAAATCTCTATGCACTTGTCAGCACAATGCTCCCTGACCATTGTCATTACAATGCTCCAAGCCATTTTCATCACAATGCTCCATTACTTTTGTCATCAGAATGCTCCATGAGATTTGGCATCAAAATGCTCCATGCCATTGTCATCACAATGCGCCAAGACATATGTCATCACAATGCTCCCTGACAACTGTCTTACAATACTGCATGACCTGGTCATCACAATGCGCCATTCCAACGGTCATCACAATAATCCATAAAACTTAATAGACCACTGTTCCATGCCCTTGTCATCACAATGCTCCATGCCCTTGTCATCACAAAGCTCCATGACGCATGTCATCAGAATGATCCATGGCCTTCTCATCACAGTGCTCCATGCCCTTGTCATCACAATGCTCCAAGACCCCTGTAAACACAATGCTCCATGCCCCTTTTCATCTGAATGCACCATGAACCCTGTCATCACAATGCACCATGCCCATCATCATAATGCTTCAGGCTATTGTCATCACAATGATATCAATATTCTCCATGACCTCTGTCATCATAATGCTCCAAACCCTTGTGATCACAATGTTCCATAACACTTATCATCACAACACCCCATGACGCTCATCATCGCAGTTATCCATGGTCTTCTCATCACAATGTTCCATGATATTTGTCATCACAATGCTCAATATACTTGTCATCACAATGCTCCCTGACACTTGTCGTCAGTATGCTCCTTGAACCCTGTCATGACAAGGCTCCATGCCTTTTTCATCACAATAATCCATGCCCTTTTCATCACAATGCTCCAAGATCCCTGTACTCACAATGCTCCATGATCTTGTCATCAAAATGCTCCATGACACATGTCATCAGAATGCTTCATGGCCTTCTCATCACAATGCTCCATGTCATTGTCATCACAGTGCTCCATGAACGCTCTCATCACATTGCTCCATGCACTTGTCTTCACAAAGCACCATGACACATGTCATCAGAATGCTCCATGGCCTTCTCATCACAATGCTCCATGCCCTTGCCATCACAATGCTCCATTAGCCCTGTCATAACAATGCTCCATGACCCCTGCCATCAAGATATTCCATGGCCTTGTCATCACAAGGCTCCATGACCCTTCTCATCACAATGGTCCAAGACCCCTGTAATCACAATGCTCTATGCCCCTTTTCATCTCAATGATCCATGAACCCTGTCATCACAATGCACCATGCCCATCATCAAAATGCTTCATGCTATTTTCATCACAATGAAATCAAAATGTTCCATGACCTCTGTCATAACAATGCTCCAAACCCTTGTGATCACAATATTCATAACACTTGTTATCACAATGCCCCATAACGCTCGTCATCACAGTTATCCATGGCCTTCTCATCACAATGTTCCTCGACCTTTGTCATCACAATGCTCAATACACTTGTCATCAAATTCTCCCTGACTCTTGTATTCTGTATGCTCCTTGAAACCTGTCATGACAAGGCTCCATGCCTTTTTCATCACAATGATCCATGCCCTTTTCATCACAATGCTCCAAAACCCCTGTAATCACAATGCTCCATGCACTTGTCATCACAAAGCTCAATGACACATGTCATCAGAATGCTCCTTGGACTTCTGCTCACAATGCTCCATGCCCTTTTCATCACAATGTGCCAAGACCCCTGTAATCACAATGCTCCATGCCCCTTTTCATCAGTATGCTCCATGAGACTTGTCATCACAAGGCTCCATGGTTTTCTCATCACAATGCTCCAGGACCTTGTCATCACAGTGCTTCACGACGTTGTCATGAAAATTCTCTATGGCCCTTGTCATCATAATTCTCCAAGCCCTAGTCATCACAATGTTCCATTATATTTGTCATCACAACCCTCCATTACATTTAGCATCACAAAACTCCCTGCTATTGTCATCGCAATGGACCATGACATATGTCATCACAATGCTCCCTGACACCTGTCTTCACAATACTCCATGACCTTCTCTTCACAATGATCCATGCCCTTGTCATCACAATGCACCATGTCCACTGTCATCACAATAATCTATGAAACTTGTCAGACCAATGCTCCATGCCCCTGTCATAAAAATGCTCCATGCCCCTGTCATCACAATGCTCCATGCCCTTGTCATCACAATGCTCCATTACTTGCCATCACAAAGCTGCATGACCCATGACCCATGTATCACAGTGTTCCGTGCCCTTGTCATCACAATGCTCCATGCCCACTCTCATCACCATAATCCATGAAATATTTCAGACCAGTGTTCCATGCCCTTCTCATCAAAATGCTCCATTACACCTGTCATAACAGTGCTTCATGAACCCTGCCATCACAATGATCCACGGCCTTGTCATCACAAGGCTCCATGACACTTGTCATCACAATGCTCCACGACCCCTGTAATCACAAGGCTATATGCATCGTATGCTCCTTGAACCCTGTCATGACAAGGCTGCATGCCTTTTTCATAACAATGCTCCAAGACCCCTGTAATCACAATGCTCCAGGCCCTTGTCATCACAAAGCTCCATGACGCATGTCATCAGAATGCTCTATGGCTTTCTCATCACCATGATCCATGCCCTTTTCATCACAATGCTCCAAGACACCTGTAATCACAATGCTCCATGCCCCTTTTCAACAGAATGCTCCATGAGACTTCTCATGAAAAGTCTCCAAGGTCTCCTCATCACAATGCTCCAGTACTTTGTTATCAACATGCTCCATTCCCTTGTCATCTCAATGCTCCATGACCAATATCATCACAATTCTCCATGACACTTGTAATCACAATGATCCATGCCCTTGTCATCCCAGTGCTCCATAACCCCTGTATTCACAATGCTCCATGATGCTTGTCATCACAGTGTTCCGTGACACCTGTCATCACAATGCTCCATGCCTTTGTCAGGAAAATGCTACATGACGTTGTCATTAAAATGCTCTATGTGATTGTCATCACAGTACTCCATTACCAATGTCATCACAACCCTCCATGAACCTTGGGATCACATTGCTACATGCCCTTGTCATCACAATGCGCCATTCCAACTGTTATAGCAATAATTCATGAAACTTATTAGACCAATGTTCCATGCCCTTGTCATCACAATGCTTCATGCCCTTGTTATCACAATGCTCCATGACCCCTGTCATCACTATGCTCCGTGACTCCAGTCCTCACAATGCTTCATGACCTTTGTCATCACAATGGTCCATGCCCTCGTCATCAACAGTCTCTGTGACCTTTTTAACCACAATGAACCATGAATTTTTCATCACAATGCTCTTTGACCCTTGTCATCAAAATGCTATATGCCTTTCTCAGCACAATGCTCCATGACCCTTGTCATCATAATGCTCCATGCACTTGTCAGCACAATGCTCCATGACACAGGTCATCACAATGCACCATGTACTTGTCATGACAGTGCTCCACCATCTTGTCATTACAATGCTCCATAAAATTGTCATCACAATTCTCCATGCACTTCTCATCAAAATGCTCTCTCACCACAAATAACACAATGCTACATCAATATTTGTCACAATACTATCTCACCCCTGTCATCACAATTTTCCATGACTCCTGTCATCACAATGCTACATGCACTTATCATCACAATGTTCGATGACCCCTGACATCACAATGTTCCAAAACACCTGTCATCAAAATGCTCCATGACCCTTTTCATCAAAATGCTCCATGACCGCTGACATCACAATGTTCCATAACACCTGTCATCAAAATGTTCCATGACACTTTTCATCAAATTGCTCCATGTCCCTGTCATCACAATGCTCCCTGCCCTTCTCATCACAATGCAGAGCGCCCTTGCCATCAAAATGCTCCATGACATTTATCATCACAAAGATCCATGACACTTGGCATCAAAATGTTCCATGTCATTGTCATCACAATGCTCCATGAACGCTCTCATCACATGGCTCCATGCACTTGTCTTCACAAAGCTCCATGACACATGTCATCAGAATGCTCCATGGCCTTCTCATCACAATTCTCCATGCCCTTGCCATCACAATGCTCCATTACCTGTCAAAATCATGCTCCATGATCCCTGCCATCACGATGTTCCATGGCCTTGTCATCACAAGGCTCCATGACCCTTCTCATCACAATGCTCCAAGAACCCTGTAATCCCAATGCACTATGCCCCTTTTCATCTCAATGATGCATGAACCCTGTCATCACAATGCCCCATGCCCATCATCATAATGCTTCATGCTATTGTCATCACAATGAAATAAAAATGCTCCATGATCTCTGTCATAACAATGTTCCAAACCCATGTGATCACAATATTCCATAACACTTGTCATCACAATGCCACATGACGCTCGTCATCACAGTAATCCATGGTTTCTCATCACAATGCTCCATGACTTTTGTCATCACAATCCTCAATACACTTGTCATCAAAATGCTCCCTGACACTTGTTGTCTGTATGCTCCTTGAACCCTGTCATGACAAGGCTCCATGCCTTTTTCATCACAATGATCCATGCCCTTTTCATCACAATGCTCCAATACCCCTGTAATCACAATGCTCCATGCCCATGTCATCACAAAGCTCAATTACACATGTCATCAGAATGCTCCTTGGCCTTCTGCTCACAATGCTCCATGCCCTTGCCATCACAATGTGCCAAGAGGTCTGTAATCACAATGCTCCATGCCCCTTTTCATCAGTATGCTCCATGAGACTTGTCATCACACGGCTCCATGAATTTCTCATAACAATGCTCCAGGACCTTGTCATCATAATGCTTCACGACCATGTCATGAAAATTCTCAATGGCCCTTGTCAGCATAATGCTCCAATCCCTAGTCATCACAATGCTCCATTATATTTTTCATCACGATCCTCCATTACATTTGGCATCACAATACTCCCTGAAATTGTCATCACAATGGACCATGACATACGTCATCACAATGCTCCCTGACACCTGTTTTCACAGTATTCCATGACCTTCGCTTCACTATGATCAGTGCCCTGGTCATCACAATCGACCATGTCCAATGTCATCACAATAATCTATGAAACTTGTCAGACCAATGCTCCATGCCCCTGTCATCACAATGCTCCATGCCCTTGTCATCACAATGCTCCATGACTTTACATCACAAAGCTCCAAGATCCATGACCCATGTATCACAGTGTTTCGTGCCTTTGTCATCACAATGCTCCATGCCCACTCTCATCACATTAATCCATGAAATATTTCAGACCAATCCTCCATGCCCTTCCCATCAAAATGCTCCATTACCCCTATCATAACAATGCTCCATGACCCCTGCCACCACAATGTTCCACAGCCTTGTCTTCACAAGGCTCCATGACACTTGTCATCACAATACTCAAGACCCCTGTAATCACAATGCTCCATGCCCTTGTCATCACAAAGCTCTATGACACATGTCATCAGAGTGTTCCATGGCCTTCACATCACAATGCTCGATGCCCTTGTCATCACAATGCTCCAAGACCCCTGTAAACACAATACTCCATGCCCCTTTTCATCTCAATGCTACATGAAACCTGTCATCACAATGCACCATGCCCATCATCATAATGCTTCAGGCTATTGTCATCACAATGCAATCAAAATGCTCCATGATCTCTGTCATCAAAATACTCCGAACCCTTGTGATCACAATGTTCCATAACACTTTTCATCACAGCACCCCATGACGCTCATCATCACAATTATCCATGGTCTTCTCATCACAATGCTCTATGACCTTTGTTATCACAATGCTCAATACACTTGTCATCACAATGCTTCCTGACACTTGTCGTCAGTATGCTCCTTGAACGCTGTCATGACAAGGCTCCATGCCTTTTTCATCACAATGATCCATGCCCTTTTCATAACAATGCTCCAAGACCCGTGTAATCACAATGCTCCATGCCCTTGTCATCACAAAGCTCCATGACGCATGTCATCAGAATGCTCCATGGCCTTCTCATCACCATGATCCATGCCCTTGTCATCACAATGCTCCAAGACCCCTGTAATCACAATGCTCCATGCCCATTTTCAACAGAATGCTCCATGAGACTTCTCATCAAAAGTCTCCATGGTCTTCTCATCACAATGCTCCAGGACATTGTCATCACCATGCTCCAATCCCTAGTCATCACAATGCTCCATGACCAATATCATCACAATTCTCCATGACCACAGTCAGCACAACACTCCATGACACCTGACAACACAATGATCTGGGACTCTTGTCCTCACAATGCTCCATTTCCTCGTCATCACAATGCTCCATTACCCCTGTAATCACAATGCTCCGTGACTCCAGTCATCACAATGCTCCATGACCTTTGTCATCACAATGGTCCATGCCCTCATCAGCAACAGTCTCTGTGACCTTTTTTAACCACAGTGCTCCTTGAACATTTCATCACAATGCTCTTTGACGCTTGTCATCAAAATTATCTATGCCTTTCTCAGCACAATGCTCCATGACCCTTGTCATCACAATGCTCCATGTGCTTGTCAGCACAATGCTCCATGACACATGTCATGACAATGCACCATGCACTTGTCATCACAGTGCTCCACAATCTTTTCATCACAATGCTCCATAAAACTTGTCATCACAATGCTCCATTCACTTCGCATCAAAATGCTCTCTCACCACTGATATCACAATGCTACAACACTATTTGTCACAATACTCCCTCATCCCTTTCATCACAATGCTCCATGACTCCTGTCATCACAATGCTACATGCACTTATCATCACAATGTTCGATGACCCCTGACATCACAATGTTCCATAACACCTGTCATCAAAATGCTCCATGACCTTTTTCATCAAAATGCTCCATGACCCCTGACTTCACAGTGTTCCATAACACCTGTCATCAAAATATTCCATGACATATTTCATCAAATTGCTCAATGACACTGTCATCACAATGCTCCATGCCCTTCTCATCACAATTCACAACGCCCTTGCCATCAAAATGCTGCATGACCTTTGTCATCACAAAGATCCATGACACTTGGCATCACAATGCTCCATATCATTGTCATCACAATGCTCCATGAAAGCTCTCATCACATTGCTCCATGCCCTTGTCATCAAAAACCTCCATGACCCATGTCATCAGAATGCACCATGGCCTTCTCATCAAAATGTTCCTTGCCCTTTCCGTCACAATGCTCCATTACCCCTGTCATAACAATGCTCCATGACCCCTGCCATCACGATATTCCATGGCCTTGTCATCACAAGGCTCCATGACCCTTCTCATCACAATGCTCCAAGAAAGCTGTAATCACAATGCTCTATGCCCCTTTTTATCTCAATGATCCATGAACCCTGTCATCACAATGCACCATGCCCATCATCATAATGCTTCATACTATTGTCTTCACAATGAAATCAAAGTGCTTCATGACCTCTGTCATAGCAATGCTCCAAACCCTTGTGAATACAATATTCCATAACACTTGTCATCACAATGCCCCATGACTCTTGTCATCACAATTATCCATGGTCTTCTCATCACAATAATCCATGACTTTTCATCACAATGCTCAATACACATGTCATCAAAATGCTCCCTGACACTTGTTGTCTGTATGCTCCTTGAACCCTGTCATGACAAGGCTCCATTCCTTTTTCATCACAATGATCCATGCCCTTTTCATCACAATGCTCCAAGACCCATGTATTCACAATGCTCCACGCCCTTGTCATCACAGAGCTCAATGACGCATGCCATGAGACTACTCCTTGTTCTTCTCCTGAAAATGCTCCATGCCCTTGTCATCACAATGTTCCAAGATCCCTGTAATCACAATGCTCCATGCCCCTTTTCATCAGTATGCTCCACGAGATTTCTCATCACAAGGCTCCATGTTTTTGTCATCACAATTCTCCAGGATATTGTCATCACAATGCTTCACGACCCTGTCATGAAAATTTTCAATGGCCCTTGTCATCATAATGCTCCAAGCCCTAGTCATCACAATGCTCCATTATATTTGTCATCACAATCCTCGATTACATTTGGCATCACAATGATCCATGCCATTGTCATCGCAATGGACCATGACATATGTCATCACAATGCTCCCTGACACCTATCTTCACAATACTCCATGAGCATCTCTTCACAATGCTCCATGCCATTGTCATCACCATGCACTATGTCCAATATCATCACAATAATCTATGAACTTTGTCAGACCAATGCTCCATGCCCCGGGCATAACAAAGCTTCATGTCCCTGTCATCACAATGCTCCATGCCCTTGTCATCACAATGCTCTAGGATTTTTCATCACAAAGCTCCATGACCCATGACCCATGAATCAAAGTGTTCCGTGCCCTTGTCATCTCAATGCACCATGCCACTCTCATCACAATAATCCATGAAATATTTCAGACCAATGCTCCATGCCCTTCTCATCAAAATGCTCCATTACGCCTGTCATAACAATGCTCCATGACCCGTGCCATCACAATGTTACACGGCCTTGTCATCACAAGCCTCCATGACACTTGTCATCACAATGCCCCATGACGCTCGTAATCACAATTATCCATGGTCTTCTCATCACAATGTTCCATGATCTTTGTCATCACAATGCTCAAAACACTTGTCATCACAATGCTCCCTGACAGTTGTCGTCTGTATGCTCCTTGAACCATGTCATGACAAGGCTCCATGCCTTTTTCATCAATATAATCCATGCCCTTTTCATCACAATGCTCCAAGATCCCTGTAATCACAATGCTCCATGCCCTTGTCATCACATAGCTCCATGACACATGTCACCAGAATGCTCCATGGCCTTCTCATGAACATGATTCATGCCCTTGTCATCACAATGCTCCAAGACCCCTGTAATCACAATGCTCCATGCCCCTTTTCAACAGAATGCTCCATGAGATTTCTCATCAAAAGTCTCCATGGTCTTCTCATCACAATGCTCCAGGACATTGTCAACAGCATGCTCCATTCCCTTGTCATCGCAATGCTCCATGACCAATATCATCACAATTCTCCATGACCACTGTCATCACAACACTCCATGACACCTGACACCACAATGATCCGAGACTCTTGTCATCACAAAGCTCCATTCCCTAGTCATCACAATGCTCCATGACACTTGTCATCACAATGATCCATGCCCTTGTCATCCCAATGCTCCATAACCCCTGTATTCACAATGCTCCATGATGCTTGTCATCACAGTGCTCCATGACACCTGTCATCACAATGCTCCATGCCTTTGTCAGCAAAATGCTACATGACCTTGTCATTACAATTCTCTATGTGCTTCTCATCACAATACACCTTTTCCATTGTCATCACAATCCTCCATGAACCTTGGGATCACATTGCTTCATTCCCTTGTCATCACAATGTTCCATGCTCCTTGAAATCAAAATGATCCATGACATCTATCATCACAATGCTCCAAGCCCTTGTGATCCCAATGTTCCATAACACTTGTCATCACAATGCTCCATGATGCCTGTCATCACAATACTCCATGCCCTTTTCATCACAATGCTCCATGACCATTGTCATCACAATGCTCAATACACTTGTCATCACAATGCTCCCTGACACTTGTCATCACAATGCTCCAAGCCATTGTCATCACAATGCTCCATTACCTTTGTCATCAGAATCCTCCATGACAGTTGGCATCACAATGCTCCATGCCATTGTCATCACAATGGGCCATTACATATGTCATCACAATGCTCCCTGACACCTGTCCTCACAATACTGCATGACCTGGTCATCACAATGCTCCATGCCCTTGTCATCACAATGCGCCATTCCAACTCTCATCGCAATAATCCATGAAACTTATTAGACCAATGTTCCATGCCCTTGTCATCACAATGCTCCATGCCCTTGTTGTCACAATGCTCCATGACCCCTGTCATCACAATGCTCCGTGACTCCAGTCCTCACAATGCTTCATGACCTTTGTCATCACAATGGTCCATGCCCTCGTCATCAACAGTCTCTGTGACCTTTTTAACCACAATGCTTCATGAACTTTTCATCACAATGCTGTTTGACATTTGTCATCAATATGCTCTATGCCTTTCTCAGCACAATGCTCCATGACCCTTGTCATCACAATGCTCCATGCGCTTGTCAGCACAATGCTCCATGACACATGTCATCACAATGCACCATGCGCTTGTCATCACAGTGCTCCACCATCTTGTCATCACAATGCTCCATAAAGCTTGTCATCACAATGCTCCATGCACTTCTCATCAAAATGCTCTCTCACCACTGATATCACAATGCTACATCACTATTTGTCACAATACTCCCTCACGCCTGTCATCACAATGTTCCATGACTCTTGTCATCACAATGCTACATGCACTTATCATCACAATGTTCGATGACCCCTGACATCACAATGTTCCATAACACCTGTCATCAATATGCTCCATGACACTTTTCATCAAAATGCTCCATGACCCCTGACATCACAATGTTCCATAACACCTGTCATCAAAATGTTCCATGACACTTTTCATCAAATTGCTCCATGACCCTGTCATCACACAGCTCCCAGCCCTTCCCATCAAAATGCACAGCGCCCTTGCCATCAAAATGCTCCAGGACCTTTCTCGTCACAAAGATCCATGACCCTTGGCATCACAATGCTCCATGTCATTGTCATCACAGTGCTCCATGAACGCTCTCATCACATTGCTCCATGCACTTGTCTTCACAAAGTTCCATGACACATGTCATCAGAATGCTCCATGGCCTTCTCATCACAATGCTCCATGAACGCTCTCATCACATGGCTCCATGCACTTGTCTTCACAAAGCTCCATGACACATGTCATCAGAATGCTCCATGGCCTTCTCATCACAATTCTCCATGCCCTTGCCATCACAATGCTCCATTACCTGTCAAAATCATGCTCCATGATCCCTGCCATCACGATGTTCCATGGCCTTGTCATCACAAGGCTCCATGACCCTTCTCATCACAATGCTCCAAGAACCCTGTAATCCCAATGCACTATGCCCCTTTTCATCTCAATGATGCATGAACCCTGTCATCACAATGCCCCATGCCCATCATCATAATGCTTCATGCTATTGTCATCACAATGAAATAAAAATGCTCCATGATCTCTGTCATAACAATGTTCCAAACCCATGTGATCACAATATTCCATAACACTTGTCATCACAATGCCACATGACGCTCGTCATCACAGTAATCCATGGTTTCTCATCACAATGCTCCATGACTTTTGTCATCACAATCCTCAATACACTTGTCATCAAAATGCTCCCTGACACTTGTTGTCTGTATGCTCCTTGAACCCTGTCATGACAAGGCTCCATGCCTTTTTCATCACAATGATCCATGCCCTTTTCATCACAATGCTCCAATACCCCTGTAATCACAATGCTCCATGCCCATGTCATCACAAAGCTCAATTACACATGTCATCAGAATGCTCCTTGGCCTTCTGCTCACAATGCTCCATGCCCTTGCCATCACAATGTGCCAAGAGGTCTGTAATCACAATGCTCCATGCCCCTTTTCATCAGTATGCTCCATGAGACTTGTCATCACACGGCTCCATGAATTTCTCATAACAATGCTCCAGGACCTTGTCATCATAATGCTTCACGACCATGTCATGAAAATTCTCAATGGCCCTTGTCAGCATAATGCTCCAATCCCTAGTCATCACAATGCTCCATTATATTTTTCATCACGATCCTCCATTACATTTGGCATCACAATACTCCCTGAAATTGTCATCACAATGGACCATGACATACGTCATCACAATGCTCCCTGACACCTGTTTTCACAGTATTCCATGACCTTCGCTTCACTATGATCAGTGCCCTGGTCATCACAATCGACCATGTCCAATGTCATCACAATAATCTATGAAACTTGTCAGACCAATGCTCCATGCCCCTGTCATCACAATGCTCCATGCCCTTGTCATCACAATGCTCCATGACTTTACATCACAAAGCTCCAAGATCCATGACCCATGTATCACAGTGTTTCGTGCCTTTGTCATCACAATGCTCCATGCCCACTCTCATCACATTAATCCATGAAATATTTCAGACCAATCCTCCATGCCCTTCCCATCAAAATGCTCCATTACCCCTATCATAACAATGCTCCATGACCCCTGCCACCACAATGTTCCACAGCCTTGTCTTCACAAGGCTCCATGACACTTGTCATCACAATACTCAAGACCCCTGTAATCACAATGCTCCATGCCCTTGTCATCACAAAGCTCTATGACACATGTCATCAGAGTGTTCCATGGCCTTCACATCACAATGCTCGATGCCCTTGTCATCACAATGCTCCAAGACCCCTGTAAACACAATACTCCATGCCCCTTTTCATCTCAATGCTACATGAAACCTGTCATCACAATGCACCATGCCCATCATCATAATGCTTCAGGCTATTGTCATCACAATGCAATCAAAATGCTCCATGATCTCTGTCATCAAAATACTCCGAACCCTTGTGATCACAATGTTCCATAACACTTTTCATCACAGCACCCCATGACGCTCATCATCACAATTATCCATGGTCTTCTCATCACAATGCTCTATGACCTTTGTTATCACAATGCTCAATACACTTGTCATCACAATGCTTCCTGACACTTGTCGTCAGTATGCTCCTTGAACGCTGTCATGACAAGGCTCCATGCCTTTTTCATCACAATGATCCATGCCCTTTTCATAACAATGCTCCAAGACCCGTGTAATCACAATGCTCCATGCCCTTGTCATCACAAAGCTCCATGACGCATGTCATCAGAATGCTCCATGGCCTTCTCATCACCATGATCCATGCCCTTGTCATCACAATGCTCCAAGACCCCTGTAATCACAATGCTCCATGCCCATTTTCAACAGAATGCTCCATGAGACTTCTCATCAAAAGTCTCCATGGTCTTCTCATCACAATGCTCCAGGACATTGTCATCACCATGCTCCAATCCCTAGTCATCACAATGCTCCATGACCAATATCATCACAATTCTCCATGACCACAGTCAGCACAACACTCCATGACACCTGACAACACAATGATCTGGGACTCTTGTCCTCACAATGCTCCATTTCCTCGTCATCACAATGCTCCATTACCCCTGTAATCACAATGCTCCGTGACTCCAGTCATCACAATGCTCCATGACCTTTGTCATCACAATGGTCCATGCCCTCATCAGCAACAGTCTCTGTGACCTTTTTTAACCACAGTGCTCCTTGAACATTTCATCACAATGCTCTTTGACGCTTGTCATCAAAATTATCTATGCCTTTCTCAGCACAATGCTCCATGACCCTTGTCATCACAATGCTCCATGTGCTTGTCAGCACAATGCTCCATGACACATGTCATGACAATGCACCATGCACTTGTCATCACAGTGCTCCACAATCTTTTCATCACAATGCTCCATAAAACTTGTCATCACAATGCTCCATTCACTTCGCATCAAAATGCTCTCTCACCACTGATATCACAATGCTACAACACTATTTGTCACAATACTCCCTCATCCCTTTCATCACAATGCTCC